>NC_064931.1:129058916-129685233 GCF_023897955.1 Schistocerca gregaria | reverse complement strand
ATGTTTACGAACCACCACTGAATTATTGTCCTATTTAGAGCAAATCATTTCGATCAAATCGTCATCTAATTGGGTTCCAGTTTCACCCGAAGTGTGCAGAGAGATCTTCGCTGGTTATTGGGGCTCATTTCGAAGCAGGGCTCACCACTGAAGACATTTCTACTACAGTCAATGAGATTCCGGGCCGAAGACGTGGGATAGCAACCTGAATTTTGCTCGTCATACGGCCCAACAGCCAGGAGTGATGATCTGGGGTCCCATTTGATTTCATAGCAGGACCAGTTTGGTTGTCATCAGCGGCAACCTTACAGCAAAGAGGTACGTCGGCTATTTCCTACGCACTTGGTTGTTGCCATTCATGGAAAGCCATCCTGGACTCACATTTCAGCAAGATAATGTCCACCGGCACACAGCGAGAGTTTGTACTGGTTCTGTTGGTGCTTGCCAAATCCTACTTTGACCAACGAGGTCGTCGGATCCCTCCCAAATGAAAACGTTTGGAGCATTATGGGCAGGACTCTCCAATCATCTCGAGATTTTGAAGATCTAACACGCCAACTGAACATAATTAGGCAGAGAATCGCTCAGGAGGACATCGAACAACTCTAATTCTCGATACCAAGCCGAATAACTTCTTGCATAAGGACCAGAGGTAGACCAATGCGTTATTGACTTGCTCAATTTTTGAAGCGTTTTCTCTTGAACAAATCACTCAGGTTTTCTGAAATTTTAATCATTCATTTGTCTGTACATATACACCACATCTACCGATTTCCGTCCAATTCGGACTATTTCTAATAGGAGCATCGCTTTTTGTCTTGAAGTGTACTTCTAAGTTAGAAATTACTGTACACTCGTACATGTTAAAAGAGGTGTTTCATATGTTGTCCTTGGACTAGGATGCAATACTGTACTCGTCTCTGCAGTGAGTTACGAATTCTTTCAAACACCAACGTACAAACTCACTAGTCTTCAGAACACTGCTATTTAGTGCTCTAGTTCTTCGACATTATCGACGTCCGGCCCCGGTAGCTGAGTGGTCAGCGCGAGAGCATGTCAATCCTAAGGGCCCAGCTTCGATTCCCGCCTGGGTCGGAGATCTTACCCTCTGAGGGACTGGGTGCTGTGTTGTCCTAATCATCATCATTTCATCCCCACCAAAGCGCAAGTCGCCGAAGCAGCGTCAGATCGAAAGACTTGCACCTAGCGATCGGTCTACCCGACGGGAGGCCCTAGTCACACGACAACATTATCAACGAGGTTTCTGTACATTTCATTTTTCAGATGAACCCAGACAGAAAATCGGGAGGACTGAGATCAGGTGAATTTGGAGGCCTACGTACAGGACCTTGTCGGTTTCCCCATCTGAGATCATACTGGTATGTTAGATGTGGTCTTATGTCAGCAGCGAGATGAGACACTGCCCAAGAAAGCAGTTATCTCTATCTCCAATCAAGGGTCATAGAAAAAATTTGAGAGCATGTAGGCTCGGACTTAACTGATAAGTTTCCAGATATAAGAGGCGATTAAAAAGTTTCCATTTGAAAGCACTGGTACAGCGTAAGCGGGTACACAGGTTGATTCAGCTGCCCCTACCTATAGGCTTTATGCAACCTGCAGTGCCTTCAAATAGCAAACACAACATTTTCATATTCTCTCGCTTGTTACAGAGAAATTACACTACTGGCCATTAAAATTGCTTTAAAACGAAGATTACGTGCTACAGACGCGAAATTTCACCGACAGGAAGAAGATGCTGTGATATGCACATGATTAGCTATTCGGACACACAAGGTTGGCGCCGGAGGTGACACCTACAACTTGCTGACATGAGGAAGTTTCCAAACGATTTCTCATAAACAAACAGCAGTTTGTACGGCGTTGCCTGATGAAACGTTGTTGTGATGCCTCGTGTAAGGAGGAGAAATGCGTACCATCACGTTTCCGACTTTGATAAAGGTCGGACTGTAGTCTATCGCGATTGCGATTTATCGTATCGCGACATTGCTGCTCGTGTTGGTCGAGATCCAATAACTGTTAGCAGAATATGGAATCACAGATTCAGGAGGGTAATACGGAATGCCGTGCGGGATCGCAAAAGCCTCGTATCACTAGCAGTCGATATGACAGACATCTTATCCGCATGGTTGTAACGGATCGTGCAGCCACGTCTCGTTCACTGAGTTAAAATATGGGGACATTTGCAAGACAACAACCACCATCTGCACGAACAGTTCGACGTTGTTTGCAGCAACATGGACTATCAGCTCGTAGACCATGGCTGCGGTTACCTTTGACGCTCCATCACAGACAGTAGCGCCTGCGATGGTGTACTCAACGACGAACCAGGGGCACGAAAGGCAAAACGTAATTTTTTCGGATGAATCCAGGTTCTGTTTACAGAATCATGAATGTCGCAACCGTGTTTGGGGACATCGCGATGAACGCACGTTGGAAGCATGTATTCGTCATCGCCATACTGGCAAATCGCCCAGTGTGATGGGATGGGGTACCATTGGTTACACGTCTCGGTCACTTCTTTTTCGCATTGACGGCACTTTGAACGTTACATTTCAGATGTCTTACGACCCGTGGCTCTACCATTCATCTGATCCCTGCAAAACCCTACATTTCAGGAGGATAATGCACGACCGCATGTTGCTGGTCGTGTACGGGCCTTTCTGGATTCAGAAAATGTTCGACCGCTGCCCTGGCCAGCACAGTCTCCAGATCTCTCACCAATAGAAAACGTCTGCTCAATGTTGGCCAGGAACTGGCTCGTCACAATACGCCAGTCACTACTCTCGATGAACTGTGGTATCGTGTTGAAGCTGCATGGGCAGCTGTACCTGTACACGCCATGCACAGGCGTATCAAGGCCGTTATTACGACCAGATGTGGTTGTTATGGGTACTGATTCCTCAGGATCTATGCACCCAAATTGCGTGAAAATGTAATCACATGTCAGTTCTAGTATAATATATTTGTCCAATGAATACCCGTTTATCATCTGCATTTCTTCTTGGTGTAGCAATTTTAATGGCCAGTAGTGTAATTTAGTTCTACAATAAAATGAACGGGACCTCTTTGTAGAACATTTAATATACCTAAATTTTTTACTGAGA
Organism: Schistocerca gregaria; assembly: GCF_023897955.1. NCBI lineage: Eukaryota > Metazoa > Arthropoda > Insecta > Orthoptera > Acrididae > Schistocerca > Schistocerca gregaria. The sequence continues at coordinate 129,682,108 of NC_064931.1, read as the reverse complement.
TATCTCTTTCACTGGCGATCGTAGTTTTCGAATTATTCACGAAAAACGTACAAAAGTGACCTTTAACTCGTTTTTCTTGATTAACTCAAAAACCGTGGCCTCCAGCGAACACACGTCCCAGTACAAAATTTAACAACATTAAATTTCCTGCAAAAAAATCAATTTCATTTTTTCTGTCGGACCAATAGTTTGTACGCAGCGAGCGAGAGAATACGAAAATATCACGCATGGTTTTCAAAGGCGTTGCAGTTTGCATAAAACCCTGTACAAGTACCGATATGTAGGCAAGGAATTAGTGTGGTGTTGTGTCTTTTTGATGTACCTGTGGTAAATGCTTAACGTGAACTATGGCGACGTTTTTACGAAATAGCCGCGCGGTGTAGCCGCGTGATCAGGGGCGCCTTGTCGCGATCCGCGCAGCTCACCCCGTTGGAGGTTCAAATTGTTAAAATGGCTGTAAGCACTATGGGACTTAATATCTGAGGTCATAATTCCCTTAGACGTAGAACTACCTAAACCTAACTAACCTAAGGACATCACACACATCCATGCCCGAGGCAGGATTCGAGCCTGCGACCGCAGCGGCAGCGCAGTTCCGGACTGAAGCACCTAGAATCGCTCGGCGACCAAGTCCGACGCCGGAGGTTCGAGTCCTCCCTCGGGCATGGGTGTGTGCGTTGTCCTTAGCTTAAGTTAGTTTAAGTTAGATTAAATAGTGTGTAAGCTTAGGGACCGATGACCTCAGCAATATGGTCCCGTAAGACCTTACCAAAAATTTCCAAATTTTCCAAATTACGAAATAAGTCCATGCAGAACCAACGTGCTGTCATTATTTTCTTGTCTGCCGAAGGATAAACACCCCCGGATTATGAAGAATGCGTATGAGACAGCAAGTCCATCAAAAATCATATGTGTTGAATGATGCGCCTAGGTCCGTGCTAGTCGCGATTCGACACAAGACGCCGGTCGATGTTGAAGTCCACTTCATCAATTAATAGACAAATGGAAGGCACTCGAACACCCGCCCTTTAGTCCTCATCTCTCCCGATGCGTTCATCATGCCCTTGGTGCCTCAAAAAGGTCTTGAACGGCCGACGATTCCTGGTTCAAATGGCTCTGAGCACTATGGGACTTAACATCAGAGGTCATCAGTCCCCTAGAACTTAGAACTACGAAAACCTACTTATCCGAAGGACATCACACACATCCATGCCCGAGGCAGGATTCGAACCTGCGACTGTACCGCGGTTCCGGACTGTAGCGCCTAGAACCGCTCGGCCACAGCAGCCGGCGACGATTCCTGTCGGACGAGGACGTGCAGCATGCAGTTACTGACTGGTTCACACAGGACACGGTGCTTTTCTAATTGTCGCGTCACTGGGATGTTTGCCTCAATCTACACGGCGATTTTGCTTGACTGACATACCGAATTTGCACTGTACGGCTTTCTAACGGAAACCTTCTGATCGCCAAATATACATCTGTAGTAACTAGGACAACATTTCATACTGAAGTCAGTGGTGGATCATAACCACACATTCACAGGTATTTCGCAAACAGATTATTTGTAGATTCTTGCACCTATTATCTTATAGTTTAACTCATATCAGTTTTTACTATTAATTACGACACATGCAGCTAAGGGACTCGATAACCCAAAATGGCTGTTAAATTACAGTAATACCAACGTACTGTTAAACAATGCATGTCCCTTAACACACAGTCACGGTGTTGTGAGTTATTTATTGTCTTTCTGGTGAACGAGTACTATCTCCGCTCTCTTTAAGTACTACAAAAATGCAAGATAGCAGCCTCAAATCGCGGTTCACTAATTACTAAATTCTGAAATAAGCTATTCACTTTCACTTTTCTGAACTCAATAAATACCGAGCTTATCTCCAACAGATTACTCTACTAAATTTGCATTTAGGAGGAATTACATTAAATCCCTGGACCCCTTCCAAATCTATGTTTCGTTGAAATCCATAAAAACAAAAGACGACTTTCCTTGTATCACCTCGCTCTGTGTGTGGTCCCAGTCAAATCAGACAAGCGTTGATGTGTACTCCACAGCTGTTATGGTGTCACTTCTTACACACACACACAAACACACACACACACACACACACACACACACACACACCCACACACACCCACACACACCCACACACACACACACACACACACACACACACACACACACACACACACACACACACGCTCGCACACACGCACAACTTCCAAAAATTGAAAAAAAAAATACGCTTCCGACGTTGTTTCATCGGTACCGTATAATGAGACTCCATGAATTCTAGAGAGACCTAGAAAATACTGGTGTGAGTTCAACATGATGGAAACATAGAATAATCAATGAAAACGAGGCGAGCAGAAATGTACCGTGATTATATGGACGTTACTTTAGTTGACCTCACAGGTCGCTTAAAGGAACTGGAAGTCGAGCGTTCTTTCTTCTATCTTGGGTCAACCGTCTGCCACAAGGGAAACTGTGCAGAGGAAATAAGAAGACGGATCACACTAAGGCGAGTGGCTGTGAAGCAGCTCACTAACGACTGGCAGATCAGAGAGATAACATACACCACAAAGGTCCGCCTCAACCAGCGTACTGATGCATTTGAGCTTTGGTGCTGGCGCGGAGTGCTGAGCATACACTACGTAATCAAAAGTGTCCGGAAACCTCCAAAAACATACGTTTCTCATATTAGATGCATTGTGCTGCCACTTACTGCCAGGTACTCCATATCAGCGACCTCAGTAGTCATTGCACATCGTGACAGAGCAGAATACGGCGCTCTGCGGAATTCACGAAATTCGAAAGTCGTCAGGTGACTGGGTGGCACTTGTGTCATACGTCTGTACGCGAGATTTCCACACTCCTAAACATCCCTACGCCCACTGTTTCCGATGCGATAGTGAAGTGGAAACGTGAAGGGACATGTACAGCACAAAAGCGTACAGGTCGACTCGTCTGTTGACTGACAAGAAACCGCCGAGAATTGAAGAGGGTCGTAATGTGTAGTAGGCTGACATCTATCCAGACCGTCACACAGGAATTCCAAACTCCATCAGGATCCACTGCAAGTACTATGACAGTTAGGTGGGAGGTGAGAAATCTTGGATTTCATGGTCGAGCGGCTGCTCATAAGCCACACATCAAGCCGGTAAATGCCAAACGACGCCTCGCTTGGTGTAAAGAGCGTAAACATTGGACGATAGAACAGTGGAAAAACGTGGTGTGGAGTGATGAATCACGGTACACAAGGAAACGATCAGATGACAGGGTGTGAGTATGGCGAATGGCCGGTGAACGTCTTCTGCCATCGTGTGTAGTGCCAACAGTAAAATTCGGAGGCGGTGGTGTTATGGTGTGGTCGTGTTTTTCATGGAGTTAGCTTGAACCCTTTGTTAATGTGGATGGTACTATCACAGCACAGGCCAACACTGATGTTTTAAGCACCTTCTTACTTCCCACTGTTGAAGAGGAATTAGGGGATGACGATTGCATGTTTCAACACGATCGAGCACCTATTCATAATGCACGGCCTGTGGTGGAGTGGTTACACGACAATAACATCCCTGTAATGGTCTGGCCTGCACAGAGTCCTGACCTGACTCCTCTGGAACACCTTTGGGATGTTTTGGAACGCCGACTTCGTGCCATGCCTCACCGACCGACATCTTTACCTCTCCTCAGTGCAGCACTCTGTGAAGAATGGGCTGTCTTTCCCCAAGAAACCTTCGAGCACCTGATTGAACGAATGCCCTCGAGAACGTAAGCTGTCATCAAGGCTAAGGGTGGGGCAACACCGTATTGAATTCCAGCATTACCGATGGAGGGCACCACGAACTTGTAAGTCATTTTCAGGGAGATGTCCGGATACTTTTTATCATATAGTGTATATGTGCAATGATTTATAGCAGCAAACTTTATCTGAACGCAAATAATGGCGTCCTTGATACCCAACCTCCCTTCTCCCACTTTTCTCCGATAAGTCCTGGCTTTGGCAAGTTTTCGCAAATATATACAGCAGTTGCCACTGACAGCTACACATTCTCATAAAAATTTCTGATGCTGACTGCATGTGCACGGTGTCTTTTCTAAGAGTCGTGAGGTGCATTTTCTCTGGTTTTTCGGCCGACTATTGATATGTGTAGATGGAATCGCCTCAAACAAGTACTATTTCGCGCGACGTCCAGTGTCAGCAGGGAACGTCTGTTTGTCTCCCGCGAGGAACGAAAATAATTTTAAAGTTGAAATTTACGTATCCATTCGATAGGGCGGTCCCAAGATAGTCTGGTGAGCTATTCTATTTAGTGATGTTGTTAACAGGACTTTATTTAGTGCAATAAAAACAACAAGGAATATTTAAACAACACTTATATAGCTGTAACCATAAATGCTATATAACATCAATTAAATTTCCAATGATTTACAGCTTAAATCTTGGTTTAAAGATAGAGGTCTCGGAGACCACACCTCGTAGTATTCGTTACAGAAAAGTCATCTCGTGAGTTAAGGTTTATTAATTTTTTTTATATATTTGTCATTCCCAATTCGTGAGAGCAGTGCGGGCTGTTGCAGAATGTAGCCCTGTTCAGCCAGACAGACTGGGAGTGGGGAAAGACAATCAAGTTTGGAATCTTTTGGAGGGAAATTCTAATTAGAGCATTCGCCTGATGACCAGGGGAAATCTCCTGAAATCCTTGGTCGGACTGAGAAATTGGAATGATTTAACTGATTACTGGGACAGTGTTGTCCATTGTCCCAGATAAAAGTCATGATTTTCTTTACCTGTATGTTTCAAATGAGGTGACAAATGTCAGGGGCTAGGGATATGCACATATACAAGTGGCTGTGGTATCGCGTACACAGGGTACAGTAACGTACCTACAGCTTTTGTATGGAGGGGGGGGGTCCAACACTATCATTTAGGAAAGGTAAACCTGTCTACGCTCACCACATAAAAAGGTTTTGCTGTTAACGCCAATAGAGTCAATCAAGCAGAAATTAAAAAACCCTCAAATACGTTAGCATTCATATTACATGGGGATAAAACTGTAGAGAAACACTAATTGATCCAAGTGTCTTGAAATAAAACATATGTATTGTAGCTGTTGAGGTATTTATTTATGAAAAAGCAACTAATTGTAAGCTAACATTGGAGGTAATTATATATTTTTGAATATCATTATTAATCATTTATGTTAAGCAATAATATTATTATATTAGTCTTTGTATTTAAATTGTGACACTTTGGCATTTTGCTGTAACTTCAGGTCGTAAGTTAATTTAAAAATAAATATTAATTACTCTACTTTAAAGTATTATATTTAGCCTTTTAAGTCTTACTGCTAACTTACTAATAATTTCTTCTCAATCTAGTTGCACCGCCAGGGGTGCAAAATTTTTTTATCCGCCACTGTTTGTCACATTTACTTTTCAGTCAATGAACAGTCACCATTTTTGCTGGCAAAAAATAGCTACTTCAACATGGACAAAGTCGCAGCCATTATTCAATATTAAACTTCATAAAATTATATCAACACTGTACAGTTTCAGTGATCGTAGTTTCAGGATTAGGTACCACAAAAAGAGCAAAAAAACAATCACACGCTTTATATGTTTATATTGGCCATGGAAAACTTATTTTAGAAAAATTATAAGAAACTTTTAATAAGCGATTGGATAATTCTGTAAGTTGAGATTTACACTGCCAATACATGTGCCTGTAGCCACACTTTCAATAAGTGATTGAATAATTCTGTAAGTTGAGATTTACACTGCCAATACATGTGCATGTACCAACATAAAATTTCATTAACATCAGACGAACACGTTTCATGAGTTTTGAAGTGAGTAGTTCCTAGGGAAAACGCCCATAATCCAGGCAATTGTTACTACAAATATAAAAAGAAAATAGTTATTTAACATTTTAACCAAATTCTCTCATATAATAGCCTAACGCAGAATTAAATTAGAAAAAAATTGGTATAACGTATTTTGCGATAGGCCCATTTGTTCACTTGAAATTAAATGTTAAACTAGAAGGTTCTTCTTTATTTTTTACAAAACTGCGGCTCAAAATCATAAAACCCTTTTTATAATGGTAAATAGGAAACTCACCTTTCTTTGCTTCATCGTCAGTTTTCCTGGCTGGTCCCGCGTCTACATGCTGGGATTCCATATCACGTGGTGACATGCCACTCTCTTTCGAAACAAGTGCATCAGAATTCTGTGTCTCTTTTTTTTTAAAAAAAACCCAGAAGGGATTTCTGTCTTGTCCGTTTCATAGCTGTTTTTTTTTTTTTTTTTTTCAAGCACGACTCTTTTAACAACTAAACACACGCACGCACATTTTAAGGTGGCTTAACACACGACGCCCGCAACTTCGTCACTCTAATTGTGACTGCCCAAAGGGAAGCGACAGAACACACTGGATTGGTTGCGTTCAGTGTTGCCAGCCAAAAATAAGTTAATTCCGCTACGAGCACATTCAAATTCCAATACAGTTTCAAATGTAATTTGTGATATAGTCTTCATAATTCCTGACGATATACAGGCTAAATACATAATTTAAGCTATAAACAAACATATTTTATATCTTTCCAGCTGGGGCATTTAACGATCAGCGACAGCTAGGAAGACAGTATCCAGTGATGGACCTGAATATCGTGCTTCATTCAAATAGTTTCTGTTAGTGTAGTAATTGTGGGTTGATGCGACAGGTAATTTTCCTCTTTATGTGGAATCTGAACTGGCTAAGGCGTATGGAGTTAATTTACAAGTATTTTTTTCTGTTTTTTTAGCATTGTTTGTGTGAAACGTTTCAATGTTTATTAAAATCACAGTGAAATGTAGGAATTTGTTGATGCAGCAATATTTTGATCACCTTCAGTTCTCAGATAATAATTGATACGCTTTTCAAACTTACGGAAATGTTCCTCCATATTTGTGTACGAAATATAATAATGATCAATACCGGTTCTTGTTTTGGATGTCTAGTCATACCTTCAACAAGTCACTTTACGTTTCTGCGAGTAGGTTAATAAGTCTTTTAGTTTTAATGTTTGTCATCATGGAGAAAGACTGTTCGGTATCTGCATTCCCGTTCATGTATTACATGTTTTATACTTGGCAGTGAAAATTTACGAGGGTTTTACATTTCGCCAAAGAAAGTTGAATTCAGCTACATTTTTAACAATTTCAGAACGTCGCCACTACGCCACGAAGGCCAAAGAACTCCAATACGCGTAGCGGAAATGCGCTACGGTTGGCAAGATTGCACTCACTTCGTTGCACACATAGTGAGGGTGGGGGTAGACACCCCGCCAAAGGGCACAGTTATTTTTTGCAGCATCATTCCTCCATGGCTTGTCACTACGTCAACCAAGCGCAGTGCGCGACTATTTTGTGGCACGGGGTTTGAAAACCGGGTATTCTTCTAATATTGGCGTTTTTTGTGTAAACTAAGGAAGGGGAGGGGGTCCGGACCCTCTGGACCCCCTCTTATATATGTCCGTGACAGGGTATAAAAGGGCAACGCATTGGCGGAGCTGGCATTTGTATCAGGTGATTAATATGTAAAGGTTCCCGACGTGATTTCACCCTAACGACGGGAATTAACAAACTTTGAGCGCGGAATGGTAGTTGGACCAGACGCATGGGACATTCCATTCGGAAAATCGTTTGGGAATTCAATATTCCGAGATCCACAGTGTCAAGAGCGTGGTGATAATACCGAATTCCCGGCATTACCTCTCAACACGGACAACGCAGTGGCCGACGGCCTTCAATTAACAACCAAGAGCAGCAGCGTTTGCGGCGAGTTATCAGTGATAACAGACAAGCAACACTGCGTGAAATAAGTGCAGAAGTTACGTGAGACGTACAACGAACGCATCTATTGGGACAATGGGCAAATTTAGGCGTTGATGGGCTATGGCAACAGACGACAGACGCGAGTGCCTTTGCTAACAGCACATCTCCTGCACCGCCTCTCCTGGGCTCGTGACCATATCGGTTGGAACATAGAGGACTGGAAAACAGTGACCTGCTCAGATAAGTCCAGATTTAAGTTGTTAAGAGCTGGTGGTATAGGTCGAGGTTGACGCAAACCTCACGCGGCCATGTACCCAAGTTGTCAACAAGACGCTATGCAAGCTGGTGGTGACTCCATAACGGTTTGGATCGTGTTTACATGAAATGGACAGTATCCTCTGGTCCAGCTGAGTCGATCATTGACTCTCATGTTTTATGATGGGGTATTTGGAGACCATTTGCAACAACTCAACGATGGAATTCATATGGGTGACACCAGGCCACAGTTGGTCGCGACTGACTTGGCCACCCAAATCTCACGACACAAAACTCATCGAACATTTATGGAATATAATCAAGAGGTCAGTCCTTCACCGGCAACACTTTGGCAGTTATAGACGGCTATAGAGGCAGCATGGCGCAGTATTTCTGCAGGGGACTTCAAATGACTTGTTGAGTCCATGCCACGTCGAGTTGCTGCACTGCGCCGGGCAAAAGAAGGTCCCACACGAATTTGGAGATGTCCCATGACCTCTGTCGCCTCATTGTATATGTACACTACTGGCTATTAAAATTGCTACACCACGAAGATGACGTGCTACAGACGCGAAATTTAACCGGCAGGAAGAAGAGCAGGGATATGCAAATGATTAGCTTTTCAGAGCATTCACATAAGGTTGCCGCCGGTGGCGACACCTACAACGTGCTGACATGAGGAAAGTTTCCAACCGATTTCTCATATACAAACAGCAGTTGACCGGCGTTGTCTGATGAAACATTGTTGTGATGCCTTGTGTAAGGAGGAGAAATGCGTACCATCACGTTTCCGGCTTTTACAAAAGGTCGGATTGTAGCATATCGCGATTGCGGTTTGTCGTACCGCGACATTGCTGCTCGCCTTGGTCGAGATCCAATGACTGTTAGCAGAATATGGAATCGGTGGGTTCAAGAGGGTAATACGGAACACCGTGCTGGATCCCAACGGCCTCGTATCACTAGCAGTCGAGATGACAGGCATCTTATCCGCATGGCTGTAATGGATCGTACAGCCACGTCTCGATCCCTGAGTCAACACATGGGGACGTTTGCAAGACAACAACCATCTGCACCAACAGTTCGACGACGTTTATGGCAGCGTGGACTATCAGTTCGGAGACCGTGGCTGCGGTTACTCTCGACGCTGCATCACAGACAGGAGCGCCTGCGATGGTGTACTCAACGACGAACCAGGGTGCACGAATGGCAAAACGTCATTTTTTCGGAGGAATCCAGGTTCTGTTTACAGCATCATGATGGTCGCATCCGTGTTTGGCGACATCGCGGTGAATGCACTTTGGAAGTGTGTATTCGCCATCGCCATACTGGCTTATCACCCGGCGTGATGGTATGGGGTGCCATTGGTTACTCGTGTCGGTCACCTCTTGTTCGCATTGACGGCGCTTTGAATAGTGGACGTTACATTTCAGATGTGTTACGACCCGTGGCTCTACTTTTCATTCGATCCCTGCGATACCCTACACTTCAGCAGGATAATACACGACCATATGTTGCAGGTCCTTTACGGGCCTTTCTGGATACAGAAAATGTTTGGCTGCTGGCCTGGCTAGCACATTCTCCAGATCTCTCACCAATTGAAAACGTCTGGTCAACGGTGGCTGAGCAACTGGCTCTTCACAATACGCCAATGACTACTCTTGATGAACAGTGGTATCGTGTCGAAGCTGCATGGGCAGATGTACCTGTACACGCTATCCAAGCTGTGTTTGACTCAATGCCCAGGCGATCAAGGTCGTTATTACGGGCAGAGGTGGTTGTTCTGGGTACTGATTTCTCAGGATCTATGCACCCAAATTGCGTGAAAGTGTAATCGCGTGTCAGTTCTAATATAATGCATTTGTCCAATGAATACCTGTTTATCATCTGCATTTCTTCTTGGTGTAGGAATTTTAATGGCCAGTAGTGTATGTAAGTTTATTTGTATAATGTCTGCATTCAGTATTTCCGCCGCGAATTACACGTTTCGAGTAAAGTGAGATTTAAACAGCGAAGCGGCTGCAAGTGTAGCTACATGTGTGGATTTGCAGGGTGAGAGCTGGCGGCGCACGTGACGTCACGGCAAAACCACGCGTCCGTAATGCGGTGGGCCGTGGCCGGACGCGGCATTACCGCTGGAGATTGCTTCCACATCCGCTTCCTGGGGTCCGCACGCCCGGCTGCCGGCCCAATATAGCGAGCTGGTCGACGTGCAGGAAACCGCTTATTACGGCCTCTCAGCGCCGAATTGTTACCGGAAAACAGTGCAACTAAGGAGCAAAGCAAAATGCCTCGCAGAATGTTCTCCAAAATTGAAAAAAATCCCGCCCGAACCCAACAAGCCGTGAAATCACACTAACTTATTGAACAAACCGACGAAAATTAAACACTCTAGCATTCAGCCACGTTACAATAGAATATTTACGTCAACTGGTATTCTCCGTTGTGGTCCTCCCATCTGCCCTTGGCTATAGCGTGTCATCTTTGTGCCGACATTTTAGTGCAGTGTTTACAGTGAGTGTTCAGTGTTGTGTGTTTTTTCCTAAGTGTTGCGAACGGACATCATACTGTCGCTGGGTGTGGTTTTTATATCTCTTGCGAACAGAATCCAGACTGTCACTTTTTTTTTTAATTGTCTGTCTACTATGTTACCTGTCTGTGTATTTCATTAGCTTTGCCAACCCTTTGCTTTATGTTTTAACTTTCGACAATTTTCCGCCGTTTTACAATTTAAGTCACCGTTTTATCGCCTGCTTTTATTGTTTCTTATCTTCTTATTAATTTTTAAAAAGTCTGTAGGCTGGAGAGCAGCGTAATAAGCTGCTGCCAGCCAGCCCCCTTCGGGGGAAATCGAAATTCAATAAAGGAAAAAAAATCCGTTGTGGTACAAGGTGTCCAGCGAAGGACTCCCCAATTTTAAAATTAAATACCTCGAAAACTAAGATCGAGGGACAAGTGCAAGAAAAGGAATGTTAATTGTGAGAGCGCTAAAAATCTTAAACAGAAGTTCCAAATAATTCGAGGAAGAAGAGGAGGAGATTAGTGTTTAACGTCCCGTCGACAACGAGATTATTAGAGACGGAGCACAGTCTCGCATTATGGAAGAATGGGAAAGGAAATCGGCAGTGCTGTTTCAAAGGAACTATCCTGGAATTTGCCTGAAGCGATTTAGAGAAATCACGCAAAACCTAAATTCAGGATCACTGGACGCGGCTTTGATACGTAGTCCTCGCGAACGCGAGAGAGTCACATCTCTCGGTGAAATAGTTCGAAAAACTGCTAACAGATGGCGTTGAAGCTAATTAAATCAAGGCCCTAAGCTGTCGACAGGCGTTGACATACATCAACGGGGACAGCTGAAAATGTGTGCCCCGACCCGGACTCTAACCGGGATCGCCTGCCGTAAGTGGCCGAGCGGTTCTAGGCGCTTCAGTCCGAAACCGCGCTGCTGCTACGGTCGCAGGTTCGAAACCTGCCTCGGGCATGGATGTGTGTGATGTCGTTAGGTTCAAGTAGTTCTAAGTTCTAGGGGACTGATGACCTCAGATGTTAAGTCCCATAGTGCTCAGAGCCATTTGAACCATTTTTCTAACCGGGATCTCTTGCTTACGTGGCAGAGGCTCTGCTGGTTATTGGCCTCCTTGTTCGACTGCTGCCGCTTCCAAATATAGAGGCTTAACGTGTCAAAATCTCTAAAATTTTCACTTAACCTATAGTACGTTTTTACGTATTTTCTACTGGATCTCTGCTTTGAACAACCATAAATAACACATAATCGCCGGCCTTAGTGGCCGAGTGGTTCTAGGCGCTACAGTCTGGAACCGCGCGACCGCTGCGGTCGCAGGTTCGAATCCTGCCCCGGGCATGGATGTGTGTGATGTCCTTAGGTTAGTTAGGTTTAAGTAGTTCTAAGTTCTAGGGGACTGATGACCTAGTGCTCAGAGCCAATTTTTTTTTTCGTTACAGCCATGCAGATAAAATGCGTATCATCTCGAATGTTAGTGATACGAGGCCGTTGGGATCCAGCACGGCGTTCCGTATTACCATTGCACGACATATAGTTCAGGGGATCCGATGTTATAAACACAGAGTTGCTTCAAAATAAAACTGCGTAGTGAAATGAAATTCGATAGAGATACACGTGAAATATGTGTACTAATGAGTTTGAAATATGTTAAATGCAAGTAAAATATATTTGAGAGGTGTGTACGCAGACGAAGCCATGGGTCACGGGTCCGCAGCTCGTAGTCGGGCGGTAGCGTTCTCGCTTCCCGCGCCCGGGTTCCCGGGTTCGATTCCCGGAGGGGTCAGGAATTTTCTCTGCCTTGTGATGACTGGGTGTTGTGTGCTGTCCATGGGTTAGTTAGGTTTAAGTAGCTCTAAGTTCTAGGGAATGATGACCATAGATGTTAAGTCCCATAGTGCTCAGAGCCATTTGAACCATGGGTCACAGGAAAAAAACTCATCATATACCTTTGGATCGAATCCAACCAAATTTTTTACACATATTAGTTGCGATCTGGAAAGAAATACCGTGCGAGTAAGAATCACCAGCCTCCTATTGGGGTGAGGGTGATGACGTGGAGAGAGAAAGGGGGATGACGAGATGGACAGTGGCAGAGTGAGAAAAGAGAGGCAGAGAGGTGGGCAGGAGATAGGCAGAGAGATGGGATGGAAGGGATGAACAGAGAGACGGGGCGGAGGAAATAGAGAAGGTGGAGAGGAGGAGATGGACCGAGAGTGGGAGGAGGACGACATGAATGGAGAGAGGGGAAGGAGGAATAGCAATTGGAGGGGAGAGGAGGAGATGGGCAGAAGGGAAAGGAGCAGATGGACAGAGAGGGGGACAGGAGCAGATGGATAGAGACAGCAGCGGGAGGAGATGGAGTGAGGTTCTCGAGGACTGAGAGGCGGGGTGGAGGAGATGGACAAAGATGGAGTGATGGAGAAAATGGGCAGACAGATTGATGGAGGAGATGGATGGAGAGAGAGGGGGCAGGAGGAGATGGAAAACCAAAAATTCGAATCAGAACATATCCAGGAAACAGCAGGAACTCAGATAGTTATCTATATACACTCCCGGAAATTGAAATAAGAACACCGTGAATTCATTGTCCCAGGAAGGGGAAACTTTATTGACACATTCCTGGGGTCAGATACATCACATGATCACACTGACAGAACCACAGGCACATAGACACAGGCAACAGAGCATGCACAATGTCGGCACTAGTACAGTGTATATCCACCTTTCACAGCAATGCAGGCTGCTATTCTCCCATGGAGACGATCGTGGAGATGCTGGATGTAGTCCTGTGGAACGGCTTGCCATGCCATTTCCACCTGGCGCCTCAGTTGGACCAGCGTTCGTGCTGGACGTGCAGATCGCGTGAGACGACGCTTCATCCAGTCCCAAACATGCTCAATGGGGGACAGATCCGGAGATCTTGCTGGCCAGGGTAGTTGACTTACACCTTCTAGAGCACGTTGGGTGTCACGGGATACACGCGGACGTGCATTGTCCTGTTGGAACAGCAAGTTCCCTTGCCGGTCTAGGTATGGTAGAACGATGGGTTCGATGACGGTTTGGATGTACCGTGCACTATTCAGTGTCCCCTCGACGATCACCAGAGGTGTACGGCCAGTGTAGGAGATCGCTCCCCACACCATGATGCCGGGTGTTGGCCCTGTGTGCCTCGGTCGTATGCAGTCCTGATTGTGGCGCTCACCTGCACGGCGCCAAACACGCATACGACCATCATTGGCACCAAGGCAGAAGCGACTCTCATCGCTGAAGACGACACGTCTCCATTCGTCCCTCCATTCACGCCTGTCGCGACACCACTGGAGGCGGGCTGCACGATGTTGGGGCGTGAGCGGAAGACGGCCTAACGGTGTGCGGGACCGTAGCCCAGCTTCATGGAGACGGTTGCGAATGGTCCTCGCCGATACCCCAGGACCAACAGTGTCCCTAATTTTCTGGAAAGTGGCGGTGCGGTCCCCTACGGCACTGCGTAGGATCCTACGGTCTTGGCGTGCATCCGTGCGTCGCTGCGGTCCGGTCCCAGGTCGACGGACACATACACCTTCCGCCGACCACTGGCGACAACATCGATGTAGTGTGGAGACCTCACGCCCCACGTGTTGAGCAATTCGGCGGTACGTCCACCCGGTCTCCCGCATGCCCTCTATACCCCCTCGCTCAAAGTCCGTCAACTGCACATTCGGTTCACATCCACGCTGTCGCGGCATGCTAGCAGTGTTAAAGACTGCGATGGAGCTCCTTATGCCACGCCAAACTGGCTGACACTGACGGCGGCGGTGCACAAATGCTGCGCAGCTAGCGCCATTCGACGGCCAACACCGCGGTTCCTGGTGTGTCCGCTGTGCCGTGCGTGTGATCATTGCTTGTACAGCCCTCTCGCAGTGTCCGGAGCAAGTATGGTGGGTCTGACACACCGGTGTCAATGTGTTCTTTCTTCCATTTCCAGGAGTGTATATGTACTACTGGCCATTAAAATTGTTACACCAAGAAGAAATGCAGACGACAAACGCATATTCATTGGGCAAATATATTTACTAGAACTGACATGTGATTACATTTTAACTCCGTTTGAGTGTACAGATCCTGAGAAGTCAGTACCCAGAACAACCACCTCTGGCCGTAATAACGGCCTTGATACGCCTGGGCATTGAGTCAAACACATCTTGGATGGTATGTAGAGGTACAGCTGCCCATGCAGCTTCAATACGATACCACAGTTCATCAAGAGTAGTGACTGGCGTATTGTGACGAGTCAGCTGCTCGGCCACCATTGACCAGACATTTTCAATTAGTTAGAGATCTGGAGAATGTGTTGGCCAGGGCAGCAGTCGAACATATTCTGTATCCAGAAAGGCTCCCACAGGACTAGCAACATGCGGGTGTGCATTATCCTGCTGAAATATAGGGTTTCGCAGGGATAGAATGAAGGGTAGAGCCGCGGGTCGTAACACATCTGAAATGTAACGTCCACTCTCAAAGTGCCGTCAATGCGAACAAGAGGTGACCGAGACGTGTAACAAATGGCACCCCATTCCATCACGCCACGTGATACGCCAGTATGGCGATGACGAATACACGCTTCCAATGTGCGTTCACCGCGATGTCGCCAAACACGGATGCGACAATCATGATTCTGTAAACAGAACCTGGATTCTTCCGAAAAAATGACGTTTTGCCATTCGTGCACCCAGGTTCGTCGGTGAGTACAGCATCGCAGGCGCTCCTGTCTGTGATGCACCGTCAAGGGTAACCGCAGCCATGGTCTCCGAGCTGATAATCCATGCTGCTGCAAACGTCGTCGAACTGTTGGTGCAGATGGTTGTTGTCTTGCAAACGTCCCCTTCTGTTGACTCATCGGATAGAGATGTGGCTGCATGATCCGTTACAGCCATGGCCGGCCGCGGTGGTCTCGCGGTTCTAGGCGCGCAGTCCGGAACCGCGCGACTGCTACGGTCGCAGGTTCGAATCCTGCCTCGGGCATGGATGTGTGTGATGTCTTAGGTTAGTTAGGTTTAACTAGTTCTAAGTTCTAGGGGACTGATGACCTAGTGCTCAGAGCCAATTTTTTTTTTCGTTACAGCCATGCAGATAAAATGCGTATCATCTCGAATGTTAGTGATACGAGGCCGTTGGGATCCAGCACGGCGTTCCGTATTACCCTCCTCTACCCACCGATTCCATATTCTGCTAACAGTCATTGGATCTCGACCAAGGCGAGCAGCAGTGTCACGATACGATAAACCACAATCACGATAGGCTACAATCCGACCTTTATCAAAGTCGGAAACGTGTTGGTACGTATTTCTGCTTCTTGCACGAGGCATGACAACAACGTTTCACCAGGCAACGCCGGTCAACTGCTGTTTGTGTATGAGAAATCGGTTAGAATCTTTCCTCATGTCAGCACGTTGTAAGTGTTGCCAACGGCGCCAACCTTGTGTGAATGCTCTGAAAAGCTAATCGTTTGCATATCACAGCAGCTTCTTCCTGCCGGTTTAATTTCGCGTCTGTAGCCTGTCATCTTCGTGGTGTAGCAATTCTAATGGCCAGTAGTGTATCTGAGTTTGTATAGAATACTCAAAGCAAGAGTCCTACTCGCACTTGTCCGGCTTTCAGAATGGTGCTAACCTTTACGAAAAATACGATTTAACATTTGCATATAGCCAACTTTTTACAGATATTGCTCGACTCTGTTCCGTTGTTTATTCTTTGTGCAAAATGTATCCTACTCTTTCTTATCGTACCTCAGTGGCGTTAGCTTTTTAATACTACTTAGATTTCTGATGACCCAGTGCCATATTGTGCATTTTCTCAACGTCATCATCCATGGAGAAATTCCGGGGCGTTTCCTTCGAACCTCCGCCGGGACCAGCCGCACAGTCCATGTCTGCAGCGCCCGAGACCGCTCGGCTAATCCCGCCCGGCTATTGTTACTTAATTCACTTTACGACTAAATGTGTAATACGGTATGAAAGAATAAATATTTCTTTATTATGAACGCCATCTACGTGCAGATGGAACTTCTCAGCTTGTTCTTGTATTAGGAATCTACTGAAGGACTGGCGCTGAATTTTAACGCACTCTGTTTTATACGGGTTTGACAGTAGTTCAGTTTTCACATGGCTGGGACGACGTGGTGTTACACATGTGGACTGAATAACGGCGTCTGGAAACAAAATGAACTTACCTGTTTCATAGGACAGTCATTTATAATTAGCGAATCAGATAGCTGCCGCAATCACTACATGAGCACTGTTTTCACACTACCCGGTGGAACGAATATGTCCAGTTGTTCCTTGCGACCTGCTTATCGCCGCTTTCGACGTACTGTAGTCTGAAAGTGTGCACTGGATGGTCATTGGTCGTTGATCGCGAAAAACTAGGACCCCAGGAGTCTGTATGCTGACAACCTTACTATTTCATTTGCCTCTCTTATCTTTTTGCTAATGATAAATTATTGTCCCCGACTATAGGGCGTTGTGGTGTTGCGTAGACTTGCCGCACCGGATTTCACATTCCGCCACTTTTGATTTACTGTTCTCTCGTGCTGCGTTGAAGGTACATTAACGGAATATGCTGTCCTACCTTCCTGAACTAATCTGCAATCGCAGGCGACCCCATAAACTCGGTAATGTGCAGTGCATCGGAGGCAACCTTAGGGGAGCCTAGCAATCTCTGACTTTATTGCTGCTGCAGTAAACTGGCTTGATGCTCATTCGGCGAAGAGATTAAATACATCAGTCCGTGACACACTGAATGTGATGTAAAGGGCCATTAAACGTATCGTTTTTCTACCTTTATTTCGCGGCTAGTCTTCATTTTCGTAATTTTTGTGTATGGCTGTGTGTCCAACTACCCTAGAGCCATATAACTACGAGGGTCTGCTGAGAAGCAATGACTCTGAATTTTTTGTATGAAAACTCTTAAAGCTTTTTATATAAAATAAACGTTATTAACATACTACATATTTATTTCTCAACGTAGTCACTCTGGCACTGATGGCATTTCTCCCAACGAGACACCAGTTTGTTAATACCGTCGCTATAAAATGTTTGACTTTGTTGATGGAGCCAAAACCTCAACTCTGCTTGCAATGCTTCATAACTATCATAGTGATGTCCTCGAAGGGGTTCGTCAGGTTTTGACAACAGCTGCTGTACACGATCATCTACTACGAACTCCGTCATGCACATTGGGGAAAGCACCACCGTTTCCTGCGTAACGAACACGAAAAACCCAACGTCGCGTATTACTGATATGGTTTTCTACTGACGCTGTGTCCTAGCGTGTTGTCTGACATTCAGGAGGGTGATTTTTTCCACCGTGTACAAACTCTAGGAGTTGATCGATGAGAGGATACGAAAAAAGGGCTAATGAACTTATGTCCGGAAATGTGCGGTTCCTATGCTGGAGACCATTTATTCAATCATATTTTGTTGCAGAGACTGCGGTCTAATACGCGCTGTACCATGCAGCCACATTTACAGTATGCATGGTTTCCTCATAGAGGGTGATACTGTTCCTCATACATCAAGCCCTAGTGCCCTTCCCCGCCATAGTAATTGGTAGTGTTGTGTCCGATTCACTTCTATTGCTGACTCGCCTTGTAGTGGATGTGATGTAGCGTAGTACACAATGGTTCCGTATTCGAATCGAGAGTTTGTCGACATGGTGTTTACTTACGGAAAGGCAAATGGCAACGGGTAGCGGGCAGCAAGGTTGTATCACGAGACCCATTCCCGCCGACAACAACCACAGCATTCAGTTTTTGCTACAGTGTTTGGCCGTTTGTCTGAGAGAGGGTCGTTTCAGGAAGTAGGAAGTCATGAAGGACCTGCCCGACCTGTTCGGACACCAGACTTCGAGGATAATGTGATTAACACTGAGGAAGATCGACCGCAGTTGGCCCGCCAGTACAGGGTAAGCCAGGCGACCATACGGAACGTTCTCCATGACAACGGTTACTACCCTTATCACTTACAGCTTGTGCAGGACTTACTACCGTCAGATTTTTCACATCGGGAGCAGTTTTGCCAATGGTTTCTTCACCAGGCAACCACGATTCCGGGATTTGTGTCATTCATCCTAATCACAGATGAGGCCACCTTTACGTGGAATGGTTTTTTTCAAATTTCGTACCAGTCATCTGTGGGATAGTATCATGGTATGATGACAGCGAATCATCAGCATCGGTGCACCGGAATGTGTGGGCCGGGATAATTGGCGACCGTATTTTAGGACCAATTTTCCTTCCACGTCGCCTAACAGGCCGGAAATATGGGTGTTTCTTGCGGGTGACCTTGTCTCCCCTGCTAGAAGAAGTGCCATTGATGATTCGAACGGTTATGTGGCTGCTACACGATAAAAATGCTCCAGCCCACTTCGCCGTTAAAATCCGGACGCATCTCAATCATGTCTTACCTGTCGATGGTTCGAACGAGGGAGCCCAGTTGAATGGCTTGCCCGTTCACCGGATCGGAACCCGTGCGATTTCTGGTTATGGGGCCATCTCAGAAGTATCGTGTATGCAGAGCCAATTCCAGATGTGGAGACATTGGAACAGCGTATTCATGGTGTCTTTCAAAAAATGGCTCTGAGCACTATGGGACTCAACTGCTGTGGTCATTAGTCCCCTAGAACTTAGAACTACTTAAACCTAACTAACCTAAGGACATCACACACATCTATGCCCGAGGCAAGATTCGAACCTGCGACCGTAGCAGTCGCACGGCTCCGGACTGCGCGCCTAGAACCGCGAGACCACCGCGGCCGGCCATGATGTCTTTGATACTGTTCGGATGCAGCCTGGGCGATGTGAACGTCTGTTACAGAACATGCTAAGGCGCGTATACCCATGTGTTGAGGCACACGGAAACCATTTTCAACAAATACTGTGTCTGCATGGTACGGCGGGTATTAGATCGCAGTCTCTGTAACAACGTGTGATTGAATAAGTGGTATCTATCGTGGAAACCATGCATTTTCGGACATAAGTTCATTAGACCTTTTTTGTTCCGTAACCTCTCATCGATCAATTCTTAGAATTTGTACACGTCGGAAAAAAACACGCTGTGTAATAGTACACCCAGGAAGGGCCTCGTTGAGGTAAGGTATGTGAACCAAAGTGTCCTGCCAATCCAATGAAAGCTCATCACGAAATTTGTGCGATATAGAGAAAATAAGTTAAATAAGTATAAGTATAAAACACCTAAACGACTCAGGTGTGTCGTCTGTCAGGTAACGTAACGGCGAGAATGGAGTGAGTTCAAAAGTATTGACATTACAACAGGAAGGTTTCACAGCAGTTATGTTTCCTCAGGCGTTTAGATACCACTGATCATTATCGAGAGTCACTCAAAAAATCGGTTTTCGGATTCACCTGAATAAATCATCTAGGCTTTAAACTGAGAAGCTGACTCGTAGGTAGAGGTCTGTGTGGATAAGAAACATGTTATCCTCGTCTACATCTCATTCAGAACTCGCTTATCTGCATCGGTAAGGACTTTTGCGCATCGGGGGTTATTGAAGTATCGTAAACAATTTCAATACTTTCTGGAAACTGGAGATCTGACAGTAGGATTGCTCCTAGCTTGAACTTGCGTTTGCTCAAATCTGACCCGTAAATTATGATCCGGAGACCAAGAACGCAGAGGCCGATCATGATCGTATTTTAACTAACGAAAGAATGCTCCTACCGGTGCACAAAAAATGCGAATTTGCTCCTGTTTAAAAGTCTCTGACTGGAAAGTTGGATACCAGCTGCTTTATTCTATCTCTCTCAGCAGCTCTAAAAATATTCCCAAAAATTTTGGCATGCAAAAATGATTGTGCTCTTTTCAACATGCAACTCACGTCTCGCTTCCACGAGCACCCCTATCTATAACTCGCCCCCTCCCCACTTGCTCTTTCACACTCATCCATGAAGCCAAACTCATTGGCACCATCTCTTTGGCTCTCTCTGTCACTGCCTCCTGTCTCACAGTCACAGTCGTGTTCGTTCAATACTGCTACTACTACTACTGCTGCTGCCTCCCATTGTCACTGAATCCCTCTTGCTCTATCGTAATGCTACTATCTCGTTCACTCGTTCCCACTGCTGCTGCCTCTCTATCTCTCTCGTCCTCGTTGTCACTGTCATAGACACTGTCTCTCATTATCACTTGCTCTCATTCACTTCCGCTTTCTCCTTCTACTTGTTCCTGTACCACTAGCACTGTCTCATCTACATCTACATACATACTCTGCAACCCACCATACGGTGCGTGACGGAGGGTACCTCGTACCACAACTAGCATCTTCTCTCCCTGTTCCACTCCCAAGCAGAACGAGGGAAAAATGACTGCCTATATGCCTCTGTACGAGCCCTAATCTCTCTTATCTTATCTTTGTGGTCTTTCCGCGAAACGTATGTTGGCAGCAATACAATTGTACTGCAGTCTGCCTCAAATGCTGGTTCTCTCACTTTCTTCAGTAGCGATTCACGAAAAGAACGCCTCCTTTCCTCTAGAGACTCCCACCCGAGTTTCTGAAGCATTTCTTTAACACTCACGTGATGATCAAACCTACCAGTAAGAAATCTAGCAGCCCGCCTCTGAATTGCTTCTATGTGCTCCCTCAATCCGACCAGATAGGGATCCCAAACGCTCGAGCAGTACTCAAGAATAGGTCGTATTAGTGTTTTATAAGCGGTCTCCTTTACAGATGAACCACATCTTCCCAAAATTCTACCAATGAACCGAAGACGACTATCCGCCTTCCCCGCAACTGCCATTACATGCTTGTCCCACAGCATATCGCTCTGAAATGTTACGCCCAAATATTTAATCGACGTGACCGTGTTAAGCGCTACACTACTAATGGAGTATTCAAACATTACGGGATTCTTTTTCCTATTCATCTGCATTAATTTACATTTATCTATATTTAGAGTTAGCTGCCATTCTTTACACCAATCACAAATCCTATCCAAGTCATCTTGTATCCTCCTACAGTCACTCAACGACGACACCTTCCCGTACACCACAGCATCATCAGCAAACAGCCTCACATTGCTATCCACCCTATCCGAAAGATCATTTATGTAGATAGAAAACAACAGCGGACCTACCACACTTCCCTGGGGCACTCCAGATGATACCCTCACCTCCGATGAACACTCACCATCCACTCTTTTCCTTGCACTGTTCTGCCGCTGTTAAGTATGTTACACTGCCACTCTGTCCTTCTCTCTCTCACGCTGCCAATGTCTCCTTCGCTCTCTCTATACTACAATCATTGTCTACTATCTGTATTTAATACTTTTCCGTCTCTTTCCTATTGCCGCTGTCTCCATCTCCCATCTCTCCCAGCATACAAAAAGCGGGTAAATGTGGGAGTGGCAACGTCTCTCTGAAATTTTTTAAAGATGTTAAGGAAAGTAGAATGAGGCAGCTGGTACTCCATTTTTCAGTCAGAGCCTGTTAAACAGGAGAATATTCGCAATTATTTTTTTCTCCGATAGGAGAATTTTTCTGCTGGTTCACTTTTTCTTGCTACAGCAGGGCGTATGACTCATATGAAAAGAACTCTATGAGTTACAAAATTTTGATAGTTTACTTACGTGAAATTGAAATAACACAAAACTAATTTTACACCCCAGACCTGATTTTACGTGCACAAAAATTCTGCATACGTTTCAGTACTATAATATGGGATTCCCAGAACCCTTCTGTTGCAATCGGAGACTGTACTCGCCTCACCCCGCATTATACGTTCGTATTTTACGTCAAGAAGTAGAGTAACTTTGAAACTCTTTTTCTGTGGATGTCAAAAAAAATTTTCAATGCTGTTCAAGATCGGAGTCTTAGGCCTATACCGTATAAAATTCAGTTATTTTCTGTGCATAGTCGTCTTCATACCAGGTACTCGGTTTTAGTACATGAAACCGATTCGTTGAATGATTCTCGATAATGGATTGAGAAGACAGCACTTTCAATGCCTAGAGAATGTACCGTTAAAATTTGATTAATTTTCTTCGGTTCGCTGACGGCGAACAAATTCTGAAAAACCATTTTTTGGTATTTTGTCAGGACCAACCAAGGAATTAAATGGTGCTTCCATAAGCCCCATAAGGCCCATCGTAGACTACATCTAATGCAAAAAGAACCAACCGATTCGCTTCATTTGCCTAAGCTGGAGGAAGTGTGTAATA
The DNA here is from genome assembly GCF_023897955.1 of Schistocerca gregaria. NCBI lineage: Eukaryota > Metazoa > Arthropoda > Insecta > Orthoptera > Acrididae > Schistocerca > Schistocerca gregaria. The sequence goes on along the minus strand of NC_064931.1, from coordinate 129,659,284 downwards.
CTCAAAAACTGAGTCTGTACTGTAGGGTACTTACAGCAAGAACCTTCTGTTGGCCATACAAATGGTTCCAAGCCCAAAGGCTATTCAAAACATTTGACCTTACCTTTCTGCAACTAAGAGAACTCGCAGTATGTGACCTGGAAGAAAACCCATTTTTATGCGCGGCGGTTATGAACATATTGGAAGCGCATTTTGTTGCATGCGTACCGATACCACATAGTCTTACTCATGATAAGTTTCTTTAGTTACAGTATTTAGTCGTAATTACTGAAACGGATTTTGTGAAATTTTCTGCAGAGTATTCCCTTAAAATTGGGATTGCAAATGAAGTCGTTTTTAAAGTTATCGCCATCCCTTGTGGAGGGTAACTGTTATACATTCGTTCGTTCATCAAATGTATGTTAATTCACCGTAATACTAAATCATGTTAACGTGCAAGGAACACACGGCACGTAACCAGAGAAACTTTCATTCGTCAACGCCATCTACCGTGGCAACTCTGCAATTCCGGACACATGTTCCTATGACCTTATTTCCTCAATTCCCAGTCAGAAACCCGTCCCTGTAGTTTGTTAGTTTTATTAGTGTTCACCCTGCACGTGCAACGTTTTGAAGATAATACCTCATGATAAACAATTACATAATCTGGAAAAGTCTGAGGCTGAAATTAATATTGTCTGCCAAGTCATTAATACACAGCATAAACATCGAGCATTCCAATACACTTCCGTGGGGCAAATCCGAAGCTACTTTTCCGTCTCTTGTCGTCCCTGCCAAGAAATCCTGTACACAAGTTTCGTACGATGCCCCAGTTAATCGCACTTCTGTTACTATGCGTTGGTGTGATACTATGCCAAACGCTTTTTGAAAGTCAAGAAATAATACGATGGGCCTTCAATAAGTAACGCATCACATTTTCTTCTGAAAGCAGGTTGGTTTTATTCAGTATTGCAATACACCATACTATTGCCCACTCTTTTGGCTACAAGCCATATTTTTAAACCTAATCTCCTTTCAATGAGACGGCCTTTCGCCATCTTAATGGGAAGGCCTGTGTCCCCGCCGCAGCAGCAGTGGTCCACAACCCTACGACGACTACCGCAGTCCACTTCACCCCTCCTCCGCCCCACACCGAACCCAGGGTTACTGTGCGGTTGGGCCCCCGGTGGACCCCCCAGGGAACGTCTCACACCAGACGAGTCTAACCCCTATGTCTGCGTTGTAGGGTAATGGTGGTGTACGCGTACGTGGAGAACTTGTTTGCGCAGCAATCGCCGACATAGTGTAGCTGAGGTGGAATAAGGTGAACCAGCCCGCATTCGCCGAGGCAGATGGAAAACCGCCTAAAAACTATCCACAGACTGGCCGGCTCACCGGACCTCGACACTAATCCGCCGGGCGGATTCGTGCGGGGAACCGGCGTTCCTTCCCGCCCGGAAACTCGTGCCTTAGACCGCACGGCCATCCGGGCGGCCTAAGCTATAGGGTATAAAGCGGGAATATTTCAAAATGTTCCGCTACAAATCTCGCATTTTTTCAACCGAAATTTGCGGAGAAAAAGAAAGGATTGCGTTACTTATTGAACGCCCCTTGTACATCCATACTATTGTCTTACTCTATATCATGTCATGTGAGAAAATCGAGAGTTAAGTTTTTCATGACCAGTGTTTTCAGAACCCATGCGGACTAACATAGTAGCGTGAAGGAGAAAATTCTGTTCGAAATATCACATTACATTAGATTGTGGGTGTCAAAGACGTTGCACAGCAGTTTTGTTGATCACTTCTGCTACCCTTCTTGTAGACGGATGTGATCTACGCTTTCTTGCAATTAGTGGGAATTGCCTTTGTTTGGGGTATCTACGTTATATGGGGTGCAAATTATTTAAACCCACAAATTCAGTGCGGTTGCACGGGACACCAAAATAAACATTTTACTCTAACGTGGTAATCACCTATGAGCGGTTTCTTAATCCGGTAGAGGGCATAATCACTCTCAGCACTCGTGCAATTACACACAATGTGGGGACGAATCAGACGAATATAAAAAACCATCCTTCATGAGCAATTGTTGATCCATTTCACTTACATCGTGCGCACAGCCTGGAACCAGATTGTTATCAGAGTCCCGTTTTCGCAGTTGTGCCTGGAACAGTGTCAGAAGAACCCTATACTTCCGTCCTGTGTGCTGTTTACAGATGACCGCAACGTTCGGGCGTGGTAGGGTCTTCAACATACACAAATCGCAAGTTATGAGCCACATTTACTCGCGCTTATCAATTGCGGTTCTACGTGAATGTGTGGGCAGATGTAGTTGGTGACTGTTTAATTGGACCATATCTTTTAAATATGCCATTAAACAGCAGGTATTATTACAATTTCCTCGCTGTATCATTGCCAAAATTGGTGGATGACGAGCCACTAGCTACAAGACAGTAATTGTGGTTCCAACACGACCAGGCGGCGGGACATTTCAGATGTCCTCTGCATCGATTCTTGAACCGACAGTTTTCAGAAAAGTGGATTGGCAGAGGTGGTCCTGCACGATGGCCTATTCGGTCCCCTGACTCTAACGCTCTAAACTTTTTTGTGTGAAGAGGGATATGGTTCAAATGGCTCTGAGCACTATGGGACTTAGAACTACTTAAACCTAACTAACCTAAAGACATCACACACATCCATGCCTGACGCAGGATTGGAACCTGCGACCGTAGCGGTCGCGCAGTTCCAGACTGTAGCCCCTAGAACCGCTCGGCCATTCCGGCCGGCGAAGAGGGACATACAACATTGTTTACAAAACCACTGCTGAATCGCAAGAGCGTCTGGTTTCCCAGATAGTTGTAGCAGCAGCAGAAATTAAGGACACTCCTGCGATTCGGCCAGAACATGACCCATTGGTGTAACCTCTGTTTACAAGTCAATGGCGGCATTTTTGAACCTCTAATGTGACTGAAGTAACTGCGTTGTATTAAAGTTGTTGTCTCTTGGTAATAAAGAACTAAAACTTCTTCGTGTTACTTTTTGCCCTCACAGGAAAACTCGTTAGAAAAAGTGATTTCATTATCCCATGCAACCTCCCAGAATTTGTTAGTTTATCCCCCTCAGACCTGGCGTCCAATATATTGGACATGGACTTTTTATACATTTTGTAACAGTAAATTATTTCTTTCATCTCTGAGATCCAGTGGCCGGTTTACTGGACGTCAGTCGCTTTTAGATTGGTGCTTCTTGTTGCCCTTTGTCACTGGAATGGTGTACTACATCAGAAAACGGAGGAGATGGCGGATCCATTTCAAACTGCTCCAGGAAAATCGTATTTACGGATTAATTACTGCAATAAATGTCGTTGTCAAAAACTCTCGCCATCAGAACTCGGTGACAATATTTTTTGTCTTGTAAGGTGCAAGGAAGATATTTTTTAGATAATGGTTGTTTTCAGTCCACTGCTCTCAGAGCAGAGAGATGACCCCCATCAAATATACAGTACGATGATATAAGCCATATCTCAATGGTAGATCAACACAAAGACGGAGGCAGAAGTAACAATACCCCCTGTCAAGGCAAATCGATGAAAATATGCTCAGAATCTGATGTTCACCTTTGCCTAAAAGCTATGCAAAGTGCTTGTGATTTTTCATACGTATTGCATGCAAAAGTATTTCTTTTCGGTATATTTTCAACTTACTCATTGTCCTGTATCAGACAATGTCAGTAGCTGAAGTTACTGATATTATGCATTTTTTTCGTATTTTGTAAAAAAATTTCCACAGTAAATAGTGCTGTAAATACTCAAGTGTTGACTTCTTATTTAGCATCACCAACTACCTCCAAAATCGATCTCCAATCTATTGGACAATTTTTTATTATTTAAGCCAAGTGCTACAAATTTCAATTTTGCTCAGATATACAGTAGATAGGTCCACATCGACATAAAAAGTGCACGAATCCTATTTTCTATTTTCAAAATAATCCAGGGCTGAAGGAGTTAGTTAATTTTCATTCAGAAAAGTCTCCCTGCACTAGTTTAAAAAAGCCTCGCAGGAAAATATGACATAGAAAAATAATTGTTTCAGTGTCCCTAGCAACCTGCCACAGTTTGTCGTCCCTTGGTGCATCAGAATGTGTCCTACCAACCGATCCCTTCCTTTAGTCAGGTTGTACCACAAATTTCTCTTCTCCCTAATTCTATTCAGTAACTCCTCATTATTACGTGATCTACCCAATTAGTCTTCAGCATTCTTCTGTAGCATCACATTTCAAAATCTTCTGTTCTATTCTTTTCCGAACTGTTTATCGTCCATGTTTCACTTCCATACATGGCTAAACTCCATACAAATACTTTCGGAAACGGCTTCCTGACACTTAAATCTATACTCGAGGTCAACAAATTTCTCCTCTTCAGAAACACTTTTCCTGTTCTTGCTAATCTACCGCGTATTACGGCTAACCTTGCCACAAATTATGTATTTAATCGGGAACGATTTCGGGAGAGGTGACGGGCTAAGTACAGCGGCCACAGAGTAGCTGCTGGCCGAGACGCCGGCTGTGGCGTACTCCCTAGCTGAAACTACTTTTTGTCCTCACAGGAAAATACAGGCTAATTATAATTAAAGTTAAACTTTCAAAACCGAAATGCAATAAAGGAAAAAAAATACCTCACAGGAAACTACGACATTAGAGAAAAATATTTGTTTCGATGACCCGAGCACTCTCCCACCGTTTGTCAGTGTAAATAGTTTTCACCCTGTGTTTAGGATAAAACAGGGGATAAACCAGTCACAACGTACCGGGAGATCAAAAAGTCAGTATAAATTTGAAAACTTAATAAACCACGGAATAATAAAGATAGAGAGGTAAAAATTAACGCGCATGCTTGGAATGACATAGGGTTTTATTAGAACAAAAAAAATAAAGTTCACAAAATGTCCGACAGATGGCGTTGGAGAGCAAAATGTCAGTGACTGCGCATGACAATCGGGTGAGAGGTACGCCGATACGTTACAGAATCGCATCATCCCCAGCCTGGCTGATAAACACCTGCTGGAACGTAAGGTGTTTATGCAGGAAGGAGCTACACCCCATATTGCTAGACGAGTGAAATATCTCTTACGCGCGTCGTTTGGTGATGATCGTGTGCTCAGCCACCACTCTCGTCTTGCTTGGCCTCCCAGGTCCCCAGACCTCAGTCCGTGCAATTATTGGCTTTTGAGTTACCTGAAGTCGCAAGTGTATCGTGATCCACCGACATCTCTAGGAATGCTGAAAGACAACATCCGACGCCAATGCCTCATCATAACTCCAGACATGCTTTACAGTGCTGTTCACAACATTATTCCTCGACTACAGCCATTGTTGAGGATTGATGGTGGACATATTGAGCATTTCCTGTAAAGAACATCATCTTTGCTTTGTCTTACTTTGTTATGCTAATTATTGCTGTTCTGATCAGATGAAGCGCCATCTGTCGCACATTTTTTGAAGTTTTGTAGTTTTTTGGTTTTAATACAACCCCATGCCATTCCAAGTTTGTGTGTTAATTTCTATTGTTGAGGAATGATGGTGGACATATTGAGCATGTCCTGTAAAGAACATCATCTCTGCTTTGTCTTACTTTGTTATGCTAATTATTGCTGTTCTGATCAGATGAAGCGCCAGCTATCGGACATTTTTTGAACTATTGTAGTTTTTTAGTTCTAATAAAACCCCATGTCATTCCAAGTTTGTGTGTCAATTTGTAGCTCTCTATCTACATTATTCCGTGACTTATTCAGCTTTCAAATTTATACTGACTTTTTGATCACCCAGTGTGTGCAGAATCTGGTAGGGGTAGTTCCGGATCGGTTTGGGAAACATTTGAGACTGCGGGCTAAGCAGAGCGGCAGCAGCGACCGAGGCGTCGACCGTGGCATACCTCCGAGCTGCAGCTGCACGGAGGCCTGCGCGCTGTCGCCGTCGGCGCGCACCAGGCACTGGTACATGCCCGCGTCCTCGCGACGCACAGGCGCCAGCGAGAGCGTGTCGCCGTGCGCGGCGAGCACCAGCCCGTCCTTGAGCCAGGTGACGGCGGAGGGCGGCGCGCCCGACACGAGGCAGCGCACGCTGGCGGCCGAGCCCACGTCGGCCGTCAGCTTGGTGGCGGGCTGCACGCTCACCGCCAGCGGCGCCGACACGTGCAGGCTCACGTCGACGCGCTGCTCGCCCGCAGAGTTGCTCAGCACGCACACCCACTGGCCCGCGTCCGACTCGTCCGCGTGCGCGATGGCCAGCCCGTCCCCGACCGGGAACACGCGCTCGTCCGCCGTCACTTCCTGCAGCGCGTGACGCTCCTGCCGGTACCACCTACAACAGCAACGGAGACACTGCTCAGCACCTTCCACTTACAGGGTGACAATTACTGAACTACACTCCTGGAAATGGAAAAAAGAACACATTGACATCGGTGTGTCAGACCCACCATACTTGCTCCGGACACTGCGAGAGGGCTGTGCAAGCAATGATCACACGCACGGCACAGCGGACACACCAGGAACCGCGGTGTTGGCCGTCGAATGGCGCTAGCTGCGCAGCATTTGTGCACCGCCGCCGTCAGTGTCAGCCAGTTTGCCGTTGCATACGGAGCTCCATCGCAGTCTTTAACACTGGTAGCATGCCGCGACAGCGTGGACGTGAACCGAATGTGCAGTTGACGGACTTTGAGCGAGGGCGTATAGTGGGCATGCGGGAGGCCGGGTGGACGTACCGCCGAATTGCTCAACACGTGGGGCGTGAGGTCTCCACAGTACATCGATGTTGTCGCCAGTGGTCGGCGGAAGGTGCACGTGCCCGTCGACCTGGGACCGGACCGCAGCGACACACGGATGCTCGCCAAGACCGCAGGATCCTACGCAGTGCCGTAGGGGACCGCACCGCCACTTCCCAGCAAATTAGGGACACTGTTGCCCCTGGGGTATCGGCGAGGACCATTCGCAACCGTCTCCATGAAGCTGGGCTACGGTCCCGCACACCGTTAGGCCGTCTTCCGCTCACGCCCCAACATCGTGCAGCCCGCCTCCAGTGGTGTCGCGATAGGAGTGAATGGAGGGACGAATGGAGACGTGTCGTCTTCAGCGATGAGAGTCGCTTCTGCCTTGGTGCCAATGATGGTCATATGCGTGTTTGGCGCCGTGCAGGTCAGCGCCACAATCAGGACTGCATACGACCGAGGCACACAGGGCCAACACCTGGCATCATGGTGTGGGGAGCGATCTCCTACACTGGCCGTACAGCTCTGGTGATCGTCGAGGGGACACTGAATAGTGCACGGTACATCCAAACCGTCATCGAACCCATCGTTCTACCATTCCTAGACCGGCAAGGGAACTTGCTGTTCCAACAGGACAATGCACGTCCGCATGTATCCCGTGCCACCCAACGTGCTCTAGAAGGTGTAAGTCAACTACCCTGGCCAGCAAGATCTCCGGATCTGTCCCCCATTGAGCATGTTTGGGACTGGATGAAGCGTCGTCTCACGCGGTCTGCACTTCCAGCACGAACGCTGGTCCAACTGAGGCGCCAGGTGGAAATGGCATGGCAAGCCGTTCCACAGGACTACATCCAGCATCTCTACGATCGTCTCCATGGGAGAATAGCAGCCTGCATTGCTGCGAAAGGTGGATATACACTGTACTAGTGCCGACATTGCGCATGCTCTGTTGCCTGTGTCTATGTGCCTGTGGTTCTGTCAGTGTGATCATGTGATGTATCTGACCCCAGGAATGTGTCAATAAAGTTTCCCCTTCCTGGGACAATGAATTCACGGTGTTCTTATTTCAATTTCCAGGAGTGTATATGAAAAACTTAAAGTAGTTACGTCACTAGAGATAACCGGATTTAGGTTATGATGTATTGGATATCGCCGTCATTGGCGATAATGTGAGCTGACGAATAGCGAAATTCTGCACGACCCGCTGAATTGAAGAAACATCGATGCTGTCGATGACCTCCTGAGTAGCTGCTTTCAACTCAGCAATGGTTTTGGGGTTATTGCTGTACACCACCACCGCCGTTGTACCAGAAGAGTCGGTTCCAGGTGCCGGCCCCATGGCTGAAGGTACTGACTCTAGCCCTTCGACGGGGTTGGACACACGGACACGGGGACAACGGTCGCCGAAGCGTCATAACAAACCCGCCTCTCGACGGAAGACGACCAATGGGGCAGAGACTGGGAACAAGTCGCCGACGCCGTCTCTAAGCGTCGTTGCCAATGAAATCTACCAGTACCGCCCTAAGGCAGGCATCCGACTCCACGGATAGGACGGTGGCCTCACTCAGCCTAGACGTTGACATGATTGACATCCCTCAGTACAAAGACCAGGTGATGGACCCCAATGCCCACGTCGACGCACCGTCACTGACCCCTTCCCAGCTCAGTGACTGGACTGCTGAAATGGAGGCAGAAGACTCACCAGACCCCTTTGGCACTCCTTCGCCACACGAGGCTGGCGCCCCACATGGGGAGAGCCTAACACCCGCAGAAGGGCTGCGTTGAAGATACCTGTCGCAATGTCCCATTATCACCGAGAGGCCGCCATTTGCATCTACACACTCCACATTTAGATGTACCAATTCTACCGTGTGGGCACAGTCAACGTTAACTGCATACGCTCTGTCATCAAAACGCGCATGTTCCATGATATGCTCTGGGCGGCGGATCTGGATATCGCCCTCCTTCAAGAAGTCCAACCAGGGCAGCAATTTAACATTTGTGGATAAACACAGCCTACAGCATCCCATGAAGCGACGGTGCCGGCGGAACCGCCATCCTATTACGCGACAGTATCGAGGCATCGGACGTTACATATCTGCCATCTGCGTGAAGTGTTGCCATCACGGAGGGAGCAGTCTGCATTGTGAATGTTATGCGCCCTCCGCGTAATCTCGTTGCAGACAAAGGGTCACCTTTTATTCCGACGAAATTGCTCCACTCCTGAATGGGAATACGGAACACTACATCATAAGCGGCGATTTTAATAGCGTCTTGGATCCAACAGACCAAACACCGCACTACTCTACATGCTCGCCACTACGGGCGAGATCTGGAGCTACACGACACTTGGCGTCTCCTTCACGGGGACCGCCGAGGTTGTTCGTATATTATCGACCACTCGACCAGCCGTCTCGACCGGATGTACGTCTCACGAGGACTCCGCACCGTTACAAGGGATGCGGAACTGTGGCCGACGGCCTTAACCGACCATTTGGCATACATCTTCTCGGTCACATTTCCCCGACAGCTCACATACTGCAGCCGTGGTCCATGGACGCTGAACGTTTCCTACATGTACGAGGACGCATGTCGCCGGGAGATAGCTGCTACGTGGGACCGCTGCTCCGGAGTTTGCATGCACATCCTTCCACCTTACACTGGTGGTTCGACCGCGCCAAGCCAGCTCCCTGACGGACACTCATGGGGTATGGCCGTGACAGAGTGTGCTCACGACGGACGACGTCGGAATAAAGCACACTGCGCTGAGGGAACTAATGATCCAGCGGCCATCGCGTGAATAGCAGATAGCGGTTACACGTCTCAAAGCTCGCCTACTCCGTCTCAGTGCAGAACAGCTTGACGGAGCTCGAGTTTGGGCGAGGGTGTGGGGTACCATCTCCACCACAATTTCATCCGTATATCACGTTATCAGAGGGTGACACCACAGGAAGCGCCGCCTTATAACATCAGTAGAGGCAGTAGAGGGTGGGCGCATCGTTTCGCAGTGCGCCATCGCTGCGGCGTTCGTCCAGCATTGCAGGATGTTTTACGCTGAGGACCCACAGACTGTTCACGAGTATGGAGACATCCTGTGCGGTCTGCCTGGCCCCAGAGTAGTGGCCCTAGTGGTCCAGGACGACGCCCTGCTGGCTCCCATAACTGCTGAAGACTTAACAGAGATCTTGGCACGCAGCGCTTCGAAAAAGTAATTGGGCCCGACAGCTTACCGAACGAATTCTTCCGTGCCTTCTGTCCCCTGATGGGCGCTCAGTGGATTCAGATGTTTCATGACCTCCTCCACGACGATTTTGCCGTTTCCACGGATTTCCTCGAAGGAATCATGATACCAGTTCCCAAACTGAGTGGTTCTCGCCGTTGTCACGACTATCGTCCTCTTACGCTCCTGAACACGGATTATAAACTTTTCACCTGTATCCTCCGCTCACGTCTTCAGATAACCATTGGACACATGATCCATCCTGACTAGACATGTTTAGGTGGTGACAACAACTACCACAGGGCGTTTGGCGCCTACTGCGACGTCACGGCGCTGGGAGCGGCCTGTCGCCTCCGAGGCGCCCTTGTTGCCGTCGATTTTGACCACGCCTTTGATCGTATCGACCACATTTTCCTTCGCGCCGTGCTCTAACGCATGGGCCTCTCGCAGGAGTCAGCAAGGGTGATCTTACGCTTAATCCTCGGGGCGAGGTCCCGCAGTATGGTCAACGGCCACCAAACTGAACATCGCTCTTGGACGGTCGGTGCGACAGGGATGTCCTTTATCAGGAGTCTTATTCGCGGCGGCCCTCGAACCTACACGGCACTGCCTTCGCCAACGACTGGAAGGCATCTGCATTCGAGACGTGCGCCTCAGATGTGCTGCCTTCGCAGACGACGTGGTGCTCTTGGTGTGGTTGGGAGAATGCAAGGGACGCTTCAGTGGTCATGTCACTACGGCGCGGTACCCGGCAGCGTCGTCAACATGCGCAAAACGACATACATGGATGTTGGGAGAGACCTTCTCCACCCAAAAGCGATCCCCTTCCAAAACGTTCCCTCACTGAGCGCATTGGGGGTGCGTTTCTCCAGTACAGTTCGCTGACCTGCGACAGACACATATCGCCGGCTACTACAAAGGACACGGGCGCTGCTCTGTGATAGCAGATTCCGCATTATGGATATGATCCTCCGAACGCATTACGTCAATACTTCCCCACCGTCCAAACTTAATTATTTTGCACATATTCTTCCGCTAATCGTCACCATGTGCCACAGTTTCCAGGCGGCCTACGGACAATTTGTGAGTTAAGGTCATATATTCAAAGTTCAGTACACTACTTTATCGAGGCCTCCACTGGCAGGAGGCCTGGGGTTGACTCACGGCCACAAACGCGCGCGAGCATTGTGCCTACGGACGAGGCGGCTCACATGAACCGCGGCCAACAGCTTGACGCGGACGCTGCTACATATCGTCGTGCCGCGAGATCTTCGTCCACCGGTCTTCGTGGGCCACATTGCTCCGTCTCTTGCCCACATCCGCGATTTCCTGTTCGAACTGAGCTACATGACCTAGGATCTACCGGCGACGAGGGCGCCGAGCACAAGAGATTACTACCAAATCTATCAGGCACGACAACCCCGTAGTAACTTCGAACAACAATACCCAACCATCAGCTGGACCAAGGTATGGAGAACCGTCCACACCCAATAACTGCCCACGTACACTCGTTCCTTGTGCATGTGATGGTGAACGGCAAATTAGTCACAGGCCAGCGTCTCCATTCATTCATTCCATCAACGATTGGTGTCAGTCGATTTGGACGCGCACCGCCTGACATGTGTTGTGACAGACAGCTGCTGCGATCTTGTACAACGTATGCTGGCGCTCCTGTTGCGACGACGGACGAATTCCTACACCCATGTACCGTTTACTTTCCCACTACCAGAACGAACGCTGTCAACCGCCTGAAGAGCATGGTGCTGTATTACATTTTGTATGCCGCGCCCGAAAGCTCTCTGGACTTGTGGGTCTACCTGACGATGACTCATGCGGCGTTCCACCACCATGCAGTGTACCGCACACGACTATCGAATTAGTTAAGCCCATTATTCGAGAATCCTCCTTCCCATTGGGGCGTTCTGAGTACTAGAAGGTACACTTGAAAATGACTCACGGCACACGATTGATCCTCTGGGGAAACGGTTTAGAGGGATTCCCCTCACTTTCATTCCGCGAAGACGACTCGGATGCTTCAGGTGGAGGTTGTAGGGTACAGTTAAAAATAACATAATCAAGGAAAAAAATATAAAAATAAATAAATGATATATATATATATTTATGAATTTGATCAAATAAAGTTGTCTTGATCCTGTCGGAGTCCTTTCCTTCCTTGACTCTGGGAGAGCGGGAATAGGACATTGAGGCCAGGCCTCGGAAGACGACACCTGCCCTCTTTGCACCCGACCCTTCCCACGGAGTCCCGGGTTCGATTACCGGCCGGCTAGGGGATTTTCTCTGCCGGGGGACAACTGGGTGTTTGTGTTGTCCTCATCGTTTGATCATCATCATTCTTGACAGTGGCTAGACTGGACTGTAAAAAATTTGGGGCTTTGTCTTGCCGCTGATGACCGCGCAGTTGAGCGCCCTACAGACCAAACATCATCATCATCATCGAGGAAAATGTGAGTTCTGCTTCTTTTCAATGCTGGGATTCACAATAGAGGGACTAGAACTTGGGGCCTTGGACGCAAAAGATAAATGTCCCAATTCGGGACCTAGTCTGAAATGCATCCTTTCGTCCAGCAGTGCTAGTCTTCCAAAGCACGCAGGAAAACGTCTGTGAAATTAGGAAAGTGGTACTGGTGGAACTCGAGCTTTGAGGAGATCAGTGAGCCACGCCCGGATTGATCTGTCATTAGAGCAAAGGTTCTGTGTTCCAGTCACGGCCTGACACACAGTTTTAATCTGTCATAAGGTTTTAATATTGTGATCATTGGAGACGATGCTACAGGAATATATTGTATATACAGAATATCCCAAAAATTTAAGCAGAAAATGATGCATGCAGTAGAGGAAATACTTAGAGACAGACTAACAATGGTCTGAAATTTAATAATATTATCCATTTTTGGGTTATGACCAAGTCGTGCAGTTTAATGCACGAGACAGGAGAGCTAGACCCGTGTCGAAACCGACACCATCCCGACTGAGCGTGGGTCTTAGACGATTTTCAACGCTTTTTTAGGCAAATGCTGATAGTCAGCCTCCCCTCAGAAGACATGCTGCACTAACAGTTAAAATATAGGAATACACAGATTGTAGTCGACACGATTCAAAAGGGATGGAATACATAACTTCCCTCTCTTAGGTTAACTGATGACTGTTGCGACGGGAATGGCGCATGGCCACAAAGTTAAAAACAATAAATATGCCGAATCATGAAAAATTGCAGACCCCGTGGATTTATAAATACATCTATAGGACGGTATAAAAGCAATAATCAGATTGGGTTCCTGATACCATGCACTGCTGATAGAACCGCCACGGTCCTTTTGAATTGTTTTGACTTATGTGCAAGTGCAAGTAATAGTGCTGCGCGCATTTGCCGTGCCTCATATTGCGAAGCTAGCTGTGTCAGTGTGTTAGGATGAATGTATGTGAGACATCCAAACTAAATTGGATTTGCGGTTGATAGGTACAGCTTGAAACAGATCCAAGGCTCCCTTCACGTGTGACCAGTCCACAGCCTGTGAAGTCGAAACTAGCATCGTCATAATCCGCAAGCAGGAAAGATGCACGCTACTGCCACCATGGATGACGTCCCAACAGAACTGAAGACATCAGGCTACAAACAGTTTCTGAAAAAATGCAACCAACTGACGCCCAGACAGGGAAGGGAAAAAAAAAGAGACGCGACACATGGCAAGAGAAAGGAAAAGGGAACAACGAATAGAGGGAACACTACTATTACAACAAAACTTGACATATATTCAACTTCTGACTGTGAGGGCGGGAACGACGATTTTAGAGGCGATTCTGTGACCGATCAAACAAAAGAAGCAACTTCCCAGGAAGAAATGGAATACCAGAACGAGACTATGGTGAAGAAGAGCAAACCACTTCGACACGTCACGGAAAAAACTACGCTGCGTTTAAAAACAGCACATGCTTCTTCAGTAATTCAGGACTTGCCAGGTCTATGTAAATTGGTTTTGTGATATCCATGACTGCTGGTGGGATGGAATGTTTATGACTGTATGAACTGTTTGAGTGCTGGGCATTGCGGTAATTGCATCATGAATCCCAACATAGGAGAGAAAACATTGAGACAGAAGATAAATTTCTAAGCCTCGAGGAAGCAAAACGGAAAAGACAACCCAAAATCAATAGAATAAAAGATCTACCAACAAGATCTAACTCTGTTCCACTAGCACAGCGTCTCAAACCCAATGCCGACAACTAGGGATCTTAAAAATGTGGTCAACGGCAGCCTTAAGAGGCGATCTATCAAGACGACTGCATTAAATATTTCGTCGTCTCTATGGAACATTATAGGAAAATTTTGAAACTAACTCAGGACACGTACAAGGCGTTTCATACCTACCACGACAAATCACCGAAACTGAAGAAGGTGAAGATCAAAGATCTACTGCCCGAAGCAACGGAAACAGATGTTAAACAGGACTTGACGGAGAAAGGCCATGAAGTACTGGATATCCACCAATACAAAAGAAAAGAAATGGAAACTGGAAAACTAATTCCACTAACAGTTTCCGCAGTAACGTTACCGAATTCCCGACGTCGGATCCATCTACGATGAACGCTACGACCTTCATCACAAAACGCGTCTTGAAGTCTATAGGTCAAGAGCTGGACCGGTACAATGTAAACATTGCCAGCGGTGGACGGACACAACTAACTTCTTCTGGCTTCCTCCACGGTGCATCAAATGCGAAAAGGCATACCTCAGTAGGGAGAGTATGTTAACAAGGGAGGCCAACTGCCAAAAACATCATCCAGCATCGTATAGAGGCTGCGAGCATTTTCATAAGGCACTGATAACTATAAAGTCTCCGAGGAACACTATCAGATACGAATTAACTACAAAACCAGGAAAAGACCATAATATCGGCCCGAAACAGAAGAAGAGGTACCCACTATTCGATACAGTCGACCCCAACCAGAGCAAGACACACATATCAACATCGAAGACGCAAGAAATCCTCAAAACTGTGCAGATTTATTATTCATGAAATTGTTCAAAAAATGGCTCTGAGCATTATGGGACTTAACTTCTGTGGTCATCAGTCCCCTAGAACTCAGAACTACTTAAACCTAACTAACCTAAGGACATCACACACATCCAAGCCCGAGGCAGGATTCGAACCTGCGACCCTAGTGGTGGCGCGGTTCCAGACTGAAGCGCCTAGAACCGCTCGGCCACTTCGGCCGGCCATAAAATTGTTACATGTACGTTTGGACTATCGGAATCTGTTAGTGCACAGCACAAGTGGGTTGCACATGGCAACAATTATATTGTTTACGATGGGAAGAATTTGTTCAGCTACCGTACTTTCGATATATCGCATTAAAATATTTTCATTTGTATCCAAACTGAAGTAATGACTGAGCAAAAACACACTTGTGATAGCAGGCTTCGAGAAGCAGTGATAAGACTGAGAGAGTAGATGGGACAAATTGGGATAAAAGAGCTGCTAGCTTGGGCTGAATTGTGAAGAGTACTGAAATGTGTCATTGGTAAAAAGGCTGCCCATTTAAATTTCTCATCTCTGTAATATCTACACGATTTACGTAAAAGTAGAAGAACGAGGTATAATCCATGCAGTATGTATAAGGGATTACGAAACAGAGGAAAATTCTGCCATAGCTACTGCAGTTTTCTATCAAAACTAGGAAAATCTTCAGTTACTAAAGATTGCCAAGATTTTATCGCAGATTATCATTATATGAAAACATTCATACAAATTACAGAAAATGTAAATTAATATAAACAGTCGACTAATTGTTTTGCGTAGAGCTGGCACAAACGTAAGTGTTACACCACAAAACGATAGCCCTCAAATCAGATCTCTTCTTCAACCAAGTGTAATAATAACAAATTTGCTATGAAGAGAGCCTGTGTGTACGAACACCTCTAACGTGACGATTTTTTCATCCGTATTTATTTTGTCGAGGTAAATGTCAGTCTTCATCAGACCTTTACGAAAAGCTACTGGACTGAAATTTGAAGACTGTGGTAGCCGGGAATGAGACTTCTACGGACGATCCATCGTTTACAACACGTGCCATTTAGATGATGAATAGCGCTTCTCTTGTAATCTGGAGGTGCTCCATCATGCCGCTTGTTCCTACAGCTCCATATTAGCAAGGGTACGCTTCTATTCTGTTATGCGTTTACGAGGATACTTTCATTTTAGAAAACTGTTGTAACGAACATAAAATTCTTGTCATTTATGGAGAAAAACTATCCACAGGCTGTTCAAATAAGAGTTTGTTGAGTGTTATTTTCTATCATGTGGTATGGTTTGAGAGTAATACAATACCATGAAGAAAGCTTACCAACTGTGTGAATCTTACAGCACATTCAGATCGGGTATGACTCGGAAACAATTGTAATTACAGAATAGAGCTGTTACACTAATGTGTTGTTGTTGGTGTTGCTGTGGTTGCATCTTTAGTGTGATGACTACTATGATGCAGCTCTCCAAGTTAATCCACACTGTTCAGGCCTCCTCTTCTCTGAATATGTTGTGCAACCTACATTCACTAGGACCCCCTTATTGTAGTCAAGCCTTCATCACCGTCAATATTTACTCCAACACCACCCTCTATTACCAAATTAAATATTCCCCGATGTCTCAGTATTTGTTCTCTAATCCGATCACTTCCTTCACTCAAGTTATGCTCTATATATCTTTTCTCTCAGATTCGTTTCAATATCTCCTCATTAGTTGCCCATATACGCATATAATGTACACAACTCTTCTGTAACGTCACATTTAAGAAGCTTTTTGTGAACTGAAACTTCCTGGCACATTAAAATTGTGTGCCGGACCGAGACTCGAACTCGGAAACTTTGCCTTCCGGAGGCAAGTGCTCTACCAACTGAGCTACCCAAGCACAGCTTTAATTCCTCCAGTATCTCGTCTCCTACCTTCGAAACTTCATAGAAGCTTTGCTGCCAAACTTGCAGAGTAAAGATTTCATTCTTTTTCTGAACTGTTTATCGTTCACGTTCCATTTTCGCACAACGCTACATTGCACACAAACAGCTTCAGAAAATACTTTCGAACACTAAAAATTTATATTCGAAGTTTTCTAGAACCTGTTTTCTATAATCCCTGTTCTCGACATTGGTAGTCTGTATTTCATACCCTCTCGCCAATATCAATAATTTTGCTGCCCAAATATCGGAAAAGGTCGACTACTTTTAGCATCTAATTTCTTAATCTAATTCCCTCAACATCACCTGATTTAATTCGACTACATTCTGTTACCCTAGTCTTACTTTTGTTTCTGTTTATTTCATAACCTCTTTTTCAAGAGATTATCCATTTCGTACAACTGTCCTTCCAAGTACTTTGCTATCTTTGAAAACATTAGTGTAATCGGCGAAGCTCAAAGTTTTTATTTCTACTCCATGAATTTTAATATCCTTTCCAGACGTATCCTTACTTTCCTTTACTGCTTGCTCAACGTACACATTGAATAAAATGAGGGACAGGCTCTGCCTCGTGATGACTGGGTGTTGTGTGATGTCCTTAGGTTTAAGTAGTTCTAAGTTCTAGGGGACTGATGACCATAGATGTTAAGTCCCATAGTGCTCAGAGACATTTTGAGCGACAGGCTACAACCCTCCCTCATTTCCCTCACAACTAATCCCCTCTTCCATATGCTACCACTGAGATGACTGCAGTTTTGTTTCTGTACAAACTGCGGATAACCTATCGCTGCCTGTATTTTGTACCTGCTACCTCCAGAATTTCAAAGAGTATATTTCCGCAAGGAAGCTAACTCTAAATGTAAAATTGTATAAAAGCTTTATTCAGTCTCTCTGGTTCATATTTGACGTAGGGTTGGCACAACCTTGATATTCACAGGTATGTGTACCAGGCGTATTCGTTATTAAGAGTACTACATTCTTCTTGAAGTCCGAGGGCATTTCGCCTTCCTCATATCCGTGGGCGAGTTTAAAAGTAATGCCCCCGAAACTCTTAAAGCTTTATAAATGAAAAAACTGTAGTGACTGACAATTCGCAATTTTCCACAAATACAACTTTTATTTATGTACGTTTATGAGGTTGATGACTGAACAACAAAAAAAGTTAACAATATCCATGCCAGTAAAAGTCTCCTAATTGAGGCAAACAAAAGTTCACTTCTAATTTTCCAGAAAGGGCCGTGGTAAAACACACACACACACACACACATACACACACACACACACACACACGCACACACACACACACACACACACACACACACACACACACACGCACACACACTAGTAAAAGTGCAATTCAGAGACGAAGACATAGTCTTCAGCGGTCGAAGTTCACAAGGTCGGTATCTGGAGTGAAATGAACTTCGGGGCTGATTCTAGCCCCTAAATAGCTGTCTCGATCCAGTCAGGTTTTGGCGTAGTAATACTTTCTGCAGGCCGTGGCTCGAGCTCTCCCTGCAGGAAGTAGTGCTCGCAATGTATGTTTCCATTATCTTGTATGTAAATAGCCGGTATTTACCATGGTGCTTTTGCTACGCCTTGGAAATAGACAACCCTGTTCTCTGTGGTGTAATATGGATTGCCTACCCTCAGGGGCTACCTTGGCTCCGACATAACACAGACGTTGTTAACATCCTACATTTTTATTGATGTCTGCATATTTCCAGCCTTCTGCCGCTAGTGGGCTTCGAACTGTAGCGTGTAACGTGTCGGAGAGTAACGTAACTATGTTGGAGAGTGAGAAACAGCATGCTGTAATCGAGTTTCCAATTCGAAGACTTCACCCACACATGGAGGAACCTGTACCTCAACATGACAAAGCCAGATCACACACGAGCGCATTGACATCTGCAACAATCCGACGCCTTGGATTTACTGTCATTCATCATCCTCCCGAGTTGGGGCCAGGCGATTTTCATCTGTTTGCAAAACGTAACGGACACCTTCGAGGACTTTATTTTGATAGTACCGGAGCGGTGCAAGCAGAGGTGGCCCTGTCAACAAAATCAAACATTCTACAGTGACAGAATCAACAAACTCGTCTCTCGTTAGGGGAAATGCGATGGTCGCCACGGTGACTATATTGAGAAATAAATATGTAGCCACGAAGAAAAAAAAAAAAGATGTAGAACGTTAATAACGTTCCTTTAATTTAAAAAAACTCTGAGAGTTTTCGCATGCAAAAATTCGGAAGCATTACTTTTCAGTGCGCCTTCCTATGTTGCATAACCAGTGGATTAATTTTGACATGGGTCATTCTCCCAAAGAGATACTAGATTGTTACGAACTGTAGTCTGCTCCTTGATCCGACATAGACCTTTCAGTGTTCTAGACTTATGCGCCGATGTTTGAGCTAAGTCGTGGTAATGAATGACACTAAACTGAAGCCAGTGTGGTCCACACTGTGTTTCGTAGAACATGCCTGTAGTCAGTAATCCGTTTCCTGTTTGTTTTGAGTCAGTGTGACTCGGCGAGTGTTCAATGCGAGATCTCCATTTGTTGGAGCTGGACAGTTAGCTTCGTTGAGGTATGGGTCTGCGGTTTTAGAGAGATGTGTTGGAGAGCATCACAGAGTTATGAAGCGATGTAAAAGTAAAC
This sequence comes from Schistocerca gregaria, assembly GCF_023897955.1. NCBI lineage: Eukaryota > Metazoa > Arthropoda > Insecta > Orthoptera > Acrididae > Schistocerca > Schistocerca gregaria. The sequence continues at coordinate 129,639,698 of NC_064931.1, read as the reverse complement.
TGCACGGAGAGTAGAAATTTGTTACTAAAATGATCTAGAGTATCGACTTAATCACCTAAAATTCATTCCCGTATACACTGACGAGTCAGTACCTGATGACCACCTGGGACACTACACGATGCTTACAGCTCGAGACTCATCGAATTCAATGGTTTTTAACACTATTTATTTTCGATAAGACTAACTACTACATTGAAGATTAATTCTAAGCATTAGAAAAGCAAAGGAGGCAATTGGTTGCACAACAGGAGGCAGTGTCTGAAGCCACGGGGGCAGGTGCTAAGAGATGTAGCGAACACTAGCAACACATTAAGTACAAACTTGAGAGCAGCAGTCCACGTGAGAAAAAGAGACATGTCAGAGCTTACCGAGGCTAGCCACGAGTGATACGTAGTCGGCTCCCCAGCGATCTGACTGAGAACTCTCTCTGAATACAAAAACATGGGTTTTTAGAGAATCGTGGTGGCGCTCCATTTCTCCCCTCCTATAGCCGACCCAAGATTCCACCGGCACTTAACAAGCTTTGATCAATCTAGCGAATCGTTCTGCACCTCCAGGGCGCCTATGGCCAACCAAATTTAGATTCCTCCCCTACTCCTACTCAGTAGGTAGGAATACTTCTGCATTTTCAATTAACAAAGTCGAAGGCCGATATCAACAGCAATCAGCTGAAACCTAAACGTCACTGCGAGTCCTATTATGGCCAGCAAAACAATGTTTTACGTCACTTGACCCGTCCTCCATCCTTCTGTGGGTGGGGACTCCTGTAGTAGCACTCTAACCTGTGTACACCCACTGACGTTGCAGTTCTTAGGAACATGTATCAAGCTTGCTGCCTCTGCTAAGATGTGTCTTTCCGTGACCATCTTCTACAGTGGCATATTACGACAGCATCTAAGCCGTGGGTGGGAGTTACCAGTTAATTCTCTGAAGTGAAACTTCTCCCCTGGGACAGCTGCCCAGAGAGTCCGCAATTTGCACGGGTCTCGTGTTACTGTTTATCTCCGGTAACCTAAATGCTACCACATTTGCCTGTTCTCTGCATAGTGTCTCTGATTTCCTACCTTGGAGTGCCTTTGATGGCTCCGAATAACCTAAAACGTAACAACGTACAAGTCATTACGTCGTCCATATATGATAAAATGTGAAACACTGGAACATTAATAACCGGTATAACGGGCAGAATTTTGAATCATAACATACAAACATGCATGCATTGTATGGTAGAGGTTCTGTATGTCAGTTTGAGGGATGGGGTTCCACGACTATTGCACTTGGTCTGTGAATACAGGGACGGCTAACAGTTATCGTGGATGACGCTGGAGCTGTCCCATACGTGCTGGGCTGGAGACAGATCTGGTGATCGATCTGGAAAGGCAACATGTCAACACTCTGTAAAGCCTGTTGGGTTACAACAGCGGTATGTGAGCGAGCGTTCGCGAATGGTCGAATCACCACACTGACGTACGAATTTGCAGTCAGGGCGTGTGAGACAACCACGAGAGTGCTTCTACTGTCACACGAAGTTGCACCCCAGATCATAAGTAAAAGTGCACGTCCAGTACGTCTCGGCCGGAGACGAGTTGGTTGCAGGCGCTCACTTGGCCTCCAGATCATAAGTAAAAGTGCACGTCCAGTACGTCTCGGCCGGAGACGAGTTGGTTGCAGGCGCTCACTTGGCCTCCAGATCATAAGTAAAAGTGCACGTCCAGTACGTCTCAGCCGGAGACGAGTTGGTTGCAGGAGCTCACTTGGCCTCCAGTTCATAAGTAAAAGTGCACGTCCAGTACGTCTCGGCCGGAGACGAGTTGGTTGCAGGCGCTCACTTGGCCTCCTCCTAACCAACACACGCCCATCACTGGCATTTATGCAGAATCGACTTTTATCAGAAAACTCAACATACCTCTACTCCGCTTGACATCACTCAATTCGGAAACTGAGGTGCTTTGGGATCAGTGGAATACACAGTACAGGGCGTCTGGCTCGAAGATTTTCTTGAAGTAAACGATCTGGCAGTTATAAGAGTCGAGGGGCATGAAAGGGAAGCAGTGGTTGCGAAGGGAGTGAGACAGGGTTGTAGCCTCTCCCCGATGTTATTCAATCTGTATATTGAGCAAGCAGTAAAGGAAACAAAAGAAAAATTCGGAGTAGGTATTAAAATCCATCGAGAAGAAATAAAAACTGAGAGGGGCGCCTATGACATTGTAATTCTGTCAGAGACATCAAAGGACTTGAAAGAGCAGTTGAACGGAATGGAGAGTGTCTTGAAAGGAGGATATAAGATGAACATCAACACAAGCAAAACGAGGTTAATGGAATGCAATCGAATTAAGTCGGGTGATGCTGAGGGAATTAGATTCGGAAATGAGACACTTGAAGTAGTAGATGATTTTTGTTATTTGGGGAGCAAAATAACTGATCATGGTCGAAGTAGAGAGGATATAAAATGTAGACTGCCAATGGCAAGGAAAGCGTTTCTGAAGAAGAGAAATTTGTTAACATCGAGTATAGATTTAAGTGTCAGGAAGTCGTTTCTGAAAGTATTTGTATGGAGTTTAGCCATGTATGGAAGTAAAACATCTACGATAAATAGTTTGGGCAAGAAGAGAATAGAAGTTTTCGAAATGTGGTGCTACAGAATAATGCTGAAGATTAGATGGGTAGATCACATAACTAATGAGGAGGTATTGAATAGAATTGGAGAGAAGAGGAGTTTGTGGCACAACTTGACTAGAAGAAGGGATCGGTTGGTAGGACATGGAGGAATCACCAATTTAGTATTGGAGGACAGCGTGGGGGGTAAAGATCGTAGAGGGAGACCAAGAGATGAATACACTCAGCAAATTCAGAAGGATTTAGACTGCAGTAGGTACTGGGAGATGAAGAAGCTTGCACAGGATAGAGTAGCATGGATAGCTGCATCAAATCAGTCTCAGGACTGAAGACCAGAACAACAACAACATCAACAACAACCGATCTGTAACAGGTCAGTGTGGTGTCACCGCTGCTCGAGTTGCTGCTGACGTACGATGCGCCACAGCCGTACACGAAACACGATGTTCTTCAATCTCAATGGTGCCACGTGGCCGTTCGGAGCCCTGTCTTCTTGCGACCGTACCTTCTCGTGACCACCACTGCCAGTAGTCATGTACAGTGGCTACATTCCTGCCAAGTATTTCTGTAGTGTAGCGGAAGGAACATCCAGATTCTCGTAGCCCTATTATAGACCTCGTTCAAACCCATTGAGAACAACCTTGTTCAAAGTTACTGAGGTATTGATAGTGGCGTCTTCGTCATATTAAATGCAATCTTGACTTACATCAACTTCAATTCCGATACTAAATAACGCTCACAACTGTTACAGCGCATATTTACAGTCCAAGGGTCACTCCAAAAGAAATGCACACTATTTTTTTCAAAAGTCCATCTATTATTCCACATGTTTGAAAGTTTTACAGTGTGTAGATACATCCTTTAGGAACAATATATTCATTTCTCCACATAATTTCCATCCCTCTCAACTGCCTTACGCCATCTTGGAACCAGCGCCTGTATACCCGCATGGTAAAATTCTGGACCAACCTGTTGGAGCAACTGTTAGGCAGAGTGCACAAGGGAGTCATCATCTTCAAACCCTGTTCCACGAAGAGAGTCTTTCAGTCACGTGGAGCCAGGTCAGGACTGTAAGGCGGGTGTTTCAGTTTTTCCATCCTAGTTTTGTGATCGCTTCCATGGTTTTCTGATTGACATGTGGCCGTGCACTGTCGTGCAACAGCACAACATCTTGCTTTTGCCGATTTAGTCGAACACGACTTAGTCGAGCTTGAAGTTTCTTCAGTGCCGTCACATATGCGTCTGAATTTATGGTGGTTCCACTTGGCATGATGACCACAAGCAACAGTCCTTCGGAATCGAAAAACACCGTAGCTATAACTTTTCCTGCCATGTTTCATCACCTGTCACAATTCTTCAAAGAAATTCATCTCCACCATTCTCGTACTGTTCCAAAAGTTCGCTGCATACGGATTTCCTTGTATCTTTGTGAGCCACTGTTAACATCCTGGGAACCAACCTGGCACAAACCTTTTTTAACGCCAACACTTTCAGTATTCTGCAAACACTTCCTTCCCCTATCCCAACGTAGCGTGACAGTTCGCTCACTGTGATGCGTCTGTAGCAGTCACCAATTCGTTAACTCTCTGCACATTGTCTGGAGTGCCGCTGCGAGGACAATCGTCAATATTGCCGTGCCCGCTTTCATCACGTAACCTGCTCGCCCACCGACTAACTGTACTGCGATCGACAATAGCATCTCCGTACAGCTTTTTCAACCTCTTGTGGATGTTTCCCATTGTCTCGTTTTCACAGCACAGGAATTCTATGACAGCACGTTGCTTCTGACGAATGTCAAGTGTAGCAGCCATCTTGAAGAGATGCTGTGACGGCGCCACTCACGGGAACAGGCTGAACTAAGTTTGAAAACAAGCGAGAAGGATGTATCCACACACTGTAAAAGTTTCACACATGCAGAATGAAAACTGCATTTTCACAAAAATAGTGTGCATTTATTTTGGAGTGACCCTCGTAAATCATATTTGCATCCTCATAGTGGCGATACTAGAGCCTTTTTTTTGCGTGACTGTCTCGAAATATGAATGTACATCTTATTTCAGATACTGAGGCACGTCTATCAAATTTTTTTTTATGTCGCTCAGCTCCTTCTTGGTGTCGGCAGCAGATTTGTATGCACAGCCCCCTACAGGTCCGGGGGTTAGAATAGGCCCGAGGGATTCCTGACTGTCGTAAGAGGCGACAAAAAGGACTCTCCCACTTTTCGGCCCTATGAGTTCGGGTCCTGTTTTATGGTCTGACCTCCATTTTCCAAATAATACAGAAGTGCGGGCCATTTGGGGAAAGACACCTTACGTGATGACCAATTATCCATAATACCATTAGATTCGATCTCCTGCATCTCTTCATGTCATGGCTTTCACTTCACCTGCAATTCAGCTATTTGGGCAAGGACACCTTCTTGGTTACGTCACCTTCTTCCATTTTCTCCTGTCCTCTTTCGCCCCCATGAAAATATTGGATTTCTCTGCGCCTAGTATCCAGCACGACGGCTAGTCCAAAAGCCTAATTACTGACTTGTGTCTGTGCCCAGTCAAATTGGACCTGATTTTATATTTAAATTCATGATCTAAGAATCACTATAATAATAAACGAAAATATTTCCATGGCTCTGGCTCTGAGCACTATGGGACTTAACATCTGAGGTCATCAGTCCCCTAGGACTTAGAACTACTTAAACCTAACCAACCTAAGGACATCACACACATCCATGCCCGAGGCAGGATTCGAACCTGCCACCGTAGCGGCCGCGCGGTTCCAGACTGAAGCGCTTAGAACCACTCGGCCACACCGGCTGGCCTATTGCCATGTATTTAACGTTATGTGTTTGCTTATAAAATAACTGTTTCTGGTGTTAATCACAATTCTCTTTTTATTTATCTTTTGTACAACAAGTTTAGGAAAATTATTCCCATTTTCAAGTGCGGGTTTTGTGTATTATGCCATTTATTCGTTAAATTTTTGATGTATGAAGTCCTACAGTGTTCTGTTGTCTTTAGGTTTACCTTTTAGTCCACTTATGAAGAAACATACACATGTTAAACATCACACATAATTTGCTGTACACAGTAAATGCACAAAACCTTCACAAAGACATTTTGCGTATGGTCAACAGAGATAACGCTATAGATCGTCCAAAGAGTTTGATATACTATTCTTTTGTACAGGAGGTATTTTATCTTAATAACCTTGATAATTATTTACTTGTGTATGTTATAAGCTTACTGATTTCTTGGTATCGCTATTTTTCGCTTATTTGAGGACATTATCGAAACATTTGAGGAAAATCACCGTCATTTTCGTTTTTCTTCATATTTTTGTGCTATGAATATATATCCATTTATTCCAAGTGATCCAATTTATGAACTTTATACAGTAATTAGAATAATGCTCTACATTTCCAAATGAGTGAAAACACACTAGAAAGTGGGAGTCATTTCTCGAGAAGTGTCGTGAAAGTGGTATTGTTTTAATCACGAATGATGGCAGAAAAATTTATTTTACAAACAAACCAATCATTTATACAATCACTGTCTTTCACCGGAAATTTCTAATCGATAAAATAATATCTATCATTATTTAGCTTTTTTTTTACATTTTTTGCGACCAGCGTTGGATCGTATCATTATGAATTCAGTACAATAAATGTAGTAGACTTCTAGTGTGCGGCGTTACACGATTTGCATAAAAATTCCTCAGTTTACTTTACACATATTTGGCATTTAACAACAGGTAATCTCATTTGCATATCAATTCCCTCAGTTACTTCACTTCAAGATCTGTAGAGTTACTTTAAGGAAACAATCCACAGATATGTACAAATTTGTTAGTTTATGGAACAGGTAAATTTTGAAATAAAACTAAGTTCTGCGTCGTTACATTGATGAAAAATGTGGATTATAACTTCGTGTACTATATAAAAAGTAACCATTATTTAATTTCGTCTCCTACTTATGAATTTTGTTCCTCGATGTACGGGTCACTGACTGAAGCCAGTATACAGGCGATAATGGTAATGAATGTAATTATGTTCTGTGACAGTCTGAAAAGAAGTGAAACTAACGGTATAACACATTAATCATTTTTCTTCAGACAGATTCCCCCGCCCGCCCCCCCGCCCCCCCCGCCCCCCCCGCCCCCCCCCCCCCCAAGTTACAGTGGGTAATAGTTAATTTGTGCTGAGAGTGTCACGCACTCATAGTCGAGATTTCAGTGAAGTTTTGTAACAAATTATCAGATTCGTTTGGGAATGCTTGTTATGTTTTTGTAGAAAACAAACACACTATTTCTTGTGAAACGTATGACACATGCAGATGTAATGGCCTTATTTAACACAAATTTCGGAGAACAAGTGCAACAGTGTAGCACCCACACGAGAATGACATTGAGAGAGATGGAGTACAAGTTGGATATTCAGTGCACTCTCTTGCGCGGCCGGAGAAGTTTGTTATGCCAATCGCCGGCCGCGGTGGTCTCGCGGTTCTAGGCGCGCAGTCCGGAACCGTGCGACTGCTACGGTCGCGGGGTCGAATCCTGCCTTGGGCATGGATGTGTGTGATGTCCTTAGGGTAGTTAGGTTTAAGTAGTTCTAAGTTCTAGGGGACTAATGACCACAGCAGTTGAGTCCCATAGTGCTCAGAGCCATTTGAACAATTTTTTTTGTTATGCCAATCTCAGACATTGAAGAGCCAGTCAGAGGAAGTGAAATTGTGAAATTAAGTGCTAGAATGCTTCCCCGCCTTTAATATTCGCATGTGAGTGAGTTGCAACAAAACCTAATGCCATTTTGGAATGCACAGGGCATGTTGCCACGACAACACTGGCGTAATTAGGGTATGACAGCGATGAGTATGTACAGGTCCATGGAAAGAGGCCAAGGCACGGATGACCGCCACCTTGCCTACACGACCGTAACGATCCGTGTAGCTTCGTGCTCTATTTTGCCTCGACGTCGGATCACTGCCACATGGCTGGACTGATGGCTTCCGTCGCCTCGCAATGTACACAATTCATAAACGCCTCATACTACGATGATCACTTGAACACCGTTGCTGGCAAGTTTAACTGTAAAAATGTATTGATTTAAGACATTAACAAGTTGTAGAAATTGGCTGCGAGTGGGAATTAATTTCAGTCAACAGAGAAATTGAAAATTCGTGCCGGACCGGGATTCGAACCACGGCCTCCTGCTTATTATGCAGAGGCGCTGACCACTGTGCCGTGTCCGAAAGAACAGGCATCAAATATAAAATATTGTTTTAGAACCATTTCTGCTTATCGTGCCCTACAACAACGTCCGCTTACGTGTCACACACTGCCGTGATTGCCTAGACTTCAGAATCCATGGAATAAATACACTACTAGCCATTAAAATTGCTACACCACGAAGATGGCATGCTACAGACACGAAATTTAACCGACAGGAAGAAGATGCTCTGATATGCAAATGAGTAGCTTTTCAGAACATTCACACAAAGTTGGCGCCGGAGGCGACACCTACAACTTGCTGACATGAGGAAAGTTTCCAACCGATTTCTCATATACAAACAGCAGTTGACCGGCTTTGCCTGGTGAAACGTTGTTGTGATGCCTCGTGTAAGGAGGAGAAATGCGTACCATCACGTTTCCGTCTTTCATAAAGGTCGGATTGTAGAGTATCGCGATTGCGGTTTATCGTATTGCGACATTGCTGCTCGCGTTGGTCGAGATCAAATGAATATTAGCAGAATATGGAATCGCTGCGTTCAGGAGGGTAATACGGAACGCCGTGGTTTATCCCAACGGCCTCGTATCACTAGCAATCGAGATGACAGGCATCTTACCCGCATGGCTGTAACGGATCGTGCAGCCACGTCTCGATCCCTTAGTCAACAGATGGGGACGTTTGCAAGACAAAAACCATCTCCGCGAACAGTTCGACGACGTTTCCAGCAGCATGGACTATCAGCTCCGAGACAATGACTGCGGTTACTCTTGACGATGCATCACAGACAGGAGCGCCTGCGATGGTGTGCTAAACGATGAACCTGGGTGCACGAATGGCAAAACGTCATTTTTTCGGATGAATCCAGGTTCTGTTTACAGCATCATGATGGCCGCATACGTGTTTAGCGAAAACGCCGTGAATGCACATTGGAAGCGTGTATTCGTCATCGCCATACTGGCGTATCACCCGGCGCGATAGTATGAGGTGCCATTGGTTACACGTCTCGGTCACATCTTGTTCGCATCGCGGCACTTTGAACAATGAATGTTACATTTCAGATATGTTACGACCCGTGGCTCTACCCTTCATTCGATCCCTGTGAAACCCTACATGTCAGCAGGATAATGCACAATCGCATGTTACAGGTCCTGTACGGGTCTTTCTGGATACAGAAAATGTTCGACTGCTGTCCTGGCTAGCACATTCTCCAGGTCTCTCACCAATTGCAAACGTCTGGTCAATGGTGGCCAAGCAACTGGCTCGTCACAATACGCCAGTCACCACTCTTGATGAACTGTGGTATCGTGCCATCCAAGCTCTGTTTGAGTCAATGCCCAGGCGTATAAAGGCCGTTATTACGGCCAGTGGTGGTTGTTCTGGGAACTGACTTCTCCGGATCTATGCACCCAAATTGAGAGAAAATGTACATACATGTCAGTTCTAGTATATTATATTTGTCCAATGAATACCCGTTTATCACCTGCATTTGTTCTTGGTGTAGCAGTTTTAAATGCCAGTAGTGTATTTGAGGAAGTAATTTTTGAGGATGTACGTCTGGAGTACAGCATTGTATGGTAGTGAAACATGGACTGCGGGAAAACCGGAACAGAAGAGAATCGAAGCATTTGAGATGTGGTGCTATAGACGAATGCTGAAAATTAGGTGGACTGATAAGGTAAGGAATGAGGAGGTTCTACGCAGAATCGGAGAGGAAAGGAATATGTGGAAAACACTGATAAGGAGAAGGGACAGGATGATAGGACATCTGCTAAGACATGAGGGAATGACTTCCATGGTACTAGAGGGAGCTGTAGAGGGCAAAAACTGTAGAGGAAGACAGAGATTGGAATACGTCAAGCAAATAATTGAGGACGTAGGTTGCAAGTGCTACTCTGAGATGAAGAGGTTAGCACAGGAAAGGAATTCGTGGCGGGCCGCATCAAACCAGTCAGTACTGACGACAAAAAAAAAAAAAAAAAAAAAAAAAAAAAAAAAAAAAAAAAAAAAAAAAGTGTATATGAAGAGAGAATCTCACCAGCGAGTTTGGTCCTTCAGGTCCTACAATCAATGTGTAGCAGACTATTACTATGTATACTCAATTCTTAGCTTTGGGCTTATTCATGGGCATCAAGTGCTCGAAACAGGGACACAGTTTTCAAACTTCAGAAATCTTCAGTAAGAATAACTGCTAAATATAAAACAAACTAACACCGTCGAAACAGTGCTAGAAGACAGAACGCACCGAACGGCCGCCGTGTCATCCTCAGCCCTTATGCGTCACCGGATGCATGTGGTCAGCATACTGCTGTCCTGGCCGTTGTCAGTTTTCGTGACCGGTGCGGCTACGTCTCAGTCAAGCAGCTCTTCAACTGATCTCCCATGGGCTGAGGACGACACGGCGGCTGTTCGTTACCGTTGTGTCTTCAAAGCCTGTTCGGACGCTTGCCAACAGCACTTGGCAGACCTGGATGGTGACCCATTCAAGTGTTAGCCAAACCAGTCAGCGCTTAACTTCGGTAATCTGACGGGAACCGGTATTAACACTGCGGCAAGGCCATTGGCAACTATATGTAATGAAATATTTTTTTAAAAATGTGGATCCTCACTGCACTATGGGACATCATCTACCGATCTGTTGCGGACATCAGGAAAAACATTTTAAAATGTGTCCCAGATAGTTCTATACAGGGTCACTGAACAGGAACCACTTGGAATTACATGTACGAAAGGATAACTCTGAAGAGAATTTACTGCGAAGGATAAAAACTGTGTAATAATCAGCCCAACAAATCTCGTAAATAATGCATAGGCCTACTATGAAATTAAACATTACTTATAGAACTCTGAGTAGGGATTAATGATGATAAAAATATTAACTGTATTAAATAACATCACAGCATCACAATTTTTATGAGTTAAACTTGTAGCTCATCACAAAGGGAAGCTGAATCAGATTTTCAAACACGCAGAAACCGGAAAGGATAACATAGAGATGTAACCAGAGGCGTGGCAACGTCGTCGTGATACTAAATCCATCAGTTGTCACGTCTGGAGAGACTGAATGAAAAGTGTCGAAAGATTAGTGCTTAGATGTTTTTCACTTTGTTGAGCTAACTTGTTTCAAGCATGTACGAGTACAAACATAGAACAGTGTAAAGGATCGTTGTACAAATAAAGGACCACTAATACTACTAGGCTGCATTGTGAGGCCCTATAGCTGGCACCTAGCAAATGTGGTGGTTTATGGGGGGAATTGAGAACCACGTGCATCCTGGCCCTTTTGTGTACAGGAAATACGAATAGAAATGGCTACACGAGATGGATTTCGTGGCTCATATTCCCTTCTTCAGGCATGTCTACATGCGCTACATCAACAGGACAAACTCGGCGCCGGCCGCTGTGGCCGAGTGGTTCTAGGCGCTTCAGTCCGGAATTGCGCTGCTGCTACAGTCGCGGGTTCTAATCCTGCCTCGGCCATGGATTTGTGTGATGTCGTTAGGTTTAAGTAGTTCTAAGTCTAGGGGACTGATGACCTCAGATTTTAAATCCTATAGTGCTTATAGCCATTTGAATCATTTTTTACAAACTCTGCAACAAGTAGGGAGATATGTGTAAATTTTATCGGAAGACAACGGGTAACACTTCCCTAGCGTGTACGTTAGCTTGACATGCCGCCTTTTGAACATTTCTGTAATATTCTGTGTAGATTCATTAACAAACCAACCGAGTGAGATTCTCCAAGAACATATCGAGGCCCTCTTTGATACTGACGTTTCGAGGCCCTGTTGGAAGCCTGTGGGGGCTTGACACCATACTGAATTTTGGAAGTCACAATCATGCATGGTTCTGTAATCCTAATGAGTTGTTCGTCTACATCTACACCTACACACATGCTCCGCAAGCTACCGTACGGTGCGTGGCAGAGGGTACCTTGTACCACAACCAGTCGTTTCGTTTCCTGTTCCACTCGCAGATAGAGCGCTGGAAAAACCAGTGTCTGTTTGCCTCCGTATGAAACCTAATTACGCGAAATGTATGTTGACAGCAGTAGGATCGTTCTGCAGTCAGGTTCAAATGCAATTTCTCTAAACTTTCTCAGTAGTGTTCTTCGTAATGAATGTCTTCTTCCCTCCCCTACTTCAGCTCCCGAAGCATATTCCTTACACTTCATGCTGATCGAGACTACCAGTAACAAATGTTGCAGCTCACCTCTGTATTGGTTCAATCCGACCAGGTGCGGATCCAAAACACTTGAGCAGTATTCAAGAACAGATCGCACTAGCGTTCTATATAAGGTCTCATTTACAGATGAACCACACTTTCCTAGAATCCTCCCAATAAACCGAAGTCGACCATTAGCCTTCCACCCACAATCCGCACGTGCTTGTTCCACTTCATATGGCTTCGCAAAGTTACGGCCAGATATTTAAACGACGTGACTAAGTCACGCAGGACACTACTAATGCTGTATCCGAACAGTGCGGGTTTGTTTTTCCTACTTGTGCACATTTGTTACGTTAAGAGCCAGGTACACTAAAGAATCCTTCAATCTGCCCTGGTACGGATCCCAAACACTCGAGCAGTACTCGAGAATAGGTCACACCAGCATCCTAATTGCGATCTCCTTTACAGGTGAACCACTCTTTCCTAAAATTTTCCCAATAAACTGAAGTCAACCATTTTACTTCCTTACCACAGTTTTCGCATGATCGTTCCACCTATTTTGCTTTGCAATATTATGCTCAGATATTTAAACGATCTGACTGTGTGAAGCAGGACACTAGTAATACTGTATCTGAATATTACAGGTTTGATCTTCCTACTCATCCACATTAACTTACACTTTTACATTCATCACACCAATTGGAAATTTTGTCTAAGTCGTTTTGTATCTTCCTACAGTCACTCAACTTCGACACCTTACCGTACACCATGGCGTCATCAGCAAACAATCGCAGATTGCTGCCCACCCTGTCTGACATATCTTTTATGTCTATAGAAAAGAGCAACGGTCCTATTACACTTCCCTGGGGAAATCCTGATGTTGCCCCTGTCTCCGATGAGCACTCGACGTCGAGGACAACACAGTGAGTTCTATTACTTAAGAAAGAAATCTTCGAGCCAGGGACATATCTGGGAGCCTAGTTCGTATGCACATACCTTCGTTAACAGTCTTCGGTGGGGTACCGTGTCGAATGCTTTTCAGAAATCTACAAATATGGAATCTGCCTGTTGCTTTTCATCCATAGTTCGCGGTATATCACGTGAGAAAAGTGTAAGTTTGCTTCCACGCGAGCGATGCTTTCTAAAGCCGTGCTGATTCGTGTAATGAGCTTTACGGTCTCTTAGGAAGTTTATTATATTGAAACTCAGAATATGCTCTACGATTCCGCAGCAAACAGAAGGATATTGGTCTGTAGTTTTGCGGGTTTGTTCTTTTACCCTTCATATATACAGGAGTCAACTGCGCCTTTTTCCAGTCGCTTGGCACTTAGCGCTGGGCGAGAGATTCGCGATAACCACCGAACGAGGCGGTGCAGTGGTAAGACACTCGATTGGTATTCAGGAAGACAGCGGTTCAACTCATCCTACGGCAATCCAGACTTAGGTTTTCAATGATTTACGTAAATCGGTAAAGGCAAATGTTGGTATGACTCCACTGAAAGTCACATCTGAATTCCATCCTTAAATCGAGCTTGCTCAGACTCTAACGGCCTCAACATTGACGGTATCCTGCAAATGAGGTCCACTAATCCCCTTATGTGAACTCCGAAACTAGCGCTATAGGTAGAAGAACCTACGGCTCTTAGGTGGTGTGCTGATGAAGCGAACTGGAGATGGTTGAACAAATCAGGTCTGCCGATAGACCATGCCGTAGCGAGCAGGTAGTTTCCAAGAACAATGGGCGCAAATTGGAAAGATTTGCAAAGATTTTTGTATGGGCACAAATTTCACAGGTTGCAGTTTTCATATATCCGCCACTGACAGGACGTTAAACCACAATCTTGATTCCTCGTTGTCATCACTGGTTCTATTTCGTGTTCGTTTATTTGAAATAGTTATTAAATGTTGATAAAGTAGAGTGTATGCCGTCTGTTGGCTAATGACAGGGGCACTGTTGTACCGAGCGAGGTGGCGCAGTGGTTAGATACTGGACTCGCATTCGGAAGGACGACGGTTCAATCCCGCGTCCGGCCATCCTGATTTAGGTTTTCCGTGACTTCCCTAAATCACTCCAGGCAAATGGCGGGATGGTTCCTCTGAAAGGGCACGGCCGACTTCCTTCCCCATCCTTCCCTACTCCGATTAGACCGATGACCACGCTGTCTGGTCTTCTTCCCAAAACCAACCACTGTTGTATTTGCAGAATGCAAATAAGTATTAATCAACTGCTTTACCCTTTGAAATGTTCCTGTCGTAACCTATGAACATGATAATAATAGGGCAAGTGGTTCAAATGGCTCTGAACACTGTGGGACTTAACTTCTGAGGTCATCAGTCCCCTAGAACTTAGAACTACTTAAACCTAACTAACCTAAGGACAACACACACACCCATGCCCGAGGCAGGATTCGAACCTGCGACCGTAGCGGTCGCGCGGTTCCAGACTGTAGCGACTAGAACCGCTCGGCCACCTCGGCCGGCTAATAATAGGGCAGATAAGCAAGAAATTACGTAGGAAATAAAACAACTCAAAATTACTACATGTACTGATTTTACTTTACTTTTTACTAGAATCTGTCTCTATATTTTTTTAAAGATTTTGTTGTGTTGGCAGAAGAGCCAACACCGTGTTACTAGTTGAGATAGAAATGCACGCGTTTTAGCTCACACAGGCTGGCATGAGGAGGAAAGAACTATACTGACGTGAGGTCTGGAACATGACAAGGAATTACAATTCAGAAAGCGGACGTAATTAGTTTGATACTTAACTTTAATCCATTAATGAGGAACGTCGCTCTTGACGGTACGTGATTCACAATATTATCTGTTCAGAATACATTCTCATACATGGTGACTCAATATGGCGTCTTGCTAGGTCGTAGCAAATGACGTAGCTGAAGGCTATGCTCAACTGTAGTCTCTGCAAATGAGAGCAAAGTCGTCTGTACAACTGGGGCGTGTGCTAGGGTTCAAATGGCTCTGAGCACTGTGGGACTCAACTGCTGTGGTCATCAGTCCCCTAGAACTTAGAACTACTTAAACCTAACTAATCTAAGGACATCACACAGATCCATGCCCGAGGCAGGATTCGAACGTGCCACCGTAGCAGTCGCACGGCTCCGGACTGCGCGCCTAGAACCGCACGTCGGCTCGCAGCCGTGCCAGCGTGCGGAGCTGCTCCGCGCGCCGTCCGACCTCCGCTCTCGGCGGTGTTTATTTCCGCGTCGCGGTGTTTGTGTCAATCGAGTCCAGTACTAACGTACACCATGGCGCACTCGTATCGCCGTGCAACGATCAAAGTAACGTTTCAGGTCGATCATCCACGACCCACTTTCGAAGTCGAACAGTTCATACGTGAGGATCTACGTTTGAACCCCCAGGACGTAATCGGCATACATTTCTCCATCACTGGAAGTGTTGTCTACATCAAGATGTCGACGGAGGAAATTTGCAATGACATAATTCACCGGACTGAAATTTAAACACTCTGATGGACATATTGGTGCTGTGACAGTCGCCCATACTGGATTCGGTCTCCGGACATTGCGGGTGTTTGAGCTCCCGTTCGAGGTGCCTCAGGATGTGGTCATTGCCGCTTTCCAACCATATGGCGCCGTCTTGGGTCACGTCGCGGAGAAGTGGCAGACATTTACGACCTACCCCGTATTAAATGGCGTCCGGCAAGTTAAAATTGAGCTGAGGAAACATGTCCCATCGTACCTGCTGATTGGCGGTGTGAGGGCCATCGTCATGTACGATGGACAGCCACGATCGTGAGCAGGATGTGGCCAGGAGGGACATGTACGTTCCGAATGTTTACACCGCCGTTTAATACGGACGCCGTTACGTGAAGAAACCCAGGCTACGACGGTCACGTCCTTACCCATCACCTACGCCAAGGTTGCACAGGACCCCGTCGTACCAATCTCGATTGCACCAGCAGCATCGTCAACGCCACCCGCCGCAGCACAACGCTCCTACGACACCAGCACGGCGTCGCCTCCAGTGCTCGCTTCAGGACCGTCCGGGTTGCAGACCGAAACCGATGTTCCTGTTGGAACCATGGACGTCGACCTCGGTGTCGTGCCGACGTCTGCCTTCGTCCAGACGGGTTCGGCGTCAGACGACGGGTGACCACATTCTGATTCAGAAGGCCACATCAGAAAACAGCGGCCGCCTCGCAAACACAGGAAACGACGAACGCCTTCCGATGACGCCCTTTCTCAGACGGCCCCGCGAGATGTCGACCCGATGTCTGACGGTGATCTCCCACATTGCGTCCAGTCGCGCGATGTGGCAGCAACAGGCGCCCCTCCTGTAACGCCTACTCTCCCAGCCAAGGACGTGTCCTCGCCGTTGTCAACGAATGATGACGGCGGTCCCCCTGCCACTCATGTTGCGGAATCCACAACACCCGTTCCGGCAGTACGTGACCGTCACATGTCCCCGTCGTCAGCTTCCTGGGCCGATGACGTTGAAGAAGAAGTGGAACAGACTGCCAGCGTGTCTGCACAGGAGTCCACCTCGGCGACTCTGGGGCTGGCCCCCCGCCAGTAATTATCACCACTGCGGGACCACCGCTGGGTCTCCACCTGTCGGCTACTTCTACCGCGCGTTCTGCAAATACTGAGGATGGACGTACACAGCAATATCGTATCGCCACCATGAATTTTGCCACCATTCGTGCCCCCCATAAACTGGCCATGTCCAGAGACACTATTTACTCTGCGGATGTGGATATAGCACTCTTACAAGAGGTGTTTGTGGCTGACTTCCTAGTTCCCACCGGATACAACGCCCATGTTTCCCCCGCATCCGACACCGGTAGTGGCGTCGCCATCCTGCTACGCGACGGACTCCCTGCAGAGGACGTCATCCACCTCCCCACTGCGCGAGGTATGGCCCTCACACTGTTCGGCGTGCGTATTATTAAAATCTACGCTCCGTCCGGCACTGGCCGCCGTCATGACCGACAAACTTTTTTTGCCGAAAGCGTCACACCCCTCTTCACCTGTCCGCAGGACGATTTGGTACTCGGTGGGGATTTTAACTCGACACAAGAGCCCGCAGACCAACTTCCGCGACATTCCCCTTGTGCATCTCTCTTAGTGGTCATCGACCGTCTACGACTTGTTGACACATGGAAGAAGCTCCACGGAATTCAACCGGGCTATACATTCTACACCTCTCACTCGTCAAGCCGCATCGATCGCATCTACGTTACCCGCTCCCTTGCTGATGGCACACGTCATGCGGAAGTCTGGCCCTTGGCCTTTTCAGACCATGATGCGTACCTCTGTGACGTCACCCTCGCCCGACAGCAAGTGTGGCATAGTCGTGGTCTGTGGAAACTCAATGTCGCTCACCTGACCTCCTCAGGCTGTCGCCGTATGGTCGAAGCAGCGTGGGCACGCTGCCACCATCGCCGAGAAGCCTATGACTCCACCTTATCATGGTGGCTCTCCTGTGCAAAGCCGACCCTCAGGAAGACTCTGATGAGTTATGGAAAGGAATTAAAGGCGTGGAAAACTAATACCCTGCACTTCTGCTACACCATTCTACGTGACTGTACGACGATGCCTTCCTCGCCAGCCCGGCAGTCGATGGTCCATCGCACGAAGGCGCAGATCTCCTTGTTCATGCGGCGTAACTTGGAAGGCACAGTAGTCCGTTCTCGAGCTTCTAATCGAATCCCTCAAGAACGTCCTTCGATGTACCACCTCCTTCAGGAACGACAACGACGACGACGAGCTCTGATCCAAGTCCTGACTGATGTGGAAGGGCGCCGGCACGACACCCAACAAAGTATCGGTCGTGCTCTCCATGCTCATTTTGCCAGGCTATACGCAGCCGTACCGCATTCTGCAGCACTGATCACAGAAGTCGCTCAGCTTACTACGAACGCTCTTCCGGAGGATGCAGTGCATGACCTCCAAGACGACGTAACCACAGATGAAGTGGTAGATGCTATGAAGGCGGGTTCCGATAACAGATCTCCTGGACCTGACGGTATACCCATCGCATTTTATAAAAGTTTTCGCTATTTGTTGGCTTCCACGTGGACGGCAATCGCACAAGAGCTGATGTCACCGATGACAGTGGTCCCGAGCGCCTTTCTAGAAGGTATTATTATCCCCGTGCATAAACCGCGCGGGTTATCGAGGGTCCAGGACTATCGACCAATTACTTTGCTCAACAGCGACATGAAAATATTCACACGGCTACTGGCATCGCGACTCAAGAAGGTCGCACGTTACGTCACATCCTGCGACCAGACTTCCCTAGGAGGCGACAACATCCGTACGGCCCTTTGCCGTTACAGAGACATGATAGCATTAGCGCATTATCAGCGTCTCCCTGGCTCCTTGGCTTCACTGGACTTTAGCCAGGCTTTCGACCGTGTTGACCATTTCTATTTACGGACAGTTCTTCAGCATATGGGTTTTGCTGGCGGTATTGTCACAGTGGTTATGCGCCTGTTGAGTAGTACAACCTCTAAAATCATGTACAATGGTCGCCTTACACCGTCCGTGGTCATCGCACGATCTGTACGACAAGGCTGCCCTCTTCCCACGATTTTGTATGCTTTCGCCTTGGAACCCCTGCTACAGGGCATGCGCCAACGTTCGGAAGGTATGGCTGTGCACGGCCACCGTTTTTGTTGTACAGCCTACGCAGACGACATAGTACTATATCTGCGCAGTGAAGATGCAGTACGAGCAGCACTGACATGGGTGGCGACTTACGGCGAAGCGTCGGGGAGCTGCCTCAACGTGTCAAAATCCAAGGTCCTACTCATTGGTGAGGGCTTCCCGGAGAGATGCGTTGCCCCCCTTAGTGTCGCCGCCACCATACGGTGTCTTGGACTTGATTTCACAGCAGACCTGCGCCGCTCAGCGACTATCAATGGTAGACGCTTGCTACAGACAATCAGAGCAAATCTCGCAGATCACCGGCTACGAGCTCTCGACGTTATCCGACGCGCGCAATACGTGAACATGTATCATGCTTCCCGTATACCACACGTGGCTCAAGTACTACCAGTCCCAAATCTCCTGGCGAGACGACTGTTGATGGCTCTCGGCTCCTTCGTCATCTCGGGGATGTTATTCAAGGTGCAGTATGAATCCCTTGCACTGCCACGAGATCGTGGCGGGGTGGGACTCATCCACGTGCCGACTCGTGTCAAGGCACTATACGTCATCTCCCAACTAAAACTTTGGCACCGTTGCCCGCAGAACCTTACTAGCCTCCTGCTTCACAACTTTGCACCGGCCTCCTTGTCCGCCCCAGTACTGGTATCGACATTTCCCAACCCCCTTTTATTACATCCAACGATGTTTCCTGGACTACAGTTATATCTACCGGTCCTTACCACTTCCACGTTTGTACCTCACGAAAACAGTCTCCGAATTGTTACAACAGTGCCGCCCGTCCAACCCCATCGAACGTAAGTATCCACACTACGTGTGGCGACACATATGGAAGGCGATCCATGCGCGTTTTCTTGAATCAGACGTTCAATCAGCGTGGTACATCACCGTGAATGGCAAACAAGTTAACCGAGGTCGACTGCTCCGCATCCATCTCGCCGATTCATCCCTCTGCACCCACTGTGGAGTGGATGACACGGATGTCCACCGGTTCCACTGTGGCACAGCGTTCGACGTCTGGACACTTGCGCGCCGAATTTTGGCGTACTCGCCAGACACCGACTCAGATCGACGTCCACATGCTTTTGTACCCCGATAAGACTTTCTACCCCCCCCCCCCCCCCCCCCCCCCGCCAAAACTCACTCTGCGAATTGGATCTGTGGCCACACGATCCGCTATCTTTTTACTTCTGACGACAAGTCTACGCTAGGATATTGGACTTATCTCAACGAACGACACTGCGTCCTGATCCGCAACCCACGCTATAAACAATATTTTTCCAATTTCTTACGGAGCACTTTCGATGACCCACCTAGTAGCTGGAACGTCCAAGCCCTGAGAAGCTGAAAACTGTATAAACCGAGCCGAACTGAATAGATCTGCTACCCAGAACCCACGCCTACGCCATGAGAAGACACGTTTGGACGAGCTGGCACGCTGTAAGCGGAGGCACTTCAGGAGCTCCTGAAAGAACTGGACTTTAACTACAAGTCGCACAACGACTTTACGTATTAAAAAAAAAAAAAACTCTTCCTTATTTATTCCTCATAATTTGTTCTTAAAAAAATTTGAGTTTGGCTTATAAAAAAATTGTTACAAAAGATTGCTTCTTCGCCAACAAGACGAAGGAGACTCATTTTTGTTTACTGGAAGGAGAAACCGGTATAATTGGAATCTCTGTTTTCTTTGGCAAAAAAAAAAAAATCCTTATTTATTCCTCATAATTTGTTCTTAAAGGGAAAAAAATTTGAGTAAAAAAAAAGAGGGTTAGCTGCGCTCTGTAACAAAATACTGAGCTAATAGATAAAAAAAAAGCGAGACCGCTACGGCCGGCCCGAGTGCTAGGGAGTCTAGACTAGACCAGCCGTGTGGCGGCTATCGGTCTGCAATCACTGATAGTGGCGACACGCGGGTCCGACGTATACTAACGGACCGCGGCCGATTTAAAGGCTACCACCTAACAAGTGAGTTGTCACTAATTTCACAAAAAAATATCTTTATCATAGTACTCTCGGACAAATATTTGGCGTGATGAAGTGTTAACACGAATAAATTATACATTTCTGTAGAGATATCTTGCTATCAGATAGTAAATGTCCTGAGACATGCCGGATAGGTTAATTTGGAAGCTATCAATGAAAGGTACGGACAATAGGGTAAGCGGTGTGAGATAAAACCGAATGTAACACCGAACGAAATTAATTTAAAGAGAAAGAAAAAAAATTAGTTTGAGGCTTAAAATTGGTTACGGTAGTTTGTACGAAGGGATTTCTATAACGAGAGAGAGAGACAGAGAGAGAGAGAGAGAGAGAGAGAGAGAGAGAGAGAGTAGTGAGACCGAGAAAACCCAAAAATGAGGATGTGCAAAAGAAAGTTTTCAGAGGCACTCGTGAAGTGCATTACCCGCCCAGCACTCCAGCGGTGCGGAAGGATTTATCTCCTCCTTTCTGCTTGTGAGTTACGGCGTGACTCTGAGCCTCGCCATGTAGCGCACCGCCTGTGAACTGCCTTCCCAGAGCACATATTGTGCCACACACTCACGTTATTTGCTGGCCTATGCGACGCAATACATAGCCTCAAATGTGACGCAACCCAGCAAAAATAATATTCTAAACACCACTCTTGTAGACGGCGGCACGCATTACGTGCAACTTACGTAAGTGGAATGATAACGATGATGATATGTGATACATAATGTTTCTGAGAGAAAATGTAAAAAACTTCGGTGGAGAGCGCTCATTTTCACAGAAGCTTCCAGAAAATGAAAACAATATTTATGTGCCAGAACTTCATGTTTGTAGTAGACCCTGCCATGGAACGAAGATAGCATATAATTATAGAGAGGTAGTAAATAAAAAAACTTTGTTGCTGTTTAAAGAAAAAAATGGCTCTGAGCACTATGGGACTTAACATCTGTGGCCATCAGTCCCCTAGAACTTAGAACTACTTAAACCTAACTAACCGAAGGACATCACACACATCCATGCCCAAGGCAGGATTCGAACCAGCGACCGTAGCTGTCACGTGGTTCCAGACTGAAGCGCCTAGAACCGCACGGCCACACCGGCCAGCTGCTGTCTAAAGAGAGAGTCATTAGATAATATTATCTTTATTCGGCTCCATTTGTTAATCAGCTTGATAAAGCAATACTAAAACAAGGTCTGTGAGATAATGCACTGCTAACGGAAGCATTCCAGCATCTCATAACTGTAACTAACCCAACGGCGAGATGTATTGTGAAACGCCGATTTTCTATAGTAAAAGCTACGTGCATACAGCATGACTATTTAACAAAGGACGACAGAAAGGCTGAAAAATTAGTGATAAGTTCTGAACCATATCTATTTGGTTCAGTGTTGCCAACTTTGTCACACGTATTTTGGCTAACCAACTTCCAAAGTCTGCCAGAAATCGGCCAGAAAAAAAAAATTATGTGAGGAACAGTTCTGAATATGGTATACGAAAGACACACTGTTCTTTTGTTTGGATAATCTTTCTTTCTATAGACTAATAAAAATTAGTATTTCCATGACACGATAATATCTTTCCAAAGCGTAACGCGTGAATTTTGAATGCAACAGTTCACTCCATATGAGAAACAGATACTTAAGGGTCACGCATTACTTCTTCCATGAATTGTGGGAATGTTGAGGGTCCTGGGTTGTCACTGCTAACGCCGGTATTCTTGCCGTAGGCTTGGGTGGTACTTACGAAGCACACAATATTTTGTGAAGCGTGGTAGTGTAGGAAACTCGAAATATTTACAGATCTATGCAGTTATTGAATTATCTCAAATCCTATATACACTCCTGGAAATGGAAAAAAGAACACATTGACACCGGTGTGTCAGACCCACCATACTTGCTCCGGACACTGCGAGAGGGCTGTACAAGCAATGATCACACGCACGGCCTAGCGGACACACTAGGAAACGCGGTGTTGGCCGTCGAATGGCGCTAGCTGCGCAGCATTTGTGCACCGCCGCCGTCAGTGTCAGCCAGTTTGCCGTGGCATACGGAACTCCATCGCAGTCTTTAACACTGGTAGCATGCCGCGACAGCGTGGACGTGAACCGTATGTGCAGTTGACGGACTTTGAGCGGGGGCGTATAGTGGGCATGCGGGACGCCGGGTGGACGTACCGCCGAATTGCTCAACACGTGGGCCGTGAGGTCTCCACAGTACATCGATGTTGTCGCCAGTGGTCGGCGGAAGGTGCACGTGCCCGTCGACCTGGGACCGGACCGCAGCGACGCACGGATGCACGCCAAGACCGTAGGATCCTACGCAGTGCCGTAGGGGACCGCACCGCCACTTCCCAGCAAATTAGGGACACTGTTGCTCCTGGGGTATCGGCGAGGACCATTCGCAACCGTCTCCATGAAACTGGGCTACGGTCCCGCACACCGTTATGCCGTCTTCCGCTCACGCCCCAACATTGTGCAGCCCGCCTCCAGTGGTGTCGCGACAGGCGTGAATGGAGGGACGAATGGAGACGTGTCGTCTTCAGCGATGAGAGTGGCTTCTGCCTTGGTGCCAACGATGGTCGTATGCGTGTTTGGCGCCGTGCAGGTGAGCGCCACAATCAGGACTGCATACGACCGAGGCACACAGGGCCAACACCCGGCATCATGGTGTGGGGAGCGATCTCCTACATTGGCCATACAACGCTGGTGGTCATCGAGGGGACACTGAGTAGTGCACGGTACATCCAAACCGTCATCGAACCCATCGTTGTACCATTCCTAGACCGGCAAGGGAACTTGCTGTTCCAACAGGACAATGCACGTCCGCATGTATCCCGTGCCACCCAACGTGCTGTAGAAGGTGTAAGTCAACTACCCTGGCCAGCAAGATCTCCGGATCTGTCCCCCATTGAGCATGTTTGGGACTGGATGAAGCGTCGTCTCACGCGGTCTGCACGTCCAGCACGAACGCTGGTCCAACTCTGGCGCCAGGTGGAAATGGCATGGCAAGCCGCTCCACTGGACTACATCCAGCATCTCTACGATCGTCTCCATGGGAGAATAGCAGCCTGCATTGGTGCGAAAGGTGGATATACACTGTACTAGTGTCGACATTGTGCATGCTCTGTTGCCTGTGTCTATGTGCCTGTGGTTCTGTCAGTGTGATCATGTGATGTATCTGACCCCAGGAATGTGTCAATAAAGTTTCCCCTTCCTGGGACAATGAATTCACGGTGTTCTTATTTCAATTTCCAGGAGTGTATTTTATTTTTTCAGAACTGCATCTTCAAATTGAAAGTTGTGAAAACACATTCCAAGGCGCCTAAGGCCAGCACGAATCGTCAGAACAGAATTGAGCATGGTGTTCCCCATCCCGTCCCTGTAGGAAACTTGGCAATATTCATTTCACTAAAGCACTTCTCCACATCTGCATTTGAGCAAGGCCGCACTAGAAGTACCTTAGCCAAATTGCAGAGTTCACTGAAAGGCTTATGTCTACTTGCATCCTCATATTTTGATACTTCAGACCAAAACCCAACCGTATCTGTCATATTTACCCACGCCACGAAGCTGGTCTTCTGTTACTGATGTTCTACGTCAGAAAGGATGGTCGGTCTGACACCTATTTCCACAGCTAACGTCCTTTATCGTTATTAAATTTTTTTTTGGTGCTATAGATGATATCTTGCGTATCACTTCAACATTCTTTGGTAGCTCACTGACACAGCGTACAATAAAGTTAATGCAAATTTTCCTAATTCCCATATCAGGATCCACATCATTCTCCTGCTGGTATGCGAAATTCCCACTTGTCTTTCAAAAGTGGGACAAGATCTAGACTGGACTGTCTTATTATCTACGTTTCACGCTCGCGGAAGTGGTCGTGGAAATATGAAACAGAATTTGTTGTTATTGGCATTATACATTCTATATAGAGCCTGAGCGATGTAGCACTTTTCATTCACTGAGGCTTCCCTCAGGTACTTTGTTAGGGCCTCCCACTGATTTAGTACCCGTGCACAGATGGGCTCAGTCGAGATCCATTGTGTTCCGGGGATTTGTAATATCTTCAAGGGATCCTCATCGTGAAAACTGAAATGATCGTATGACATTGGTGGGCGGGAAGCCCCGTCCAGTTCGGCCATCGTGTTGCAAGTCTTATTTCGTGTGACGCCACACTGGGCGACTTGCGCGTCCATGACGATGAGATGATAACGAGGACAACACAACACCCAGAATCCGGGTGGACAAAATCTCCAACCCGGGCGGGAATCGAATCCGGGCCCGATGCACTGGAGGCAGGCACGTTACACTCAGCTGAGCAGGAGGACTCCTCATCATAAAGTGTAAAATACAAATAATTTTAGGCCTTTTGCGTTATCAAGGACCGGTGACACCAATTACGTGTTTCTGTGAAAATGAATTCTAAATGGTCTCGTAACTCTTCTTTAAAAGAATGAGAAAGGGCGAACTGGATGGAGTGACAAGAACATGGTATGAGAATTACATGTGGATTTTCTCGTTTAAGGAGAGCATAAGCTCCAATCCCCCCCCCCCCAAAAAAAAGGTGTTGACAGATGTGAAAATTATCAAACTACCAGTTTAATAAGTCACAGCTGCAAAATACTAACGCGATTTTTTAATAGACGAATGGAAAAACTGGAAGAAGCCGACCTCGGGGAAGATCAGTTTGTATTCCGTAGAAATGTTGGAACACGTGAGGCAATACTGACCCTACGACTTAACTTAGAAAATAGATTAAGGAAAGGCAAACCTACATTTCTAGCATTTGTAGAAATAGAGAAAGCCTTTGACAATGTTGATTGGAATACTCTGTTTCAAATTCTGAAGGTGGCAGGGGTAAAACACAGGGAGCGAAAGGCTATTTACAATTTGTAGAGAAAGCAGATGGCAGTTATAAGAGTCGAGGAACATGAAAGGGAAGCAGTGATTGGGAAGGGAGTGAGACAAGGTTGTAGCCTCTCCCCGTTGCTATTCAATCTGTATATTGAGCAAGCAGTAAAGGACACAAAAGAAAAGTTCGGAGTAGGCATTAAAATCCATCGAGAAGAAATAAAAACTTTAAGGTTCGCCGACGACATTGTAATTCTGTCAGAAACAGCAAAGGACTTGGAAGAGCAGTTGAACGGAATGGACAGTGTCTTGAAAGGAGGATATAAGATGAACATCAACAAAAGCAAAACGAGGATAATGGAATGTAGTCGAATTAAGTTGGGCGATGCTGAGGGAATTAGATTAGGAAATGAGACACTTAAAGTAGTGAAGGAGTTCTGCTATTTGGGGAGCAAAATAACTGATAAAGGTCGAAGAAGAGAGGATATAAAACGTAGACTGGCAATGGCAAAGAACGCGTTTCTGAAGAACAGAAATTTGTTAACATCGAGTATAGATTTAAGTGTCAGGAAGTCGTTTCTGAAAGTATTTGTATGGAGTGTAGCCATGTATGGAAGTGAAACATGGACGATAAATAGTTTGGACAAGAAGAGAATAGAAGCTTTCGAAATGTGGTGCTACAGAAGAATGCTGAAGATTAGATGGATAGATCACATAACTAATGAGAAGGTAATGAATAGGATTGGGGAGAAGAGGAGTTTGTGGCACAACTTGACTAGAAGAGGGGATCGGTTGGTAGGACATGTTCTGAGGCATCAAGGGATCACCAATTTAGTACGGGAGGGCAGCGTGGAGGGTAAAAATCGTAGAGGGAGACCAAGATATGAATACACTAACCAGATTCAGAAGGATGTAGGCTGCAGTAGGTACTGGGAGATGAAGAAGCTTGCACAGGGTAGAGTAGCATGGAGAGCTGCATCAAACCAGTCTCAGGACTGAAGACCACAACAACAAGCTCCGTTGTCTTCGCCAACCATAACAGATGTGTTATCTGTGCCTTTAACAAGAATTTTCTGTAAATTTAGTTCAAAGCCAGTTAGTACAGTTTTCACACCTTCAACAACCGTTTTTGCATAACGTGAGTCAATCTCTAAGTTTAAAAAATGTTGAAACTACAGACCATTTATTTTCTGAGAAGTACAAAACACAAGCACCTCGCTGTTTCGTAATAGTAATATCGGTATTCTTGTCCAGAAATATGCTGAATGAACTGTCACCTATATCATTTTTCAACAAAACTTTGAAGTGTGAGTATATCACATTTTTTATTGCTTCACTGCATTTTGTGCGATGTATCTTCATATCACTTACTTGGAAACACCGTTTGTTCAGCTGGTGAGATGACCGCCACACTGTGCAGCACAATGAATACTCACAAATAAAACCATTCCGGCCTCGGCTGCAGCTGTTGTAACTAATGAAACTTTAGGCTGAAACTTCTACTTAGACTGCTTACAACAAGAAAATAGTTTATCCGCTTTCACATGCTTGTCGCATTTAGATTCTCTCAGTTCCGAATACTTCCAGTTAGGAGGGAATTGACAGAAACAACATCGCATCTTAGTTTTATATGTCGGCACTTTTCACTCCAGTCTTTTGACCCTTTATCTTCTAACCATTCTTTTCTAAATTAGCCACGTGTATGGAGGTTTCTTCGTCTAAGAAACCTGACTTCTTATTCAAAGTGAAGAGAGTTAAATAAATGCAAGAAAATGTCAGAGACTGCTGTCAGTGTGTTCTTGATAATACGAATGGCTGTAACAGCGCTGCAGATTGTATCGTAGCATTGCAATTGTTTATTCAAGTAACCCATTGTGGCACAGATGCAGCCTGGTATTGCGTCAGACGTCACACAGGACGCAATAATAATCAGAATATTGATTGTTAAACAATTTGTTAAGCTATCCAAAATACTAACTCCACTATCAACTCAATGGAATTTCTTGTTTGAACGTTAGTATTCTAATAACAATGTGAATTACGTTAATTAAATTAAATCAATTAAATAATGTAATTGTGATTAATTAGTGAAGTACAGCAATACTATAAATCTGCCAGACTTTCGACTCTCGGCCGAGAATAACATATCCAGCTTTAAGGAATACAATCGGCTGATTTTGCAACACTGACTGCTCAGCTAACTACCCATTACAAAGCTTTTGTTAATCTTCCTTGCGGGCCGCTGTGGAGAGCGGTCCTACGCGCAACAGTCCGGAACCGCGCGACCGCTACGGTCGCACGTTCGAATTCTGCCTCTGGCATGGATGTTTGTGATGTCCATAGGTAAGTTAGGTTTAACTAGTTCTAAGTTCTAGGGGACTGATGACCTCAGAAGTCAAGTCCCATAGTTCTCAGAGCCATTTGAACCATTTACTCGTTCCTTCGTTATTAACAATCATTATGTGTAAGACGCCTCAGTTCCCTTTAACGCCGAACCGAAAGTACGCTGGTGTTTGTTGACAAAGGAACTGAACGAGCTGTGTGGGTGGAATCACTACAGAAACGCAGTTTCAAAAGGTGGTCGCCATTGGACGAATTACTAGCGAAATATTGTAAGCGTGTAAGTCGCTAAAATCAACGTAAATAATATTTCAAAAAGATTCATCCGATTTCACAAGACTATTTCTAGATCACATAACTAATGAGGAAGTATTGAATAGGATTGGGGAGAAGAGAAGTTTGTGGCACAACTTGACCAGAAGAAGGGATCGGTTGGTAGGACATGTTCTGAGGCATCAAGGGATCACCAATTTAGTATTGGAGGGCAGTGTGGAGGGTAAAAATCGTAGAGAGAGACCAAGAGATGAATACACTAAGCAGACTCAGAAGGTTGTTGGTTGCACTAGGTACTGGGAGATGAAGAAGCTTGCACAGGATAGAGTAGCATGGAGAGCTGCATCAAACCAGTCTCAGGACTGAAGACCACAACAACAACAACAACAACAACAACATTTCTTCTATACGAAAGATTATAGAAACTTGTGTGAAATTTAAACTTACGCTTCAAAACTAGAAGTTTACCGCTGTGTCAGTTGTAAGTTGGGACCTCACGTGGTTGCCGGTAGTAAACCCTCTGGTGCAACTAGAATTGTTACAGGAATCACATATTTGGATGGGCTGGAGATCTGGCTTCCTACACAGTAAAGCGAACGTGTTAAAAATTTTAATTTTTGACAGAGCGGAGCACCACTGCACCCACACGTGTATGTAAGAGCACGTCTAAACAATGGACTCCCTCAGTGACAGATCGGCTGCAAGGGGCTTATGGGTCTCACATTGCATAACACGCCTCCGATGTCACCTCATTTCATGGTATGAGATTTTTCTTATGGTGTGTGTCAAAGCCTCTCCGTCTATTTATCTGCCCCCAACAACTTTGTGAGAACTGCGAAGCAAATGTTTGGGACGGATTTGACTAATATATAGGGTGTTACAAAAAGGTACGGCCAAACTTTCAGGAAACGTTCCTCACACACAAATAAAGACAAGATGTTATGTGGACATGTGTCCGGAAACGCTTAATTTCCATTTTAGAGCTCATTTTAGTTTCGCCAGTATGTACTGTACTTCCTCGATTCACCGCCATGATTTCATACGGGATACTCTACCTGTGCTGCTAGAACATATGCCTTTATAAGTACGACACAACATGTGGTTCATGCACGATGGAGCTCCTGCACATTTCAGTCGAAGTGTTCGTACGCTTCTCAACAACAGATTTGGTGACCGATGGATTGGTAGAGGCGGACCATTTCCATGGCCTCCACGTTCTCCTGACCTCAACCCTCTTGACTTTCATTTATGGGGGCATTTGAAAGCTCTTGAATACGCAACCCCGGTACCAAATGTAGAAACTCTTCGTGCTCGTATTGTGGACGGCTGTGATACAATACGCCATTCTCCAGGGCTGCATCAGCGCGTCAGGGATTCGATGCGACGGAGGGCGGATGCATGTATCCTCGCTAACGGAGGACATTTTGAACATTTTCTGTAACAAAGTGTTTGAACTCACGCTGGTACATTCTGTTGCTGTGTGTTTCCATTCCATGATTAATGTGATTTGAAGAGTAGTAATAAAATGAGCTCTAACATGGAAAGTAAGCGTTTCCGGACACATGTCCACATAACATATTTTCTTTCTTTGTGTGTGAGGAATGTTTCCTGAAAGTTTGTCCGTACCTTTTTGTAACACCCTATATATATATATATATATATATATATATATATATATATATATATATATATATATATATATATAATTTCCTCCAAGATTCTTCCTTCATTGAAGTAGATGACATAGGCTTGTAAAATCAGGCGACTCTTCTTGAACACTCTGTATTACTTATCAATAGTTCTTATCAGAACACTTACATTATGAAGTAAATATTAATCCTAAACTAAATTATAATTATGATGTACCATACCGTATACTGACTGCCCCCGCCGCTTTCTGTAAATAGCTACAGCCCTCGATACTAACTGCCGACATCAGGCGATGACAGCAGGTCGTATCGTGGACGGGCTTGCTGAAGTTTCGTCAGATACGTTGTAAATATGGTTCACCTAAGACGTCTCTCATTGTTAATAAATGATGCCTATACTGTTTTGACTAAAGATTTCTGATCCAGTGAAATACACTTGCGCAAAGTTTGAGGGCGAAAATAGCTTGCGTAGATGTCAGTGAGAAGAGAGTTAGCTCGATGAAAACTGCTGCAGTATAGTACAGAAGATAACCGAGAGAAATACGCAATGAGACGAACAGAAATGACACTTTTGTTCAAAGTTAATAATTACACTAAAATAACAGCGATTCATGGTGGTTCCCCGGGCATTGCAAAAGGCGGCACATGGTTCTTAGTGGGGTGTGAGATCATCACGGACTGTAATGCATGCTCTGCAACGTGCTCCTATGCTGGCCAGAAGATGGGTAAGGAGTTCTTGCAGTAGGGTGTTGCATCCCTCCAGCAGCGGTTTTGACAAGTGCTGGATGGTCGTTGGTGCTACAATACGTCTCTCCAACGCATCTCACATGTGCTTGTCGAGATTTAAGTCGGGGAAACGGGCATGTCAGACCATTTGTTCGATGAGGTAGCGCATTGTCATCCATAAAAATGAAGTCAGGGCCAAGTGCACTTTGCAGAAAGGAAAGTATCACAGTAATGTAGACGCGTGAGTGACGTGTTGTGTGGCCCTTATTTTACAATATTGCTACCGTAACCTGAGGAAGGATGGGAAGGAATTCGGTTATTTTCTTTTTGAAGAACATCGCGAACTATTAGGGGCACATTAGAAAACCAGAATCTGTGAGTAGTTGGGAGATGGGGTCACGACTCCACTTTTGATATCACATTAATTGAATTGATCAATTAATCACCTCCCAACCACGTCCACCCCCATCCCCTGTCACACTCACCCCCACCCATAGATGACGTCACGTGGTTTTCTCAGCCTGAACGTGCCCCTCCCCCTCCAACCGCCCCCTCCACCAACCTACCCTACTGGCGGGAATTTCGAATTTTGGCGGGAATTTCTTTGTCCCAGGGCTGTGCTGACATGCCACCCCACCCCCCCACCCAGAAACTGGCAGGAAATTAAAATTGGTGGTACCCTTTCTGGGGCTCTAACCCTGGCCTACCTGGACTATTATACCATCAAAGGCGCTTGGAATTGATGGGAAATTAAAAATAGCTGTGCCGTTTCTGGGACTCGAACCCTAATTATACTGGATGGAATATCCAAGTGCACCCTCCATAACACAATTATACCACCAGAGACGCTTGAAATTGGTAGTAACCAATAGGAACGAACCATCCGATCACAACAGGGATATAAGGCGGCCGGCCGGTGTGGCCGAGCGGTCCTACGCGCAACAGTTTGGAACCGCGTGACCGCTACGGTCGCAGGTTCGAATCCTGCCTCGGGCATGGATGTGTGTGATGTCCTTAGGTAATGATGGTTTAAGTAGTTCTAAGTTCTAGGGGACTGATGACCACAGATATTAAGTCCCATAGTGCTCAGAGCCATTTGATATGGGGCCCAGGAACTCTGAAGCCTCAGTTGCAATCAGTCACCCAGAATGAAGCGCCAGTCGACATCGTCCAGCGCTGTACAGCCACAGCAGCAACAGAATATGAAGAAGCACTACTTAATGCCTGTGTTTACTGCCGCGTGAGGATCATTGAGCTTCTATCATCGCTTGTAAAGGTTATCCTTCTTTGCTCATCAGCGGATGGTACCTCCTCCAGCCTGAGGGGTTTGCAACAGTGACGAGTCCCACCCCATTGGGACCGGCAGCGCACCTAGTCAGCTTGATGGAGCAGAACAATAGGTGTTATTGTCGGTTGAAGAAACCCAGCCAGCCGCTGACTCGCTGAAGTGCACCGGGGGTCCTAATCAGCATGACGTAGGTCGGTACTGGCCTCCATCGTACGCGCCATCGCAGAATATTCCAGTGATACTGCATGGACAGAGTGAGGATGTAGTGGATGAGAAACAGACAGAAGTGGCGTATTGTGATAGAGATCGAGAATACAGCTAACAGTATTAAAGCGCGGTTTACGGAGTTGGAATGGGATGAACTCTGTCATGCAAAAGCGGGTATCAAGCAGCAGCTCACCGAGCCGTACTCCGGACATTTATTGCGCTGCTCTGACTCTGTCCACAACAACAGTGCACAATGACTCTGCACTCCGTGTAGAACCAGGTGACATATCCAATTATCTACAGCGCTGCATCATTAAAATCTTTTTCGATCTACAGACTGTGCTAACCATTGTGTTGGAAAGACTGAACAGATGGCTGCCTTGTGTAAAAGCTGTGTGTAGAGACACTGCGGAGTATCTAAGTGCAGAGTGCATGTAAATGACTTCGAAAAGTTGGTCAGTATGGTGCCGGCGAAAACTAATATACTGCCAATAAGTTTAAGAGAAATACATGCTGAATTCTGTGCATACAAGAGGGCTTTATTTTCTATATTCTGTACTGGCGTTAAGATAAAGAAAGAACCAGTTCATGTAGTGCATCCTGTGTATGATTACTGAATAAAAAATATATAAAACCATGTATGTGGTTTTTTATTTATTACCTCTTCTTACATTGCAAGTACTAAAGCTTTTGTCCCAGTATTTTCACTGGAAACAAGCAAAAGGAGAAAATTATGTCATTTAACTAAATTCTCCGTAAAAGCCTATCGCATGCCAGTGCCTGAAAGGGTCGGTATCATGGGAAGGGCATAGTGGTCATTATTTTCTATAAATACCCATTGCACGCCACCTGACGTAGTAGGTATCATGGCAAGGTGGGTGAAGCATCAAGACTGTTGTATGCGGCTTGGTGCTGTGACGGTGCGCAAGAAGACCGGAAGAAGAAGAATGGTGTATTCCTTCCAGACAAAATACGTGCAATAAGTGTAGATCAATCCAACTGTGGCAAGACAAATGTTCTCATGCTGCTGCTAACACATCCGGATGGAGTCTGCTTTGAGCATGTGTGTGTATTTTCAAGAACACTGTTTCAGCCCAAATACCAACTACTACAGGAGATTCTGCAGGGTGTATATGGTGTGACATACACGACATCATTGAGAGCAGTACATTCCTGTGTGGTCAGCAATGATCATGTTTCTCCTAACTTTTACGAATGGTATGTAAGGCCGGGTATTAAGCACCCACTCACGAGTAGATGTTTAGATACGATGCCGTACACTCTGATATTTAAAAAACGATCGTCTGTACTACGTGCGAATTACGAGGGTCACTCCAAAGGAAATGCACACTATTTTTGTAAAAATACAGTTTTCATTCTGCATGTGTGAAAGTTTTAATATGTGTAGATACATCTTTCCCGCTTGTTTTCAAACTTAGTTCAACCTGTTCCCGTGAGTGGCGCCGTCACAGCATGTCTTCAAGAAGGCTGTTACACTTGACATTCGTCAGAAGCAACGTGCTGTCATAGAATTCCTGTGCTGTGAAAACGAGACAGTGAGAAACATCCACAAGAGGTTGTGAAAGTTGTATGGAGATGCTATTGTCGATCGCAGTACAGATAGTCGGTGGGCGAGCGGGTTACGTGATGAAAGCGGACACGGCAGTATTGAGAATTGTCCTCGCAGCGGCACTCCAGACAACGTGCAAAGAGTTAACGAATTGCTGACTGCTGACAGACGCATCACAGTGAACGAATTGTCACGCTACGTTGGGATAGCGAAAGGAAGTGTTTGCAGAATACTGAAAGTGTTGGCGTTAAAAAAGATTTGTGCCAGGTGGGTTCCCAGGATGTTAACAGTGGCTCACAAAGAAACAAGAAAAACGGTATGCAGCGAACTTTTGGAACAGTACGAGAATGGTGGAGATGAATTTGTTGGAAGAATTGTGACAGGTAATGAAACATGGCTCCATCATTTTCCACCAGAGACGAAGAGGCAATCAATGGAGTGGCATCATGCAAATTCACCCAAGAAAAAAAAATTCAAAAGCACATCTTCTGCTGGAAAAGTTATGGCTACGGTGTTTTTCGATTCCGAAGGACTCTTGCTTGTGGACATCATGCCAAGTGGAACCACCATAAATTCTGATGCATATGTGACGATACCAAAGAAATTTCAAGCTCGACTGAGTCATGTTCGACCACATCGGCAAAATCAGGATGTTTTGTTGTTGCACGACAATGTACGACCACATGTCAGTCAAAAAATCATGGAAGCTATCACAAAACTCGGATGGACAACACTGAAACAGCCGCCTTACAGTCCTGACCTGGCTCCATGTGACTATCATCTCTTTGCGAAACTGAAAGACTCTCTTCGTGGAACAAGGCTTGAAGATGATAACTCCCTTGTGCACGCTGCCAAACAGTGGCTCCAGCATGTTGGTCCAGAATTTTACCGTGCGGGTATACAGGCGCTGATTCCAAGATGGCGTAAGGCAGTTGAGAGGGATGGAAATTATGTGGAGAAATGAAAATATTGCTTCTAAAGAATGTATCTACACATATAAAACTTTCAAACATGGATAATAAAAGATGGATTTAAAAAAAATAGTGTGCATTTCTTTTGGAGTGACCCTTGTACTTCCCACCAATTGATTTAAGCGTTGGAGACTGAAGCATCTCGCTGATTGGACTGGAAACATACAACACCATCCCAAATATCACAGAGGCTAACAATAAACCGCATCTGGAAATTAATGGTAAAGAAGAATTGTAGAAATTGAACATGGTGCATACGATATTGATGATTTAAAAGAAGTTTTAAAACAGTCTGGAAAAGGGATCGGGCTCCGTGCAAACATCAGTACACATAAATCTGAAATGAGGACCGTGACTGCTTCGATTGACTTTAAGCAGAAAGGTTCAATAGGCCCACTGCTGGCTTTCACAAAGGGACAAGTTTTGAAGACGGATCCCAATAAATTTTACAAATCTGATCAGACAGTGGATATTGTCCGTGAGGAAATCATTGTACGATTACATCTACGACAAGATGGGCGTAAGGTATAAAACCAGCGCACTCATGGCACAGCACAGCACTTCGCAACAGAACATCAAGGTGATAACACGTGCGAACTAAGAGTTTCTTAAATCAGTAGGCTTGAAACCTCGCTTGGCATCGTCGCTCAATATATCTCACCCAGTGGAATATGATGAGCGAACCATACGCCAGGAATACTTCTCGCATAAACCTTATGCTGAAACGACATTTAGCAAGAGCGATGAAATTACGAGCAGGATTGTCATACAGCATCAAGACGCTTTAACTCTTCCATGCAAGAGTTTCATATATTTGGATGGCTCCTTTAAGAAAAAGGATGGTAGTCATATAGTGGGATCAAGGTTTACACTTAATGCTTTGCCATTCCTGTTCCAGGAAATACGTTACGAAATTAATGGGGTAGAGATTGATTGTACACGTAATGTTGACAGAGAATCAACCCTTGAAACATATATGTCATCAGCCTCGGATTTAAATGGCTTAGAAAATGCACGATGGTTTGTAGACGAGCCTGACAGTAGAACAGCAGAAGAGTATCGCTGATTTACTTACTGCTTGCACACATCTAAAAATGTTTATGGGGCACTTTGGGGACATCCAACGAATTATTATGAATCCTAAACAGGAGCTTATTCTGGTAAGGAGCGCAACAGTTAGCAACTCATACATTCAAGGAGCTCAGGAGGGGAAGCAGATCGTCATCAATAAAACTACGTATATGGAAAATGCCGCACATCACTGTGGCAGACGAGAAGCGTTTGAAGCTTTTAAAAGTTCTGAATATCGGTTCATATCTGCCATTAACTTTCCGCTCATGGGAAGTTTTTGAGCACCCCGTGCTACCGAGAGCAAGCGGGCTATTAAAACCACAATGCAGCTGGAAACACAAAGATTCGTCATACTTGAATTCCAGACCAATAGAAGGGGGAATTTAGCAAAATCATTCCACCCTATTTGACAATTTTAATTTAAGTAATGCAAGAGTCTACTTGCATTCCGAATTCCATTCTTTGACAGTTTGCTACTCCAGTGTGATCCGAGTGTATACAGCATTTTACATGTATGCAAGGTTACGTGCTTTTTACAATGAAAGTGTTGAAGAGGAAGGATGCCTACTCAGTCCACGGAAATTCAAGGAGCTGGCGCCAATCATCGTGATAGACCTAAGCAGAATGAGATAATTAAATCAGGACCAATAGATGTACAATTCGAATCTGAATCCTCATCAAATTTCCCAGAACACACTGCAACGTATGATATAGTTCTACATGACTGTGTGATTAACTATTGCCTACTTACTGGTGTTGTGCAGCGTGCAGTATAAATGACCAAGTGCAGTGGCATGCCCAGAGTATTTCACAATGACAACTTGCAGTGTGAACGTCGTTGCCGAAATTCAAGGTTTCTATCACGATGAGCGTAGACAATTCGTATTTAAAGATTTGCACTCATAGCATACACGAAGACGCTGGTTTAATAGAGACATTCTCAGCAAGAACTGAATAACCGAGGCCTTTCAAGAATGTGAACTGTGCTAAAACACGGAAGAGTGCAAAGTGGCTAACACGTTTCTTTCATGGACTCCACTGGGATGATCCTGGTATATCTTATAAAGAAATGATGACGTCACTTCGAATATTCGATCATCCTGAGGCCACCATCTACGTCAAAGGCGAGTAGAAGATCACATGGATGCAGCGATTCTTCAAGTTTGCATCTATTTAAGACCTGGAATTCTATGGGTGTCCTGCTATCCATAAGCTCAAGAAGAAGATGCGTGAAAATAGTGTTGTGTCTAATTAAAAGGAAGGTCAGCGTTGGCCGTAGTATTGATGTTTTATTGATAGCAGAATCGATTTTCGATCACATAGTGATCATCTTCAGTGTTGTACAAATGAAACTCAGATACTGCTATCAAGTTATCAATAACCAAAACTGAGAAGTGATGGCTTCTCAGTTTTGGTTATTGATAACTTGATAGCAGTGTCTGAGTTTAATTTGTACAACACTGAAGATGATCACTATGTGATCGAAAATCGATTCTGCTATCAATAAAACATCAATACTACGGCCAACGCTGACCTTCCTTTTAATTTAACATATATGGTCGTTGTGTGCACACTCCATGGAGTCGCCAATCAGTGTTGTGTCTGTTTATGGAAATGTAAAATTACTTTTAAGTTGGATTAATGGAAATAAATGATTTTTTACCTCCCATTCTGTGTTTTTTTTCTACCTAGCTCTTTCGTAGACAGTATGTAGCTTTGCCCAGATCCTATGTCTGTGGCTTTGCTCAAGCACAGGAGATATACATGTGCAGCACGATAGGCGAAATCCCATGCAATCGTTACATATATTTTGTTTTCCTTCATCTTCAACGTCACCTCCCTCACGCTTTAACTTAATATCTTGTGCATCTTGCGCAGCCTTTATATTCATTTTTAAGGGTAGAGATTTGTGAAATAACAACAAAGACGTATGGTAACGAATAACATTTTTTATTCAGACATAAATACTCACAGAAGTAATACAGCTTTATATCCGCAAATGTTATTGTTTTTACAATACACGAAGTAATACTTCTTTTAAATTCAAAGTTCTTGTTACTGTTTGAAATTTTTTTATTTACAGTTCTTGGTTTTTAATAATAATAGTACTGAGTGAAAATTTTTTTTGTACTTTTCATTGCAGTACTGTTTACAGCTATTGCAGAGGTATAGTTTCTGTTACACTAAAACTATTGCTAGTGAAATTCCACCAAAACATAAGACTTAATTTGTACTTTGAGCTGGGTGGCTCTAAACATTTCCCACCTCAAGCAGCTGAAATAATTTAAAAATACAATGAAGCGGAAGGCCCTAAAATGTTCGTCCAAAACAGCTGAACTAAAATGAACTGGGTGGAACTCACACTTAAAACTAATATGACCTGCATAGCTAGCGGTAGGCGAAACTTCAAACTAATCCATTTACACATGCACTCATATAATCACACACATCCTTCATTCATATTTTACTAACTTTTTTCATGATTTTGGTTCAATTTTTTAATCTTTTATATACATATATACATTGCAAATTTTAAATTTTTTAAAATTTTTATAATTTTTTCCAGCCCATACTGCTTATACAGTCGATCATAGATATTAAGGTGCTTATGTAGAAATAAAATATATTTACATACAGGCATACATAGTTACACTTGCAAAGGCCCCCATGGCTCCCGCGCTCAAAGAAAAGAGGCATATCGGCATCAGTCAAAAGATAGATGCTGCGCCTCTTTTTCTCGAGCATTACGTCCCAGGACAACACAGGTGCCGTGTGATAAAAGGCGGGGTCCAGAGAGTACGTGGCTATGAATACATTCCGGAACTTTCCAAACCATCCGCAAGCAAGCGCACGTCGGTGGCCATGTATAGTCTTGCGTTTTCACCCTAATTTGGAAAGCTGAATTCCCGCCAGACATTCACGGCATGCTCATAATCTTCACTAGTTATGGAATCGCCTGTGAGAGTACTGGTAAATGCAGATATGTCGGGTAGCCTGGTTTCGTCGAATTTTGCCTCACTCCTTTCCTAACCACAAGCTTAAACTTTCCCACATCGGGGTATGCAGATCGGGTGATATGCATTCCTCCCAGATAGAGTTTCAGCGAGTTTCTGGAGTGGCGCCGGCATAAAACGTAGTGTGTCAAGGAAGTGGAATGTAATTTTTGGCGTCATGCGTTTGGAGGATAAACTGGACTTCAGAACACTCTCAGACAAGACACTGACCTGATTTTTCTCCCAACCTAAATTAACCATTCGCTCAACTAGAAGAAAACGGGTACGTGTCGTGGTAACTGATACTTCAAATTGAATGCGTTGTGAGCTTCACCGTGGAACTTCCCCGTAAGATGACAATGATCTCAACACGGAGTTTCAACTTTTCTATCTAACGGCAGCCCAGAAATATGACAGTTAACGGCATCATTGAATAATTTTTTATCCTCCTCCATTTCGGCCATGGGGATAGAGGTGCTGTAAAGCCTATCAAAATCCCATGAGAGTTTTTCAAGCTCAGTGAGCAACAAAACCGCAAGATTATCCCCGACATAAGATTCATAGCGGTTAAGACTTGAATCACATTAACATCCAGTTTGATACGCCGCCGCATACGGTATGTGTTTTTGCGTGAAGATGGTATGTGAAGCTAAGGAGTTCCCTTCACAGTGGGTGATAGGGGCTAGGAGGCATTCGTATACAACAAACGGACATCGTTCCTGGTTGTGAGCATTCTTGAATTTAATGAACTTGTTTTCTTCTGTAGTCATAACAACCCGTACCGGTTCCTTGGATTCACAGACCGTCAGATGTCTTTCTTCTGAAAAGTTATTTAGACACCTGAAGCGTATGTGTTTCTTATCTTTACGTTTATACAATTGACTGCAAAGGGGGCGGGACATGTCTTTGATCCAGACCTTATGATCATTATCACCTTCAGAGAACAGCAGTATGTTTACATAGTGATCACGCTCACCTGAAAATTTCGAAAAATAGAGCGGTCCAACTATAGTTTGCTTGTCTTGCTCATCTGGGTTGCTTTTCCGGTTCTTCTTCAGTCCATAAACGTAAACTGATATTCCGGGATTTTGTGCCCCAAATTTTGGTATGTCCTGAATCTGTATAGGGAACTTGATATCGTCGAAGTTATAACATCCACGAATATTAAGACCTTTTCCGTATCGAGATGTGCGCTCTGGATGCTGTTTAATTTTTCTTTGAAAAGCCAGGATAGACCATGCAAAATAAGTGTTTTCTTTTTCATTTTCAACGTTAATGCAAACCTGCTTCTTCTTAATATCCTCAGGGAGTTTGATATAACAGGACCCTCCATTTAACGGATCATAGACACGAATATAAACGTCGAGATGTGGTATTTAGCTGAGTGCTTTAGCTGACCCTCTTATTTCCATCTCAGAAAACTGGGCCAATATAGCACCCAAGGTGGATTCACGATACCACTTGGCGATTGATGTACTCCGAGATACACTACTGGCCATTAAAATTGCCACACCACGAAGATGACACGCTACAGACGCGAAATTTAACCGACAGCAAGAAGATGCTGTGATATACAAATGATTAGATTTTCAGAGCATTCACACAAGGTTGGCACCGGTGGCGACACCTACTACCTGCTGACATGAGGAAAGTTTCCATACACAAACAGCAGTTAACCTGCATTGCCCGGTGAAACGTTTTTGTGATGCCTCGTGTAAGGAGGAGAAATGCGTACCGTCACGTTTCCGTCTTTGATAAAGGTCGGATTGCAGCCTATCGCGATTGCAGCTTATCGTATCGCGACATTGCTGCTTGCGTTGGTCGAGATCCAATGACTGTTAGCAGAATATGGAATCGGTGGGTTCAGGAGGGTAATACGGAATGCTATGCTGGATCCTAACCGCCTCGTATCACTAGCAGTCGAGGTGACAGGCATCTTGTCCGCATGGCTGTAAGGGATCGTGCAGCCGCGTCTGGAACCCTGAGTCTGTAGATGGGGACGTTTGCAAGACAACAACCATCTGCACGAACAGTTCGACGACGTTTGCAGCAGCATGGACTATCAGCTCGGAGACCACGGCTGCGGTTACCCTTGACGCTGCATCACAGACAGGAGTGCCTGCAATGGTGTACTCAACGACGAACCTGGGTGCACGAATGGCAAAACTTTTGTTTACAGCATCATGATGGTCGCATCCGTGTTTGGCGTTATCGCGCTGAACGCACATTGGAAGCGTGTATTCGTCATCGCCGTACTGGCGTATCACCCAGCGTGATGGTATGGTGTGCCACTGGTTACACGTCTCGGTCACCTCTTGTTCGCATTGACGGCACTTTGAACAGTGGACGATACATTTCAGATGTGTTACAACCCGTGGCTCTACCCGTCATTCGATCCGTGCAAAACCCTACATTTCAGCAGGATAATGCACGACCGCATATTGCAGGTCCTGTACGGGCCTTTCTGGATACAGAAAATGTTCTACTGCTGCCCTGGCCAGCACATTCTTCAGATCCCTCACCAATTGAAAACGTTTGGTCAATGGTGGCCGAGCAATTGGCTCGTCACAATACGCCAGTCACTACTCTTGATGAACTGTGGTATCGTGCTGAAGCTGCGTGGGCAGCTGTACCTGTACACGCCATCCAAGCTATGTTTGACTCAATGCCTAGGCGTATCAAGGCCGTTATTTCGGCCTGATGTGCTTGTTCTGGGTACTGAGTTCTCAGGATCTATGCACCCAAATTGCGTGAAAATGTAATCACGTGCCAGTTCTAGTATAATGTATTTGTCGAATGAATATCCGTTTATCATCTCCATTTCTTCTTGGTGTAGCAATTTTAATGGCCAGTGGTGTATAGCGCCATTATCACCCCAGATGTAGTGTAAGGTTTTCCCCTCAGCAGCACCCTGCTCTTTGGGGGGGGGGGGGGAGGTTGAGTCAACTCGTAGCAGAGCACTGCATTACATTTAATGGCAATACGCCCCTCAAAGACTCTAGCAACTGTCGAGTATTCTAGAGGGGTCGCGACGCCGCTAATCTGATGTCCTTCACTATCAGGACGGGGTAGAGCACTACTGCTAGCCACAGGTTCATTATCATTAATGTTACATCTAGGCGACGACTTCGTCCAACTGGTGAATGAGGGCGCTGGAGATAAGGCGCCTTCGGGGGGAGGGGTATGCGCCGAGGCACAGATATCTTTCATTGCCGGCGGGAACGAGCAGCTGGAGCGTGAGTAGTAGGAGGCAGTAGTCGTGGCCTCCCGTGGGAGCAACCAGGCTGTGGCGACCACGCTCTTTGATTCTCCTGCATACTGAAGCCTACACCATCGTCAGCCTGGGGGTGGGAGATCGTTGCTCTGACTGAACCACCCACGGACACCAGAGGGTATGCAGTGTTGGACGGGTAGGCACTGCAATGGCCGCGGTCGCCTTTCTCGCGCAACGGGCAGTGCTTTTCACGGTGGTGGGTGTGTGTGTTTGGCAACCCTCCCCCATAACCACCGCTCTAGCTGCACGTGCCACAGCAAGCTCTTGTCGTAGCTGTGTTGGTGTCACCTCTGTAACATATGAATAACGGGAAAAAATTAAAATGTTCAAGATTTTTAAAAATATATGCTACAAGCAAACAGCAACAATTAAGTAAATCACAATTCCTGAATAATAATTATACGCTGTAACGATGGCGGCCACACTATTATCACCTTTTACATTCTGGGTCCCAGGATTGGGGAGCTCAGTTGATCTTTCTGGTAGTTCTCCCACCCAGTCAAATATCTCCATCTCCTGTTCGAGAAGGGAGAGATAGCACTGCCTTTCAGCAGCTACCGTATCACGCTCCCACTCAAGGATTTCATCCTCGCCGAAATTGTTGTTATTGTTGTGGAGCCATAGATCCATCCCATGCAAGTCATCTACAACAATATATTGATTATTAGAAACAACAACAAAAAAATTGTACTGAATTTGACTACATCAAGATATTGACTATACATAAATAAAGAAAATTGAGTAACTAAGTAAAAAGTTCATACCAGATGGAAGTGATGAATCCTGGTAATCATTCTCGTTGCATGTCCCTATCAGAATCTCATTTTCCTCTT
Source organism: Schistocerca gregaria (assembly GCF_023897955.1). Lineage (NCBI taxonomy): Eukaryota > Metazoa > Arthropoda > Insecta > Orthoptera > Acrididae > Schistocerca > Schistocerca gregaria. Next base: position 129,597,028 of record NC_064931.1, on the reverse strand, counting down.
AAGCAGTAGCAACATCTACAACAATGAATAATACGAGTATATACCTGACACAACTGTATATGATGAAAAAAAAAATCTAATGGTAATATATTACAACTGTACTTACTTTCTTACTGCATTTCAGACTCCAGTAGTAGCAGCCCAAGTTTTGTCAATTTCAACTTTGCCGCTGCACCATCTACACTACTAGGAAAAAAAAAAACAAAAAAAAAAACAACACGGAACACCAAGACACAGTTGTGCGACCTAAACGAACTTTGATAGCGTGTTTCTACATACGGAAGATGATATCTATCAAATTTGGCGCCAATCGCATAGATAGTGTCGGAAGTTCCATGCGGCTTTTCGCGGATGATGCTGTAGTATACAGAGAAGTTGCAGCATTAGAAAATTGCAGCGAAATGCAGGAAGATCTGCAGCGGATAGGCACCTGGTGCAGGGAGTAGCAACTGACCCTTAACGTAGATAAATGTAATGTATTGCGAAAACATAGAAAGAAGGATCCTTTATTGTATGATTATATGATAGCGGAACAAACACTGGTAGCAGTTACTTCTGTAAAATATCTGGGAGTATGCGTACGGAACGATTTGAAGTGGAATGATCATATAAAATTAATTGTTGGTAAGGTGGGTGCCAGGTTGAGATTCATTGGGAGAGTCCTTAGAAAATGTAGTCCATCAACAAAGGAGGTGGCTTACAAAACACTCATTCGGCCTATACTTGAGTGTTGCTCATCAGTGTGGGATCCGTACCAGGTCGGGTTGACGGAGGAGATAGAGAAGATCCAAAGAAGAGCGCCGTCACAGGATTATCTGGTAAGCGTCATAGCGTTACGGAGATGTTTAGCAAACTCAAGTGGCAGACTCTTCAAGGGAGGCGCTCTGCATCGCGGTGTAGCTTGCTGTCCAGGTTTCGAGAGGGTGCGTTTCTGGATGAGGTATCGAATATATTGCTTCCCCCTACTTATACCTCCCGAGGAGATCACGAATGTAAAAATAGAGGGATTTGAGCGCGCACGGACGCTTTGCGGCAATCGTTCTTCCCGCGAACCACACACGAGTGGCACGTAAAGTGCCCTCCGCCACACACCGTTGGGTGGCTTGCGGAGTATAAATGTAGATGTAGTAGATTGGCATTAGTAGCTATACTGTGAGAATGCAAGTAATGCTTGCTTTAAATACACGGTTTAACGGGCGCGAGTGTTAGTTGCCTTGGGGATTGGACACGGTGACTTGTGTTAGTCAAGAATGCCTTTAAGGCGACATAGACGCCATTATCAACACCTGACTGGGTTCGAACGATGTCGTGTAATAGGACTTTGAGAAACGGGATGATCTTCTGCGATACTGCAGAAAGACTTCGCAGGAATGCAGCCACTGTATGTGACTACTGGCAGCAGTTGTCACGAGAATGTACGGTCTCAAGAAGAATGGTCTCCGGACGACTACGTGGCACAATCGAGAGGGAAGACCGTCGTATTCGGCGTATGGCTGTGGGGCATGGTATTGCATTTGAGCAACGGTTGGCACAACAGTGACACCACGAACTGTTACAAATGGATTACTTATAGGACAGTTCAGAGCTTGGCCCTCTGTAGTCTGGCATCCACTGACTCCAAACCACCGCCATTTGCGACTTCAGGGATGTTAAGCAAGAGCTTATTGGAGAGCAGGGTGCAGGTCTGTTGAGTTTTCTACTTAATGCTGTTTCTGCCAGTGATGGCCTTGTGTTGGTTAGGAAAAAGCCACCTGACAGCCTGCAACGATCCCGCCTGCGTGCTAGAAGCGTTGGAGCTACACCTGGAGTTATAGTCTGGTGCGCGATTTTGCACGACACAGGAGCATTCTCGTGGCTATCCAACGCACCCTGATTGCAAATCTGTACGTGGATATGGTGATTCAACCTATTGTGCTGGCATTCATGAACAGCATTCCGGAGGGTGTTTTCCAACAGGATAACGCTCGCACACATACTGCTGCTGTACCCAACACGCTGTACAGAGTGTCGACATGTTGCCTTGGCCTGCTCTATCACCAGATATGTCTCCAATCGAGCACATATGGGACATCATCGGACGATAACTCCAGCGTTCAAAATGGCTCTGAGCATTATGGGACTTAACTGCTGAAGTCATCAGTCCCCTAGAACTTAGAACTACTTAAACCTAACTAACCTAAGGACATCACACACATCCATGCCCGAGGCAGGATTCGAGCCTGTGAACGTAGCGGTCGCGCGGTTCCAGACTGTAGCGGCTAGAACCGCTCGGCCACTATGGCCAGCAATTCCAGCGTCATCCGCAAGCTGCATTAACTGTCCCTGTATTGATCGACCTGAGCAATTGGTATGGAACTCCATTCCACAGCCGGCCGTTGTGCCCGAGCAGTTCTAGGCGCTCCAGTCCGGAACCACGCTGCTGCTACGGTCACAGGTTCTAATCCGGTATCGGGCATGGATGTGTGTGATGTCCTTAGCTTAGTTAGGTTTAAGTAGTTCTAAGTTCTACAGGAGTGATGAGCTTAGAAGTTTAGTCCCATACTGCTCAGAGCCATTTTTTCGTTCCTCAAACTGACATCTCGCACTTTTAGAACACAATCCTTGCATGCTTGCATTCAACATACTGGCGGTTACACCGGTTATTAATGTACCAGCATTTCATATTTGAAATGTCTTATCTCGCGCCGGCTTTAAGCTGTAATCTTGCAATATTAACAACTTTAACAAGTTACCTAGACAAATTTATTCACAAAATTTCATTGCTCTACATTAATTATTTTTGGTTCTGTGATTTTTTCCTTCAGTGTACGTTTACCTACAGTTTTCTTCACTGAAGCGCCAAAGAAACTAGTATAGACATGTATATTCAAATACAAGCATATGTAAACAGTCAGAGAACAGTGCAGCGGTCGGAAACGCCTATATAACGCCACAAGTGTCTGGCACAGTTGTTAGATGCGTTACTGCTGCTACAACGGCAGGTTATCAAGATTTAAGTGAGTTTGAACGTGGTGTTATAGTTGGTGCACGAGCGATGGGACACAGCATCTCCGAGGTAGAGATGAAGTTGGGATTCCCCCGTACGACCATTTCACGAGTGAACCTTGGATGTCAGGAATCCGATAAAACATCAGATCTCCAACATAGCTGTGGCCGAAGAGGATCCTGCAACATAGGGGCCAACGACGACAGAAGAGAATCGTTCAGCGTGACAGAAGTGCAACTCTTCCGCATATTGCTGCAGATTTCAATGCTGAGCCATCAACAAGTGTAAGCGTGCGGACCATTCAACGAATCATCATCGATATGGGCTTTCGGAGCCAAAGTCCCACTCGTGTACCCTTGATGACTGCACGATACAAAGCTTTACGCCTCGCCTGGGACCGTCAACACCGACATTGGACTTTTGATGACTGCAAACATGTTGCCTGGTCGTACGAGTCTCGTTTCAGGTTGTATCGAGCGGATGGAAGTGTACGAGTATGGAGACAATCTCATGAATCCTTGGACCCTGCATGTCAGCAGGGGACTGTTCAAGCTGGTGGAGGCTCTGTAATGGTGAGGGGAGCGTGCAGTTGGAGTGATATGGGACCCCTGATACGTCTAGAGAAGTCTGAGAGGTGACAAGTACTTAAGCACCCTGTCTGATCACCTGCATCCATTCATGTCCATTGTGCATTCCGACGGACTTGGGTACTTCCAGCAGGACAGTGCGACACCCCACACGTCCAGAATTGCTACAGAGTGGATCCAGGAACACTCTTCTGAGTTTAAACACTTCCACTGGCCACCAGACATGAACATCATGAGGATGTCTGGGATGCCTTGCAACGTGTTGTTGAGAAGAGGTCTCCACCCCCCTTACACTTGCCGATTTATGGTCAGCCCTGGAGGATTCATGGTGTCAGTTCCCTCCAGCACTGCTTCATACATTAGTCGAGACCATACCTTGTCTTGTTGCTGTACTTCTGCGCGCTCGCGGGGTCCGTAGACGATATTAGGCAGGTGTATCAGTTTCTTTGGCTATTCAGTGTATCTATTATGATACATAGATCTAATCCATTAAGTTAAATTTTATACTGCTTGAAATATAGTTTTTTTGTGCCTCAGTCGGAGTCCTTTTGCGTAATGTTTTCCTTTAACTCCAGGGCCGGATGTTAGTGCTCTACTCTCTAGACAACATGTTGGAAACAATCTGGTGAAATTGTTATGTTAACATATTCGTTAATTGTTTTCACCTCTGAATCCTCTATTCTGCCATCCCTCTCAGACATGATTTTTTTCTGGAGGAATGTTTTTTTTTTTAATACGGTTATGCTCTTAAGTGGTTTCCATAATGATTTTACAGCAAGAGTTATACAAATACACGCTCCCGTTTTCAAAGCATGTTGTGTACACAATTATCACATCGGGTATCAATCAACACTAAAAAAAATTTAGACTAAAAAATTAATTTGAATCGTGTAGCTCACCTCGGTTCATTTACGAACTTACTTTTATTTACGTAACGTTGCAGTATTGTTTCACACATGAAGCACACATTTGCAGTACAGCTGTTCACATTTTTGGCTAATGTGTAAGGTTTGTTATGGCGTGCAGGATGCGCTGTCAAACTGTATGGAATAGGACCTTTCTGTCCCTGCAGGTCTACCGTGCTGTGGTGTTATCTTACAATTCCTAAATCCTGCTAGTTAAAAGTGCTGTCACACAAATCTTGTCTGGAGTAGTTATCGACAATGCAGTGCTTTCTACAGGTATGGCAGTGACAGCGTTGTCTGCAGTGTTACCATCCGTCCATGTACACAGTCCCCAGCTATTTTAAGCATTGCCTGGCGGTGCCACTTACCAATTAGCACGGGGTCGTTGAGTTGCATCTCAGCTCCTTCCCATGTAATTTGGGCAACGATCAGGAACTCTTCCCATATTAAAAATTTTCATCGTCCAGCACGGTCTAGATAAAATAAATAACTTCCCTTGTAGTCTTCATAAACATTTGAAAGTCGAAGCAGGCAGAAATGTGAGCTGCTGCTTACAATAATCGAAGATGAAAAGCCCAAATAGTGAAAACGTACAGAATGTGTTTCGTGCGTATTCCCGTTGTTGTTGGATCACCGTGGGGCATCAGTGATATAAATGGACAGCAGAAGTAAACACGTGAGTGTTTGATTCACTGCAGAGTGTAACATAAATTGCCCCCAATGTCTCGAGAAAACCTGTATCACAAATTCCTGATATAATTTTGAAAATAATATAGCAGTAACCACTCGTAGAGAGGCATATAGTCATTCTTGTCAGACACAATCGGTGAATTAAACGGGAAGAAGCCTTAATGGCTGCGATAATAAGGAAGACCCTCTGCCATTCACATTACAGAGGTGTGCGCGGTGTAAACGTACATGTAAAAGAGTAACATCGAAATCTCACACTTTCGTTTCACGATGACCTAATTATCTATCGGCATTTGGAAAGTAATTCCAATTAAAAATCTCGAGTCGTAATTGAACTGTCTCAAAATATAGTAGCAATATTCTGTTAAATAACAAATGAAATACAGCCACCAACACTACCTATTTATGAACAGCCCTTGTACATCGCGGAAGGTCAGGAGATGTAAATATTACACTGCACCTGAAAACAACTGAAACAAGCCTATATAGACATGATTCATGGAATAAATAAATATTATTGCTGAACCTACACACGGCGTTTTATTAGTGAGTTGCGTTCCAATGGTCACAAGTTCAACCGAAAACCCAGTACGGATGTTGTTAAGTTACGTTCCTTATTGATGCATCAGCCGTTGTTGAAAATAATTCGTTACGTACCGCAGGGTTGCAAATTCTTCGCCAAGTCAGTCTTATGAGACACCGCAAAATTGAGTACGTGATGCGAATAAACGGCACATAAATCCTAATATTCTACGCAATAATATAATTTCAAAGACATTCTTGTTAACGTTATAAGAAAAGGAAAAATAACTCATCTCGACAGAAATATAGCTTTTACAAAAATAAAATTTCGTATTTATTACGTTATTACAAGGTGAGCAATAACGAGTAACGTGTCTGATCTGCGAGACAGTTTTGTTAGGAGAGATTTTTAAAGCAGATTTTGTGTGTATGTGTGTGTGTGTGTGTGTGTGTGTGTGTGTGTGAGTGTGTGTGTGTGTGTGAGTGTGTGTGTGTGTGTGAGTGTGCATCAAAAGCTATTTTAGTTTTTCATACGTTAACGTCAATAGAAATTCATCTGCAAATGGTAAAGGTTTATAAGAAATCTGCACCTCCTTTTCTGACAGTTAGGAAACGATTCCCGTTTTAAAACCTACTGCACATTTCTTGAAGATGATGTTTTAAAACGGTAACCACAGATGGAAACGTTTAGAAATATACAATATATGGCACTGAGCAAAGAGAGTTCCGATATGTATGAAATAGGTGGCGTAATACACATGAGAAGGAAATTATGTGTATTTTACAGGAAGAACGAAATAAGATGAAGCTTTGTGCTAAATGCTTGCGGCTTTTGTCTTTGGTCAAAATTAATCTTGTACAAAGCTCTTGTTCAGTCTTGATAAAAAAACAGGTGAAAAAACATATTTCACAGAAGCTTTTGCATTGTTCAAAAAGGAATCAAACTGATTTCGCGCACCAGTTTTTTTTTTTTTATGTAGACGATACGTGTTATCGCTTCCTCACGTTGGAACCAAACAAGCTGCCAGAACAGTAGATAGTCACAGGTGGTCCAACACCAAAATATGCGAAGTTCATTTTATCTGCAGGATAGACTATGACCAGTGGAAAAGAATAGAACCACCCCTGGTGAATATTACGCAAGGCCTCTGTACCAACTGGATGAAATAAAACAAGTAGTCTAAAATATACCATAAGGAAAAAAGAAGCATCTTTTTAGAGCATAACTCACGCGATACGAAGACTTTTTGGCAATGAAAAAACAGAGAGATTGGAAAATGATTATGTTGGATTATTACTAGATTTAGCACCCAATATTTCCACCTATTTCCGCGTCTAAAGAAACATGTGAATGAATTTTTTCGTCCTACGAAAAGGTTACGATACCAGTAGAACGTAATTTTGCAGATTACCTTGAATCGCGTTTGTGGAAGGAGAAAAAAGATGTACAAAGTACAGAGATAGAAGGGATAGGAGTATTTTTGACGCATAAACGAGAGACTACCTCGAATTTGAGAACTTCTCATACTGTCCTCGTTTGTCATAGAACATCTAATAAAAGAAATCTACCACCACACTGAGATAGGAACAAACACGGAAATTTTGTGTCATAATAAGGAAAGAAAGGGGATTCTCTCTCTCCAGGAAGACTAATTCACATGAGGGTCATTTTCGGAGAATCGTTGGCCGTTAAGCCTGTCGCATTACCTTTTTTTATCATTGCGCAATTTTCATTTTTCTTTAGAGCTTCTGTGTGTAATACCCTTCCTGGAGAGTATGTATGTCCTTTCTTTTGTTATTATGGCATTAAATTTCCATTCTCTTTCTGTTTCAGTGTGGTGGTGAGTTTCTTTAATCAATCGTTCCACATAATAGGAATGGGTACATTCACTTTTCAATGTCCTTTCAATGTTCGTTTCACCTGATATTAAAATATCTTACCATCAGTCTTATAATGTATTAGCGAACACTGCAATGCTTCTCTTCTTCCAAATATGTATGGGAATTGGCTATACTTCCTAAACTCCTTTCCTTTTCTCTCTGTCCATCTCCTCCTGCTCCTCCTCCTCCGCCTCCTCCTCCTCCTTCCCACCCCTACTTTGAGCATCATCCCCTCACACTTATCTCTCTACACCTCCTCCTTCCCCACCCTCTCCATGTCCATTTGCTCACACTGTCTCTATCCATCTTCTCTTCTCCACTCTCTCTGACCTTGAGTCTTGTTTGGAAATGAAACCTCGCTTGGGTAATTATGTCACTTAAAATGAATGGGTAAACTGGCTGGCTTCAATGGTGTATGGGTTATGAAAGAGATCACTCCAGCTGCCAGACCTCTGAGGATAGTACCTTCAATAAGATTATTTCACATAGTTAAATCTGCAAATGATTAGGACTGCAAAGTTTGAGATGATTCAGACTCCGTAGTAGTACTCTGATCGTAAGCCAGTAAACCATCAATATAACTTCAACTTACCTGTTTCCTGTAAATCAAATGGTGGGAAAGGAGACTGTAAGAAAGTGCAGTACAGCATTTTTTTCTCACAGTCGGTTTTAACAGCGAACCTGTACACTCGTTTAAAAAAAAATTGCAGTCTATGTCCACCTGAGTGTTTATTACAGTAGCATGTAAAAAACTGAAGTTAATCAGGCAAGAACTTTTCGTAATTTTTGGTAATAATGTTAATCAACTACTTTTCTTCGTGCGGTAGTATAGATATATAATTTATTACAGTTGTAATATTCAAATTCATGTATCTTTGAACAAATGTGCTGTATTTATCTTTCTCTTCCTTCATGATTTTCAACTTCTTCTATATTGTGAAATTTGTTTTCTCTTTTTTTGAGTGTGTTACTAGTATTGTCTGTGTGAGCTAGTTGCGGTATATTACGGCGTGCCTATTTGTGTTTGAGTTGTGGGTCGATTTTAATGACGTGTTAGTTATGTGTTTGTATATCTGGAGTCTTCTTTTTTTTGCTGGCTTCTGTTTCTGTTTTATTTTAATGGTGTTGTGTAAAATATTTCTGCTGTAATCCTATCCGGTCTTTCGTGCTATGTTGATGATCATGTTTGGCTCTTCGTAATGGTTATTTTGCTTGGAGGTGTTCTGCATTTTCGACATATCAGATGTATCATGGCTGCTACACTACTGGCCACTAAAATTGCTACACCACGAAGATGACGTGCTACAGACGTGAAATTTAACTGACAGGAAGAACATGTTGTGATATGCAAATGAGTAGCTTTTCGGAGCATTCACACAAGGTTGGCGCCGGTGGCGACACCTACAACGTGCTGACATGAGGAAAGTTTCCAACCGATTTCTCATGCACAAACAGCAGTTGACCGGCGTTGCCTGGTGAAACGTTGTTGTGATGCCTCGTATACAGAGGAGAAATGCGTACCATCACATTTCCGACTTTGATAAAGGTCGAATTGTAGTCTATCGCGATTGCTGTTTATCGTATCGTGACATTGCTGCTCGCGTTGGTCGAGATCTAATGACTGTTAGCAGAATATCGAATCGGTGGGTTCAGGAGGGTAAAAGGAACGCCGTGCTGGATACCAACGGCCTCGAGATGACAGGCTTCTTATCCGCATGGCTGTAACGGATCTTTCAGCCACATCTCGATCCGTGAGTCAACAGATGGGGACGTTCGCAAGACAACAACCACTTGCACGAACAGTTCAAATGGTTCAAATGGCTCTGAACACTATGGGACTCAACTTCCGAGGTCATCAGTCCCCTAGAACGTAGAACTACTTCAACCTAACTAACCTTAGGATATCACACACATCCATGCCCGAGGCAGGATTCGAACCTGCGACCGTAGCGGTCTCGCGTTTCCAGACTGTAGCGCCTAGAACCGCACGGCCACTCCGGCCGCACGAACAGTTCGACGACGTTCGCAGCAGCATGGACTATCAGCTCGGAGATCATAGCTGCGGTTACTCTGGAATCTGCATCACAGACAGGAGCGCCTGCGATGGTGTACTCAACGACGAACCAGGGTGCACGAATGGCAAAACGTCATTTTTTCGCATGAATCCAGGTTCTGTTTACAGCATCATGATGGTGGCATCCGTGTTTGGCGGCATCGCGGTGAACGCACAGTGGAAGCGTGTATTCGTTATCGCCATACTGGTGTATCACCCGGTGTGATGGTATGGGGTGCCATTGGTAACACGTCTCGGTCACCTCTTGTTCGTATTGACTGCACTTTGAGCAGTAGACGTTGCATTTCAGATCTATTAAGACCAGTGGCTGTACCCTTCATTCGATCCCTGCGAAACACTACATTTCAGCAGGATAATGAACGACCGCATGTTGCAGGCCCTGTACGGGCCTTTCTGGATACAGAAATTGTTCGACTTCTTCCCTGGCCACACATTATCCAGATCTCTCACCAGCTGGAAACGTCCTGTCAATGGTGGCTGAGCAACTCGCTCTAGTTCTAGTATAGTATATTTGTCCAGTGAATACCCGTTTATCATCTTAGTTTCTTCGTGCTGTAGCAATTTTAATGTCCAGTAATGTATAATACCTCGAACATGCGAACAGTATTACAGACAAACAGAGAATTCCGTAATCCTTCAACGAAGTTTATGTTTGTTAGTATATTTCGGCCATAACTCCAACTTCAAGCGATAGTTTTGCTGTTTTATTCGTCAGTATAGCTCTCAAGAAAACAAAAACACGTTACATGGTGCTCGGTTTTACCCCATTTGCCGTATGCGTCATACTGTTTAGTCTAGCTTCCTAATATTAACGTTTTTCGACTGACAACGATTAGTGCAAAAGGTAACAAATAGCGCAAATAGGACAGAACAGCAGGAAGTCCAAGGGTGGTTCAGTCCTAAGAGCGAGGCTGGCGAACTAAAAGACCAAGATTGTCTCCTAAATTTGGAGCTGTCACTGACACGCATTATGGTCAATAAAAGTAAGTTTTAGTGACTAATTACGGAGTACTTTGATTTTTAATAGATTAACATAGAGCGTCTGACGTAGTCTTAAAAAACAGCTACGAGTAATTACGAATAAGACTTTTGGAACTTCTGTGAATTGATGACTTTCGAAAATAATATCCTGTATACGATACGAACGAGGAATGCTGCAGCTGTGATTGCAATCAGTGCGAGCAACGCTGTTCCAGACCACCGTTCCTCTCCCGCCCCGATCGTGTAAAGGGATCGGCCGCAGAAGGTATAGCTCCGGTTAGGATGGATTACGTCATTAGTGTTATTACTGAAGCAGATAGCAAGCGCTCGCTTACTGTCTCACGAAGCTCGGGCGGTAGAAATTAATACGGCCAATTGTCTCTAAGTACTCTTCAGACTGTAGCAGCTAAATTAATTACCAGAGACGCACTGAATTCCCGGTGCCTCAGGTCCAGGGCTCTCGGACGTCGCAGTCTAAAACTAAACGGAAAGCTGGTAGGAGCTACGCTTATGCAGCAAAAATTTCATTAACATGCAGATGTGCCGAGCTTACTGTAGAGTCGACTTCGGTGTATACATGAAGGAAAGAAATGTACAGTTGGCGAAGGAGCTACTTGGATATCGTAATGTGTTGAACTAGACAGGTAATGGAGACGGCTCTGGATAGAGCCGTGTTGAAGTGACGATCTTTGCTGTAGAATGCCTGAGAGTGTGTGATTTACAGGCACTTTTATATAAAAGCCGGACTACGTTCCTATCTCAGCCTAATAACAGAACTCAGAGCAATATTTAAACGATTCTTCAGTTTCCCCAGGCGTATTTGTTGATCGAACAGTCCACGGGAGTACTGCCATTCCGTAATACCCGGGTTCCCGGGTTCGATTCCCGGCGGGGTCAGGGATTTTCTCTGCCTCGTGATGGTTGGGTGTTGTGTAATGTCCTTAGGTTAGTTAGGTTTAAGTAGTTCTAAGTTCTAGGGGACTGATGACCATAGTCCCATAGTACTCAGAGCCATTTTTTTCCGTAGTACCCGTTGAACACTACGGACCGGCAGTACATCCACGGGCTGTTCTATCAGCATTTAAATGATTCAAAAACAAAAATTTATTGAAATTTTTTGTTTTTAAAATCAGTCTTAATCACACCACGTATGTTCCAAGAACATAGGTGACCGGTTTCGGCCATATCACATGACCATCATCAGACCCATGGCATCCTTCGAAGATGGTAGGTGGAGAACTCTTCTCAGCTGATGTGACGTCACATCACTACTAGGCGACAGGTGACCTCAGCAGTTAAGTCGCATAGTGCTCAGAGCCATTTGAACCATCTTCGGAAACTTCCGTTTCAACGCGATGCACACTTCGCGAACACCGAAACAAGATTTTTATCAAAACACAGTAAGAAAAAGGACTAGTAACTGTCACTGAAATTCGTAATTTCTTATCAACTGCGGTACTGAATCTAATGTAGAAAATGCAAATTTTTTAATTAAGCTCGAGAGCTCGTCGTAAGTGCAATGATATAAACTTGTGAATTTTAACATCGAAATTTTCGTATCAAGTTATCAGTTTCGACTCCATTCCTCTATTTCGGCATTCGTTTGTTGGGGTTGGGTTGTTTTGGGAAGACCAGACAGCGAGGTCATCGGTCTCATCGGATTAGGGAAGGACGGGGACGGAAGTCCGTCGTGCCCTTTCAAAGGAACCATCCCGGCATTTGCCTGGAGTGATTTAGGGAAATCACCATTCGTTTGTTATCCTTTGTTCACTTAACGGTATAGACTGAGGTATGCTCTGTTCGGCATGTATTTAGCCTGCTCCTCGGTTATCAGATGAGATACTTTTATCTGAAATTTACAAAATAATAAATAAAAAGCGTTATTCGGCGAGCGGGGTTCTGCAACAAAGGCTAAACACTGCTCAGATGTTCAAATGGCTCTGAGCACTATGGGACTTTACTTCTAAGGTCATCAGTCCCCTAGACTTAGAACTACTTAAACCTAACTAACCTAAGGACATCACACACATCCATGCCCGAGGCAGGATTCGAACTTGCGACCGTAGCGGTCCCGCGGTTCCAGACTGTAGCGCCTAGAACCCCTCGGCTGCTCAGATGTGATTTCCCTAAATCGCTTGAGGCAAATGCCGGAATGTTTCGTTTCAAATGGCACGACCGATTTCCTTCCCCATCCTTCCCTTATCCGATGGGATGGATAACCTCGGTGTTTGGTTCCCTCCCCCAAATCAGCCAGCCAACCAACAGCTCAGGTACGACATTCCATGTAGCTTCAACTCAGTATCAGAGTTTATCTATCTTAGTGGTTGGTGAGTGGCGGTGTGCCAGAGTCTGTGAAGCTGAAGACCACACGTTTTCATTGTGTGAGAGACCTGGAAAACGTGCTGGCCAAGGCTACAGTCGAATTGCCACTTCATCTATTTGGATCAGAACAGCAGAGGCAACATGTGGTCTTTCATTGTCATGCTGAAAGGTATTGTCCCTTAGATCTCTAAGACAAGTCAAAGGCATCGGCCTTAGAGTCAGAAATATAGCGACTGCTGCTGTTCAAATAATCGACTATGCAACTCGAGGTAATAGTGTTGTGGGGCGCGAACATTCATGTCAATTGCTGGGCCTGTATGCGTGTAAGGAATGCAGTCTGACAACTTTTATTCTCCTCGAAGCCTTCAAAGACGTGTACTTCCTTCACGATGCTGTGCACAGGATTGCTCCTCGTTTAATAAGACGACGTAGTGGCACTCAAGTGTCCAGTGCTGTAACTGGATGCACAACTGTCGGCGCGCCTCTCTTTGCCAATACATCTAGGGTGGCCACAACAATAGTCACCGTGCAGGCAGTCGGTGGTACCAGACTTCAAAAACTGGTTCAAATGGCTCTGAGCACTATGGGACTTAACATATGAGGTCATCAGTCCCCTAGAACTACTTAAACCTAAATAACCTAAGGATATCACACACATCCATGCCCGAGGCCGGATTCGAACCTGCGACCGTAGCAGTCGCACGGTTCCGGACTTAAGCGCCTACAACCGCTCGGCCACTACTGCGGGCTACCAGACTTCGTAACGCTGTCTGTGTTGATACCTGTCTTGCTGAAAATATGCTGCTTTTCCTCACCCGAGGTACCTAACGTGGTTGTAAAATTCTGCACGGCTGAGCAAACGTGTCTGTCGTCTCGGGCGCTAGTCGCGTGGTACCATTGAGATCCTCCACAGATTGAGTATAGCTCTTCTGAACCCATTCGCCGGATGTTCGTGGGATCCCGACAAACACAGCACTATTACTGAAATCTCAGCAAGCCACCACACTGCTGCTGCCGAACTGCAACACATGTCGGTAGACGTCTCTCCTTGTTACACGAAATATTACACGATATTCTCACATACAGCCAATATTTAAAGGCAGTTTGTTAATGAGGAGGGCACACAATGTATACATAATGTAGTAAATACCTTGTACGGTTGTGTTGAAATAGTAATCATTTGCATATCCAAGCAGGTAGTACATTTCTCGGCAATTTGATGTTTGTTGCATGCCGCCCTCACGGCACTGTTGGAGGACAGCGTGGAGGGTAAAAATCGTAGAGGGAGACCAAGAAATGAATACACTAAGCAGATTCAAAAGGATGTAGGATGCAGTAGGTACTGGGAGCTGAAGCAGCTTGCACAGGATAGAGTAGCACGGAGAGCTGCATCAAATTAGACTGTGGACTGAAGACCACAAGAACAACACATATCTAACACGCTTAATATGTCCTGGTAGGTTTTGAGTATATGTTTTCCATATACCTAGCTGATTTCTGTAATAATGTGAAATCCTTGACATTTTTGTAAATGCTGTTCCTGGCCCTAACATTAAAGGTTTTGCTATCTTTTGAGAAAAAGGAAATGTGGTATTGGTGAAGTACAATGAGGTAAGAACAGTCATGGGATACCTCCTAATATCGTTTCGGACCTCCTTTTTCCGAGAATAGGGCAGCAACTCGAGGTGGAATGGAGTAAAGTCCCCTGCAGAAATATCCAAGCATGCTGCTTCTACAGCCGTCCATAATTCCGAAAGGACTGTCGGTGCACGATGTTGTACACGAACTGACCTCTCAATTACGGCCGAGAATGTTTGACACGATTCGTGCTCAAATGGTTCAAATGTCTCTAAGCACTATGGGACTTAACATCTGAGGTCATCAGTCCCCTAGACCTAGAACTAAGTGAACAAAACTAACCTAAGGACAGCACACACATCCATGCCCGAGGCAGGATTCGAAACTGCGACCGTAGCAGCCACGTGATTCCGGACTGAAGCGCCTAGAACCGCTCGGCCACAGCGGCCGGATGGGATTCGTGCTCAAATGGTTCAAATGTCTCTAAGCACTATGGGACTTAACATCTGAGGTCATCAGTCCCCTACACCTAGAACTAAGTAAACAAAACTAACCTAAGGACAGCACACACATCCATGCCCGAGGCAGGATTCGAACCTGCGACCGTAGCAGCCACGTGATTCCGGACTGAAGCGCCTAGAACCGCTCGGCCACAGCGGCCGGATGGGATTCGTGCTCAAATGGTTCAAATGTCTCTAAGCACTATGGGACTTAACATCTGAGGTCATCAGTCCCCTACACCTAGAACTAAGTAAACAAAACTAACCTAAGGACAGCACACACATCCATGCCCGAGGCAGGATTCGAACCTGCGACCGTAGCAGCCACGTGATTCCGGACTGAAGCGCCTAGAACCGCTCGGCCACAGTGGCCGGATGGGATTCGTGCTCAAATGGTTCAAATGTCTCTAAGCACTATGGGACTTAACATCTGAGGTCATCAGTCCCCTACACCTAGAACTAAGTAAACAAAACTAACCTAAGGACAGCACACACATCCATGCCCGAGGCAGGATTCGAACCTGCGACCGTAGCAGCCACGTGATTCCGGACTGAAGCGCCTAGAACCGCTCGGCCACAGCGGCCGGATGGGATTCGTGCTCAAATGGTTCAAATGTCTCTAAGCACTATGGGACTTAACATCTGAGGTCATCAGTCCCCTACACCTAGAACTAAGTAAACAAAACTAACCTAAGGACAGCACACACATCCATGCCCGAGGCAGGATTCGAACCTGCGACCGTAGCAGCCACGTGATTCCGGACTGAAGCGCCTAGAACCGCTCGGCCACAGCGGCCGGATGGGATTCGTGTTGGGCGATCTGGGTGGCCAAACAATTCACTCGAATTGTTCAGAATGTCCTTCAAACCAATCGCAGACAATTGAGACCCAGTGACATGGCACATTGTCATCCATAAAAATTCCTTTGTCGTTTAGGGACACGAAATCCAAGAACGGCTGCAAATGATCAATGATCGGTTCAGTTGGACCAGAGGACCCAGTCCATTCCATGTAAAAAGAGCTCACACCACTACGTAGCCACCACCAGCTTGTACAGCGCCTTGTTGACAACTTGGTTCTATGGATTCGTGGGGTCTGCTCCATACTGGAACCCTACCATCAGTCTTACCAATTGAAATTGGGACTCATCTGACCAGACAAGGGTTTTCCAGTCGTGTAGGGTCTAAGCAATATGGTCATGTACCTAGCACAGGCGCTGCAGGCGAATAGTTTTGTTAGCATAGGCCTTTGCGTCCATCGTCTTCTGCCATAGCAAATTTGGCCGCACTGCCTTAACGGATACGTTCCGCAATGATTTCTGCGGTTATTCCACGCAGTGCTGCTTTTTTTTTTAGCACTGAAAACTCTATGCAAATGCCGCTGCTCTCGGTTGTTAAGTGAAGGCTGTCACCACTCCGTTTCTGTGGTGAGAAGTAATGCCTGAAATTTGGCATTCTCTGCACAATCTTGACACTGTGGATTTCTGCGTATTGAATTCCATAGCGATTTCCGAAATGGATTGTCTCATGTGTCTATCACCAACTATCATTCCGCGGTCAAAGTCTGTTAATTCCCGTCGTGGGACCATGATAACGTCGGAAGCCCTTTCACACGAATCACCTGAGGACAAATGACAGCTCCGCCTTCTATACCTTGTGTACGCGACACTACCGGTACCTGTATATGCACATACAGCTATCCTATTACTTTTGTCAACTCCGTGAACTGTTGATATTAATTACATTTTAAACTTACGCATGTATTTGACGGGTCTCTGTCAAGATATTGTTCAATGGAATAGTAGGAGTTACCCAACAAGACTTTCTTGAATTATTCCCTTATCTCGACTAAATCGTTCAACATGCTCTGGCAGGTTTTGAATATATGCATCCCATACATCGAGTTGAGGCCGGAACTCGTGTTCGTGAGTTAGCGTTCTCGCTTCCCACGCCCGGGTTCCCGGGTTCGATTCCCGGCGGGGTCAGGGATTTTGTCTGCCTCGTGATGACTGGGTGTTGTGTGATGTCCTTAGGTTAGTTAGGTTTAAGTAGTTATAAGTTCTAGGGGACTGATGACCGTAGATGTTAAGTCCCATAGTGCTCAGAGCCATTTGGGGAGCCATCTAATTGATTTCTGTAATAATACTCAACTTTTGGCATCTTCGTAAACGTAGTTCTTGGCCCTAACACTATATTAAAGATGTGTACTACTTTTTGAGAAAAAAGAAATGTGGCAGTGGTGAAGAGCACTGCCGTTTGTGAGAAGTGCAACACCGAGAAGGAATTACCCGAATATCGCCACCCTTGATGGAAATGGCGACGGGTGTGCAAGCAATGCGTGATACGTTTTGCAGCGAGATGGGGTACACGTAGGCCGAGCAGAGCCTTCTCTTGTCGGTCCGACAGAATCGGTGTTGCTCAGCGTGTGGTCGGTACAGAGCTGTCACACAAGGTGGAAAACAATACAGTGAGTGTCAGTATGCCTCGTCGACGTCAACGGGAGCCATATAGGCATTTGAGCGAGTTCGATCGGGGGACAATGATCGGTCTCCGGGAAACGGGGTTGTCATACCGTGACATTTCAGCTCGCACAGGGCATGCTGCTAAGACAGTGATGCGTTTGTCTAAACAGTGGATAGAGGAAGGTCTTACGCAGCGACGAGCGGGAACTGGACCACAGAACATGACCACAGCACGGGATGACCGTCATCTTGTCCGCATGGCTGTTACGGACGGTACAGCGTCATCCACGGTGTTGACTCGTCGCAGGACCACTGTAACAGCTGTGAAATTGTCTGCATCGACGGTTCGTCGTCGTCTGCTGCAGGTTGGACTGGTTGCACGCATGCCATTATACAGAAACCACAAGCTCCCCCGACTGCAATGGGCACGTGAATAGCATCGCTGGGATGGTGAGTAGCAACATGTAATCTTTTCGGATGTGTCCCGCTTCAACGTGCCCTACAGTGATAGCTGCATACGTGTCCGGCGTTACCGTGGTGAGCGCAACCTGGAGGGCTGCATTGAGGAGCTGCATTGCGGACAAACACCAGGTGTGATGGTTTGGGGCGCCATTGTTTACAACAACCGATTTCGCCTCGTACGTATCGCGGGCACTTTGAACAGCAACCGTTACCCAATGGAAGTTGTGGAGCCTGAGGTACTCCCCCTGTTTCAGGCATCTCCATAGGCCACATTTCAACAGGACAACACCCGGCCACTTATTGCGAGGAATGTACAGGCCTCCTGCGAAGAGTGACCGGTACCATTGCTTCCCTGGCCTGCACGTTCGCCAGACATGTCGCCCATCGAACATAGCTGGGATATGATTGGTCGACACCTGATGCATCACGGTCCTCCAGTAACTGGTGTCACGGATTTGTGGGCTCAGATACAAACTGCGTGGAGGAAAGTCACTCAACAACGTATTCAGAACCTTATTGATTCAATGCCACGGCATATAGCAGCTCTAAATGCAGCGCATAGAGGCCAAACGGCATACAGAATATTAGGACTCAAAGTACATGTACAGATTTGAGAAGGTAATCATTTGTTACCTGTCGTGAACCTAACCTGTGGTATTAAATTAATTGACTTCGTGCGTTTCCTTCTTGGTGTCGCAATTTCCAGTAACACTAGTGTTTATTAATGGATACATACACTCCTGGAAATGGAAAAAAGAACACATTGGCACCGGTGTGTCAGACCCACCATACTTGCTCCGGACACTGCGAGAGGGCTGTACAAGGAATGATCACACGCACTGCACAGCGGACACACCAGGAATAGCGGTGATGGCCGTCGAATGGCGCTAGCTGCGCACCATTTGTGCACCGCCGCCGTCAGTGTCAGCCAGTTTGCCGTGGCATACGGAGCTCCATCGCAGTCTTTAACAGTGGTAGCATGCCGCGACAGCGTGGACGTGAACCGTATGTGCAGTTGACGGACTTTGAGCGAGGGCGTATAGTGGGCATGCGGGAGGCCGGGTGGACGTACCGCTGAATTGCTCGCACTATGGGCGTGAGGTCTCCACAGTACATCGATGTTGTCGCCAGTGGTCGGCGGAAGGTGCACGTGTCCGTCGACCTGGGACCGGACCGCAGCGACGCACGGATGCACGCCAAGACCGTAGGATCTTACGCAGTGCCGTAGGGGTCCGCACCGCCACTTCCCAGCAAATTAGGGACACTGTTGCTCCTGGGGTATCGGCGAGGACCATTCGCAACCCTCTCCATGAAGGTGGGCTACGGTCCCGCACACCGTTAGGCCGTCTTCCGCTCACGCCCCAACATCGTGCAGCCCGCCTCCAGTGGTGTCGCGACAGGCGTGAATGGAGGGACGAATGGAGACGTGTCGTCTTCAGCGATGAGAGTCGCTTCTGCCTTGGTGCCAATGATGGTCGTATGCGTGTTTGGCGCCGTGCAGGTGAGCGCCACAATCAGGACTGCATACGACCGAGGCACACAGGGCCAACACCCGTTATCATGGTGTGGGGAGCGATCTCTTACACTGGCCGTACACCTCTGGTGATCGTCGAGGGGACACTGAATAGTGCACGGTACATCCAAACCGTTATCGAACCCATCGTTCTACAATTCCTAGACCGGCAAGGGAACTTGCTGTTCCAACAGGACAATGCACGTCCGCATGTATCCCGTGCCACCCAACGTGCTCTAGAAGGTGTAAGTCAACTACCCTGGCCAGCAAGATCTCCGGATCTGTCCCCCATTGAGCATGTTTGGGACTGGATGAAGCGTCGTCTCACGCGGTCTGCACGTCCAGCACGAACGCTGGTCCAACTGAGGCGCCAGGTGGAAATGGCATGGCAAGCCGTTCCACAGGACTACATCCAGCATCTGTACGATCGTCTCCATGGGAGAATAGCAGCCTGCATTGCTGCGAAAGGTGGATATACACTGTACTAGTGCCGACATTGTGCATGCTCTGTTGCCTGTGTCTATGTGCCTGTGGTTCTGTCAGTGTGATCATGTGATGTATCTGACCCCAGGAATGTGTCAATAAAGTTTCCCCTTCCTGGGACAATGAATTCACGGTGTTCTTATTTCAATTTCCAGGAGTGTATATTGTACAAAAGTTGTCAAAATACTAAGGTCTTTCTAGAATCAACACCAGATGCAACTTTCATAACATGATTCTGTATTCTTTGAATGAATTCCTGTAGATCGAGTTTCCCAAAAAATAGTTCTGCAGCTCGTTAGGGAATTGAAATATACATAAATCCAAAGTTTTCATTTTTAAATCGCCTATAATGGGAGACATGCGTGCTGATAATGTAACTGCTATAAACGTGCTCATTAATTCAAACGCATTATTTTTCGGAATAAGGTTGGAAATTGGAAATTTATGCTAAGTCCTATGGGACCAAACTGCTGAGGTCATCGGTCCCTAAGCTTGCACACTACTTAATCGAACTTAAACTAATTAACACTAAAGACAGTACACACACCCATACCCTATGGAGGACTCGAACCTCCGACGGGACCAGCCGCGTGAACCGTGAAAAGGCGCCGCAGACCGCTCGGCTACCCCGTACGGCAATAAGGTTGTGAGTTATCTGTAGCTCCAAAAGTGGGACACTCTCTTCATCTCATACTTTATTATTTGGCCATACTATTTGTGTAGCTTGTAAAGTTTTATGTAGTACAGAGTACAATATTTAATGATAATGCGTTTACCTTGAACCATTCGTTAGTGTTTTCAAATACTGAATTAGGTAGCTTTTTAATAAGACGGGTACAACTTTTTATTCCTTATTTGTATAATTTTCAAAAAGGGCAACATTTACGCGTTGTCACTGTTATTCATATAAATAGGACGGTTGACGCACTTGTGAATGCTACAAATGAGTTACGTGTTTCATGTGGATTAAAATTCGATGCTTTGTGTTTCAATATTCATGACAAATGAAACGTTTTAAGTGTTTTTCGTACGAGATGACTGCTTACGGCTGAAACGGTAATACTTATAAAATCCAGTTAATGCAGTTCAGTGTCATGAGTTTCTTGAAACATATATCGACTGTTGAAAATTGCCTGAAAGAAACCTATTCCGAGCTAATTGCACATCTTCAGATAGCCGACCAATCGGCAACGGAGTAGTTTCGATTGTGGCATATCCGTGCTTCAAATCTGTGTGGACTGATGTCGACATCGAGCATTATTGCAAGATGTTGTGCGTTATTCCGCAATAATTTTCTACCACGTGGCACTGCCGCAGGGCATGACTGTCCACTAAAAACACACGCGCAAATACATTTCAGCTCATTAAATATTGTACTAAGGTAGTAGGAGAGCCTTTTACAAAAGTGGAGCCACCCAGGGGAAATTATGTGGACAACGATTTCGGATAATAGAGGCAGTAGTTTAATTTCAAATCAGTATCTGTCATTACCCCGGTTAAAAATATCATACACGTACCTTCTGGAGTGGTACCCACCTTATTGTATCCCGTCAGCTGAGCAGGGTCGCTGTCATATGCTAAACAGGTCATACAAACAATGTCTGGGAAATGTATCGTTTTCCGACTCAATGCTTACTAGCATCTGTCGCGGAACGCATCACATCGACTTATGACTGGAACGTCACCGTAGCACTGGACAAATAAGCACCCCTGCAACCTAAACAAGATTTTGAGAGTGTAAAGTCGAAGCGCGCACTTTTTCTATTTCGTCCAGGATTTGAAGCGCGTTGACACACTGTGCGCCGGGCGGATTCCATCTGGAGCCGGCGCTCCTTCCAGTCCAGGAAGCGAGGCTTCAGCATGCTTGCCTATCAGTGCGGGTATCACATTTATTTTTGCATTATTAACGGGATAAGCAATTAAATACGAATCTTTTGATGACTCGACTCTCTGTTCCACACTAAGCCGGCCTCAGTGGCCGAGCGGTTCTAGGTGCTTTAGTCTGGAACCGCGCGACTGCTACGGTCGCAGATTCGAATCTGCGGCATGGGCATGGATGTGTGTCATGTCCTTAGGTTAGTTAGGTTTAAGTAGTTCTAAGTCCTAGGGGACTGATGCCCTCAGATGTTAAGTCCCATAGTGCTCAGAGACATTTGAACCATTTTTGTTCCACACTATTTCTGATTCAAGCACTTGCTAGCTGTTACAATATACAATGAATTGCTAGGTGTTACATTTATAATAGCGTCATGCCACGTTCTGCTATTCTGACCACGGGTCTTCCGAGATCTAGGGTGGAGCTAGGCGTGTGGCACCTTAACCCATTCAGACCTGATTTTTTTTTCTCTGAAGGAAGGAAAAGTTTTCTTAACGTGTTAATGCTCTTAGGTGATTTTTTAAATGATATTAGATGCAAGGTTTATACAAAAATATGCACCCGTTTTCAAAACGTACTTTGTGCAGTTGGCTTCATTTTATACATTAAAATAACTAATTAAGAAATATTCTCTTTTGTCATAAATAGTACAATGATCATCAAATAACTACCATTCAAAATAACAATAACAATAGTCCGTTATAAAGTGGACTATAGCGAACCAGCACATCAGTTTCTTCTGGTGGTCACGAACTGCTGCGCACTGCTTCATTGACTTCTGATATTTTCATAGTGATGCCCAACAGTTGGCAGCACTTGTGCATGACGAAAAGGTTGAACATTAACAAATCGGTACCTCCTGTTTCCACTGGGAAAAATACTTCTGTTGCAGCTAAAATACAGCAAAAGATAATGTTCACAATTGTAGCCAGAGGGTCTGAAGGGTTAAAAAGATGTAAATTGAAGGCGGAGAAGGGAAGAAAGGAGAAGGAGGGGATCATTGCTTTTAGCTGTATCAGGACATTACGTGGAATCAGTGGAGATGAGTGAAAATGTGTACCTCACCGGGATTCGGGATCTCCCGCTTACTAGATGCGTTGACCACTGCGCCATCCGGCACACAGAATTATCACAAATGGGCGGGCTATCTCAGCACGCCTCATGGCCGATTCACATACCTATCGAGCGCTACCGATCCGCGATCTCTCTCCATTTCCTCCACGTTCGCTACTCTGAGATTCCCACGGGACGTGGACGTATTTGTGTATCCGCACTGAAGAAGGTGGATCCATCGCCCAGTTAGGCGAATAAATTATATGAATGCGTCGTGTCTGCTATTTCCGACATCTCCTAAAGAACAGACACCACACATTCATATAACGGGTTAATAAGACGCGCAAGGGTACGTTTGCTTGCAGTGAGTCGCAGCGAAACGTCATCCTGTGATGGCGTTCGTAGCTTCACCCACAGGAAAACGGAGAGCTACAGAGCGAGCTCGGCTCTCGGCACAGTGGTGGCGCCCTACTTACATGCAACTTCCTACTCGGAGATGTGCGCGGCGCGCCGTCTGCGGTCGGCAGACACATCGTATATGCCTCATTGGCAATGCAAGTGGAAGACCAACAGCGTACATTAGAAACGACAAGACACCCAAACTTTTAAGTAAAACAAAGCTTACTAACGTTCTACATCTTTATTCTTGATATACAGGGTGGTCCATTGGTAGTGACCGGGCCAAATATCTCACTTAATAAGCATCAAACGAAAAAACTACAAACAACGAAACTCGTCTAGCTTGAAGGGGGAAACCAGATGGCACTATGGTTGGCCCGCTAGATGGCGCTGCCATAGGTTAAACGGATATCACCTGAGTTTCTTTAAATAGGAACCCCCATTTTTTAAATTACATATTCGTGTAGTACGTAAAGAAATATGAATGTTTTAGTTGGACTACTTTTTTCGCTTTGTGATAGATGGCGCTGTAATAGTCACAAACGTATCACGTAACATTCCACCAGTGCGGTAGGTATTTGCTTCGTGATACATTACCCGTGTTAAAATGGACCGTTAACCAATTGCGGAAAAGGTCGATATCATGTTGATGTATGGCTATTGTGATCAAAATGCCCAACAGGCCTGTGCTACGTATGCTGCTCGGTGTCCTGTATGACATCATCCAAGTGTCCGGACCGTTCGCCGGATAGTCACGTCATTTAAGGAAACAGGAAGTGTTCAGCAACATGTGAAACGTCAACCACGACCTGCAACAAATGATGATGCCGAAGTAGGTGTTTTAGCTGCTGTCGCGGCTAATCCGCACATCAGTAGTAGACAAATTGCGCGAGAATTGGGAATTTCAAAAACGTCGGTGTTGAGAATGCTACATCAACACCGATTGCACCCGTACCATATTTCTATGCACCAGGAATTGCATGGCGACGACTTTGAACGTAGTGTACAGTTCTGCCACTGGGCACAAGAGAAATTACTGGACGATGACAGATTTTTTGCACGCGTTCAATTTAGCGACGAAGCGTCATTCACCAACAGCGGTAACGTAAACCGGCATAATATGCACTATTGGGCAACGGAAAATCCACGATGGCTGTGACAAGTGAAACATCAGCGACCTTGGTGGGTTAATATATGGTGCAGCATTATGGGAGGAAGGATAATTGGCCCCCATTTTATCGATGGCAATCTACATGGTGCAATGTATGCTGATTTCCTAAGTTCTACCAATGTTACTACAAGATGTTTCACTGCATGACAGAATGACGATGTACTTCAATCATGATGGATGTCCGGCACATAGCTTGCGTGCGGTTGAAGCGGTATTGAGTAGCATATTTCATGACTGGTGGATTGGTCGTCGAAGCACCATACCATGGCCCACATGTTCACCGGATCTGACGTCCCCGGATTTCTTTCTGTGGGGGAAGTTGAAGGATATTTGCTATCGTGATCCACCGACAACGCCTGACAACATGCGTCAGCGCATTGTCACTGCATGTGCGAACGTTACGGAAGGCGAACTACTTGCTGTTGAGGGGAATTTCGTTACACGTATTGCCAAATGCATTGAGGTTGACGGACTTCATTTTGAACATTGATTGAATTTATGTGGTATTTACAGGTAATCACGCTATAACAGCATGCGTTATCAGCAGTGATACGTTCACAAAGGTACATGTATCACATTGGCACAACCGAAATAAAATCTTCAAACGTACCTACGTTCTGTATTTCAGTTTAAAAAACCTGCCTGTTACCAACTGTTCGTCTAAAATTGTGATTCATATGTTCGTGACTATTACAGCGCCATCTATCACAAAGCTAAAAAAGTGGTCCAACTAAAACAATCATATTTCTTTGCGTACTACACGAATATGAAATTAAAGAAAATGGGGGTTCCTATTTAAAAATACGCAGTTGATATCTGTTTGATCTGTGGCAGCGCCATCTAGCGGGCCAACTGTAGCGCCATCTGGTTTCCCCCATTCAAGCTAGACAAGTTTCGTTCTTTGTAGTTTTTCGGTTGACGCTTATTTCGTGAGATATTTGGCCCGGTCACGATCAATGGACTACCCTGTATATATTTCTCGACATAGTCGCTCTGGTTACGAACACATTTTTCCCAGCGAGAGACCTGTTTGTTGATACCATCACCACAGAATGTTTCATGTTGTTGACGGAACCACCATCTCACCTCTGCTTGCACTGCTTCATCACTATCGAAGTGAAGCAGTCGAGAGTTCTCTTTAGGTTTTGGAATCAGATGTAAATCGGATAGGATTACGTTGGGACTGTATGAAAGATGTTCGACAACAGTGCATCCATGGCGTCGGATTGCTGTAGATGTCGCAGAGCAGAGCTCGAGTGTGGTCTGGCATTGTCATGCTGAAG
The DNA here is from genome assembly GCF_023897955.1 of Schistocerca gregaria. NCBI lineage: Eukaryota > Metazoa > Arthropoda > Insecta > Orthoptera > Acrididae > Schistocerca > Schistocerca gregaria. Next base: position 129,571,301 of record NC_064931.1, on the reverse strand, counting down.
GACGGGGTACTCAACGAGTAGTCGATCTCGACGAATTTGGAACCCGATTACAGCACGTTTTTCCTCGTTCACCGACACAATGACGTTATTCACCACCATATTATACAGTACAATTCGGAGTCCTCTAGCGGCAAAGGGTTGCAAATATATAAACACAAAGGATAAATATGTATAATGTTAATAACGTTTTTAATTAACTGTCGTTAGCCGTCCGATGTGACCGAGCGGTTCTAGGCGCTTCAGTCCGGAACCGTGCTGCTGCTACGGCCGCAGGTTCGAGTTCTGCCTCGGGCATGGATGCGTGTGATGTCCTTAGGTTAGTTAGGGTTAAGTAGTTCTAAGTTTAGGGGACTGATGACCTCAGATGTTAAGTCTCATAGTGCTTAGAGCCGTTTAACTGTCGCAATATTGGCTACGTTTGTGAGTCGTGACTGTTTGGAGCAATTATTTATTTGTCTTTTCTGCTACCACTCACTTTCATTTGTTTTATGTTTACTTTAACATACTGTAATGCGTTTCGAGCATGTTTTGCCCGTCCTTAACAACTGATGCAAAACTATGTGCATGCCGCACAGGTTGTGATGTCAATCATAATAGGCAACGAGACACAGCTCCACACCAGCAGAAGACATCATTAGACATCAATTTCTGGCCGACAACTGCCTTTTCGCCCTCCAAACACGCCAAAGCCATTGCAGCAGGAAATAGCAAACAAAAAGTTATTAATTTAGTTTAAGACAATTTATTTCTTCAAACCAATTCTCGATATGCACAAACGCATGAAGCCTGGCAGAACATGCTCGAAATGCGTTGCAATACGTTGAATTAAACATAAAACAAATAAAAATCACCAGTAACAGAAAACTCAAATAATTACTAACGTTTATTTATTCAAAAATCTTTTAGGGATTTAACGTAAAAAATTAGAGGCCTTACTTTTCAGTATGCTCTCGTGATTTAAATGTGATCGACATGGAACTGATGCATACAGACCCAGGCAGATAACGTAAAAACCGTGAGCCAGCTGTGTCTATGATTCGACGATATTTTAACTTCTGACTGGGGTCGTCATTGTGTATTGTGTATTAAACAGGTGACCTAGAAACGACGGAGAGGCTTTGTCCCGCCGTGGCCTTCAGTGGTTCACAACCCCACAACAGTTCACAGCAGTCCACCCACGCCACCGCCGCCCCATTCCGAACCCAGGGTTATTGTGCGGTTCGGCGGCCAGTGGACATCCCCCCCCCCCCCTCCCCCCTGGAAAATCTCACGTCTCATACCAGACGATTGTAACCCAAAATGTGTGCGTGGAAGAGTAATGATGGTGTACTCGTATGTGGAGACAGTGTTTACGCAGCAATCACCGACGTAGTGTAACTGGGGGCGTCATTGCTCACACGTTCAAATGTGTGAGGAACAAAATATTCCCAATGGTAACAGTTTCTGATTTATTGATCTTAATAGATCGTTGGGCAGGTTAATTTAAGTGGTTCATTTGATAGTTGTTTCTGAAACCCAGAAGGCTGGAAGCAAAGTGAGGTCATACTGCGAAGTTAGGTCGTAGAACATTGGTCAGTTGAATGTCAAGTTCACATTTTCTGAAGAAGCTGGGAGTCACGCAATTGATATCCCAGTGCGGTTATAATAATCAGTTTAGTTACAAAAGCGACAAAATCCTTACGTTTGATTGTTTATGAACTGCTGTTAAAGAGTATATAAGTGGTTGCGAAATATCAGTAAAATTTATGAATTAATTAATGTATGATTATTTTCTTTGCATATGGGAAACATCTTTGCGGCTACATAAAAGGTTCACATATGCAGACTGATGCAACCAGTACCTAGGCTAGGATTCCAACTTCTGTCCCCTGCTCTTGGAAGACGTGCTAACCACTACGCGATCCTGGCACACTAACTCTACACAATTACATGGACTCCTATATCACCCCTCCGTACTCAATCCAAATTCCATTCACGTGTCAACCCACTTGTTATTCCTCCTAATTTAGATCGAAGATGGAGGTGTGCTTGGGTATTCCGTGCAACTGTGTCAGGGTGGTGTAGTGGTTAGCACATTTGCCTAGAAAGCAGGAGGCCTGGATTCGAATCCCAGCCTTGTATACATTTTCATTCGTCGCTTCAGTCTGCATACATACATCAGAGATGTTTGAGATTTGGAAAGATCTCTGTAACCACATAGTTTCACTAGATAAAAGGCTTTTGACTGGTCACCATACGAGTTTCCCTTCATTTAGTTATGAAGTGTCATCAGTAGAGACTTTTTGCAATTCATTTTCAAAAATAAAGAGAACGAACCGCGTATGACAAAGGATTAACAGCCTTTTATTTTCCTTTACTGACAGCTGTTTCCACGCTATAATGTAATTACTACTGACACCGCTACAGCGCAGGAAGTATACAAAAGGCCATGTAACGAGGAATCATGAAGGACTTAGTACTGGGCTACGGTTCCTTAACTCTGGTCTTCTGAGGAACTAGGCTGTCAGTGCCAATAGGTCAAATGCCGCTTGCATGGGTACTAACAAAACTAAACACAGTTACGAATTAACATTGTGGCTGAAATATAATTATTGCTAATTTCAAGAGACACTTTTACTAATATTAATAATTGAAAACAAACGAAGACAAAAAACACTACACAAAATGTAGAAAGTTGTTGTTGCCAATAACAGTTATCTCTAATTTAGTTGGTCATCATTGCTTTGAACGCTGTTTGAAAATTCATTAGAAACAGTAAAAGGCAACTTAATGTTAATTTCATTTTTATTCAGTTCAGCAGAATTGATCATTCATGTGCATTATGGTTTACAGCTCAATTTTTAATTATACAGTGATAGACAGAACGTGTTTAGGTATTAAATTTTAAGCCGTCGATATAATGTATGTCTTGACCTGCCCAGGTAGCCCCGCACGAGAAAACGCCTCTGCCAGGAGTGTGGGAGCTGCGCCGGCCTCGGATGGAAGCCACCTGGTGGATTAACGACGAGGGTTGGTGTGCCGGAACAGTTCGGAAAACTTTCTCACACTTTCACATGGAATAACACTAGACGCATCAGGGATACACAAATTCCGTCCGGAAGGGCGGGTGAAGTTGAAGGCGTGGCTACAGGTGGGGCATCCGGCCACCCTCTGCGATTAAAATTGCCATATTCAGAAAAAAATGAAGACAGCCGTGAAGACAAACCATTCCAATCTATATCTTACGTAAGACATAATTGACTTGTGGCTTCAGTCGGCGCTGTCCGTGAGAACTTTAATGTAAATTTAAAATGCAACTTCTAATCCTTCAACAAAAGCCATCAATGAACTAAACCTAGTGAAAAATAAAAATCGGGAGTAAATCTCTGAACAGTCCGCCCCACCTTATAATAACCTTAAAAATTTAATTGTATAATACACTGCTGTAGTACTTTATTTTTATAAAGACGGTTGATTTTGGTCATGAATCTGACCTTCTTCGGTTCTAAAAAAGGAATTCAGCTAAGTACTGCGCAAAGAAGCTCTTAAAAGATTTCATTCCTATTGTAACAGCCTATGTGGAACAATTGCGGCTTCTAAACATCGAACACCCTTGTGGCTTAAAAAACCGTTATCAGAAGTAACTTTATTTTCGGCGACGTAGCAGGAATCTCTACACCCTTCAAATTTTAGGACTCCTCATAGGTCCTCGAATGCCGTTGGTTGACTTCTTCCATACCCATCTTCTCTTTTCCATCCTCATCCTCTACAAGGTAATCAGAAAAACCACTATCCTCAAATTCCTCGAAAATTTCCAAGAATCCTATACCTCCCGTAAACTCCAAGACCAAAGCCCATCATGTCCTTAGTTTGTTTTCCAACTCGGGCCAATTGTCACACCAACATCAACATATTCCCTCCCTCCAGCCCCAATAAACTCTATATCCAAACTCGACGCAAATTTAACAGAGTGTCCATGGCGAAGACGAGAGTAGAGTAATTGTAGAGCGCACAAAGGCGTTTAAACAATCATTCTTCTCACATTTCACCTATGAATGGCCTAACAGCTCTAAACGTCCTAATAACTGGTTCATTGGGAAGTACCTCTAGTGATGCACTTCGCAGAGGTTTGTAGAGTGCAGATGTAGGTATAGAACTCTGTATCGCCATCTACACTTGATGCCAACTATTGCCACAACCCTCTCCAAATATCGAAACTCCAACCCCTCACATGACGTCCTATGGATGGGTAGCCACGCGGTCTGAGGCGTCTTGTCACGGTACGCTCGCCCCCCCCCCCCCCCCCCCCCCCCCCTCCGTCGGAGGCTCGAGTCCTCCCTCTGGCATGAGTGTGTGTGTTGGCCTTAGCGAAAGTTAGTTTATGTTAGATTGAGAAGTATGTAAGCTTAGGTACGGATGACCTCAGCAGTTTGGTCCCATAAAACCTTACCACTAATTTTTCTTTGAGAAATTCTCCCAAAAAGAAACAGGACTATGACTTCTCTGTTCTGTGCTATCCCGTAGTGTACCTGGTCACCGCAAGTTCTGTTCTTGCATGGAACAGACACTGTTGTTGTAAAACAACATCTATCAACAGGCTGCATATAGCGGCACTATTAAATTATACATACTTAATGTGCAGTGTATGAGGTATTACTTTTCACAAGCTACCAGCATAAAAATTTTTGCATGGGCGTAATTGACACATCAATACGTTATTCACAGGATACTTACGGAATGGCCCACTTTCAGTCTTTAATTTGGTCCCCCGTGAGGAAATGACCGGTGGAAGCGAGCCTCCAATTACCTTTGAAGGGACCAAGAGCCTTTCAGACTAATTAGAGCCTAGGGCGTAGCAGTGCTTTTGCGACGCGCCTCGAAAGCTCAGAATCCTTGTGAAAAGTTCCTGTTCTTGCAACAACGCCAGCAAGGTGTTCATAGAAAATAAAATTCATTAATGAGGCTATAAATACAATTCCCTTGTTTTCTTCCATGGAAACGCTTGTGTGATACGGCGGGTCAGGGACAAAGTATATAGCAGTTGGTTACATTTTTGCCCATGGTGAAATCGAGTTTTAAAAAAAATTTCTAAAAAGAGAGAGATACACTCTTGAAGTAATACAGTCTCAAAGTTCAGTGAAGACTACAGTTCTGTAAATACTTTTGGAGTCTAAGACTGAACATGTAATTTTAATCATCTTTCACATCGTTAGGATGGCATGTACTTATAATTCAGCGTGGGATTCGCAATTAGTGTGGTAGAGCCAGTTCTCGTGCAGTATGCATTGTTCCCATGTTTTCAATGACGTCACCATGAATTTCTGCCAGCTGTGGCCCCTCCCCAACCCCCATGGCTCAGCCCAATTGTCCTCCGAGTAAAATGACGAGAACTTAAAAAAATCCAAGATGAGAAAGTGTCCTATTGATTAAAAACACAAGATGGTTACCCCTGGGATAAATGTGTAGCCTATGATTGTCAGATTACCCCTAGCCCTATGATGTCAGAATCCAGGATGATGGACCTAAAGATACTGGTGTGGCCTGCATGGTTGTCAGATATCATGTGTTCTAAGTATAGAGTCAAAGATGGCATATCTGGGGATACCAGTCTAGCCTGGATGGTTGCTACGTCACTTGTACTAAATATAGAATCTGGTACTAAGTCTAAAATGGTGGGAAATTAAAAAAAACATTAGTTTTCCTCTAATATTACAGTCCACTTACCACATATCTAAAACTAAGTTCTGTTTCAAAATTTACTGTAGGAGATGATGTGAACATATGATCGACCCTGAGAATGGCTAAAAGACTGTCAACCGAAATGTTGGTACAAAAGTTAATAATATCCTGGATGCACTCCCTAAAAATGGAATATCCCATCCTCCAGGAAATCTTCAAGAAGTATATATGTTTTTTTATTGAAGACCTGGACAACTTCTCTCATCCCACATGTGCTGCTTGAACAACTGCCACCCTAAGTTGGTGCTAACTTCTAAATTTCAGTCTACTTGTGTTATGCTCATGTTTAGTGTTTAAATAACTGTCACTGCTGACAGGTTAATAGAAGCAATTCCATTTTTAATTTCAAGAAAAATGCGAGAGGGTCTCTTCATCCTGTGTCCCGAAGTTCATGATAATCCACTGCTTGTGTGCCACTACCTTACCTATAGGTGGACATCGGTGTGCCACACCACACCTCCAAGTCAAAGTACCATCCAGGCTGCATCAGTGGCCGATGCGCCTGCACCTCATTTACTCTGTAGTGCCTACCATATAGACAATGCAGGTAAGTGCACCAGACGTTGTCCTCAGCTGCGTGAGTCACTCATGCTGCTGCCTGCAGCACTCCTTTGTCTCTATGAACCCCCTCATCATACCGACTGAAATCACAGTGATGGCAACTTTGACGTCCCTTCACCTTCGCTACTACTGCACTGACAACTGGCACACCCCTAATGATGTGTGCTGAACATTGGCCATCTGAAGTGATGCATCACATAAAAGTTCGCATTTGAGTAGAGTTGTAAATTACCATAGGCTACTGTAGACTGTCATAGGTAAGCATAGACTATGGTAGTTTTCCTAGTAGACTTTGTTAGTTAAGATCCTATCCGAATTACATGAACGTTAGGTGTGTTGCAAACATATTAGGCGTTACCTGATTTCGATCGCCTTCTTCGGGTACGCGATCAGTGTCTTACTAGATTCTCCTTGAGACTGAAATCGGAGTGAGGGTATATAAATGGCCGCGTAACCTATGAAACAGTGGTAAGCAACCAAAGTTCTTCAGCATGCGTCCTCGTCTGGCAATGCAGGAGCTATACCATACAAGGACCATCGAATACAAGACAGAAGTCACTTGTGAGTACTGTGGAACCATATGTATATCATAATGGCGTGGCTACTCGTCTAAATGATAACCTCCGGAAGTGTAGACTCTATCTACAATCTATCAAATGCGTGGCTCAGGAACCTGTACAGAGACCAGGAAAAAATTTCAAGGACCACTTCTGAAATAAGTAATGAAACGTCCATGTCTGCTGTGTCTGGGACCACACTTTATGATCACTTTAGTCTCTCGAACGCCACATCATTAGTTTCACAGCGTACTCCTGCATCAGTTTATGACATATGTAGACGAAGTCATCGCTGGAGCTATTTGTGCTTCAGTTGTCTCACTATCGGTGTTAGAGACCCAATACTGGAGGAAAGCTTTTCATTTAATTCGTCCTAGAGATTAGCACCCTACCCACCGTGCTATGCGTGACAAGTTGTTACGTGCTGAATATCAACACGTTAACGTCATTGTCACAAATAAGATTAAGTGTTCAAATGATCTCGCTGATGGATTAATTTCATTGTCATGAAACAAGAATCCATTTTCTTCAGGAGTATTCGTCTTGGTGAATGTAGAGCAACAGAACAATTAAGGATACAAAACTCTTAACGTAAGGAGGGTATCTCGGATTATACAATTACACATAAGCAGGGTGATAATGAAATGATATCACGGGACATATCACTGGGCACCTCAGCTGCAAAAAGGTTTGAAGACTTTACCCTTTCCAAAGGATACAGCTGATATAAATGGCATTTTAACGTCCAAAATAATGTCTAATATTGTGTTGTGTAGTGACGTCTGGTTTGCAAGAGATAAATTAGACAATGTCCTGACTACACAAGTAAATATCACGTGGATATTCGTGAGTATTATAAACATGACAGTACTGAATTCTCTATTCAGTAAATTTCAAAGGGTGATGGAGGGGGATGGAAAGAAAGTCAAATGATGGTGACATTATGTATAAAGTCAGTGGACCCTTTCACTTCTCCATATTCGCAGATGGGCATGTGACAGATTTGTTGTCAGTATTGCTAGATGGCGGCGGTGCTCAGAAAGGTCTGCTGAACTGCAGTTTCTAATCGAAACAGATGATCGACCATTGATTGTCCCTCCCAAAAGCTGCATTGTTAAGGAGACCAAAGGTTCTGAGATTCGACAAACCAACAGAGCTGTCAAGTCACCATTCATTCAAATAACTTGCAGGGGACGTTGGTCAGACTGACTGGCCGGTAACTGTCGAGAGACAACGGATCCTTACCGAGCTTAAAGACAGGAACCACAAAACTGTCCCTCTATTGTGATGGGAAAACACCTTGGAGCCAAATATGGTTAAACACTCGGACGAGATATTGTCATTGTGGAGGACTGAGATGTTGAAGGAATTGGGCATCGAAGGAATCAGGGCCAAGGGCTGAATTATGGGAAGAGGAGAGGTCCAGAATAAGTTCCCATTCAGTATAACATTTATTGCAAGATTGTGCCTGAAAAGGGGTGAAACCTAATTGAAAAGCTTCAGCCCATTGTTCCTACAGGAGGAAGGCAACCCAATGGGAGCCTGACGACGACATATCACAAACTGAAATTACAATTAAATCCAAACCATTAGCTGCTTACAGGCATTGATAAATATCAATGGGGACAGTTGAAAATGTGTGCCCCGACTGGGACTCGGACCCAGGATCGCCTGCTTACATGGCAGACGCTCTATCTGACTGAAGACACAGAGGGTAGTGCGACTGCAGGGACTTAACTATGGCATGCTTCGAGTGAGACCCACACTTACAACTTACTGTCCACACAGTACATCTGTAGTGCCCCTGCCCACTATACTCATTACTCACTGCAGTCAATCTACCAATTCCCATAAGAGTTCGGGAAATGTGATTGCATCCGCACTGAAGAAGGTCATTGGCCAGTAATCCTTATCTATATGAAGATGGTATCTTTTCTTTCGGACGTGTCCGCCAGCTCTTCTGCGAGAACTAGTGGATCCATACAAAGGCCACTGGGGAGGGCAAGGCCCAGGATGGAAGGTGGCTACTGGTAACCTTGGAGGGTGTGCAATGTAGTCCACACACAAGATGAAGGGGCAGAAAAACCAGGGAGGAGACAAAGCGTTCTCAACACCCCTGCCTGCTGTGTATGATTAAGTAATGGGGTTTGGCGAGAAAGAGTTTAAAGGTAATAAGACTGGCAGAGGATGGGCGCCGCGTAAGACACTGCAAAGCTCGACAGCAATCACAGATGGCGATGGCAACGGTCATATTCCACCACAGGACCAGCTGGCAGTGAATGGTACCTGTTGAGTGGAGGTGGCAATACTGGTGGTGCGAATAATCATAATGGGTATGTCATGGGCGACTTCATCAATACAACCTGATAAAAAGGGGGTAAAGACCTGCGAGGCACACAGAGAACAATCAGTGTGATGAAGAGCCGAGTGGGGTAACTGGGCCATTGGGAGGTGGGAATGGAACAAGAGTATCAATGGGAAGTACTTGCCATCATAGGGTTCATAATGTTGTGAACAGTGTAATGAAGGGAGAAGGGAAGGGGAACTGAGCAAAATATCAGAGGAAGGGAAAGTGCCATAAACAGCATTAAAATGGGTATGGGAATCATGATTAAGAAGGCGCAGGTCGTGATCTGCTAGAAACTTGTCTATGTGCCCACCTCAACTAGTTGAAAAAGCACTGCCCTATATGGGGCGATGGGCATTAAAAGGGGGAAGGGGAAGTTGCTGAGGGAGGGCAGTTATGGCCGTGGGTGAAAGTGGCATATCAGGAGGGAGATAGAGAATACAAACTATGACTGCCAAGTCCAAGTGGACTTTGACAGCAACCATATGGAATGTCGTATATAGGGGGATCAATGTACTAACAACATCCATACAGACCAACGTCCAAACGCCACCAGAAGCCCTCAAAGGGCTGACCTAGTTTCCTCAGAAGCTATAGAACCCAGGAAGGATTGGTGACTGAGCATCAATAAAATGAGATTTCTGGAGAACCACGCAACCTTCAGAGTAAAAAGAAATAAGGCATTGCAGCTCTGGAAGATGACATTAATAGTTATTACAATTTCATTGAATAAGCTTGGAATGGGGATCCAAATGGAAGGTGAATAGGTTGACGCTGGTCACACTGACAGGTCACCATCCATCACAAACAAGGATATCCATAAAGAAAAAGTCAGGCTCATGCCGCGAGGGGAAGTCAGCATCTCCAGGGGCACTGGAGGGTCCTTGTTCTGGGACTTATGTTCCTTCTCCTTCTCTGTCGAAGGTCGACGAGGGCAGGGCCGAAAGAGAGAGCAGGCTTCAGCGAGATCTGGAACAGAGAGAGAGCAGACGACCTTGAAGCAGACAGACGTAGGTCCCACGGCCAACTTGTGGCAGCAGACCTACGGTCTGGGAGATGCTGGGAGGATGTGTCCCAGAGGGGGGCAGAGGAGCATCACCAGCTGACATCTTAAACATGTGACACTTCTCTGGCTGGGTAGAGGGGGTGGCATCCAGAGGGGAGGGTGTGGGAACCACAGGCGAGGAGGGGAGGAGAAGGGGTGGGACTGGGATGAGGAGAAGGGGGCAAGAATGTGGCAGAGCCTAAGTTAGATGTCATAGCCACAGCATGACGATAGTCATATTGCTGATGGGCTTCAGTGAAGACAAAGGATCAACAGACTTACGCTCCTGAATCTTCTTTCCCTTCTGTGAACCAGGCAATCTGGCAAGCACAGAGAGTGATGGTCATGACAATTAATGCACATGAGAAGCAGAGCACAGGGTCTCCTCCCATGGGGTGGGTGTCCACATTCACTGCACAGAGGTTCCGCTGTACAGCAGGAAGACCTATCCAGAACGCAAACACAGGGAGTACCTCATGGGTAGCGGGATGTTCTGCTTCACTTCAAACTGATTAACCGTAACATTGATCTTCTCCAGAGGATATCTTCCTCAATTGCCAGAATAAAGGAGCTAGTATCGATGTGACTTTCTCCATGGTCTTACTGAACACGCTGAGCTAAACGAGTGCCCCGCTATTTCAGAGTGGCGTGGAGTTCCTCATCAGTTTGAAGGATTAGGTCCCTATGGAAAATGACACCCTAAACCAAAGACTGGTGAGGAGTAATGGACATCAGAATACTGTCAAGATGGTCACAGGCACGAAGGGCTGCAGATTGGGCATCAGAAGAAGTTTTGATCAATATCGAACCAAACCGCATCTTACTCAGAGAGTCTACTTTGGCAAACTTGTCGTCGATAATTCCCCTCGAAAAATTACAGTTTGGTGGCGGTGAAAGTGTCCCTGTCAGTCATGGAGCAGACCGAGTTGCGGTGAAAGGGTCTTGCCCAAGCCTGCCAGCCTGGTCCTCGTCCAGGGATTAGCTAAAGAAGAAAATGCTACAAGATCATAGGAAGCAGCACTGAATGATCCATTCCAAACTAAAGAGGTGGCCGTAGAAGAATGGCCAGTTTTTGGAGCTTAATGCGTCCATGTGCAAAGTGTCCGCCCTGACACCACGTACTCCGATCAGGGGCTCTCCCCGTGGGCGCCACCAGCCACAGGAAGGGCTGTCTAGCACGGCGGCCGTTGCCAGGAGTTCCGATGCAGCAGAATGACAAGCAACTGCTTCTACGCATAAATGGGGAGGTAGCAGCTCAGGTATCAGAATTATGATCCTTGTGTTGTCAGGAAGCTGAACCAAAAAGGTACATAACGACTCTACCACGCGGACTGGTTACAGTGATGGCTATACAGGGTGTTACAAAAAGGTACGGCCAAACTTTTTGGAAACATTCCTCACACACGAAGAAAGAAAAAATGTTATGTGGACATGTGTCCGGAAACGCTTACTTTCCATGTTATAGCTCATTTTATTACTTCTCTTCAAATCACATTAATCATGGAATGGAAACACACAGCAACAAAACGTACCAGCATGACTTCAAACACTTTGTTACAGGAAATGTTCAAAATGTCCTCCGTTAGCGAGGATACATGCATCCACCCTCCGTCCCATGGAATCCCTGATGCGCTGATGCAGCCCTGGAGAATGGCGTATTGTATCACAGCTGTCCACAATACGAGCACGATGAGTCTCTACATTTGGTACCGGGGTTGCGTAGACAAGAGCTTTCAAATGCCCCCATAAATGAAAGTTAAAAGGGTTGAGGTCAGGAGAGCGTGGAGGCCTTGTAATTGGTCCGCCTCTACCAATCCATCTGTCACCGAATCTGTTGCTGAGAAGCGTACGAACACTTCGACTGAAATGTGCAGGAGCTCCATCGTGCATGAACCACATGTTGTGTCGTACTTGTAAAGGCACATGATCTAGCAGCACAGGTAGAGTATCCCGTATGAAATCATGATAACGTGCACCATTGAGCGTAGGTGGAAGAACATGGGGCCCGATCAAGACATCACCAACAATGCCTGCCCAAACGTTCACAGAAAATCTGTGTTGATTTCGTGATTGCACAATTGGGTGCGGATTATCGTCAGCCCACACATGTTGATTATGAAAATTTACAATTTGATCACGTTGGAATGAAGCCTCATCCGTAAAGAGAACATCTGCACTGAAATGAGGATTGACACATTGTTGGATGAACCATTCGCAAAAGTGTAACCGTGTAGGCCAATCAGCTGCTGATAGTGCCTTCACACGCTGTACATGGTACGGAAACAACGGGTTCTCCCGCAGCACTCTCCATTCACTGACGTGGTCAACGTTACCTTTTACAGCAGCAACTTTGCTGACGCTGACATTAGGGTTATCGTCAACTGCACGAAGAATTGCCTCGTCCATTGCAGGTGTCCTCGTCGTTCTAGGTCTTCTCCAGTCACGAGGAATAGGCTGGAATGTTCCGTGCTCCCTAAGACGCCGATCAATTGCTTCGAACGTCTTCCTGTCGTGACACCTTCGTTCTGGAAATCAGTTTCGATTCAAACGTCCATCACCACGGCTATTTCCCCGTGCTAATCCATACATCAAAGGGGCATCTGCCAACTCCGCATTTGTAAACACTGCACTGACTGCAAAACCACGTTCGTGATGAACACTAACCTGTTGATGCTACGTACTGGTGTGCTTGATGCTAGTACTGTAGAGCAATGAGTCGCATGTCAACACAAGCACCGAAGTCAACATTACCTTCCTTCAATTGGGCCAACTGGCGGTGAATCGAGGAAGTATAGTACATACTCACGAAACTAAAATGAGCTCTAACATGGAAATTAAGAATTTCCGGACACATGTCCGCATAACATCTTTTCTCTATTTGTGTGTGAGGAATGTTTCCTGAAAGTTTGGCCGGACCTTTTTGTAACACCCTGTATAGCATTAAAGGACAATGGCGTCAAGGAAAAGATGTATGCCAAAGACGCCAAGTAGCGTGTCCTTCTTCAGTTGGCTCTCACTGCGGACTACAGAGAGAAAATTTAGAAGAGAAGGTCAAATCCCAAAGTGGAACGAGAAAGGCCGAACATTTAAAGTGAAGGGAAAAATAGAGAAACGAAACCCTAAAGAGCAGCAGAAACCAGAAGGAGAGCCAGGCCGACGTGACCAATAGCATATAGAGAGGGGAAGAAGAGGCAGAGGAGAAGGAATGAGGACAAAGAGGGAGGGTCTCTCGGGAGGAAATGCAGCCTGGAAAGGAAGAAAGAACGGCAATAGCTTGAGGACCTGTATGTACCAGTCCGCATCTCGTGGTCGTGCAGTAGCGTTCTCGCTTCCCACGCCCGGGTTCCCGGGTTCGATTAACGGCGGGGTCAGGGATTTTCTCTGCCTCGTGATGACTGGGTTTTATGTGCTGTCCTTAGATTAGTTAGGTTCAAGTAGTTCTAAGTTCTAGGGGACTGATGACCATAGATGTTAAGTCCCATAGTGCTCAGAGCCATTTGGACCATCGTATGTACTATGCACGAACTCACGAATGAGCAGTGAGCTCCTGTGCGAGCTGTGATGAAGTACTCCACTGCAAGATACTTAATCTTAACGAATATAGAAGATGAGTTGGACTCACTACTAAAAGGTTATGAAATTGGTAGCCAGATGTAAGAGCGGTGGTGGATGTATTGAGCATGAGATCGTGGTCCACGAATTTTATATGAAGTTTTGGGTATGATAAAGTTTCTGGCAAGGTTTGTATTGCGTATGGAGTTACTGAATAAAAACGCATACGAATAGAAAGTATGGAGACTATTCGTACTTGCTCAAAAAAATTATTTCAGTTTCTCGAACGTAACAGGAAGAGGCAAATGAAACTATGATTCTTTGTTACCGTCTAGACAAAGGAGCAGTCTAAACAGTTTGTGAGAAAGTGAAAGAGCACTAAAGAAGTAAAAGTGGACCCATTTAAAGCAACAGTCATAGTAGCAGATGAGTGGTGCCCTTGTGATGTAGTGCACACAGCCAGACTCTACAAATGCACAATCACCACCGTTTCACTACTGAAAAATTGCAGGATTTTATCTGTGGTGTCACCGCCAGACACCACACTTGCTAGGTGGTAGCCTTTAAATCGGGCGAAGTCCGTTAGTATACGTCGGACCCGCGTGTCGCCACTATCAGTGATTGCAGACCAAGCGCCGCCACACGGCAGGTCTAGAGAGACTTCCTAGCACTCGCCCCAGTTGTACAACTGACTTTGCTAGCGATGGTTCACTGAATAAATACGCTCTCATTTGCCGATTTGCTACAACCTATCAAGGCGCCATATTCAGTTACTATTGATATTGTGAATCATGTACCGTCAAGAGCGACGTTCACAATTAATGGATTAAAGTTAAGTACTCCACCAGCTACGTCCGTGTTTCTAAATTCTAATTTCCTTGTCCTGTTCCAGACCTCACGCCAGCCTGCGTGAGCTAAAACGCGTGCCTTTCGGCCTCCTCTAGTAACATGGTGTTGGCTCTCCTGCCAACAACAACATTGGCAACGAGGCAAAACCGCGTTCTTCTCTAGACTGCCCTGATTTACTTGTGTAATGGCTTCGCCACAATCGCCAGATGTACTGTCCGAATTTTATCGCTTACAGAATCAGCAGACGCAGGCATTACTGGATGCCCTCGGTCAGCTCGTCCAGGGTCAACGTGCAATGCAAAACGATGCGGCAACCGCCGCTCCACCGCTAACGCAGCCACAACACGCTGTTGCACCAACTTTTCGACCTTTTGATGCTGCACTGGAAAGCTGGACGGAGTGGTCACGCCAATTTGGATTCCATCTCGCCGCCTACAGAATTCAAGGTAACGAGCGGCAGCCTTATCTGTTATCATCGGTCGGCGTACAAACGTACCATGTGATAGTCAGATTATTTCCACGACGCGACGTAGCAACTCTGTCCTACGAAGAAATTTTGTCTGCATTAGATGCATATTTCAAAGAATCAGTCAATGTAGTTGCGAAAAGGTATACCTTCTTTCGTACAAAACGTACGGCAAGTCAGACTAATCGGGAGTGGGTTGCAAACCTTGCAAGGCCTTTCTAGGGATTTTGCTTTTGAGTGTCAATGTGGACTCCCTTATTCAGATCATATGGTACGTGATGCAATTGCACAGAACGTTTCTGATGTTCGTATAAGGGAACAGATTTTGAAACTAGTCAATCCCTCCCTTCAACAAGTGATGGACATATTGGATTGGCAGGAGACACTTGACTTTGCTCAGGAATCATTTGAAACTTCGCCACCCGTGTGTCCGGTTAACCGGCCCGCCGGACGAGCTGCACGGAACAGTAAACAGTCATCGCGCCCGGCCGCGCCGCTGCCGCCAGGCTCTCAGCCACGTGTGCCGCGCCGGCAAACAAATGCAGTGATCAAATCATGCCCGCGGTGTGCTACTGAACATTCGCGTGAGAATTGCCCGTCACGCCAAGCTATTTGCTTTTTCTGTAATGAAAAAGGACATGTTCAGAGTGTTTGCCAGAAAAAGCTCAGATCGGAAACTCACAACCATTCCATGCCCTTTGTTTCGCGCCGGATTCGAACCAAGGATACTCAGGCTCGTGAAACTTCGCCCATGGAAATTCATGTAGTTCATTCCACTCCGCTCAGTGCCACTCTCTCTAACAGTGACTGTGTTCGTCTCACAAATAGTGTGCGTCGACATCGCCGGGAATCCCGTCAAGTCGCAAGTGATTATGTACCAGTGTCAGTTCACGTTGCACGAGACAGTCGCTCTTGTCGTCAGCAAGACAATAAACTTTTTGTAAGCTTGGACATTAACGGCAAAGTGATACCATTCCAGCTCGATACCGGAGCTGCAGTTTCACTGATCAATCAAGACACTTACAAACTGCTGGGCACACCTCCGTTGCGTGCCGAAAATGTTAAGTAGCTATTCAGGTCAAGAGATCCCTGTGTCAGGACAGTGCAGCCTACAAACAAAACTTGTGTCATTTTATGTCCTTCGTTCTTCTTCTGCAGTGAACTTGTTTGGTTTCGATTTATTTCAGTTGTTTAACTTGTCTGTAGTAAATCAGGTCTTATCAGTGAACCAGACTGTGCCTTCAGACAGTGTTTCTCGTCTATGTGAAGAATTTGCAGACATTTTTGCACCGGGCCTCGGTTGCGCTAAGAACTATAAAGCGCATTTGGAACTGAAAGTAAACGCGCAGCCGAAATTTTTCAGAGCGCGCCATGTTCCCCACGCATTGCGTGATGAGGTCGCAAAAACATTACATGATTTGGAATCAAAAGGTGTCATTGAACGTGTGCAGGCTTCTCGCTGGTCATCACCCTTAGTAATTTTGCCAAAACCTTCGGGAAAATTGAGACTTTCTGTGGACTTCAAGGCAACAGTGAATCCACAACTAGTGATTGCAACTTTTCCTTTACCCAGCCCGGACGATATTTTTGACAAACTGGGCCCGGGTAAATATATTTCGAAGTTGGACCTCGCAGATGCTTACTTGCAAATACCGGTAGACGAAGAATCCCAGCGCGTTTTGGTGGTTCACACGCATCTTGGTTTGTATCAATTCAAACGACTGCCATTCGGGTGTGCATCCGCCCCTGCAATGTGTCAGCAATACCTACAAACTGTTTGTGCGTCGGTCCCTACTGCAGCAAATTGTCTGGACGATATTGTGATCTCCGGAAAGACGGAAGAAGGAACATTTGGCCAATTCCAGAACATTATTTCAGGTCTTACGACAAAATGGTCTTCGCTTGCGGAACGACAAATGTGTGTTTTTTGCTCGTGATTTGCCATACCTGGGACATGTACTCAATGCGCAAGGCATACATCCCAGTCCCACGCACCTTCGTGCCATACAAGACTTGCCTTCGCCGCAGAATTTGAAGCAGCTACCGAGTGTGCTGGGAAAAATAAATTACTATAACAGATATGTGCCACATGCCTCTTCCATTTCAGCTCAGCTTCATCGCTTACGCCATAAAGGTGTTCCGTTCGTCTGGACGACGGAATGCGAACGCGCCTTTCGCCAGTTGAAATCGGCGTTGCTTTCCAACACTTGCCTTACGCCATTCGATCCCCAGAAGCCCCTTTTTTTGATGGTGGATGCATCGGATTTCGGGATCGGTGCTGTGCTTGCGCCCTAAGATGGATCGCACGATCGCCCTATTGCCTTTGCGTCCAAATTGATCTCGTCTGCGCAAAGAATTTATTCAAAGATCGAGAAAGATGCATTGGCTCTCGTATTTGGTGTTACAAAGTTTCGTGATTTCTTGTATGGTCGGCACTTTACCATAACCACAGACCACAAACCTTTGACATCGCTTTTTCATCCGACCAAGCCTGTACCTCCACGTACAGCGCAGAAATTCATTCGCTGGTCTATTTTCCTCTCGCAGTACCGCTACGATATCTTGTATCGGTCCAGTGCTAAGCACGGAAACGACGATGCGTTGTCTGGCTTGTCTGTTGCTGAGGATAGGGCATTCGATTCCTCCGAACTTGCCTGTATGTTCATTGATGCGGAAACCGATGACGTGGTCGAATCGTTTCCGATTGATTTTCGTCGTGTAGCTACAGCCACAGCTGCCGACCCTGTCCTTGCTACCGTTCTGCGTTTTGTTGCTACGCAATGGCCGTTGTCAAAGTCATGGATCGGGGACCCGTTGATTCGCCGATTTTTTGCTCACAAGGACAGACTTTTTGTTCGACGTGGTGTTTTGCTGTTGCGTTCTGATAATGATCAGTCCAGGGTCGTGGTCCCAGGTTCGTGACAGTCCTCTGTCTTACAGCTTCTCCACCAAGGACATTGGGGTATAGTGAGAACGAAACAACTTGCTCGTCAGCACTGTACTTGGTTCGGAATCGATGCCGCGATTACGAATATGTGCTCTTCTTGCATGTCGTGTGCCGAACAACAATCAGCACCGACGCGGAAATTCTTTGCATGGCCAAAAGCCACTTCCCCTTTCAACGCTTACACATCGATTTTGCTGGTCCATTCTGGAATGCTCGATGGTTGGTTGTGATAGATTCATTCAGTAATTTTCCTTTTGTTGTCCACGACGTCATCTGTCACCATCCAAGCGTTATCTGCTATTTTTAGCGTTGAATGTCTTCCACAGACTATTGTTTCCGACAATGGCCCACAATTCATGTCCGCAGAATTTCAGACATTCTGTAAGACTAATGGTATTCAACATCTGACGTCCGCGCCGTTTTCGCCATAGTCAAACGGTGCCGCTGAAAGATTGGTCAGGACTTTCAAGACTTTGAAGTTAAAAGAGTCGCATTCTCTGGATGAAGCGTTTTTGCTCTTTTTGTCCCCGTATCGATCTCAGCCCCGAGATGGTCGCTCGCCGGCTGAGTTACTCCACGGTCGCCCTCATCGAAACTTGATGTCTTTGCTAAATCCACCACATCAGGTTCCTGTGCAGGGGCAGACACGTGCTTTTGCCCCAGGCGACGTTGTCTACTACCGCCACTACCGAGATTCACGGCGTTCGTTCGAAGGGCGGCTTCTTCGCTGCCTCGGATGCGCTATGTATCTGGTTTTGGGGGCCTCTGGTGAGGTGCGCCGCCATCTCAACCAGCTGCGACTATGTCGTCACACGGGATCTTCCGCTCGCCGTCTGCTTTCAGCGACGGTGCCGTCCGGTCAGCGCCCTGGGGACCCATCTACTGGCTCGCCTCAGCCCCAGGTGTTAC
Organism: Schistocerca gregaria; assembly: GCF_023897955.1. Taxonomy (NCBI): domain Eukaryota; kingdom Metazoa; phylum Arthropoda; class Insecta; order Orthoptera; family Acrididae; genus Schistocerca; species Schistocerca gregaria. The sequence goes on along the minus strand of NC_064931.1, from coordinate 129,552,350 downwards.
CGACGATGCCTTCCATTTTGCTCCATGGCGACGCGCCGCCGCCACCGCCACCGCCGCCGCCATCTGTTCTCCCGCCGGCGACGCCCGCAGTGGACGCGTCGCTGCAACCGCCGGGCGCCTCCCTGGGTCACGCGCCGCCGATCCCTTCCCGTGACCAGCTGTCCTCCGACTGGAACTCTTGCCCGCTCCAGACCATATGTCGTCTTCGCCCGTCGGGTGCCCCGGCGCGATAGAGGTCGACCCTTCGGCCCCTCCTGTCTCTCTACGGGCGCATACACCGCATGTTGGCGTGCACCCTGGAGCAGGTTTTCAGGCGTTTCCTAGCTCCCCGCGGTCCGAATGGCAGGGTGCGGGTGGCACAGCCTCGCCTGTTGTTAGGCTCCCCACCTCGTCGCATACGTCAACATGGGGTCCTACCCACGGCGGGCGGAAGCCTTATGCCACCACCGTACGCCGATTTGCGGGGGAGGTCACCGCCAGGCACCACACTTGCTAGGTGGTAGCCTTTCAATCGGCCGCGGTCCATTAGTATACGTCGGACCCGCGTGTCGCCACTATCAGTGATTGCAGACCGAGCGCCGCCACACGGCACGTGTAGTCTAGTGAGACTCCCTAGGACTCGCCCCAGTTGTACAGCCGACTTTGCTAGCGATGGTTCACTGCCTACATACGCTCTCATTTGCAGAGACGATAGTTTAGCATAGCCTTCAGTTACGTCATTTGCTACGACCTAGCAAGGCGCCATATTCAGTTACTGTTGATATTGTGAATCATGTACCGTCAAGAGCGACTTTCATCATTAATGGATTAAAGATAAGTATTCCACCAGCTACGTCCGTGTTTCTAAATTCTAATTTCCTTGTCCTGTTCCAGACCTCACGCCAACCTGCGTGAGCTAAAACGCGTGCCTTTCGGCCTCTAGTAACAAGGTGTTGGCTCTCCTGCCAACCACAACATTATCCATCGACGACAACACTTCCTCACGCACCTCTTGGATCAAATAGGTATTAAAGATGTCACTCTTAGGCAAACCTTAATCTATTAATGGCATCAAAAAGTTGAAAAGACACAGAACAAAATGTGTTTGTTTACAAGACCACTATGATATCTAAAACAAAAATTCTCAGAAAACCTTTGGTCCAAATGGCTCTGAGCACTATGGGACTTAACATCTGAGGTCATTAGTCCCCTAGAACTTAGAACTACTTAAACCTAACTAAACTAAGGACATCACACACATCCATGCCCGAGGCAGGATTCGAACCTGCGACGCTAGCAGTCACGCGGTTCCCGACTGAAGCGCCTAGAACCGCTCTGCCACTCCGGCCATCAAAACCTTTGGTTTCTCATTCAAACCGAGAACGTTTTGAATGTCTTTTTTTAAATATAAGCGAAACAAGTGAACAGAAACAGTTTTTCCTGTGACAGTAAGAATTTAGGTTTTAATGTTTTGATTCACACCACATGGCTCGAGAGCAAACTCCCAAAACTTGCTATCTTTGAATTAAATTATTTACACATGAAGAACGTCCTGTAGCCTTGGGCCACACACGGTCATGTGATGTCATTCTGAATAGAAAATACACTGAAGAGCCAAACGAATTGGTACACCTGCCTAATATCCTGTAGGACCCCGCAGAGGTGCCGCAACACGACGTGGCGTGGACTCGACTAATGTTTGAAAAGGTACTGGTGAGAATTGATCATGAATCCAGCATGGCTGTCCATAAATCCGTAACAGTACGAGGTGGTGGAGATCTCTTCTGAAGAACATGTTACAAGCCATACCAGATATGCTCAATAATATTCATTTCTGGGGAGCTTGGTGGCCAACGGAAGTGTTTCAACTCAGAAGAGTTTTCCTCTTGCCACTCTGTAGCAGTCCTAGGCATTTGGGGTGTCGCATTGTCCTGCTGGAATTACCCAAGTCTGTCGAAATGCACAATGGACATGAATGGATGCAGATGATCAGACAGGATGCTTACGTACGTGTCACCTGTAAGAAACGTATCTAGACCTTTCAGGGGTGCCATATTACTCCAGCTGCACACGTCTCACATCATTGGAGAGTCTCCACGAGCTTGAAAAGTCCCCTGCTGCCATGCAGGGTCCGTGGATTCATGAGGATGTCTCCATACCCGTACACGTCCATTCGCTCGATATAATTTGAAACGAGATTCGTTCGACCAAGCAACATGTTTCCAATCATCAACAGTCCAATATCGGTGTAAAGCTTTGTGTCGTACAGTCATCAAGGTTACACGAGTGGGCCTTCTGCTCCGAAAGCCAATATCGATGATGTTTCGTTGAATGCTTCGGAGGCTGACACTTGTTGATGGCTCAGCATTGAAATCTGCAGCAATTTGCAGAGGGGTTGAACTTCTATCACGTTGAACGATTGTCTTCAGTCGTCGCTGGTCCCTTTCTTGCAGGATCTTTTTCCGGACGCAGCGATGTCGGAGGTTTGATGTTTTACCGGATTCCTGAATTCCACGGTACTCTTGGGAAATGGTCGTACGGGAAAATCCCAACTTCGTTGCTACCTCAGAGATGCTGTGTCCCATCGCTCATGCGCCGACTATAGCACCACATTCAAACTCACTTAAATCTTGATAACCTGCCATTGTAGCAGCAGTAACCGATCTAACAACTCCGCCAGACACTTGCTGTCTTATTTAGCCGTTGCCGACTGCAGCGCCATATTCTGCCTGTTTACATCTCTCTGTATTTGAATACGCGTTGCCGTACCAGTTTCTTTGGCGATTCAGTGTAGTTTAGACCGAGGGAGAGGATCCAATTGAGAACTATTACACTCAATAACAAATAAGAAAAATAAAGAAAAATAATTAAAAATATATAAGTCCATACATAGTATAAGAAGTGTGTGTGTGTGAATTCCATATCTCCTCCTAAACCACTGGGGCGATTTCAACCAAACTTGATACACACATCCCTTACCGTCAGGCAGACATAGCTGTGGGTGTAAGAACTACCTACCTATCATATTTAAAGAGATACGATGTTATGAACAACGAGATGCGTGAAACACTGTCATATCATGCACGCCGGCCGCGGTGGCCGTGCGGTTCTGGCGCTGCAGTCTGGAACCGCGGGACTGTTACGGTCGCAGGTTCGAACCCTGCCTCGGGCATGGATGTGTGTGATGTCCTTAGGTTAGTTAGGTTTAAGTAGTTCTAAGTTCTAGGGGACTTATGGCCTAAGATGTTGAGTCCCATAGTGCTCAGAGCCATTTGAACATCATGCACGACGTCTAAATGTATCAGTTCTGTACTACTAACTGTAGCCGCAATAAATTTTGTGCACAGTGTCCACTTAAGGCGCTAAATGCACCTTTAACAGTATGTCATGGTAACACACATAGTTCAAGAGATTTGACCTCATAAACACCGAGATGGGTGAAAAACTTCAGCAATGAGCATTACGTTTAGGCTGTTTATTTCTTTTATACTAACGCTATTGGCAATAAATTGCAGACAGTATCCACATATGACGCTGAATGTAACTACAAAATTATATGTTGTATGAGACATAGCTGAGTTATCTAAAACGACTGGCCCTCATATGATGTCTTAGTAGCAATAAAAATGTGCTGTTACCCAGGCCAGTCTCAAGTCCCTGCCAAAAGTTGTCTTCTCGTGAGAATCAATGTCTTTTTCACCAAACTGCTTTTAGAAGAGTTAAAGCACATAAATGGAAATTAATAGTTGAGAAGAGAGTGAGGCACTGTCGGAGCCTATCCCTCATGTCGTTAATTCTGTTCGCTCAACGAACAGTAAAGGAAACCGAGGAGAAGTTTGAGGGGAAATTGAGATTCAGGAAGGTGAAATAAGTGTTCTGAGGTTTGCCATTAACAATTGATTTTTTTAAAGCCAGTTAAGGACTTGGAACATCATTTGACAAAGATGAAGCTTTCTGATAAACTATCACAGTGTATTGACAAAATCCTAGGTCTATGTATGGAAATTCGTAAGCTACCTAGTAGCGGGTTGTTGTGGTCTTCAGTCCAAAGAATGGGTTGATGCAGCTCTCCCCTCTAGTCTTTACTGTGTAAGTCTCTTCACCTCTACACAATTACTGCGACCTACATCCATTTGAACCTGCTTGCCGTATTCATGCTTCAGTCTCTCTTTACAGTTTTTATCAACGACACTTCCCTTCATTACCAGACTGATGATTCTTTGATGGCTCAGGATGACTCCTATCAAGAGATCCCTTCTTTTAGTCACGTTGAGCCATAATATTCTTTTTTTCCCAGTTCAATTCAGTGTGTCCTTATTAGTTATTCGATCTGCCTATCTGATCTTCAGTGTTCTTTTGTAGTACAACTAGAGTTGTAAAACTTAGGCTACCGTAAGTAAGCGTAGCCGCTGTCGTTAAGATCGTAACTGCGTTACTAGTACATTAGGTGTGTTGCATAACTATCGGGCTTTACTTTATTTCGATCACTCTGTTCGCATACACGATCAGTGTCTTACTTGATTGTCCTAGAAACCAAAAGTGGTGAACCGTCTAGAAACTTGGTGAGGAAACGTAAAGGGCTGCATTACCTGCGCAACATTTTTCTTATGTACTGTTATTATCATGTCTACTGCTAAAAAATAAACAGTATTTATAACAGAATTGAGAATGTCAACATTTAATTCAAGTTTCATTTGAAAATTATTGATTTGTAATGTGAAAAAGAGGGATGCAGTAAAAAAACAGATTCATGATATAGCTCTATAAATCACAATTTCCTCAAAAGAGAAAAATTAAAAAAAAAGAAAACAGTGAAACAAAAACACATCGAACATCGCTTCAATGCCTCCTCGAGCTTATATAAAACATGTTTCTGTTATTGATAAAAAACTTTCTCACTTATCAATAACACCAAAAAATTTTTGTCTTTTACTGTGATGAAGAACGTTCTAATGAGCACAAAATAACAGTAATACGTAGATTTTTTTATGTTCGTGCCTGTAAATTGTGCTTGCATTAAAAGTAATTGTTTTGGGTACGTAAAAAGTGCAGAAGTTACGAGATTATCTAATATGTGTTCCTTATAAAATGCAATTTCTATTTTTTAAGGATATAAAATAAACAGTGGACTAATACAGAACGATGTGAGATTTTAATTATGTGCAAAACAAAATAAAAACAAAGAGAAGTATTCGGTTACCAGTTTCTCTCAAACATAGATTAGATTAGATTAGTACTTGTTCCATAGATCATGAATACGACACTTCATAATGATGTGGAACGTGTCAGGTTTTTCCCTATCAATGCTACCAGCACTACCATTAATCCTACTATTTACTACGTCATGGCTACCATTAATCCTACTATATACTACGTCATTTATGTACTGTACTAAAACTACCGAACCATCGATTTGGTATAGTGCAACTCTAAGTACAGTATTTCAAAAACTTTTGTTTTCTTCTTGACTGAAAAGACTTTTCAACACTTAAATTGATATTCGATGTTTACAAATTTCTCTGTCCCACAAATGCTTTTTTTTTTTTTTTTTTGCTGTTGCCAGTCTGTATTTTATATCCTCTCTACTTCAACCATCATCCGTTACTTTGGTGCCCAAATAGAAAAACTCATCTACTGCTTTTAGTGACTCATTGCCTAATCCACTTCCCTATGCATCACATGACTTATTCGTCTACATTCCATAGCCTTGCTTCGCTATTGTTGACGTTCACCTTCGAACCTCATTTTAGCCACTATCCATTCCCTTCAAAAGATGTGCGAAGTCGTGTACAGACTTAGACAAAATTATATTGTAATTGGGAAAACCTCAGAACTTTCATTTCTCCTTTCTGAGCTTCAGTTCCCTTTCCAAACTTCTCGTAGGTTTCCTTTACTGTTCGCTCAGTGTACAGAGTGAACAACGTGGGGCATATGCTCCAAAAGTGTCTCACTCCCTTCTGAACTACTTGCATTCCATTTCTATACTTCAACTCTTGTACATGCAGTATGTTGAAACAGATATTCAGATCTAAACATTCATGGTGGTGTCTGATTGTACTATATCGTGTCTCCCTACCACTTTCGCGCAACGATGCTCTGAGCGTGTTTTTTAGGGAATTAACTAGTTTGAACCTGGGACCTGTTGCTGGTAAGGAGACGCCAGACCACACATGACATGTAGAATTCAGAAGAGTTCAGTGAGACTAGCGATGATATAACCAAATACTAAATGATCTCAGCGTCAGCTCCACTGCACTCCCTGTAAAAGAATCTTAATTCTAACTAAATATAGTGGAAAGGGTTCAAGGCTTTCCGATTTTTAGTTAGCTGGTAAAATAACGTCGAAAAAGCAGTTAAGTTTACCATTGGAAATTTATTCTAATCACAAAACATCGTTTATAAATTGCACTATTAATAAAAGGAAATGTTTTAATACAGGATGGTAAAAACCAACTGCGTTCAACAAAAATGTGAACGAATATTCCCTGAATGGATTTCCAAGTTCTACAATCGATCGAAGGATGACCTATGCCATATCACATCTATAATCTAAGTTTAATTTAAGTTTCACAAAAGAGAAAACTATGAAAATGGTCTACAGTGACCCTCAATTATCTTTAATTACTTATTTAACCTGTCGCAAATTACGTGGCTGATGTGGCTTCTCAATAACTATAAAATAGAAAAATCATCGCGTTTCAGATCTTTATTTCAAGTGGCAAATGTGAACACCATGAGTTTTAATTAACGATCGACACTAGTATTACTAAAAAAGGGGGTGTAACAGATGAGTCTTCTGCAGTTCTGAGTGAAGCCTTATGCGCTCAAAAATGCGGCATCGCGTGCGTTCATTACCTTGTCGGTGTTTAGGCCAGCGTCAGGGCGACAGCGGCCGGCGCACCAGCCGTCCAGCTCGCCGTCTCAGAACCAACTCTCTACTTCTCCTTACTACAATTTACCGAAGTTAGTTTAAAAAAGCTATCTGGCTGTGTTTTCATCTGACCAATCAGGGTCTCAATGTTAACCTTACGCTCCGCCTACAAAAATTCTGTCTATCCAATGGGAAACGTTATACTTTTCGTGGTGGGGCAATGTTTTTAAAGTTTGCAACGTAACAGAGACGCTAAAAAGTCTCACGCTAAAACCTGCAGCTAGTGTGGTCCTTTTAGCGTTATCGTGAGATCTATACTGCTCTTCTGGAGGGCTCTATCTTTTAACATGGGCTGGGGAGTGATCCTAATGTAACAGACACGCGAAAAAGTCTCACGCTAAAACTTGCGGGTGGTAGTGGCCCTTTTTGTGTTGTCGTAAGATCTATACTGCTTTTCTGGAGGGCTCTAGCTTTTAACATGGGCTGGGGGTTGTCCTTGACATACCTGAGACGCGAAAAAGCCTGACGCTAAAACGTGCGGGTTGTATAGTTGTACAGGTAGGCTCGTGGCGTGGGTGCCCAGCCCCTCCCCACGGTTCTGCTCTCGGCTTCTGTCCTCGTTTCTCCCCTCGGAACTGCGTCTGCCTCACGGTGGGAAGGTACGACATGCATTTAGGCATTCTTGTGTTAGTCTGTGGTATTCCATTTGCTCACTCGTTACTCGTATTACTTTGGTTAATTTAATGTCACGATTTATTCCGAGCTATGTGACATACTACTGGATTTGCTTATCATGTCAGGGTTTTCATGTAAGGTGTTGGATTTGCCTGACACCTTACACAGACCCACCAGAATGTAACTTTTGGCAGGGACATGAGACTTCCCTGGGTAGGAATATACTTTTATTGCTACTATGACTTCATATGAATTCCGATCATTCCAGACAACTCGCCTAGTTTGTTCTGTGAATCATAGTGCCAGCCAAACACTTATTTTTCCATTTAATACTTTGTACTTCAATGTAGTTTGCGCATTAGTTTCTCACTGAGTAGATTTCGTCCTTGGAGTGCGATTCTAGAGATTCTGCAAAGTGTCTATCCACAGCTGTAATAGCCCTATTCACTGCACTCAGTGGATGTGGCAACAATGTGTACTTAAAACAGCTCAGGTACTTCATGGTGAAGAAAGCTTTAGAGACATTTAGATTGCGTTAACTAAATAATATTCTTTATTTGGTTTAAGATGAACCGCAAACATAATTATTCCTCAGCCACTTCATGCGGCAAACACTATTAACCTTAGTGTAATTCCGTGCGCTGCCTTTTATCGAAGATCCCTATGCATGCTTGTTGATAAATCTTCGTTGTCTTTCACTTTTTATGTTCTCATTTCCTTAATGGTACCTCTCGCTTTATCGTTAATGGCATCTTGTGTTCACTTACTTCAGCTGCATCCGCCCACGACCTAACACCAGGATTTCTGGCGCTGTAGAGGATCACGTAGCGTTATCTGAGCTGCGTTTTTTTGTTGTTTCAGGCTCAGATCCTCCCTGCCGATCAATATAACGCCGTCGTCGGTGCCACCTTCGGTGAATTCACCATCCCGCTAGAATATTATGCACAATAAAGCCGTGTAAATTTCTGACGAAGAAAACCCTGATTCACCCTCACTAAGAAAGCATAGTGTAGCAACAGAAGAAATACTTTAGTGCATCGTATTTACTAATGGTGCTTTTGAAATAACCTCGGTGAAAATAATTTTTTTTATAAGCAATGTCAACGATTATTTCTCGTCATCTGCAGACGACACGCCGTCAGCCCATGAAATGTACAACATGCCACGGTGTTACATCCAAGTCTTAATTAAAGAACTTAAATATGGACAGTCGCATTAAAAGCAGAAGTTGTCTTCAGACCTAAAGCAATTATACAGATGACCAGACAAACCCGTACCATGTTTTCAGCCAGTGAGACATATACTAGTTGATGTAGGAATACATGTGGGTAAAGAAAAGAAAGAAAGAAAAAAAATTCGTGTTTCGTGGAAGGCATTGTTATAAAAATCGTGTTTCATCAATGTCATGCAGACTGAATGTTGTCAATCAGTACAGTCTGCCTGAAATACGGGAGCGTCTAAATTAAGACGTTCATCTCGTCTATATCTAAATCTACGAGGGCGTGCTGAAAAATAGTATCTCGGAATTTTTTATGTGAAATTTAAAAAAAATAAAACTAACGTTATTAACATTCTATGTCTTTATTATTCATGTCTGCATAGGACTATTTATTTCTCAACATAGTCAGTCTGGCGGCGGAAACATTTCTTCTAAAGAGAGACCAGTTTGTTGATACCTTCACTACACAATATTTGACTTTGGTGACGGAGCCCCAACCTCACCTCCGCTTGTATCGCTTCATCACTATCAAAGTGAAGCCCTCGAAGGTGTTCTTGAAGTTCTGGAAAGAGATGAAAATCGGATGAGACCAAGTGCAGGCTGGTGGACACAATGAGCCGGATTCTTGAAGGCGTCGCAGCGCTCGTGTGTGGTCTGGCATTGGTATGCTGAAGGGGAGTCGCGGACGAACTCTTCGAATTCGAAACTCAATTACATCACGCTGTTTCTCAAGCACCGACATAATTACGTTACACACCGCCATGTTACAAGCTACGATTCGGATCCCTCTTGCGGAAGAGGGCTGCAAATTTGTAGATACGAAGAATAAAGAGTAGAATGTTAATTAAGTTTCTTTCTATTCAGAAGGATTTAAGAGTTTTCACATAAAAATTCAAAGGTATTTCTTTTCAGCACTTTCTCATACAGATATATTACTCAAGCCATTCTACGGTGTGCGGCGGAGATTACTTCGTGCACTGTGACATCCCGCATTCCCTGTTCCAGTTGCTAATTGTGTGTGTTAAAAACGACTGTTGAAAGTTTCCGTATGAGATAGTATTTCTCTAACTTTATTTTCATGGTCTTTCTGCGAGATACTTACAGAAGGAAGAAAGTACGCTCTCCGAAATTTAACAGTAAAACACACAGTTATGCGTTGTGGAGTTATTATTCATGTAATTTCTCAACATAGTCAATCTGGCGGCGGAAACATTTCTTCTAAAGAGAGACCAGTTTGTTGATACCTTCACTACACAATATTTGACTTTGGTGACTGAGCCCCAAACTCACCTCCGCTTGTATCGCTTCATCACTATCAAAGTGAAGCCCTCGAAGGTGTTCTTGAAGTTCTGGAAAGAGACTTGGCGCTTTCACACATACTAGACGAACCAGTGACAGAACACGCTGTTTGTCTTTGGATATTCTCTGTCACTCATACCAGATAAAGCGTAATGAAATGAAACACCTACAGCGGTCGCTTTGATGTTAGTTTATTATATTGCAAGCCCTCGAAGGTGTTCTTGAAGTTCTGGAAAGAGACTTGGCGCTTTCACACATACTAGACGAACCAGTGACAGAACACGCTGTTTGTCTTTGGATATTCTCTGTCACTCATACCAGATAAAGCGTAATGAAATGAAACACCTACAGCGGTCGCTTTGATGTTAGTTTATTATATTGCAACGAGTTTCGGTGATTCAGTACACCGTATTCAGGCCTTAACTGATGCTGAGCGGTTGAACTCCAATCGTGTATTTAATATCCCGCGTGGAAGGCGGAGCGTGGATTTGCTCCTGTAAAAAGGGTAGATTAAAATATTAGACGTTTACTATAGGCAAAAACAAGTTAATAAATTATTACATAAATTTGCGTACATCCCGTCGTGAGTAGCACAAGGTCTCCATAGCAAGTCAACACACACTGTAGTTTAAGCGATGTTACAGGCCGTCTGCTCTCGATGAAATGGGGTGCGTCTACAGTGGTGCTCGTAGAGCTGAACAGCGCCTGCTAGAGCGCGCTGTCGTCGTTGTCTGTCGTAGTGCCAACTTAACTGGCAGCTATGCCGTTGTATCCTAGCTATAGATACCACACTATACACAATCCCGTCAGCGGCCAATATCATTGAACTCTGACGAAGGTGTATTGAGTCGCCGAAACTGGTTGCAATGTAATAAAATAACATCAAAATGATGGCTGTAGGTGTTGCATATTATTATGTAAGTGAACGGCCAAAGTCCCGCAAATCATCAGTCACAAGGCTGGACCTACAAATACCAGATAGGGGTCCCATACTGGCAAGCAACACCCAAGAATCAGTCGAAGCTACCTCTTCCTTGGGTGAACTACAACCTTCAGGATCCTTCCACTGAGATTACCAGTCTGGCCTTTTCTACGCAAAGTCTCATGTGGTACTTCCACGTTAAATGGTTCCGTATACTTACTCCGAGATATTTAATGTATAATACTGCCGGCCGTTGTGGACGAGCGGTTCTAGGTGTTTCAGTCCGGAACCGCGCGACTGCTACGGTCGCAGGTTCGAATCCTGCCTCGGGCATGGATGTGTGTGATGTCCTTGGGTTAGTTAGGTTTACGTAGTTCTAAGTGGGGTCGCAGGTTCGAATCCTGCCTCGGGCATGGATGTGTGTGATGTCCTTAGGTTAGTTAGGTTTAAGTAGTTCTAAGTTCTACTGGGACTGACGACCTCATATGTTAAGACTCATAGTGCTCAGAGCCATTTGAACCATTTTTCTACCTCTTTAAGTAGATGCTCACGATACTAACAAGTGAGCATTCGACCAGCTTCGCCGTTTTCTACATACTATTTCACAGGCTCTGCGTGATAGTAATCTGTCCCCCTCTCAAAGTCGCTTATCTCAATGGATTTCCCCTTTGCAGCCGGTATCTTCACTACGTTGATGCTCCGTGTCTGCTCCGCTTACATACTTTTGTTACCGCGTCACGAGCCTGCTACGCCACAAGGTGGCATCCAACATAGCGGTGGCAGTAGTCACAACGTTCTGGCTTATTACTGTATGTTGGCGACAGCGTCACGGGCATTGCGAGGCGACACATGTTAAAATGTTTTTCCACGCAATGTTTAGGTTACGTCATTGCCTTGTCTGTATCAATAAGATTTTTTTCTAATCTAGTCTCTATTTCCTCCTTAAAGTCACTGTCACAGTATCGAGACATGCCCACAATTATTTGTGTGTCCTAAAATTTCGATTAAGTAGTGCTTGGTCACGGAGTATTTCTCCCGATGTTGAAATATAGTGTGGCGTCGACGTTCTGGACACCTGCCCTGGATCGTGCGAGTTATATGGTCGTCTTAGCTTCGCCGCAGAAACATGGTAGTTTGTATACGCCAGAGCCGCTCGGGATTAGCCGAGCGGTCTGGGGCGCTGCAGTCATGGACTGTGCGGATGGTCCCGGCGGAGATGCGAGTCCTCCCTCGGGCATGGGTGTGTGTGTTTGTGTTTGTCCTTAGGATACTTTAGGTTAAGTAGTGTATAAGCTTAGGGATTGATGACCTTAACAGTTAAGTCCCTTAAGATTTCACACACATTTCATTTTTATACGCCAGACTTCGTTAGTCGCATATTTGACGATCCGGCTACATATTCGAGAAACAGCACGAATTACTCCATCGGAAAAGCTTATGTAGTCAGTGTAACAAATAATGGCTATATTGCTACGTCGTTCGTTCTGTAAGTCTGTAACACTTTCAGTAATACTTTCAAAAATCACCCCGCAGAAGAAGTTTTCTGATCGATTATAAATTATTTACCTCAGAATTAAACAACTGCACCTTAAAACACGAATATTCTGTTAGCGTTGCCTTGGGCGCTATCCGTATTAGGAAGTTAACAAGAAAATGTACCTCATAGCTCCTTTCAACAGAGGCGCATTGTCTGTGTGTTGAAATGCACATCGACAGGATTTTTAATTCCAGAATGACACGCAGCTTATAAAGCGAGGAAAAACTGATGCGCGGCGATTGACATGAAACCAGCAAAATTGCTGCGAAATTGCCTGCGTAATTACCCGTTGCTAATGAGTTAATCCAGTTTCCCACTTAGCATCACGATTAAATCGTGACCATGCTTGATGATGCAGGTGATTTTGTAAAAGGAGGACAGGTCCTAATTGCTGTCTGACGCGGTCCAATTTGTTTCCTAATGGTAGCAGCGAGGCAGCAATCTGCGGTATTCAGTCACATTTAAATCGAAAAATATCCTTTAGTATGAAACTCGTCCCGTACGATATCACGTAACCCTTGTAAGGAATCCCCCTAAATTTTTAGACTATGTAAATGTTCGTCTATAATGTTTATATAAACCGTGAAATTGTGCGACCAAACAGGAAATCCCAACGTCAGCGTTTGGTGTGTGATATACCACTTGTGTATCAGTTTTGTCAGTCCTCCAAGAAAGAAACAACTTCTAGTATACTTATGCATAAGCCTCTTTTTAACCAATCTGCCTACAGCACCATCCGTGCCGGCCGGAGTGGCCGAGCGGTTCTAGCGCTACAAATGGAACCGCGCGACCGCTACGGTCGCAGGTTCGAATCCTACCTCGGGCATGGATATGTGTGATGTCCTTAGGTTAGTTAGGTTTAAGTAGTTCTAAGTTCTAGGGGACTGATGACCTCAGATGTTAAGTCCCATAGTGCTCAGAGCCATTTGAACCATGCCAATACGTGTTTGCTTTTCCAACTCATCTGCATTAATTTACATTTTTCCGCATTTAGAGCCATCCTCCATTCATCACACCAACTACAAATTTTGTCTAAGTTACGTTGTATCATCCTGCAGTCACTCAACGATGACACGTATCCGTACATCACAGCATCGTCAGCAGACAACCTCAGATTACTGCCCACCATGCCCGACGGATCATTTATGTACATAGAAAATAAAAGCGGTCTTATCACACTTCGCTACGCACAACTGACGATACCCTTGTCTCCGATGAAGTCTCGCCGTTGAGGACAACATACTCTGTTCTATTACTTAAGACGTCTTCGAGCCCCCCACATAACAGGGAACCTTAGTTAACAGTCTGCAGTGGAATATCGTGTCAAATGCTTTTATGAACTCTAGACATATCGAATCTGCCTGTAGCCCTTCATCCATAGTTCGCTGTATATCATGTGAGAAAAGGGTAAGCTGAGTTTCACACGAAAAAATCGTTCAAATAGCTCTGAGCACTATGGTACTTAACAGCTGTGGTCATCAGTCCCCTAGAACTTAGAACTACTTAAACCTAACTAACCTAAGGACATCACACACATCCATGCCCGAGGCAGGATTCGAACCTGCGACCGTAGTAGTCGCACGGCTCCCGACTGCGCGCCTAGAACCGCGAGACCACCGCGGCCGGCTTGAGTTTCACATGAACGATGCTTTCTAAAACCGTACTGATTCGTGGGCATATGCTTTTCGGTCTCTAAGAAATGTATTATATTAGAACTCCGAACATATTCTAGAATTCTTCAGCCAACCATTATTAAGCATATTGGTCTGTAATGTTGTTGCTACCTTCTTTTACGCTTCTTATATACAGGAGTCATCTGCGCTTCGAAAACCAATGTACAGTTCGTGGATGAGAGTAATGTGAACTCTTTTTAGTGTCTTCGTTTTCTTGAAGCAAAAGCAAAAGTGGTTTGTATGCGTTCTTACGATCTCAGGTTTCTTTTATATTCTCTTTATTGTCTTTCCTCTAAATATGTGATTGTTGCAGTGGCATCGTTTCACAGTCTCAATCCCATATTAACCATAAGAATTACCAAGAATATTTTCACAGGAACAACCCTCTCTCGACTATACCCATGTACGTCCCCAGTATATCTTCGATGAATTTTTGTATTTCTGAAGCCGCCGGTTTACAACTGTAGCAACATATCGATACAGTCTGTGCATTCGGCAGACTACGGATTTCAAGCCGCGAAGTGCTAAATAAGGACATTTAGCATGGAAGTCTTCTAAATGGTCTACTTTGCTGGTGCATTACACGTTTCCAGATATCTCTCAATAAACTGGACATCAACCACTACAAACCAAGCCAATGTTATGTGGTCCTTCCAGTTCAGTCCGCTTGCTACGTTTACCCGCAGATGTATAACAAGTATAATCGAGTGAATAATAGTGTTAGTATCTCTATAATCGGAACCTGTTTAATTGTTTCCACAGTTTGTGAGCAGTGTAATGTATTTATACACTCGGATGGGCGGCTAGTCACTACCGCAATCGTAATTTGTGCCCTTCTGAATTTTTCTACACTTACTCAGCGGATATACAGGGTGTTACAAAAAGGTACGGCCAAACTTTCAGGAAACACTCCTCACACACAAAGAAAGAAAATATGGTATGAAGACATGTGTCTATGTTAGAGCTCATTTTATTACTTCTCTTCAAATCACATTAATCATGGAATGGAAACTCACAGCAACAGAACGTACCAACGTGAGTTCAAACACTTTGTTGCAGGAAATGTTCAAAACGTTCTCCGTTAGCGAGGATACATGCATCCACCCTCCGTCGCATGGAATCCCTGATGCGCTGATGCAGCCCTGGAGAATGGCGTATTGTATCACAGCCGTCCACAATTGAGCAGGAAGAGTCTCTACATTTGGTACAGGGGTTGCGTAGACAAGAGCTTTTTAATGCTCCCATAAATGAAAGTCAAGAGGGTTGAGGTCAGGAGAGCGTGGAGGCTATGGAATTGGTCCGCCTCTACTAATCCATCGGTCACCGAATCTGTTGTTGAGAAGCGTACGAACACTTCGACTGAAATGTGCAACATCTCCATCGTGCATGAACCACATGTTGTGTCTTACTTGTAAAGGCACATGTTCTAGCAGCACAGGTAGAGTGAAATCATGATCATCTCCATTGCTCCATTGAGCGTAGGTGGAAGAACATGGGGCCCGATCAAGACATCACCAACAATGCCTGCCCAAACGTTCACAGAAAATCTTTGTTGATAACGTGAATGCACAATTGCGTGCAGATTCTCGTCAACCCACAAAGGTTGATTGTGAAAATTTACAATTTGATCACGTTGGAATGAAGCCTCGTCCGTAAAGAGAACATTTCCACAGAAATGAGGTTTGACACATTGTTGGATGAACCACTCGCAGAAGAGTACCCGTGTAGGCCAATCAGCTGCTGATAGTGCCTTCACACGCTGTACATGGTACGGAAACAACGGGTTCTCCCGTAACACTCTCCATACAGTGGCGTGGTCAACGTTACCTTGTACAGCAGCAACTTCTCTGACGCTGACATTAGGGTTATCGTCAACTGCACGAAGAATTGCCTCGTCCATTGCTGGAGTCCTCGTCGTTCTAGGTCTTTCCCAGTCGCGAGTCATAGGCTGGAATGTTCCGTGCTCCCTAAGACGCCGATCAATTGCTTCGAACGTCTTCCTGTCGGGACACTTTCGTTCTGGAAATCTGTCTCGATACAAACGTACTGCGCCACAGCTATTGCCCCGTGCTAATCCACACATCAAATGGGCATCTGCCAACTCCGCATTTGTAATCATTGCACTGACTGCAAAACCACGTTTGTGATGAACACTAACCTGTTGATGCTACGTACTGATGTGCTTGATGTACTGTAGAGCAATGAGTCGCATGTCAACATAAGCACCGAAGTCAACATTACCTTCCTCCAGTTGGGCCAAATGGCGGTGAATCGAGGAAATACAGTACATACTGACGATACTAAAATGAGCTCTAACATGGAAATTAAGCGTTTCCCGACACATGTCCACATAACATATTTTCTTTATTTGTGGGTGAAGAATGTTTCCTGAACGTTTGGCACTAACTTTTCGTAACACTATTATAGACAATTTATAAATACATGGTTGTCCTTGCGAGGCTTCTGTGGGGCACAAGCGATATTAGCTTTGTTTCTCATGAACACTCACCATCAACTTCAGTGCCTCCCTCTTGCAGTAGACGGGCCACGTGTTGCAGCCTTATTGCGCTAAAGTTTGCAGGCTTATCTTTACGACGATGCATTTATCTGTCCCGTAATTTAAGCGTGAAGTGTTCACAAGCGTTAAGTTTATCTCTAAAGAGACTAGCTTCTCTTATTGCAAGCTAGTCAGTCTAAGGACAACATAAACAACTGTCTCTTACAACACTCTGTTTATACGGCAAAATAGTGCCTCCTGCTAACGTGTTTGGTGAAGATAGAGAGTTACATACTATGAAACATAAAAAATTTTATCACGCAAGGCGGAAAAACCAACTCCGCTAAAGTTTAGAGTACATTCGAAAAGACGACCTAATGCGGGGTCGGTAGGTGACATCAGGAAACATGCAGGAACAACTTCAATGCGCAAGCCGAGGAAAAATCTAGATGTAGCCTCTATCTAGCTATGCTCTCTCGTGATATACATAAAACTTCATTATTTTCTCAAACGAAGTCACATGCAGTGGAGAGTAGCGAAATAATGTAAGAAAATATCAAAGTAATTAATAAACTGGAATCGGATATTGATAAACTGCGATGGATTCCACATTTACTATAAGGCAGGTGTAAGTACTCCTAACTGTTCAAACAGATCTTAATTCCTGCAATAAAGTTTATTTGTCTCCCTGCATCATTTATAGTTATATTATACTTTTTCTCCATTATTTATGTTAAATAAAAAATCTAAAACAATGAAATGAGATGAAAGCCATCAATTATCGATAATCAGATCACTAATTTTAAAGTAATTCCTTTGACTATCGTATTGGAAGTGACTTCCTCGCAAATACATTTTTTAATCTGAGAGAAAACAAAATCTTTGAGGAAATAATAAAATTTAAACAGTACATTGCACAGTACATTGGTAACAGTATACTGATATCATTTTGCTTGGTAGATGAAACACGCCACCGGATACTACAGTTACACAGACGTCAATCTAGACACGCAGACACCAGATTCACACGTAAAACGGAAACAGGAGAAAAGATACACTTCCTAGAAATCGCAATAGAAAGAAGAAACCAGAAATACCGGTTCTCAAATGCCGGCCGTGGTAGTCTTGCGGTTCTAGGCGCTGCAGTCCAGAACCACGGACTGCTACGGTCGCAGGTTCGAATCCTGCCTCGGGCATGGATGTGTTTGATGCCTTTAGGTTAGTTAGGTTTAAGTAGTTCTAAGTTCTAGGGGACTAATGACCACAGCAGTTGAGTCCCATAGTGCTCAGAGCCATTTGAACCATTTGAGGACCGCCACAAAAAATTGTTACAAAATAAACGTGGTAAATAAGTTGAACCAAAAAGTGAAAACACGACTGACATCAAATACACAAACAAAAAATGACTCTGAGCACTATCGGACTTAAGTTCTGAGGTCATCAGTCCCCTAGAACTTAGAACTACTTAAACCTAACTAACCTAAGGACATCACACACATCTATGCCCGAGGCAGGAACCTGCGACCGTAGTGGTCACGCGGTTCCAGACTGTAGCGCCTAGAACCTCTCGGCCACAAAACCGGCTACACACAACAGTTTTACAGCACAATAATAACACAAAGGAGAACACAATTAAGCATACAAGATGAAGAAACTACAAACAGGAAAATACGACACAGTCTAATATTTAACAAAACATATCATGTAGAAAAGATGACATTATAAGAAATGAAGGAATGCGTTTGCCACACAGAACATAGAATGCACTGCAGGGAAGACTAAAAACACACATAAATTCAGCAAAGCAGGTATACCAGCTGACCTGCAAAGATAGCGATTCAGTTCATGTTGTACAGACATGCAGAAGTTTTAGAATAATATACTTGGACTATTTAAGAGCACTGAAAACCGACAGACATACTCCACATTTACAGTTCACCTAATTGATAATATCCAAAACCACAGTGGAACAGAAACTGACCTCTTGATCTTAAAACAAAGTAATCATCTGTACTAATTATTTACAAGAGAAGAAAATTACAGCATCCAAAATGTATAATACAAGCCAAAGAGTAGTCAATGATCAAATAGTACTCGGCAAGAAAGGATTATTTAACACTCTAAGCAAACAGACAAACAAACCATAATAAAACTACCGCTCACACGCACACGTACACACGGGCACACACACACACACACACACACACACACACACACACACACACACAGACACACACACACATCGGAACGAACTAAAATTTCGTGGCCGCCTATCGTAAACAAAACAGTGAAACAAACGCCTGTTAAGAGCACAGATGAAACGTCAAATTGTTCAGTGTCTAAGCTGCAGCAACACAATAAGATCCAGTTTCACCAATGAGCAGAAGAAAACCTAATTAAACGTTGTTAAAATAGGCAGTGCAATCTCTGAATAACAAACCACACGAAATAGTTCTCCATACCAATGCCTCACAAAATTTTTAACGATGTCCATAGGTATTTTGAAATATAAAAATAATAATAAACACACATTTAGCAGGCAGACAAAAAACATTTACAGTTCAGGACAGAACAAATACAGCAACGTCAGAATGGAAAAGGGGAATATGTCAGCATTTTAACGGATTATATAGTTTTGTAGTTTAAAAACTGTATGCTAAACAAATATTCAGTCCAAACGTTGTAGTAACATCCGTATGCTGTAAATGATATGGCGTATTAATTTAGCCTTGTAACTAATTTCCATTGGCAGCCACATGCTAGAAATGATTTTTAAAAAAAGGTTAAGTACGCTTGTAATTTAAGAAACAACAAAATCTCATGTAACATATTGCTAAATTACACAAAGTTTGTGTGTACACTACTGGCTATTAAAATTGCTACAGCACGTAGACGACGTGCTACAGACGCGAAATTTAACCGACAGGAAGAAGATGCTGTGATATGCAAATTAATAGCTTTTCAGAGCATTCACACAAGGTCGGCGCCGGTGGCGACACCTACAACGTGCTGTCATGAGGAAAATATCCAACCGTTTTCTCATACACAAACAGCAGTTGACCGGCATTGCCTGGTGAAACGTTGTTGTGATGCCTCGTGTAAAGAGGAGAAATACGTACCATCACGTTTCCGACTTTGATAAAGGTCGGATTGTAGCCTATTACGATTGCGGTTTATCGTAACGCGACATTGCTGCTCGTGTTGGTCGAGATCCAATGACTGTTAGCAGAATATGGAATAGGTGGGATCAGGAGGGTAATATGAAACACCGTGCTGGATCCCAACGGCCTCGTATCACTACAGTCGAGATAACAGGCATCTTATCCGCATGGCTGTAACGGATCGCGCAGACACGTCTCGACCACTGAGTCAACAGATGGGGACGTTTGCAAGACAGCAACCATCTGCACGAACAGTTCCACGACGTTTGCAGCAGCATGGACTATCAGCTCGGAGACCATGGCTGCGGTTACCCTTTACGCTGCATCACAGACACGAGCACCTGCGGTGGTTTACTCAACGACGAATCTGGGTGCACGAATGGCGAAACGTCATTTTTTCGGACGAATCCAGGTTCTGTTTACAGCATCATGATGGTCGCATCAGTCTTTGGCGACATCGCGGTGAACGCAAATTGGAAGCGTGTATTCTTCATCGCCATACTGACGTATCACCCGGCGCGATGGTATGGGGTGCCATTGGTTACACGTCTCGGTCACCTTTTGTTCGCATTGACGGCACTTTGAACAGTGGAGGTTACATTTCAGATGTGTTACGACCCGTGGCTCTACCCTCTTTCGATCCCTGCGAAACCCTACATTTCTTCAGGATAATGCACGATCGCATGTTGCAGGTCCTGTACGGGCCTTTCCGGATACAGAAAATGTTTGACTGCTGCCCTGGCCAGCACATTCTCCAGATCTCTCACCAATTGAAAACGTCTGGTCAATGGTGGCCGACCAACTGGCTCGTCACAATACGCCAGTCACTACTCTTGATGAACTGTGGTATCGTGTTGATGCTGCATGGGCAGCCGTACCTGTACACGCCATCCGAGCTCTGTTTGACTCAATGCCCAGGCGTATCAAGGCCGTTATTGCGGCCAGCGGTAGTTGTTCTGGATACTGATTTCTCAGGATCTATGCACCCAAATTGCGTAAAAATGTAATCACATGTCAGTTCTAGTATAATATATTTGTCCAATGACATCTTCTTGGTGTAGCAATTTTGATGGCCAGTAGTGCAGATAGTCGTTCTTCCTTCGCTCTATTTGCGAGTATAACAGGAAAAGATATCACTAGTAGTGGTACATAGTACCCTCGGCCACGCACCATACGGTGGCTTGCGAAGTAAGTTTGTATATGTAGATGCCGTCAGGCAGGTGCTAAAGCTATTATCGTGTGTTGGATGTTTCTATAGAATGAATGAGACCCTATTGCAATTGCATCGTTTGTCACTGGCTAACTATACATGGACCTACCGTCCTATTATTTTCACTGTACCACCCGTAGACGACCAGTGTCCTTATGAAAGCAGTCCGCCCCACCATCACTCTAGAATGATTTTTTAGCTGAGAAACATTTTGCAAACATGACAGCCTTTGTGTGCCACTCCCTTTCCTCCTCACCTCCCCTATCGTGCCTCCCCCCTCACACGCCCCTATCATAAACCTCAGTGCTATCGAGCACACACGGGAGGCGCGAAATATGCGCGTTTTCGACGCATCTCTGAACAAGTGCTGGCACCTGTTAAGTAGTGTGGAATAGTATGGCTCGCCAGCGTTTCCATTGTCTTGTGGAGCCAAAGTCAGTGCAGTGGCCACGAATATCTCCTGCCCGGAAATGCGCGGCTGAGAGTATTGGCGCCCCGCTAGCAATCCCCTTCAGACTGGCGAGATGCCGTCTGCCGAAGCATCTAAGCGGGGCTGGTATGCGGGGCCTTGTCGCGCCAAGCGTGCCTGCAGTTCCTCCGCTGGCCACGGCCCGCCCGCACACACACAGGCCGGCTGCCCTAGCTATAACCTCTCCTCTCAAAAGTCCTGCCGTCCACATTTCATTTACGAGCTGACTGTGGAGCGAGGAACGGTTGCACTGATTGTCTATTACATCCTCCTGCAGACTAAGCAATTAAATGAGAATTACACAGTAAACTCGACATAAACGAAATTGTTCACGGTAAATGATGACAGCCAAAACAGTTGCAGGATAGAAATTTATTATAATTCTTGGCCACGGTTTCGGTATATCTCAATATACCTTCATCAGAAGTAAAATACACTAAAATCACATCTTGCAATGAAGGTTCATAAAACAGTTGTGCCAAAGGCGTCTTCAGTAGTTTTAACAATTGTTTTATGAATCTCCATTGCAGGATCTGTTTTTAGTGTATTTTACTTCTGATGAAGGTATGTTTAGATATACCGAATCCTGGGTCAACAATTGTAATAAATCTTTATCCTACAACTGTTTTGGCTGTCATCATTTACCGTGAAGAATTTCAACAGTTGCTGTTTCAACCATCTTTAAAATCTTGAACGAAATTAACTTGTATCCCAATTGGGATTCTGAGTACGTTAAGACGCGTGGATTTATAAGGGAACAGTGTACACTTAAGAAAAAACTATTATTTTGGCACATTCGTAATAAATAACCTAACTGTACCTGTGATTGCTATGTTTATTTTCTTTTACTACACTAAGTAAATTTAAATTTACAAAACCCCAAAATGAAGCCGGCCGGGGTGGCCGAGCGGTTCTAGGCGCTCCAGTCTGGAACTGCGCGACCGCTACGATCGCAGGTTCGAATCCTGCCCCAGGCATGGACGTGTGTGATGTATTGGGTTTAAGTCGCTCTAAGTTCTAGTATACTGATGACCTCAGAAGTTAAGTCCCATAGTGCTCAGAGCCTTTTGAACCATTTGAACCGGAATGAAATTTAACTGCAAATAGATTTCCCTCAACTGCCCGCCCCATGAGACAGCTATCCGCGATGGTTGAGATATTAGGAAAAAGATCTATGCAATCATACAACGCAACCCAGGTTTTAATAAAGTACACAGATTAACACAAATCAACAATGACTACAATCTGAGCTCCTTATTTTCTGTCTACTGAAAGTGGCAAGTAACTGGTCTGTTTTACTTTCTCGTACTTGTCCATTCCGCAGCTTAAAAGGCGCCTGTCTTCTTGATTCTGTTTCTTTCTTACAGGAATCAGAAGCGAGCAGTAGCAGTCAAAATTCGTCATGTTCACAGCGAATGCCGCGCATTATGAAGAGGTGCTCGATCGTGTTAAAAGATGCAGTCGCCATCCCCGAACTGCTCTCCAACAGTGGGAAGCAAGAAGGTGCTTAAAACATCAATGTAGGCCTGTGCTGTGATAGTGCCACGCAAAACAACAAGGGGTGCAAGCCCCCTTCATGAAAAACACCACCACTTCATAATACCACCGCCTCCGAATTTTAGTGTTGGCACTACACACGCTGGCAGATGACGTTCACCGGGCATTCGCTATACCCACACCCTGGCATTGGATCGTCACGTTGTCCACCCTGATTCGTCACTCCACACAACCTTTTTCCACTTTTCAGTCGTCCAATGTTTTCGCTCTTTACACCAAGCGAGGCGTAATTTGGCGTTTACCGGCGTGATGTGTGGCATATAAGCAGCCGCTCGACCATGAAATCCAAGTTTTCCTCCCTTCATCATAGTACTTGAAGTGGATCCTGATGCAGTTTGGAATTCCTGTGTGATGGTCTGGATAGATGTCTGCCTGTTACACATTACGACACTCATCAACTGTCGCCTGTTTCTGTCAGTCAACATACGAAGTCAGCCTGTATGCTTTTGTGCTGTACGTGTCCCTTCACGTTTCCACTGCACTATCACATCGGAAAGAGTGGACCTAAGGACGTTTAGGAGTGTGAAAATCTCGCGTACAGACGTGTGACACCCAATCACCTGACCACGTTCGAAGTCCGTGAGTTCCGCGGAGCGCCCCATTCTGCTCTTTCACGATGTCTGATGACTACTGATGTCGCTGATATGGAGTACCTGGCAGTAGGTGGCGGCACAATGCACGTAATAAGAAAAACGTATGTTCTGGGGGTGTCCGGATACTTTGCATCACATCTGATGGAATAAATATATTTACTACACTAATGAGAAAGAAAATACTTCCATCTAAATCACACAATAAATAATTCCCGCTCATGGTTAGCTCGAACTACCAGGAGCCGTACCAATTCCAAAACGAATTCTTTCTGAATGAATACTCACCCAAAGTTTTTCCGCAGTTATTTTTCAAGAATGCGTCATCCATCACCTATGTAACCAATAGCAACCCATACCATCACGACGGGTGATATGCCAGTACGGCGATGATGAATACACGCTTCCAATGTGCGCTCACCGCGATGTCGCCAAACACGGATGCGACCATCATGATGCTGTAAACAGAACCTGGATTCACCCGAAAAAATGACGTTTAGCCATTCGTGCACTCAGGTTCGTCGTTGAGTACACCATCGCAGGCGCTCCTGTCTGTGATGCAGCGTCAAGGGTAACCGCAGCCATGGTCACCGAGCTGATAGTCCATGCTGCTGCAAACGTCGTCGAACTGTTCATACAGATGGTAGTTGCCTTGCAAACGTCCCCATCTGTTGACTCATGGATCAAGACGTGGCTGCACGATCCGTTACAGCCATGCGGATAAATCGCAACCGCGATAGGCTACAATCTGACCTTAATCAAAGTCGGAAACACGAGGCATCACAACAACGTATCACCAGGCAACGCTGGTCAACTGCTGTTTGTGCATGAGAAATCGGTTGGAAACTTTCTTCATGTCAGCATGTTATAGGTGTCGCCACCGGCGCCAACCTTGTGTGAATGCTCTGAAAAGCTAATCATTTGCATATCACAGCATCTTCTTCCTGTCGGCTAAATTTCGCGTTTGTAGCACGTCATGTTCGTGGTGTAGCAATTTTAATGGCCAGTAGTGTAGATGAAGATAAGATGGGACATATGACACTGCGTGAAGCACTGAAAGACTTAAGTCGAAACAAGGCCCCTGAATACTCGTCGACAACATTCTGTTAGAACTACTGATAGCGTTGGGAGAGCCAGCTATGACAAAACTCTTCCATCTGGAGAGGAAGGTGTATGAGACCTGTGAAGTACCTCGGACTTCAAGAATAATATAATAATAACAATTTCTAAGAAATCAGGTGCAGGCAGCTATGAAAATTACCTAACTATCAGTTTGATAAGTCACGGTTGCAAAATACTAAGACGAATTCTTTACAGACGAATGGAAGAGAAGGTAGAAGCCGACTTCAGGGAAGATCAGTTTGGATTCCCACGAAGTGTAGGAACATGCGAAGCAATACTAACCCTACGACACTCATAGAAGAAAGGTTAAGGAAAGGCAAACCTACATTCATAGCATTTGTGGAATTAGTGAAAGCTTTTGACAATGTTGACTGGAATACTCTCTTTCAAATTGAAGATGTGGCAAGGGGTAAAATACAGGGAGCGAAGGACTATTTACAATTTGTACACAAAGCAGACTGCAGTTACAAACGTCGAGGGGCAGGAATGGGAAATAATGGTTGAGAAGGGAGTGAGACAGGAATGTAGCCTATTCCCGATGTTAATCAATGCCGCGCGGAGTGGCCGGGCGGTCCAAGGCGCCACGTCACGGATTTCACGGCCCCTGCCGTCGGAGATTTGAGTCCTTCCTCGGGCATGGGGGTGTGTGTTGTTCTTAGCGTAAGTTAGGTTAAGTTAGTTTAAGTAGTGTGTAAGTCTCGGGACGGATGACCTCAGTAGATTGGTCCCTTAGGAATTCACAAACATTTGAACATTTTTTTGTTATTCACTCTGTCTATTGAGCATGCAGTAAAGGAAACAAAAGGAAACGTATAGTAGGAATTAAAGTTTACGGAGGAGAAATAAAAACTTCGTATTTTGCCGATGACAGGGACAGCAAAGGACTTGGAAGAGCAGATGAACGGAATGGACATTGTCTCGGAGGGAAGATAGATAAACATCAACAAAAGCAAAATGAAGGTAATGGAATGTAGTCGAATGAAATCAGGTGATGGTGAGAGAATTAGATTAGGAACCAAGACACATAAAGTTGGAGATGAGCTTTGCTATTTGAGAAGCAAAATAACTGATGACGGTCGAAGTGGAGAGGACATAAAATGTATACTGCCAATGACAAGAAAAGTCTTTCTGAAGGAGAGAAATTTGCTGACATTAAGTATAAATTTAAGTGTCAGGAAGCCTTTTCTGAGAGTATTTGTATGAAGTGCAGCCATGCATGGAAGTGAAACATGGATGATAAATAGTTTAGACAAGAAGAGAATAGAAGGTTTAGAAATGTGGTGGTACGGAAGAATGGTGAAGATTAGATGGGTAGATCATGCAACTAATGTGCAGGTACTGAATAGAATTGGAGATAAGAAGATTAGATGAAGGAATCGGTTGGTAGGACACATTGGTTCAAATGGCTCTGAGCACTATGCGTCTTAACATCTGTGGTCATCAGTCCCCTAGAACTTAGACCTAACCTAAGGATATCACACACATCCATGCCCGAGGCAGGATTCGAAACTGCGACCGTAGCGGTCACGCGGTTCCAGACTGAAGCGCCTAGAACCGCACGGCCACACCGGCCGCCTAGGACACATTCTGAGGCATCAAGGGATTACCAATTTACTACTGGAGGGAAGCGTGGAGGGTAAAAGTCGTAGAAGGAGACTAAGAAATGAATACAGTAAGCAGATTCAGAAGGATGTAGGTTCCAGTAGTTACTAGGAGATGAAGAAGCTTGCACAGGGTAGAGTAGCATGGAGAGTTGCATCAAACCAGTCTTTGGGCTGAAGACCTCAACAGCACCGACGTGTACAGGAGTCACCTGCGCTTGTTTCCAGTCACTTGCGTTGTCATCATGGCGTGTACCTGTAAGTACTGCGATTCGTCAATCTAGATAATTCTTGTTCACGCGCCCGGGAGTCCTATGCTGGCTCCCCTGTGTTCATCCTACTCCCTATATCCTATGACGTGCGGTAAGCAGAGGCAAACGTCTCGTAAGTTGGTTTCTGACTCTGGTAGTTATCGTGGCCGAGCACTGATTTTTCGGGTGATACGCTGCACTGAGGCCAGTGCCTTGGTTGTAACAATCCACAACAGCCGTCGGAGAGCTGTCATCATCTTATTGCCCTCAGCCTTTTGCTTTGACGGCGGTGGTTTTCCCCAAATTGAGATGTTCACGAACTACGCTTAAGCGGTGGCAAGCGCCTACATGATTCCAGAGATAAAACGTCATATCGGCTCATATTTGTTAGGCAATTAGGAATTTCTCGCAGACAGCACTTAAGATGTCGATCGAAACGAAAAAAATTGAAAAATGTAAAGTTAGTATCAGCAGTATCCCAAGAAACTGTGATAGGACCCTTAATGTTTACAAGCAGTTAAGGTGGATCATAGTTCACAATCTCAGGTTGTCCTGCTAACAGCTTCCAGGGTCAACAAAAATTTGATTTTCAATATCTCACATAATTACTGATCAAATTTAAAATGCTGTTATAATCTACTCATCAAAAGGCATAATCTTGTGTTAAACGTTGAGTGCAGTAGGACAACTACTATTCAGCGTGTACACTGAGGTGACTATAGTCATGGGATACTATCTAATATCTGTTGGACCTCTTTTTGCCAGGGTTAGTGCAGCAGTTCGACGTGGCATGAACTCAACAAGTCGTTCGAAGTACCGTACAGAAATACTGAGCCATGCTGCTTCTATAGACGCCCATAAGTTCGAAAATGTCGCCGATGCAGTATTTTGTGCACAAACTGACATATTACGTCCCATAAATATTTGATGAGATTCGTGTCCGGCGATCTGGGTGGTTAGATCATTCGACAGAACTGTCCAGAATGTTATTCAAATCAATCTCGAACAACTGTGGCTCGGTGACATGGCGCATCTTCAACCATAAGAATTCTATCTCTGTTTGGGAACTTGAAGGCTATCAGTGGCTCCAAATGGTCTCCAAGTAGCCGAAGAAAATCATTTCTTGTCAATAATCGGTTCAGTTGGACCAGACGACCTACTCCATTCCATGTAAAGGGTGTTTCAAAAATGACCGGTATATTTGAAACGGCAATACAAACTAAACGAGCACCGATAGAAATACACCGTTTGTTGCAATATGCTTGGGACAACAGTACATTTTCAGGCAGACAAACTTTCGAAATTACAGTAGTTACAATTGTCAACAACAAATGGTGCTGCGGTCTGGGAAACACTATAGTACGATATTTTCCACATATCCACCATGCGTAGCAATAATATGGCGTAATCTCTGAATGAAATTACCCGAAATCTTTGACAACGTGTCTGGCGGAATGGCTGCACATGCAGATGAGATGTACTGCTTCAGCTGTTCAATTGTTTCTGGATTCTGGCGGTACATCTGGTCTTTCAAGTGTCCCCACAGAAAGAAGTCACAGGGGTTCATGTCTGGCGAATAGGGAGGCCAATCCAAGCCGCCTCTTGTATGTTTTGGATAGCCCAAAGCAATCACACGATCATCGAAATATTCATTCAGGAAATTAAAGACGTCGGCCGTGCGATGTGGCCGGGCACCATCTTGCACAAACCACGAGGTGTTTGCGGTGTCGTCTAAGGCAGTTTGTACCGCCACAAATTCACGAAGAATGTCCAGATAGCGTGATGCAGTAATCGTTTCGGATCTGAAAAATGGACCAATGATTCCTTTGGAAGAAATGGCGGCCCAAACCAGTACTTTTTGAGGATGCAGGGACGATGGGACTGCAACATGGGGCTTTTCGGTTCCCCATATGCGCCAGTTCTGTTTATTGACGAAGCCGTCCAGGTAAAAATTAGCTTCGTCAGTAAACCAAATGTTGCCCACATGCACATCGCCTTCATCAATCCTGTGCACTATATCGTTAGCGAATGTCTTTCGTGCAGCAATGGTAGCGGCGCTGAGGGGTTGCCGCGTTTGAATTTTGTATGGATAGAGGTGTAAACTCTGGCGCATGAGACGATACGTGGACGTTGGCGTCATTTGGACCGCAGCTGCAACACGGCGAACGGAAACCCGAGGCCGCTGTTGGATCACCTGCTGCACTAGCTGCGCGTTGCCCTCTGTGGTTGCCGTACGCATTCGCCCTACCTTTCCAGCAAGTTCATCCGTCACGTTCCCAGTCCGTTGAAATTTTTCAAACAGATCCTTTATTGTATCGCTTTTCGGTCCTTTGGTTACATTAAACCTCCATTGAAAACTTCGTCTTGTTGCAACAACACTGTGTTCTAGGCGGTGGAATTCCAACACCAGAAAAATCCTCTGTTCTAAGGAATAAACCATGTTGTCTATAGCACACTTGCACGTTGTGAACAGCACACGCATACAGCAGAAAGACGACGTACAGAATGGCGCACCCACAGACTGCGTTGTCTACTATATCTTTCGCAGCACTTTCAGCGCCACCTGTTGTTGAAAATTGTAACTACTGTAATTTCGAAAGTTTGTCCGCCTGAAAATGTAGTGTTGTCCCAAGCATATTGCAACAAACGTTGTATTTCTATCGCTGCTCGTTTAGTTTTTATTGCCGTTTCAAATATACCGGTCATTTTAGAAACACCCTGTAAACACAACGAACAGTATTATGGAGCCACTACGGACGCAGACAGTGCCTTGTTGACAACTTGGGTCTATGTTACAATTAGTTTTCTGTTGAGGGCAACCGGAGGTCTATGGCTTCGTGGGATTTGAGCCACACTCGAATCCTAACATCATCGCTTACCAACGTAAATCCAGACTCATCCGACCAGGCAGCGGTATTCTAGTCTCCGAGCATCCAACCGATATGGACACGAGCCCAGAGAGATGCTGCAGGTGATGTCGTGCTATTGGCAAAGGCACTCGCGTCGATCGTCTTCTGCCATAGTCCATTAACGCTAAATTTCGCAGCATTATCTCAACGGATAGGTTCGCCGTACGTCACACATTTATTTCTGCGGTTATTTCACGCAAGGTTGCTTGTCTGTTAGCACAGACAATTCCAGACATACGCGACTGCTCTGGGTCGTTAAGTGAAGGCCATAAGCCACTACGTTGTCCATGGCATTGATTGATATTTGGTATTCTAGACACCCTCTTGACAATGTGGATCGCGGAATAATGAATTTCCT
This sequence comes from Schistocerca gregaria, assembly GCF_023897955.1. Classification (NCBI taxonomy): domain Eukaryota; kingdom Metazoa; phylum Arthropoda; class Insecta; order Orthoptera; family Acrididae; genus Schistocerca; species Schistocerca gregaria. Next base: position 129,522,450 of record NC_064931.1, on the reverse strand, counting down.
AACGATTTCCGAAATGGGATGACTCATGCGTCTAGGTCTTAAGAACAATATTGCGTTCAAGGTCTGCTAATCCTCGCCGTGCGGCCATAATCATGTCGGAAACGTCCTACACATGAATCACCAGAGTGCCAATGCAGTATCTTTGTACGTGACATTACCGCCATCTGCATATGTGCATAACGCTATCCTATGACTTAAGTCACATTAGTCTGTATGTCTTCAGGCAGCATATCTCACTGCGCGTAAATTACCCAGTATCTGAGAATGAGACCACTTAGTGACTTGCAACAACTTTACATATAATTTCAAGCCTTTTGGAAATTTCTTCTCACCTGCAAACCCCATAAAATGATGAAAGGAAAACAAGGTTTTTCGCTCACTATCTTTTCGCTATTCGTACAGGAAAAATGCCGCTTTAGGCATGACGTGTTAGTCTATTATTTGTGTACTACGTATCTATTCATAACATATTTTGGAGACTGTATCCACATGTACCACTGAATGTACTTGCAAAATTAAATAAATATACGACATATATTTCAGGAGGTATGACCATACAAACATTGAGTTGCACGAAAAACTAGCTTTCTCTTAAAATAGAGCGCATATTACCCAGACCATACTCATCGAGTGTTGAATAATGAGAGGACTTAGCGACTTCGAAGTCCGCAGCTCGTAGTCTAGTGGTTATCGTTGCTGCCTCTGAATCACGGGTAGGGTTTTTATCTGGGTGTTTGTGTTGTTCTCATCATTTCATCATCATTGGGAAAAATAGCGACACTGGGCTGTGAAATGATAGGGAATTTATACGGGCGCTCATAACCGTGTCGTTGTCCACTCCGAAAACCAAACATCATCATCATCATCGTCATCAGCGACTTCCAGTAAACTTTAAGCATTATTGTAAAGTATTTCTCGCTACCATGCTTAATATTTAATGTATTAACTCATTTGTGAAGTAATCAGAAGCCTTAAGCTCTTTATTACGTGGCAGTTCTATTCTTTAAAGATTCGGTGGTTTACTGGTGTATAACTAATGCAGCGGATACCGCCGGAATCTCCATAAGACTGTTAGTAGATGATGCGTTTTTTATAAGAAGGTAGAAACGCCAAAATAATGTAGCGAATTACATGAAGCTCTGCACAGGATCGATGATTGTTGCAGTGGCTAACAGATGACCCTGAACATAAGTACGACGGGCGTTCGTTAACTAATGCAACACATTTTTTTCTCAGCCGGTTTCAGTTGAAAAAATGTGAAATTGGTTTTTGGACATCGTGGAATATGCCAGCTTCAGCCCCTGAAGGCTTCACGAAGTTCCGATAAGTGGCGGGGATATACGTTGCATACAAAATACCGTGTGTGAGGTGAGATGGGTGTGCTACAAGCAGAGAGTTCTCACTGAGTTTCTTTTGCCGGAAAACCAGAGCATCGCAGATATTCATGGGCGCTTGCAGGATGTCTATGAAGATCTGCAGTGAACAAAAGTGCATTGAGTCGTGGGAGAGGCGTCTGTCATCTTCGCAACAAGGTCGTGAAAACCTGTCCGATCTCCAGTGTGCCGGCCTTTCGCAGCCAACTCTGACTCCTACAGTTTTGGAAAGTGCAGACACACTCATTCGAGGTGATCGACGGATCAGGCCGGTCAACTGGTCGTCCCACGAAAGTCTGCGCACCCGTGAGAAGCTCCAAAACTTCATTGGACTGTTCTTCCTAATCCACCCTACAGCCCAGATCTCGCACTTCCGATTTACATCTGCTCGCCGCCCGCAGGAAGCCGTACGTGGACGATGGGGATGTTATTTGTGCAGCAAGACGTTGGCTCCGGCGTTGACCAGTAAAATGGTATCATGCAGGCATACAGGGCCTACGAGTAAACGAGTAAGATGGCGTAGAGCCATAGCACTGAACGGAAATTTTGTAGCCAGAAGAGTGAGGAATAATACGGTGTATGGATTCCTGAATAAAATCAACCTGCCGTCAGAAAAAAAGTGTCTCATTACTTATTGAATGCCCCTCGTAAATGAACAGCAGCGCAAGAAATCGATTATTAAACTATTAGCGGAAAATAACTGGGAACAGTAACTACTGTAATATACCCAGGAGTAGCCACCCAGAGCGACCTACAGTGGAATGACCACATAAAAGAAATTTTACGAAAAGCAGATGCCAGATTGAGATTCATTCGAAGACCCATAAGTAATGTTGGGACCACATGTAATAAGCGTTGCTTCATGCAGTGGAGAATGACAAAATAGAGGCACACCGGCAAGTGCGAAGTAGGCAAGCACAGATAGCTTTGCTGAAAGCAGCAGTCTACCAGCCGGCTGATGCAAGGACGCACACAGACCGAGCGCCGAGCGAAGCCTGGAGAGTGCTGAGTAAGGGGAAGTGAGGCCGGCACGCTAAGTTACGCTGCAATTTACTGCGGGAATAATAACAAAAAGCTACCACTGAGGGTAAAAAACGTCCTCCTGCCGGATATAAATAGTGGAGCGCAGGCAGCAACGGACAGAAGCCAGTAGGAAGAAGTTCGGATCTGAGGATGGACGTGGTCCGTGTCCGAATGTTCAGTCTTCGCAGGTGACGATTCTGGAAGTCTGTTCCAGCTCGCAGGAGTCATCCGTTCGCTGTCAGATGCCAACTTCATCTCTGAAGGTCGGCCCGAGTTCGGTCGGCACCGTGGCTGACTAACTACAGCGAGAACTTCCAGCAGGACCGGCAACAGTGTGGTCTCGGTCACAGGCGCCGCCGGGGACTGACGCCCGGACTTCACGGCAGCTGGCCCCACGGCGCGTGGTCCGTCCATGACGGGACCTCGCGGACATCGCGACTGACGTCTTCCCAGCCGCCGGTGTAGCAGGCGTCGGCAGCTGACCTCACGGCGACGAGTTCATCTCAACCACAGGGCATCCTGGCTTCAGCGAAGCACTGGTGGCCTGAGGATCCCAAGTGCGATCAGCGGCGCGCGTTTTGCACATTGTCGGAGAATCTACACAGCAGCAGCCAGGCGGAGGGATCCGCAGGGCTGGGCAGCGACGATGAAGGAAAAATTGTAAAGAAAGTTTAATGAATAATTGAAAAACTCCACGCCGAATCAGTCTTTGACGAAGCCACTGTGCCTGCTGCTAACAAGTGATCCAGAAGCCGTAACAGTAAATATAATTCTGGTACGGCAAAAGTAGATTGTAAAACACGTGTTGTACTTGTTCTCTTAACAGGTTGGAGTAAGAAAAGAGGTAGAAAAGACCAAACGAAGAGTGGCGCATTTCGTCACATAACCGTTTAGTCGGAGCTGGCGCGTTATGGAGATGTTACAAGAGACGAGTAGTGCTTCAGGGAGCTATTTACTACCAAAATTGCGATAGACTACGTTCCGGAGAGGGTCGAGCAACATATTACTGCGGCCACATACGTCTCGCGAAATGATCACGGCGAGGAAGAGGAGAAATTACATGTCATATGAAGCTTTACCGGCAGTCGTTCTTCCCGCGCGACATTCGGGGATGAATATTGGTTACGCAAGTCCATTTCACCCCACACCGTAAAGTTGTTTGCTGAGTAGCGATGCAGATCTAGCCACAGTCAGAAGCGTTGATACAGCGAGTCCCATATAGCGCTTTACGGTCGTGCTTGCAGGCAGTGCAAGTTCCGATGACATCCCACACACACCGAAATCATTCCCGTTCGCCATGGCAAAAAGAGCGTTATCTGTTCTATGCACAGATACCTGTTACAATTGCTCATGAGCGTGTATCAGTGTGGGGTGCAAGGTAAAAAAACTACTGCACAGAATTCACTATCCTCTGCCTGTTGGATTATTCTAGACGAATTCCAAGTTCGAACATTTTTGTATTCTAGGCTGCAAAGACGCATAAAATGACACTCGTATTACTTTACGCACGATATTTCCCAAACATTTGACGTGTGTTATCATGTAGATCTTGTTTCCCTAGATTTGCGAAAGGCTTTCGGAATTCACCTTCTTGTAGACTTATAACCCAGATACAGCCACGCTATGTATCTTCTCTGACATAAGAATGGATTATTGTGCCGGTGAGTTGCAGGGTCTATTACAATATGTGTATTTAGATGTTTTTATCACAATTCTGCACACGACATTATTAACGAATCATGCTGTTACGCTTCGGAAGTATACACGTATCGTCCGTAAGGTCCTACTTCTCAAATCTTCGACTTACTCCTATGTTTCTGACTTTAAAAGCAGGGAATAATCCATAATAAAGTTTTTTGAAAACCTAGTAACGCGAATTTGGTGAGACTTAGCCAAAACTTAGGACAGATAACACGTCACAGATTAAACAAAACAAATAGATAAACAAGTTACATTTGAATATAGAATTACTCTTAATTGTTTAGTACGAATATGTCAGATTTTTATGACATGTGCCAACGTTAATATCGAGTGCAATTACTCGCGGAAGTAATGCACGTGCTGCAAGTTGTGATGCTGTTAATGATATTGTTAATTACACCCACAGGAAGTGAATTGTTTACTTCTCTTAATATTTATCTCAGCGCGCCAGGCGACTGAAGACAATTGCGAGTAGCACTGTGCCTCTTGGCAGCGTTTCAGACACCCGCTATGGGCTTCAGAACCATCACACACAGAGTTGTCCACTTGATGGACTGAATCACTGATGTTGAAGGTATTCGTCCAGAAGATGAGAACTTTATGACCAAGCATTGTTGGCAAGAGCCCTATGAACAACCCCTAATGCTTGTGGGTGAAATCGGAAGTTCACTGAGAGCTTTTTGCAGATGATGCTGTGGTGCATCGAGATGTTGTAACAATGGAAAAATGTGCTGAAATGCAGGAGGATCTGCAGCGAATTGACGCATGGTGCAGGGAATGGCAATTGAATCTCAATGTAGACAAGTGGAATGTGCTGCGAATACATAGAAAGATAGGTCCCTTATCATTTAGCTACAAAATAGCAGGTCAGCAACTGGAAGAAGTTAATTCCATAAATTATCTGGGAGTAGGCATTAGGAGTGATTTAAAATGGAATGACCATATACAATTAATCGTCGGTAAATCAGATGCCAGACTGAGATTCATTGGAAGAATCCTAAGGCAATGCAATCCGAAAACAAAGGAAGTAGGTTACAGTACACTTGTTCGCCCACTGCTTGAATACTGCTCAGCAGTGTGGGATGCGTACCAGATAGGGTTGATAGAATAGATAGAGAAGATCCAACGGAGAGCAGCGCGCTTCGTTACAGGATCATTTAGTAATCGCGAAAGCGTTACGGAGATGATAGATAAACTCCAGTGGAAGACTCTGCAGGAGAGACGCTCAGTAGCTCGGTACGGGTTTTTGTTAAAGTTTCGAGAACATACCTTCACCGAGGAGTCAAGCAGTATATTGCTCCCTCCTACGTATATCTCGCGAAGAGACCATAGGGATAAAATCAGAGAGATTAGAGCACACACAGAAGCATACCGACAATCCTTTCCACGAGCAATACCAGACTAGAATAGAAGGGAGAACCGATAGAGGTACTCAAGGTACCCTCCGCCACACATTGTCAGGTGGCTTGCGGAGTATGGATGTAGATGTGGATGTAGATCCGTAAGTGTCAAGCATATCGTCTGTAAGACCACCTTAGTCTCAGTTCCACGTGGAAAGATGAAGAGCTGTTCTAATATCTAACCAAAGTAAATGTCGAGATCTACATATATTGTTAGACATTAAAACCGAGGCACGCAACAAACGCGGAATTGGTATGAAGTGGAATACGGATTTGGATATGCAAATATTTAGCATTTCAGAGCAGCGTAGGCTGAAATAAAACCACCTACACGACCTATACAAGGTGAAAATTATTTAAACAGACAAACGCTGGGAGGTTGCACGGGGCACCAAGTAAATAATATTTTACAGTGAGGATTTTTAAACCGATAGAGGGAATTTTTCTGAAGGAAGAATAATTAAATTAACAAACTGTGGGAGGCTGCATGGGGCAATGAAAGCACTTTTTATATTGTGTCTTCCTGTGAGGACAAAGAGTAATACAAGTAAGACTCAATTCTTGGTTACCAAGAGACAAGGGGTTAACACAAGCCCATTTCTTAAATTACAAGAGGTTCATAAATGCCTGCATTGACTTGTAAACAGAGGTTACGTGTTCTGGGTAATGGAAATGAGCGTTTGGCGTCATTGGCCGGGAGGCCCCTTGTGGGTTAGGTTCGGCCGCCTTGGTGCTGGTCTCACTATATTCGACGACACATTGGGCGACCTGCGCGCCGGATGGGGATGAAATGATGATGAATACATCACAACACCCAGTCCCTACGCGGAGAAAATTCCCGGCCGAGTCGGGAATCGAACCCGGGCCCGTAGGACCGCAATACGTCACGCTGATCACCTAGCTATCGGGGCGGACACGTGTTCTGGCCGGCCGCGGTGGTCTTGCGGTTCTAGGCGCTGCAGTCCGGAACCGCGGGACTGCTACGGTCGCAGGTTCGAATCCTGCCTGGGGCATGGATGTGTGTGATGTCCTTAGGTTAGTTAGGTTTAAGTAGTTCTAAGTTCTAGGGGACTGATGACCACAGCAGTTGAGTCCCATAGTGCTCAGAGCCATTTGAACCATTTTTGAACCTCCGATACTATCCGGGGAACTAGATCCTCTTCTGATTTAGCAGAGTTTTTTTTAAACAAGTTTGCACATCTCTCGTCGCAGAGAGAAGTCCAGAGGCGTCAAATAATGGAATAGAGTCAGCTATGGTACAGGGCCACGACTAACAATCCACTCTGCTGCAAACTGTCGGTTCAAGAATCAGTGCATAGAGCGACTGAAATGTGGCGGTGCCCCGTCATGCTGGAACCACATGCGCTGTGTTGTAGCGAGTGGCACGTCATCCAGCAACTCTGGCAATGCTCTGGTGAGGAAATTGTAATTTAATGGCCTAGGTAGAAGATACGGCCCAATTAAACAGTCCCCAACGACATCTGCACCCACTTTCACATAGAACCACACTTGATGAGAGCGAGTAAGTCTGCTATTGTGATTAACGTCCATCAAAACATGCAAACTGTGGATGCTGAAGACCCATCACGCCCAAACGTTGCTTCATCTGTACACAGCAGACGGGACGGGAAAATAGGATGTATGTGACACTGTTCCAGGTACCACTGCGAAACCTGTGCTCTGAGTGGAGGAACATCTGGTTCCAGGTGATGCACAAGCTCTACGTGAAATGGATTAACAACTGCTCATGGAGGACGTTTCTTACATTCGTCTCATGATACACGCAATTACACTAGTGCTGAAATTCATTTGAAATTCGTTGTTTGGGCGCAGGAAACTGTTTAGATCGTTTTTGAATGTTTGGAATTAATAGGTAAAATCAATACGATAGAATTGGGAATGAAACATCAGGATTCACTTCCTTTGTCAGTAGAGGTGCAAAACTACCGTAGACTGCCGTAAGTAAGCGTAGACTACAGTAGTTTTCCTAGTAGTACTGTCCGCAGCTCGTGGTCGTGCGGTAGCGCTCTCGCTTCCCGCGCCCGGGTTCTCGGTTTCGATTCCCGGCGGTGTCAGGGTTTTTCTCTGCCTCTTGATAACTGGGTGTTGTGTGATGTCCTTAGGTTAGTTGGGTTTAAGTAGCTCTGAGTTCTAGGGGACTGATGACCATAGGTGTTAAGTCCCATAGTGCTCAGAGCCATTTGAACCTTGTAGTACTGGTTTGTTTAGATCGTAACTGTGTTACCTGTGCGTTAAGCGTGTTGCATACCTATTTGCCGTTACCTCTATTCGATCTTTTTCTTTATGTTACCTATCAATGTTTTATTAGATTCCCCTACAAACTGGAAGTAGTGAACGGTCTGGAAACCGGGTGTGGTTCTATAAGGGGCCGCATAACCTACAGAACATTTTTGTCTGTTACTTAAAAATAAACAGTAGTTATAGCAAAATTGAAATCTTCAATGTTTAATTCAGGTTTCAGTTGAAAATTTTCGATGTCGATTTGTAACGTGAATAGAGGGCTGTTATAGTTTAAAAATAAAAGAGATATATCATTTAGAGCTAGGAAACGTAATCTGTTGATGAAAGGAAAGTTCTAAAAACAAAAACGTATCAGACATTGCTTCAATACTTCGTTGAGCTTATATAAAACACGTTTCTGTTATTTATAACTAAATTTCACACTTATCAATAATAACACGAAACTCGTGCCCTTGATCATAGTGAAGAATGTTCAGCTGAGTACAAAATAACAACAATACGGACTTTTTTTGTGCATGTGAACTGTACTTGCATCAAAAGTAATTGCTTTGGTTGCATAAAATCACAGTAGTTACACGATTAGATAATTTTATTAGCATTAAAATACAAATTATATTTTGTAAGGATATAAAATACTCAATGGATATACAAACAAAAATTAAAGAGAAGTCGTCGGCTCCCAATTAGTCTCTCACGCATTCAATTATTTTCCTTTCCCTGCCGACGCTATCAATACTACTGGTAAAGCTGCCATTCACTTCGTCATTTATGTACTGTACCAAAACTACCTAATCATAATTTTGGTAGAGCGCAACTCTATTTATCAGTATGTGAGAGTACGAGATTTTCCTGATGTTTTGCAGCCAAAGTTTTTGAAGAAATGATTTCATTTATTGAGGGGGAAATCTCGTGTCTGTTTTGAATATAAACGAACAATCGTTATTAGCATCAAATCTGTTCATTTGTTCATCTAGAAAAATTGTGCAGAAATTAAAAGTTTAATTATTTTTTTGGAGGATTTGGTAAGGAGCGGGTTTTGTTTCGTGTTTTTTTTTATATAATTTCTGAGGTATTCCGCATGAACTTTGTGCCGCCCCAGGAACATTAATGCGGTGATCGGTGCCATGACGTGCAGAGCGATTGGCGGCAGCAAAGAATCTTCTGCACGGAACATGACTTCATGGAATATCAATTAGCAAAAGACTAATAATGTAAATTCTGATGAATATACGTTCGTTTTAGGCATTGTAATCTTGGAGTTTGGTCATAGAGAAGTACTTAATTGATTAAGTTGATATCGCACTTCTTATAAAATGCTTAATAAACGCCTTTGTACAAATCAGAGTTGTTGACTTCTTGTTTTGGATATACAGGGTGGTCCATTGATAGTGACCGGGCCAAATATCTCACGAAATAAGCATCAAACGAAAAAATAACAAAGAACGAAACTCGTCTAGCTTGAAGGGGGAAACCAGATGGCGATTTGATTGGCCCGCTAGATGGCGCTGCCATAAGTCTAACGGATATCAAGAGCGTTTTTTTTTTATATAGGAGCCCCCATTTTTATTACATATTCGTGTAGTACGTAAAGAAATATGAATGTTTTAGTTGGACCACTTTTTTCGCTTTCTGATAGAGGCGCTGTAATAGTCACAAACGTGTGGTATCACGTAACATTCCGCCAGTGCGGACGGTATTTGCTTCGTGATGCATTACCCGTGCTAAAATGGACCGTTAACCAATTGCGGAAAACGTCGATATCGTGTTGATGTATGGCTGTTGTGATCAAAATGCCCAACAGGCCTGTGCTATGTATGCTGCTCGGTGTCCTGTATGACATCATCCAAGTGTCCGGACTGTTCGCCGGATAGTTACGTCATTTAAGGAAACAGGAAGTGTTCAGCAACATGTGAAACGTCAACCATGACCTGCAACAAATGATGATGCCCAAGTAGGTGTTTTAGCTGCTGTCGCGGCTAATCCGCACATCAGTAGTAGAAAAATTGCGCAAGAATTGGGAATTTCAAAAACGTAGGCGTTGAGAATGCTACATCAACATCGATTGCACCCGTACCATATTTCTATGCACCAGGAATTGCATGTCGACGACTTTGAACGTAGTGTACAGTTCTGCCACTGGGCACAAGAGAAAGTACTGGACGATGACAGATTTTTTGCACGCGTTCAATTTAGCGACGAAGCGTCATTCACCAACAGCGGTAACGTAAACCGGCATAATATGTACTATTGGGCAACGGAAAATCCACGATGGCTGCGACAAGTGGAACATCAGCGACCTTGGTGCGTTAATGTATGGTGCGGCATTATGGGAGGAAGGATAATTGGCCCCCATTTTATCGATGGCAATCTACATGGTGCAATGTATGCTGATTTCCTAAGTTCTACCAATGTTACTACAAGATGTTTCACTGCATGACAGAATTGACGATGTACTTCAATCATGATGGATGTCCGGCACATAGCTTGCGTGCGGTTGAAGCGGTATTGAGTAGCATATTTCATGACTGGTGGATTGGTCGTGGAAGCACCATACCATGGCCCACATGATCACTGGATCTGGCGTCCCCGGATTTCTTTCTGTGGGGGAAGTTGAAGGATATTTGCTATCGTGACCCACCGACAACGCCTGACAACATGCGTCAGCGCATTGTCACTGCATGTGCGAACCTTACGGAAGGCGAACTACTGGCTGTTGAAAGGAATGTCGTTCCACGTATTGCCAAATGACATGAGGTTGACGGAGTTCATTTTGAGCATTTATTGCATTAATGTGGTATTTTCAGGTAATCACGCGGTAACAGCAATCGTTCTCAGAAATGGTAAGTTCAAAAATCGTTCAAATGGCTCTGAGCACTGTGGGACTTAACTTCTAAGGTCATCAGTCCCCTATAACTTAGAACTACGTAAACCTAACTAACCTAAGGACACCACACACATCCATGCCCGAGGCAGGATTCGACCCTGCGACCATAGTTGTTGCGAGGTTCCAGACCGTAGCGCCCTCAACCGCTCGGCGAAATGATAAGTTCACAGAGGTACACGTATCACATTGGAACAACCGAAATATAATTTTCAAACGTACCTACGTTCTGTATTTTAATTTAAGAAACCTAATTGTTTCCAACTGTTCATCTAAAATTGTGATCAATATGTTTGTGACTATTACAGCGCCATTGATCAGAAAGCGAAAAAACTGGTCCAACTGAAACATTCATAGTTCTTTACTTACTACACAAATATTTAATAAAAAAGGGGGTTCGTACTTTAAAAAAAAACGCAGTTGATATCCGTTTGAGCTCTGGCAGCGCCATCTAGCGGGCTAACCACAGGGCCATCTGGTTTCTCCCTTCAAGCAAGACAAGTTTCGTTCTTTGTAGTTTTTTTCGTTTGACACTTATTTCGTGAGATATTTGGCCAGGTCACAATCAGTGGACCACCCTGTACATAGGGACTCTTCGGCTGGCGTAACAACGAGCTGGGGGTTCATAGACTGCTAGAAGCTGAAGACCAGCGACGAGGTAATTTATAAGCTAACTGAGCCCTCGCAAGTATTAGAATTTCTGAGAGACTTACAGATCACTCGCATAATTTGAATTTACGTTTGCGTATTGTGAGTACGTATGGCTCACGAACCACAATGACTGGCAGTTGTCAGGGTTGTGACGCAGCGCACGATTCGAGTTGGAGGTGGAGCACACTTTACCGGACTTGCTCTCTACAGATTCTATGTTTCACCCACCAAAAGGTGAGGTCACAGGTGTCTGGATGTGAGTCTTCGCCGTTTCAGATGTTGGTCGTAAAGCAGCAGGGAGGCTTGCAGAGCGCTGAAGCTTTGCACAGAGGCTGCGCTCCCCGGAGTCACTTTGGCGACAAATGGCGAGCGTGCGGGCCATTAGGGGGGCGCTCAGTTATTGAACACAGGCGGCCGCTGCGTCTGTGAGCCGAGCCTGCCACTCGCAGCAGCCTCGTGCATTACGTTTGCTGTCGCGCTGTTCCCGTCGACGTAAACGTAACGCGCTTACCTGTCGGAGACAGCAGCGCACTGCAAGGACAGAGACTCGTGCTTGGCACACAAGTACTTGGTTCGAACCCTTGCACTAAAGCAATTTATCGGCACCGAAACTGGGTTGCCGGGAAGGTGAGGCGGCGGTTCACAGTTTCCCGCACACAAGGAGGGACCTTTAGCTGGTGACGCATACCTGAGAAGCAAATTTGGCTTCTCCTGTATTTTCTCACCACATAGCTATTCACCTTGAAAATGACTGCACGGTTATTAGCCGAAATGTGGGAAGAAGAAATAATGCTATTTATTGTGTTTCACTGTTCTAGCAACCCTACCACAACAAAGGTCAAAATTTAATAATGATTGTGGTGTTACTCACGCTGCTAAATACTGCATTTTCGAGCAACAACAAAGTTATTATGTGGCAGGTATCATTAGAGCACAGTTAATAAAGTCACTTCATGTAATAATGAATAAACTAGGCACTCATCTTATCGTGTTTCCCACGCTGGTCTCGTAAAATCATGGCTCAAATGTCGAAAATCTTGGTGGTGATGATTCCAAGCTCGGATGCAAAGAGGCCTAGGTTTTATTCTGCTGTATTCAAAAGTTTTATAGATATGTTTCACAAACCATTCTTGAAGAATAAATCTTTGAAAGTTAGCTCAATGGTGATGTAAAAAAAAAAGTAATCAGCACTCCAAATTTAAGTTACACTTCGTTTTTATTGCTTTTGTTGCAATATCACGTAACACACAAAACATTACTTCACAATACAAAACATACTTGAAAACATCTTCCTCACTGTTAAAGTTCACATTTTATAAGCTGACTACAATATGCGTCTTTCCAACATGACGTCCAAGACTTGACTTTCTCAAGGTCCGACTCTCTAAAGGTCTGACACTCTAACTAATAATCGCTTACGCGCCCAAAAATCAGAGTTACAAGTACGTCAAAGGTCATAGTGACAAAAGAAAAAATACACATAAGAATAATATCATTGCAATACAAACATATCGATGTATCAAAGTACCTCTACATTAATGAAATCAAATCTAAATGTTGTCTCAGAAATATTTTAACTACTTTACAGAAACACAGTAGAATATTGCTGGTATCGAGAGGTTCAGGTGAGCTGCCGTAATGGTTACGTAATTCACGTACCATTAAACTTTCAGTGTAAAAAATAATAATAATACGGGCTTTCCATGTATCTTACGTGATATGCGACTGCATTCGAGACTTCCTTACAGATAGAACTAATCACGTCACTCTTCTCGGATCAAAATCGACAGACATAACTTCCGGAGTGTGGTAGGCGTGTGATAGGACCATTACTGTTTTCGATAATGTACGCAAATGATATACTAGAAAGCTCATTAAGACTCTTCGCAGATGATGTGGTTGTCTACGAGCAACGTCAAAAGACAGCGCATTCTCGGCTGTAAAGAGAAACGTTCATTGTGGTAATAGTTCCTAGTCTGCCTTAGCCATTCTACGCAACATCCGCCTCCCAAAAATGACAGTTCAGTCAGGAATGGAGGAGGGCTAATACAATGTTTTGGAAATAGTACAGAGATGCTGTGAGAGCAAGTCCTGAATCGCGAGTCTGGACAGCTTAGCTGGCAAAAGTATTGATGCAAAAGCTAAAGCAACGCATTCAAGTCTCGGTCCAGTTGAAAGTTGTAATCTACTAGGGAGTTTTAACTTTCTAATAATTACGAAGTACCTTTTGAAGTTTTCACAGTGGATAGAATATTCCAACACCTTTCGGGCGTGCATGCAGAGAAGAGTAAATGTGCTTCTTTGTGCCAAGTTATTTAAATTCTATCAGCGACTCACCTTGAAGATGGCTGTACACTTATTAGCCGAAATATCGGAAGAAGAAATAACACTATCTCAGGTGTACGTCAGAAAGATGAAGGAGTAGTTACGCAATAGTCATACGTGCACTATGTTCTACTTTTTTGGGACGCTTCGTTACGTTTTAAAATTAGAACGTTGCTCTGAAACGCAGTTCTTAAGCGAATTTTTGTAAACTTTTCTTGCAAACCAATCAGGTGACTGTTGTCATTCATCGTGTCACCAATATGTGCATGTAAACTTACTACAACCTACAACACACGCATCTAAAATATTACACAGCTCTCGACACGTTCTAATGTGTTCTGTACGTCTTCTGAGTGGAATTATTTGTTGACCTTCTACCATACACTTAGATCACAATCTAGTTTTTGTATCCAAATTAAATCTATTTTCGACAACAAACATTTTCCCACTGCTCTACGTCCTTACTAATGTAGTTTTGCAATGACTTTAAGCCATTACTGTGGTTAATACGATTAATATAAAACCGTTTCCTTACTATTTCCCTTTTGCGTTGGCTACACAACATTTAACTGAGGTCGGGCTGATCTTCTAGCAGTTCGCCTCCAAAAGTTTGGCTGTTATTTTTATCAGTCACAGTGAGTAGACATCCTCCTTTCTGGATTGGCGCACTTAGCGGAGCGCGATACGTTGAGTAAACACACAGTTTCCCTAATCAAACCATCGTTTTCATGGCGTTACATCACCAGCTATTGCTGACGGAAATAGGTATTGGAGCTATTTCGGGTCATTTCACGTCTGGCTCCATTGTAGCAGGAAACAGTTTTCAAATACCTGACATGCAATGAGATGTGCACATATCATTTGTAGCTACTCCTGCTTGAATTAGGAAGAAGATACTCGCCACCCTGTCGGCCGCATATTAAAATGGAATAATTCTGTGACATCCAAATGACAAGAAGAGAACATTCCCTATACGTGCAAGTCACCACTTCGAAACAAAGAACCTATGTGTTTGGATCTCATATTTTGTTACACCATTTTCCACTTTTATTCTTGAAAATTTTAATACTAAAATATAATAAAAGAAAAGTGAAATAGTAGAGGGGTCAAATATTATATTGATAAGATATCTGTATGGTGCGAAAAGTGCCAATTGACCCCGAATAAAGAAAAGTGTGAAGTTATTTACAGGTAAATTTCGATTACGCGATAAGTCACACAAATCTGAAGGCTGTAAATTCAGCTAAATACTTACGGATTACAATTACAAATAACCTAAATTTGAACGATCACATCGGTAATGTTGTGGGTAGAGCAAACCAAAGACTGCGATTCATTGGCAGGACACTTAGAAGGTGCAACACGTCTACTGTAGAGACTGCTTACACCACGCTTGTCCGCCCTATTCTGGAGTATTGCTGTGCGGTGTGGGATCCGCATAAGGTGGGACTGACAGGTACCATCGAAAAAGTACAAAGAAGGGCGGTTCGTTTTGTATTATCGAGAAATAGGGGAGATAGTGTCACAGACATGATACTTGAACTGGAGTGGCAATCAAAAAACAAAGGCGTTTTTCGTTGCGACGGGATCTTCTCATGAAATTTCAATTCTGCAGTTTTCTCCTCCGATTGCAAAAACATTCTTTTGGCACGTACCTACATAGGGAGAAATGATCATCGCGATAAAATAAGAAAAATCAGGGCTCGCACAGAAAAATGTAAGTGCTCGTTTTTCCCGCGTGCCGTTCGAGAGTGGAATGGTAGAGAGACAGCTTGTAGGTGGTTCATTGAACCCTCTGACAGGCACTTTATTGTGAATAGCAGAGTAATCACGTAGATGTAGATGTAGATATAGACACGTTGTACTTAGAAAATACATTAGAGTAAAAAGTGGCATTGTAAACGTCATACGGAACATAGACAGAGACATGAAATGCAAGTGTTGACAGTTAATTATAACTCAAGTACTGGTGACTGTGATGACTGCGTGTAGTGTGTAGTGTCTTGTTTATATTGTTACAATATTAGAGAGGAAAGGTTGAGGTTGGAACTTAGTGTCCCCATACAGGGCGGTCGGAAACACCTGAAAAGCTTGTAACGGTATTGCAGGATGGGGTGTGCTAATAAATAATTGTTAAGAAAAAACTGCTATACCTTGTGCCGTTTCCGAATTAATTAACATTGAAGTTAGCCAATCAGGCCGATGCGCGCGCAAAATCAAGCGGCACGCCAGACAAATTACAAGGGGCGTTCAATAAGTAAGGCAATTTTGTTTTTTTATCCCAAACATGTTTCACTGTAGTTGCAGCATCTTCAGTGGGCTTTTATTTTTCCTCTGTTAAAGACAAACCACGTTCTTTACTGTTTGTATACATGTAACTACTAGTTTTTAATTGTAATCACAGATATTTGAAAAAACACATAAATTATTAATTCATACCTTTTTACCACAGGGTGTGGTTTTTCTTATGTGTTGTGTTTCCACAAGACTGTTTTGTTCCACAGTTTGTCATCTGCAACCACTTATACCTTAAAGTAGACAAGTTGCTTAAGCCAAAGTAACGGTTTGAAAAATTGTTATTTATCTGCCTGAAATTATTTAATTCTCTCTGTGTGTGTGTGTGTGTGTGTTTGTGCGTATTTACGTAATGTTTCCACTTACATTTTCTTTTTCTTTATCTTCATCACTCTCAAACACAATATATTGAGTTGCCAATGTCACTGTCACTGTTTCACTGTTAACCAGCTGTAAAAAAACAAACATGGCGGGCAGTGAAACAGTTGAAGGTGTAAAAACAAGATGGCTGACAATGTAACAGTTGAAGGTGTTTCTGGCAGTTGTTCTGAATCTTTCAGAGGCGCCTGCGATTTTTGTGTGTGTGTGTGTGTGTGTGTGTGTGTGTGTGTGTGTGTGTGTGTGAAAAGGAAAGAGAGAGAGAGAGAGAGAGAGAGAGAGAGAGAGAGAGAGAGAGGAAGAGATTAGGTTTTAGGATTTATTATTATTATTTAATTTTTTTATTGTTTGTGTGTGTGTGTGTGTGTGTGTGTGTGTGTGTGTAGGTGGGGGGGGGGGGGGGTGGACCCTATCCAAAAACATACGTATTGTTAAAGCAAACACGGAAAAATCTTCAAGCCCAAGATGATTAGCAAAGCAATACATTTTTCTTCTGAAAGCAGGTAGGTTTTGTTTGGGATTCCACTACACCACATTACTCCCCAGTCTTTTGCCAACAAAATCCTATTTTTCAACGTAATCTCCGTTCAATACGACGGTCTTACGCCACCTTCCTGGGAGCATCTATATGCCCGTGTGGTACCACTCTACTGGCCGACGTTGGAGTCAGCGTCTTGCTGCATCAGTAACCTCCCAATCACCAACGTAATGTTTCTTGAGGAGGGCATCCTTCATTGGGCCAAACAGACGGAAGTTGAAAGGTCTGAGATTTGGGCCGATTAGGTGACAAGGGACCGGATGGACACACACCTTTGAGTTCTCCAACTGGTGGACGAGTGTGTCAGCACTAGCAACAGAGACGTCTAGTTGAGCAGCGAGTTGTCCGATTGTGATCCGTCGATCATCTCGAATGATCGTGTCCGCACATTCCAACATTGTACGAGTTTCAGCTGTGTGCGGCCGTCTGGGTTGGGTCGTTTGGGGAAGAGACCAAACAACGAGGTCCTCGGCCTCATCGGATTAGGGAAGGCCGGGGAAGGAAGTCGGCCGTGCCCTTTCAAAGGAACCATCCCGGCACTAACCTGGAGCGATTTAGGGAAATCACGGAAAGCCGAAATCAGGATGGCCGGACGCGGGATTGAACCGTCGTCCTACCGAATGGGAGTCCAGTGTGCTAACCACTGCGCCACCTCGCTCGGTTGTGTGCGACCTTGTTGCGATGATGACAGACACCTCTTCCAACTTCTCACCATGCTTTCCTTCACTACCAGGTCTCCGTAGACATTCTGTGAACATCTGCGATGCTCTGGTTTTTCATTTTCCACCAAAAGGAAGTCAATGACGGCTCTGCTTGGAACGCAACCTCCGTTACAGACGTCATTCTGAAGGCTACGTATAGCGCCGTCAACTATCAAAACTTTATGAAACTATAGGGCAGAAGCGAGAATTTTGTGCTGTGTCTGCGTAAGCAGAAGAAACTAACGATCAAAGTCTGTAAACAATTTATTGGACTGTTCAATTAAGCAAAGCAAATTCTCCAAGTATAACACCAACACAACACAGTGATCCGTCTTCGAATCACAACTACATACAAGAAGAGAGACTTCTCCGATGTACCAAGCCTAATCTAGAGATGAGCAAGAAGATCCAAGCCGGGCTGCCGGGGCGGCAGCTATCCATGTCTGCTGGCGGTCGATGAACTGCCGATGTGCGCCGAGCGCCCGCCTTTCGGCGGATGAGTACCTCGGAACTATTTTTCATCACGTGGTTTGACGTGTGAAAATAGTTCCGGGATCTGCAGCGACCTCTTCCTTATGTTTATGTGGGCCAGTAGTGGCCCCTGGTGGCCGCTGGTGTCTTTGCTGTGGTGCTGTTGTGGTTGTTGTTGTAGCCGTTCATCAATATTGCCTGTCGGTTGTGTAGTGCTTCGGTGTGCCCACGAGGTGGGCAACCCGCAGCTGCAGGCTGCCAGTTTGGTTGCTGATACTCTAGGCGCCGTGATGTCTGGTGGAGTAGGCCACAGCATTTTGTATGATGTTCCACATCAAAGTTCGCATTTTTTCCGACCGAATTTAGCAGAGGAAAAAAATTTTGTTGCGTTGCTTGTTGAACGCCCCTCGCATGTGGAGAGTGTCGTGGGTAACAATGAACGGCAGGAAGAACAATGGGTGGAAGTAAGGGAGGTGGAAGCAAACGCAGAGGGGAAATACAGCGAGACACAGACGTAGACAAGAGCGTAAGCGATAGAAGCGCAGCGTGGGCCTACCTTTGTGTTGGCGGCGGGTGCGCTTCTGCGAAGCAGGGCAGTACGATGGGCTGGTCCTTGCGCACACTCAGCGACACTTGCTTGTCTAGTGGCCGCGGCGCCGACACGATACCGGGGTCTGTAACACAAACGGTCCTGCATCGACTGGCCGAGTCCCGGAGAACGTGCGTCCCTTGTACACCACACTTCACTGTAATAAAGTAATGAAATGTCAGGAAAAGTTAAAAAAGGTAAACGTTACGTTTAACGTTACACCTAGGATTACAGCGACCACTTTCGTATTAAGTAGCAAATCTATTAAGTCTGTATAGAGTGGATACATGGATCTGAAGAATACTAGTAACAAAAGTTGCTAATAAGAATCTTACTGGTATGACAGAGTCTATAGACTAAATCTTACCCTTATTTACAGGCAATGTTGCACAGTTCTCAAGTGATTCACCAACGACATCATCAAAACGCTAAAATCTATCGTAACATTGCTTTTTTATTTACGACTACTTTCTATCACAGAACATCATCAGTTCTATATAAGGAAGTCCAAGCGTGTTTTCGCACTGGTCGAGTACTATGGCGTGTTATACGTCACTAAGGGTCACGTGAGTGAAGCCTGTACTAAGTACGCGGAAACAGACTGGAAGTTACTATAGTATTTCCCATTAAAAAGTTTAGGCACATATGCAGTACTAATAAGTAACCGAAATTGATAACTAATGGCATTAGAATATCATGTAGGGGAAAAAGGGGCTGTTCACTAATACGAAGGACGGTTAGAGACCGATAAAATAATTTTACTACAGATCATACTGCAAAGCGCTGAGGAATGCCATCAGACAGGCTATACGAGAATAGAAAGTTGTCATAACAGAATTTCAAAAAAATATGGTTAGTTGTGAAAGAGGTACCAGGACAGAATATGGGTACTTCCCATACTACAGTTCTCTTGTGTGAGAATGAAACTGTTAGTGAACCACAAAAGTTGTACAAAATATTTAATAGTTACTTCTTGTCGATAGTCGCAAAGTTAAATAAAAGTTTTATTATGGCAGATAAATATGTAAAATTTGAAAGCTGGAGTTTCGAGATAATTTTATAACACACACTACAGGAAACAATGCTGGATGAAAATGAATCAATTATTACATCATTAAAAAGTAAAAGCTCTCATGCGTATGATGAAATTTAAAGTAGGATAATAAAGTGCGTTAGACATTATTTGGCCGGCGGGAGTGGCCGAGCGGTTCTAGGCGATACAGTCTGGAACCGCGTTACCGCTTCGGTCGCAGGTTCGAATCCTACCTCGGGCATGGATGTGTGTGATGTCCTTAGGTTAGTTAGGTTTACGTAGTTCTAGGGGACTGATGAACTCAGAAGTAAAGTCCCACAGTGCTCAGAGCCATTTGAACCATTTTTTAGGCATTATTTATGTGATTAATAACCTGTGTAATGCATTTTTGAGGTGTAGTTAGTTTCCTGACAGACCAAAATACTCGTAAATGAAAGCATTTTATGAAAAGGGCGAAAGAGATAACGTAGACATTTACTGACCAGTTTCTTTGCTACCAGCGCTTTCAAAAGCTATTTAAGAACGCAATGTATAGGAGAGTAGCAGCATATTCCGGTACACATAATTCGCTGTCAGACTCTCTGTTTGGCTTTAGAAAGGTAGTACCCACAGGATATGCTGTCTCTTATTTTGTGTGTGATGCACTAGTAGGGTATGGCGGTAGGCTGAGGACAGTAGGTGTTTTATTCGATTTAACATAAACATTTAAATGTGTGGACCGTATAGTAATTTTGCATAAGATGAAAATTGTGGGATTAGAGAAAACATTCAAGAATGGTTCACCTCGTATAAGGAAAATACGCAGCAGAAAGTCCCCCCCCCCCTCACTGTGTCCAAAAACAGGTATCTGAATCCGTCTGAGATCATGTAAGGTGGAGGTGCCACAGGGTTCTGTTCTGGGTCCACTGCTTTTCTTGACGTATATCAATGATCTGATACTGCCACTAAACATAACAGACGACATAATAAGTGTTCTCTTTTCAGATTACACAAATGTTATTGTGAAATATGTGGATCATAACACCAATGAGGTAGGTATCGGTAGTCAGTAATAGCAGCATGTTGCTTTCAGAAAACAACATAACTCTCTCACACGGAAATTCTCTTAAAGCGAAATTTTAGTGTCCGAAGGTGGTCAAACAATCGTCGAAGTCGATCATTTTAAATTATTATGATTGAGGGTAGATAGAAGGCTTTCTTGGAAGCATCACCTTAAGGAATTTATGCAGAAACTGAATGCAGCTATGGTCGCTTTAGGAATGATCATCATTGTCTGCGACACTGAAACTTACTTTTATTCCATTATCTCGTATGGTATATTTTAAGACGTGAGTAATGCGTGCTTGAACATAAACGCAGATGCTAACCAAACCTGCAGGTAGCACTGTTGTGTTTGACCAAGAACGGCAGCTGTGGAATGTCCTCAATTTGTTGCAAGTGACGGTCGTGGTCAGAACCCTGTTATGAGTGGTATTGAGTGCATCATGCCGGAGCTAAGCGAATTCGAACGTGGACAAATATTGTCGGTCCTAGTGTGGTGGATACAACTGTAACCAAGTTAGCCGAAGTGTTTCAATTTCAAGAGGTATCGTATCAAATATTCATAAGGTATACAACGGAGCTGAAACGTCATCCACTAAGTCAAAACACGGACGAAAGTGTGTGTTGAGTGATCGGAAAGGGACGGTGACTAAAATAAGATGGCGACACCCACAAAAGTCACTGCAGAACTCAATGTCGCACTCACGACCACTGCCTGCACAAATACAACACGAAGCTCCATAAGCAGCGAAATGCAGAGCTAGCTGAAATTCGAAAGCATTTGTCAGTGATACAAATGCCCGTGAGAGGAAAATGTGGTGCCGAAGCATTAAACCTTAACCATGGAGCAATGGAAGAATATCTTTTGATTGGATGAACCTCGTTTCTCACTGTTTCCAACTTTTGGCCGAGTTTATGTCGCAAGATTGACACCCGCCGAATGAAACATGGTAGCAGAATTGAAATAAAAAATGAAGGATAAACCACAAGTAGTGAAACACAAGCTGAAAGATTTCCTTGTTCACGCTCCTTTCATTCTGTGCAGAAGTTCCTAGTAGTAATAGGGAACTTGTCTCTGTAATGTGTTATGTATCCGTATTGTAACTTTTTCTATTTTATAAAATGTTTAATTCATCGTTTATAAAGTTTCTAATCAACTTTCCGTAAAGTATCTACTGACTGGATTCAGGACCCGGCCAGAGTGGCTCCTACAAGCTGACAGTAACTGAATAATAAATAAAATAGAAACTGCGAAAATGACAGTGGTTTCCCGACGTTTGTACGGAGCTATTAACGGCAATACATAAATTTTTCGCACATCAGATGTCAACGAAATGAAGTACCTATAGTGCAATGATGCTCATCTAACTTGTATGTCAGCTGTCATGTACGCCCTTTCTTACCATATTTACAATAATATGTCTACATTGTGACTAACTACGATTGACACTGATCGTAAATCTATATATATAAAAGGAAATGTCCTGAGTGATTCATTCACTCATCATCGTACAGTCCAAACGGCTAAGGATAGAAACTTCAAATTTGGAAAGGGTTTTGATCTTTTACTGTAGATATCGTTTGGGAAGGTATATTCGAAATTCCACCTCTAAGGGGATGAGGTAGGGGATGAAAAGTTTTTTGAAAATATGACGCTTTTAAGGCAATTTTGACGCTAGAACTACGGATATTAGTGTTTGGTTTCTCGGTCAGAAGTGAAAAATACGTGTTGCTGTGTTTCTGAAACGTCAGCCTCTAAGGGTGAAATAGGCAATAAAAAGTTTTATGAAAATATTTCATCATCAAAGCGTTTGTGAAGCTAAACTGTGAAATTTTGTACTTGATTTTTCGGTTAGAAATAAAAAAACTGTGTCTAGAAGGCAGAGCTGTAGTTAAGACACTGGACACAGCCACGAGGAGGAGGTCACAAATTCTCATCTGGCCATCCATATTTAGATTTTACTTGGTCTCTCCGTATCGCGTTCGGCAAATTACGCAAATACTCCTTTGAAAAAGAACGTGTTAGATTTCCTTCAACCCTTGGGGGAGTGAAACAACGGATGAAAATTTTTACCAAAAATATTTCGTCGTATTAAAAACTTTTTAAAGCTAAATCTATGAAAATTGGTATTTGACTTCTCTGTTAGAAATGAAGAAATATGGGTTAGGAGATGAAAGTTTCTGTGGAAACACCGCCACAAGAACACTAAAGGTAGGATTAACAAAAACCTCAGTCTCCAGCTACCAGACTCGCTTTTTGGTCACAAGGTCATTCGGAAAAGACCATGCTTCGATGACCTTAATTAGCGAGAAAAGTTTAGTAGGTTCTACAATTTGTGAACCAACTCAAACAAAGATATTTAACTGTTTGAAAAGGTGTAGATTTACACACGAGTAATGGGCGTAAAAACATAAAAATTCGATTAAAGAAAAATAAAACAAAAAGAAAGTGCAACCATACAGTCTATGCTAGCGAAGCAGTGGGCACTAACCGGTAAAAATATTGACAAAGCAGATTTTTTCAGTCTAAAGATACCATTCCTAAATATCATGCACGATTAAATTAAAAAACCTAACTGTTTAAATATCTCAGTCTCTTCAAGGTTGATCTGTTTCGTATTTAAGGCTGAAAAATAGCACACGCTGCTTTTCGTTCCACTCAGATTTATTTATTATCAACCAGTTCTGCGTTGTAACAACAGACTGGCGTCTACAAAGGCTACAGTGTGCAAGGAAACCAAAGTTTGAAAGCTGAATAGTTTACGAAGTGCGCAGGAGACTTTGCTCGTAAGACAGGCAGGAAATTTCATATCAAGATTTCTTAATTAGTGTTACGTGCAAAATACACTTAATTATCAATAGGTACCATTTGCCTACTGAAGTGTGGTAAAAACACACGCTCACGAGCAACTGAATTGCTGCTGTGTTCCTCAGATGGCTTACTATTGCCACGATGGTTGGAATAGTTCGTCGTGTAAAGTGATTGGCATGTCGTCCAGACTTGATACTGGCTGTCGAACTGAAGACGCCGGCCGGAGTGGCCGAGCAGTTGTAGGTGCTTCAGCCTGGAATCGCGCGACCACTACGGTCGCAGGTTCGAATCCCGCCTCGGGAATGGATATGCGTGATGTCTTTAGTTAGTTAGGTTTAAGTAGTTCTAAGTGCTAGGGGACTGATGACCTCAGTCGTTATGTCCCATAGTGCTCAGAGACATTTGAACCATTCGAACTTAAAGCCGAACTCATCACGAGCAGGCATAGACATTAACAAGGGCAGAACGACACGACCATGAATTTACGAAGCATCATGCTGGATACGAGTACGCCAAAAATCATATGATGCAGTTCCTCACCAGGGTAGCGTTCTACAGGCTGGTGACGGAACACTCAGGTACGTGGGATGAAATTGGATGCTCAAGGTTCTGCGAGTCCAGTGCCTTTCCTTTTTTTTTTGCATCAGTAATCTCACTTATGATCCGCTCCTCCACGACTTCTCTTGTACCAACTTGTTCATCCGAGAGTAGCGTTTACATTCAACGCCCTTATTTATCCTCTGATGATTCATTGTGGACGCGGTGCAGCTGCTGCTCAAATATTTAACATATGTTTCAAATCGCCAAACAGCCGTGCAGTTTGAGAAAGTATTTTATTTTATTTTATTTTATTTTCACAACCAGTTTCTGCAATTCAATATGTCATCTTCAGGCCCTGTATGCACCTCATGTATAGACTTTCCCGGACCGTAGACGTGTTCAGTTGTTGTCAAGGCTTCGAAGAAACCAATTGGAATACGAATTCACGATATCTACATACTGATGGCCTCACTATGCTAACATCGGCAAGTTTGAATGTCTATACATGAGGTGCATATGGGGCCTCAAGATAGCATTTTGAATGGCTACACTGGCTGCGAAAATAAAACAAAATAACTTCTCCAATTCCACAGCTGTTTTAGGATTTTACCTGTTAAAAAACCCTTATTTATTTATTGGATATAATCCAATCTATTTCTTCCAAATGGTTCAAATGTCTCTGAGCACTATGGAACTTAACATCTGAGGTTCAAAAAATGGTTCAAATGGCTCTGAGCACTATGGGACTCAACTGCTGTGGTCATCAGTCCCCTAGAACTTAGAACTACTTAAACCTAACTAACCTAAGGACATCACACACATCCATGCTTGAGGCAGGATTCCAACCTGCGACCGTAGCAGTGGCGCGGTTCCAGTCTGAAGCGCCTAGGACCGCTCGACCACACCGGCCGGTAATTATTTCTTCACCTACGGTATGTACCCTCTGCAGCTCCTTCTAAACCATGGAAGTTATTCCCTAATGTTTTACGACATGTCCTACCATTGTGTTCCTTCTTCCTGTCATTGTTTTCCGCAATTTCTACAGCCGCATATTCTGAGAATTCTCGTCCAGGTTATTTAGTTTCAGATAAGTTCAGCACTTCTCCGACACCGAAGAACAAGAAGTGTACATCTGGATCCATCTCCGACCACTCTCATTGCGTTGCGAAATGTCGTTGAGCCATTGTGATCAGAACAGCTCCCAAAAGTATCCACGTTCTCGTGACACGTAGTCAAGGTTATCAGAGCGACGGGGAGGCTTCTCAATTCGACTGCTCATGAGCGTGAAGGAAATAAAAAAATTAAGCGTGGGCACCAATTGCAGTCACTGTACGAGGAACAAAAAAAATGGTTCAAATGGCTCTGAGCGCTATGGGACTTAAAATCTAGGTCATCAGTCCCCTAGAACTTAGAACTACTTAAACCTAACTAACCTAGGGACCGTAGCGGTCGCGCGGTTCCAGACTGAAGCGCCTAGAACCGCTCGGCCACACCGGCCGGCGTACGAGGAACACATTGGAACTAAATTATAACGCTAACGTACAATTTCTATCACAAAGTACAAGTGGATTCAAAATTTTAGCGCAAGGGAAACACAGACGACTTACACTGCATATTACGCAGAATAATGGTAGCCTAAAGACTGGTAAGGAGATTTAAGCGTAAAATTACTGTCCACAGAACGCATGATTATAGCTTACAGAGTGTTCAAGTCTTGGTTGTACAGTTTTTATCCTTTTTAATCGTTAACTTTATTGTGATGGCAAAGCCTGTTTTATGTAACAGTTAAGAGTTCATAGATTCTGTACGCTCAAAAATAGTGTCTATTTTAGGACTATGTTTGTTACATTTTTTTCTAAGAATTGGCCTTATTGAACACTAGCATTTCTGTACATACAGACAGTAGTTAGCTAACAATAGAATAATAAACCGAATACCGTTGCGCCAGTACGCCTCCTCTACCTTTCAAATTTCCAAACAGGAATGAAAACGTTGTCTATCATCTTTTCACTTCCACATCTCTTCTGCAAAGCGGCGCATTAGTTATGACACTGGACACACAGCCACGATTACAATGTTCCAAAATTCTCGATTGGCCGTCCATATTTAGAGTTTATTTCGTCTTTATAAATCGCCTTAGGGAAATGACAGGAAGCTTCCTTTGAAAACGGACATGGTTGATTTCCTTCTACATCTTTTTCCAAAGCAAATTTGTACTCTCTCTCTAACTAAAGCGTCACCGATAGAAAGATAAACCGGTGACGTATTTCTTTCTTTCTTAGTTCAAAAATGGCTCTGAGCACTATGGGATTTAACATCTGAGGTCATCAGTCCCCTAGAACTTAGAACTACTTAAACCTAACTAACCTAAGGACATCACGCACATCCATGCCCGAGGCAGGATAGGATTCGAACCTGGGACCGTAGCGGTCGCGCGGTTCCAGACTGAAACGCCTATGACCGGCTTTTCTTTTTTAGTAAATTTATCATTAAATTCATGTGGTATTTTCGTTACAGTTGGCAGTACACATCTTAATCGACGTAAAAGAGGCAGTTTCCTCCACTGTCTCACATTTAATTTCGCATTTATAGTTGGAGACCTACAGACGTCGTATAAAAAGACGGCCTAGTGTTATGCAAAATCGACATCGAAGTCATTAGGCATGAGCACAAGCTCAGATTGAACGAGTGTGGGATGTACCATTCCTGCATTCCCCCCAAAATATAAATTGACGTGACCACTAGAAAATGTGGACCTCGCTGTTCCC
This sequence comes from Schistocerca gregaria, assembly GCF_023897955.1. NCBI lineage: Eukaryota > Metazoa > Arthropoda > Insecta > Orthoptera > Acrididae > Schistocerca > Schistocerca gregaria. Next base: position 129,495,668 of record NC_064931.1, on the reverse strand, counting down.
AAATGCAAGTTGAGTGTTTCAACAACTGAGCCACAGCTTAAGGTGTCTTACAGTATCCAGGGTTCAATATCAATTTTCTTTGTGATTTACTGTCAATTCGAGAGTTAACCGATTATGTTCAATTTCGATTTACTTTAAGGGATAAAGCGCCTTGATGGCGCTCTCGGTTTGAAAGATTGCCGCGTTTTGTAGAGTGTTCCAGTGATTTTATTTACATCACGGGAGAGGGAGTATGTGATACCAATTTAGCATTGGCACAGACCGTTGCAGCTCTACGTTAAATTTTGACAGCATAAAGACAAGTATGAATTCGAGATGACTGACACAGCCTACAAGTGAAATGGAAATTCCAATTGATATATTGAAACTGTTTCTTCCTGGTTGTAAGAGACCTTAAAAATAAACAGCGAAACGGCCATTTTAAGGGTTGACTGCTTTGATCGTAGTGAGAAAGTATTTGGGTAGCAATTCCAGACAAGAGGAAAAACCCATGCAGAAGTAATCAGCCACGCCAAAGCGCTGGAAATTTTGATGAGTTAATATACACTCCTGGAAATGGAGAAAAGAACACATTGACACAGGTGTGTCAGACCCACCATACTTGCTCCGGACACTGCGAGAGGGCTGTACAAGCAATGATCACACGCACGGCACAGCGGACACACCAGGAACCGCGGTGTTGGCAGTCGAATGCCGCTAGCTGCGCAGCATTTGTGCACCGCCGCCGTCAGTGTCAGCCAGTTTGCCGTGGCATACGGAGCTCCATCGCAGTCTTTAACACTGGTAGCATGCCGCGACAGCGTGGACGTGAACCGTATGTACAGTTGACGGACTTTGAGCGAGGGCGTATAGTGGGCATGCGGGAGGCCGATTGGACGTACCGCCGAATTGCTCAACACGTGGGGCGTGAGGTCTCCACAGTACATGGATGTTGTCGCCAGTGGTCGGCGGAAGGTGCACGTGCCCGTCGACCTGGGACCGGACCGCAGCGACGCACGGATGCACGCCAAGACCGTAGGATCCTACGCAGTGCCGTAGGGGACCGCACCGCCACTTCCCAGCAAATTAGGTACACTGTTGCTCGTGGGGTATCGGCGAGGACCATTCGCAACCTTCTCCATGAAGCTGGGCTACGGTGTCGCACACCGTTAGGCCGTCTTCCGCTCACGCCCCAACATCGTGTAGCCCGCCTCCAGTGGTGTCGCGACAGGCGTGAATGGAGGGACGAATGGAGACGTGTCGTCTTCAGCGATGAGAGTCGCTTCTGCCTTGGTGCCAATGATGGTTGAATGCGTGTTTGGCGACGTGCAGGTGAGCGCCACAATCAGGACTGCATACGACCGAGGCACACAGGGCCAACACCCGGCATCATGGTGTGGGGAACGATCTCCTACACTGGCCGTACACCTCTGGTGATCGTCGAGGGGACACTGAATAGTGCACGGTACATCCAAACCGTCATCGAACTCATCGTTCTACCATTCCTAGACCGGCAAGGGAACTTGCTGTTCCAACAGGACAATGCACGTCCGCATATATCCCGTGCCACCCAACGTGCTCTAGAAGGTGTAAGTCAACTACCCTGGCCAGCAAGATCTCCGGATCTGTCCCCCATTGAGCATGTTTGGGACTGGATGAAGCGTCGTCTCACGCGGTCTGCACGTCCAGCACGAACGCTGGTCCAACTGAGGCGCCAGGTGGAAATGGCATGGCAAGCCGTTCCACAGGACTACATCCAGCATCTCTACGATCGTCTCCATGGGAGAATAGCAGCCTGCATTGCTGCGAAAGGTGGATATACACTGTACTAGTGCCGAAATTGTGCATGTTCTGTTGCCTGTGTCTTTGTGACTGTGGTTCTGTCAGTGTGACCATGTGATGTATCTGACCCCAGGAATGTGTCAATAAAGTTTCCCCTTCCTGGGACAATGAATTCACGGTGTTCTTATTTCAATTTCCAGGAGTGTATATAACGGGGACAAATAAAACATCAATACTTGCTCTAAACGAAGGTACATAGAGTGTAACTAAATTCCCTTTACAGACTTTGGGGACAGGTTCCTTACACCAAAGAAAGAAAAAATATGTAATCACTATGGGCTCTAAAATACACACCTTAAATGCTACGAGAAATTGTTCGTCTCCCATACTGAGAAGAACATCTCTTCTACTGCAAGTTCTTTCCTTTCCATATTTTGGGCACTGGTAGTGTGGACCACTTGAAGAGCTTTGACATCTTGCTCTTCTTCGTTACTGTGAAACACATCTCTTTTATTAAACAAATGCTGATAGTTACTAAGGAATGCATTTTTGAGTCCGTGTTCACTGGACATGCTTTTCTTGTTTTGGTGTAAAGAACCGGCCTCAATGTCTGTAAAGGATATTTACTTGCACCTTGTATAATTCACTGCGGCTTAAATAAATTTACTATGGCTCCCATAACACACGAACCGAAGCAGAGAATGTTTCACTGTCATATCCACAGCAGCGGAGTAAACATGCTTCATATTACACTAATTGTATATTCACGTTCATGTGCATAATAAACTGCTAAGTATACATCCTGCATGTCGTGTTAAGTAAGGCGGTAAAATAGACTGGCATTTCACGTAAGACAAAAAGTAATGTGTTGACACATTTTCTCTGAAAGGAAAAATAAATTGGTAGTTCTTTTAAAAATTGTTCTTTCTGAAAACATTTTTGTTTTGCAAGCGTAGACATCAGTACAGGAACAGTTTTCATAATACGAGTCAAGATGAATAGATGAAAAGAAACCAAACATTTTAGATGGAGAACTAAAGCAACAGGAACAGGGTAATGGAAAAAAAACTGGGAATAAATCAAATTACCATAGACACGACGGGTGCAACCGGAATGCTCGCCTTCATAGTGCCGTGTATCACGACTGCAAAGTTTTCAACAGATTACAAAGAAAGTGTCACTATGTTTTACTCCAAGAAATGAAATTATTGAAAATATGCGAGCCACTATGAACTAATCCTCATGTTAATGAACAAAAATTCTTTAAGAGTCACAGCAGCGTGCGGTGTAGTATTGCGGCAGTTCTTACGATGCAACATGTCCCCTCAGTGTGAATGTTCATGTACTGAGGACATGATGTCCCTAGACGTTGAGAAGGCCTATGGCTTATGATGCTATAGAAAGGGAACTTTTGGAACTATAGGCGATCCCTTTTATTCTCTGGCACATTCACTTTCTGGATTCGCACATAATGGCACTAATTTATTTTTTAGCCTAATGTCCTCCCTATCGTTGCACAATTCTCATGTAAGCTTGTAGGGAAAGTTGTGTGCACAAGTATCTCCAAGTGGTATAATTGTTTTAATGCGTGTTTTCTTACTTTAACTGATTTTGTGTCATTGAGAGAAAACTATCCGGAGATTTCTTAAAATGTTGTGGGAAGCTTGGGATCAACGGTTGTTAATTCATGTCGCAGTGACGATCACTCGCGTCCGTACCCGAGTTCGCAGTCGGCTTTCTGCCGTGGTCGTATGCGTACCGGCTCCATGCGCCGGGCTGCGCTCCGCTAACGGAGTTGTTTACTTAAGCGTCACGGTACTTGTATTGTGTAGCGTCCATCAATATTGTACCCCATGGCGCACACTTACCGCCGAGCGACACTTAAAGTAACATTCCAAGCTGAACATGAATGACCACGTGCTTATAAAATCGAGCAATTCATTCGCGCAGAGCTACACCTGGACCCCCAAGAAGTGAAGGTTTTCACTTCTCTATCGCCGGCAGTATCGCCTACATTAATGACGACGGAGGAAGCATATGCTGACTCGGTCTGACGACACGAACATGGACTAGAGTTTAAGCATTCTGACGGATATATTGGGGAGGTGACGGTAGACCACGCTGGAATAGGCCTTTCAGCAATTCGGGTGTTTGATCTCCCACCTGATGTGCCACAAGACGTGGTTGTCGAGGCCTTCGGACCCTACGGCAATGTTGCGGGCCACATACTGGAAAAATGGCACACGTTCACGACATACCACATGTTAAAGGGTGTCCGGCAGATCAAGATCGAATTGTCCAGACATGTACCATCCTGTCTGGTGACAGGTGGTGGTGGTGTGCGAGCCATCGTCATGTATGATGGCCAGCTGCGGACGTGGGCAGGATGTGGAGAAGAGGGCCTTGTTAGGTCCGATTGTCTCCGTCGCCGTTTTCTACAGATCCTGACCAGTGACGCGGCTTTCAAGGAGCCAGTCACATCTTTAACAGACACTTACGCCTCGGCCGTGCGAAACCCTGATGTTCCACCTCAGTAAGTACCTGTTCACTCGTCGGCACTCCCAGACGGGCAGAACGGTGCGGCCGAGGCTTCACCGGCCTCATCTTCTACAGAGCTCGATGAACGGCTAACCGGCTGCGATGGACATTGAACCAAGTGTGGTGCCTACCTCTTCTTTCCTTCAGACAGACACATCTTCGGACAATGAACGTGCACACCCTGACATGAAACAGTCACCCCAAAAACCGGATAAATGAAGTCGAACACCCTCCGACGGCACACTTCTTCATGTGGCGCCACAGGCAGTAGACTGGATACCAGCCCATGACATCCCTTCGAGCTCTCGGATGGCAGGAGTGGCCACTCCCGATGTCCCATCTGGGGAGCTCCTTTCCACTGCCTGAGATTCCACCTGAAATTGATGCAGCCTATGGAGAGAGGTTCCCAGGATCCTGCTGCGGCAGAATCACCACCCCTAGCCCTCGATGGGCGTGACATTCACCTGCCACTGGTTCCAATTTCCTGGGATCACGATGTCGACGAGGGAGCAGATTGGGATGCTTGCTCAACCATAGGTGAGTGCTCCACAGTCGTGCCCAACCTAGCATCCCCTCAGTGATTGCAGCCACAGTTGCTGCTCCAGATGTTTCACGCCAGCTGGATATCTCTGCAGGACCCTCTGTGCCAACAAGGGCAGCACATCCGCAACACTACTGCACCATGATAACGAATCTGGCAACCATTCGGGCTCCATAAAAGCTGTCGCTGTTCTGAGACACGGTTATGCCATTATGCTGCCGATGTCGACGTTGCCCTTCTCCAAGAAGAGATCGTTGCTGATTTGTACACCACCACTGGCTGCACGGCTCATATCACCGATGTCTCTCACAATGGTAGTGAAGTGGCCATCCTCCTCCGTGCAGGGTACCCCACTGAAGATGTAGTGTACCTCCATACACTGTACACTGTACGACGTCCGCTTTCTAGATGGATATGCCCCATCTGGCTCTAGTCTATGTCGTGAACAATACGCATTCTTTGCTGACAAAGTAGAGCCACTTTTTGAGGGTGCCCTGGATGAAATGGTCCTTAGTAGGGACTTCAACTCCACACGAGGACCCACTGATCCACTTCCACAACGCCGGCCGCGGTGGCCGAGAGTTTCTAGGCGCTTCAGAACTGCGCGACTGCTACGGTCGGAGGTTCGAATCATGCCTTGGGCATGGATGTGTGTGATGTCCTTAGGTTAGTTAGGTTTAAGTAGTCCCACAATGCTCAGAGCCATTTGAACTAACTTCCACAACACTCCCCTTGTGTGGCCCTCCCTGTCATTATTGACTGACTTCAGCTTATCAACACATGGACAAACGTTCATGGCATCCACGCAGGTTTCACACACTATACGGCGCACTCGTGCAATCGTCTCGACCGTATATACCTCACATGTTCCCTTGCTGCTGACACTCGACATGCTGGAGTTTGGCCTCTGGCTTAGTCAGACCACGAGTCCTACATCTGTGATGTCGCCCTCATCCACCAACAGGTATGGCACAGTAGTGCCTTGTGGAAATTAAACGTTTCCTACCTGACTCTCCCTGACCGCTGATGGATCACTGAGGCTGCATGAACCCTTTGTCGTCGACGTCGCCCCATGTACACATCCACCCTATCCTGGTGGCTATCCCACACAAAACCGGCTCTGCGCAGGCCAGCGATGAAATATGGCACAGGCGTCAAAGCTTGGCATGTGACTGCACTTCAACAGCATTCTCTCCCGTCCGTCAGGCGATAGCGCACTGTGCTAAAGGAAGCATTCCTTGACTCGCACGATTACACTTGGAAGGGACCCTTCTCTGGTTCTGCATCCATAACTGCCTCACGAAACACCATCGAAGCACCACCTCCTCACAGAAAGTCGACATCTTCCACGATCTCTCATATACAACCTCACCGATGTGGAAGGACGACGATATACTACCCAATGCACCATTGGTCACGCTTTCCAATCCCATTTCATCCAGCTGTACACTGCCTTCCTACATTTTTTTAACTGAGGACGTAGTGGTACTCACCGTCAACACCAAGCCAAAGGACGTGAGTCAAGAACTTGAGGAAGACGTTACCAACGACGAAGTCCTAAAAGCTATCAAGGTGGGAGCTTCCAAAGAGCCCCCAGGCCCTGTCGGCCTACCCCTCGAATTTTACAGGTGTTTTAGCTATCTGTTGGTACCAACTTGCACGTTCATCTGTCCTGAACTGATGTCCCCAACAACAATGATACCAGCCACCTTCCTTGATGGGTCATCATCCCTGCTGTTAAGCCACATGGGCCATTGTGGATCTGTGATTACTGGCCCATCACTCTACTCAACAGCATTACGAAAATTTTCACCCATTTGTTGGCATCACAACTCAAGAAGGCAGTAAGATACTGTACGTCGTGTAAATTTATCAGACTTCACTGGGTGGTGCCAACAATATGCATCCGGCCCTTTGCCATTATGGGGACATGATCGCACTCGCAAGGTCGTGAAATCTGCGTGTTGCATTGGCATCGCTTGACTTCAGGCAGGCATTCGACCATGTAGATCACACCTTCTTGAAGATGGTACTCCAGCACATGGGTTTTCCGGCTAATATAGTAACAGTAGTACGGCGTCTCTCTAGAGGGCGCGACTCCAATAATACTTTATAATGATCGCCTCACTACGGCTCTAGCGATCGAGCGCTCTGCCTAACAGGCTTGGCCACTTCCAACTATACTGTATGCTTTGGCGTTAGAACCCCTACTCCAAGGACTTCGCCAACGCCTTGGTGGACCTGACATTGCATGGACACCGCCTCTGTTGTGCGGCCTATGCTGACGATCTTGTCTTCTACCTATGCAGTGAAGATGATGTCCACGCAGCTCTGACATTGGTGGCAACGCGCGGCTCTGACATTGGTGGCGACATACTGGGAGGCATCTGGCAGTTCTCTTAACGTTTCCAAATCGCAGGTTCAGCCCATTGGAGAGGGCCTACCTGAGGGATGTGTCACTCCTCTAAGTCGTGGCCACAGTTTGGGCATTGATTTTATGAATGATCCCCGTCGTTCGTCGGCAACAAACAGCAGACGTCTTCTTCAAATGATCAGGGATGGCCTCGTGGATCACCAGCTTAGACCCCTTTACATTTTACAGCGTGCACAATATGTGAATGTCTACCACACCTCTCACATCCAGTGTGGCACAAGTGTTTCTCGTCCCGATTACCCTCGCCTGTTGTATTTGGATGGCGATGGGATCCTTTGTCTGTACCGGGATGTTATTTAAAGTTCCACGGGAGCGTGGTGCGGTTGGCTTATTCCACATACTGGACAGAGTTATGACACTTTTGTCAGTCCCCAACAAAAAGTCTGGCGCCGTTGCTCGACGATCCTCACCCGAATTCTTTTACATCTACATCTGCTTCTACATAGAAATTCCGCAAGTCACCCTACGGTGCGTTGTAGGGGATACCTTGTACCACTACTTGTCATTTTCCTTTCTGTTCCACTCGCAAATAGAGCGAGGGAAAGACGACTGTCTGTATGCCTCCGTATGAGACCTAATTTCTCGTATCTTATCTTCGTAGTTTTCACGCGCAATGTACGTTGGCGCCAGTAGAATAATTCGGCAGTCAGCTTCAGATACCGATTCTCTAAATTTTCTCAATAGTGTTTTTCGAAAAGAACGTCCCCTTCCCTCCCGGTATTCCCATTAGAATTCCTGTAGCACATGAATGTGCACCGGTCTCCCCGTCAGCCCTTTCATGTTATTAGACACTCTACGCCCCCCCCCCTCCCCTCTCCCGCCCCTCTCACTTTCGGTATTTCTTTCTGGAATTTACATCCTCCAATACTTTTCGCTTTCACAAATACTCCGTATAAAGACTGTACACGATGCATTACTAATGAATCGGTCACCAAATCACATCCAACACAAGTTCCTCCAGATCATATAGCGTCGTGTGTTGAAAGCTGTGCATGCAGGCTTTCTCACCACCAGCGTCCAATTCGCCTACTATATTACCCTCAATGGCAAAGAGGTCAAACAGTTTTTTTTTCATCGCATCCGCCTCTCTGACACACCCCTATATGTTCACTGTGGCGTGGACGACACAGAGGCCCACCATTTCTCATGTGATCCGCCATCTGACGTCTGTAGGGTCGCGCAGCGTATCTTGGCTTTCCTGACCCGACAAATACCCGCTCAGATCACCTTCCAGACGCTCTTATTCCCGGATGTGATTCGTTACCCCGCAACGAAAACTAACGATGTGAATTGGATACGAGGCCAGTCCGCTACCTTCCTGGTTCAGACGAGAAGTCAAAAATGGTTCAAATGGCTCTGAGCACTATGGGACTCAACTGCTGTGGTCATCAGTCCCCTAGAACTTAGAACTACTTAAACCTAACTAACCTAAGGACATCACACACATCCATGCCCGAGGCAGGATTCGAACCTGCGACCGTAGCAGTCGCGCGGTTCCGGACTGCGCGCCTAGAACCGCGAGACCACCGCGGCCGGCACGAGAAGTCGGAACTGGGTAATTGGACGTACCCTAATAACACTGTGCACATGTTCGCAACCCCACATACAAACAGATATCTCCAGTTTTCTATGGAGCGTATTCATGACAGGCCTTCTGTTTGGAACGTCCAAGCCGTGAAATACTGATGTTAATTTTGTCGACATGCTGTAAGTCAACTACAAACGAAATATCCTTAGAAATTTCGAGAAGACACGTTTGTTTAAAAACAAAACCCTACAAAACTACTTTCATTTACATCGCTCCTCTGTGTGTTCTCTCCCCCTACTTTCTTCCTTTCCTACCCTCTTGTAGTAATAGGTCAGTTGTTTTGTGATAGATGCGGATAGACACCACCGCCTGAAGAGGTGGAGTTCATTTTTTTTTTTCTTTAGACACAAGTTGCGGTGGCAAGTAGGTCTTATTTTTGTAGTTTCCCTTCGTGTCCAGGGGTATAAAATGAAGTTCGCTAACGCATGCTTTTGCGGTGGCGCTTGCCTCGGAGGTACGCCGGCTCGAATCCTGGGAGTGGAAAATTTTCACTGTCAGTATTTGGCCGGCAAGTGGAAGAGGGGTGGTCGCGTTAATCCCTGATCACCAGGATTTGCGTCACTGTCCTGGTTTAAATTCCAAACCTCTTCGCAGTGTCTCATGATATGAAGGCATGTGACATTGTTAATTATAATCTGTCCATCGGATGGCAACGTTAAGCTCGGTGGCTCAAAATGGTTCAAATGGCTGTAAGCACTATAGGACTTAACATCTGAGGTCATCAGTCCCCTAGACTTAGAACTACTTAAACCTAATTAACCTAAGGACATCACACACATCCATGCCCGAGGCAGGATTCGAACATGCGCCCGCAGCAGCAGCGCGGTTCCGGACTGAAGCGCTTAGAACTGCTCGGTCACGACGGCCGGCAGCTCGGTGGCGCCTCGGTGCCATTCGAGAGAAACAGGCTTTGTGCCACCACCGAGTTTCATTCTCCCCCTTCCCTTCATTCATAACAATACAATAAGCAATCCTCACAGTCGTCCGCATGGCACAGATACGCACTTGGCACTTCATAGCAAGTTGTAAGAAGGAAATGGCAAATCGCATCCATTACGACATTGCCTAGAACGGCGATGGAGATAAGGATCTTTATTGCCTATAATAAATCATACAATCGCCGTTGATCTTTATTTTACAATTGCCATTACCAACTTTGGCCCATATAAAGAGGTACTCATCAGCATTTAATTTCTTCTTCTTTCTAGTACTCAAAACAAATGGCATGCAGGGAACTAGCGTACTATAAGGCTGTTTAGCCAACAGTCCTGTAGTCTCGGATATACTCCATGTCTTCCAAGTCAGAATGTTAGCATCAGGAAAAGCTTCAAGGCCACCATAATCTGCTTGATTGCCCCACACGACAGCAAGTGTGAGCCAAGTACTACCTCCAAAAACTGCTTGTACATCACAGGTAAAGTTCAGATGGAGTCCACGAAATACATTCGGACCTCCAATCAATTGCTGTTTATTAAATTGACCAGCAAGGTCAATATCAATAGCCTTCAAACTGCGATAGGCAGGTACACTGCGCGCCAGCGACGACGCCTTGCACGTCGCAGAGGCATTGCTGTGGCACGTTAACACAAGTTAACTTGGAAGACATGGAGTATATCCGAGACTACAGGACTGTTGGCTAAACAGCCTTACGGTACGCTAGTTCCAAGCATGCCATTTGTTTTGAGTACTAGAAAGAAGAAGAAATTAAATGCTGATGAGTACCTCTTTATATGGGCCAAAGTTGGTAATGGCAATTGTAAAATAAAGATCAACGGCGATTGTATGATTTATTATAGACAATAAAGATCCTTATCTCCTTTCCTTATTTCCTTTCTAAAAAAAGACTGATTGAGGTGGTTATGGGTCGCACCAGACCGCTCGTGAATTTTTTTTTTTTTTTTTTTTTTTTTTTTTTTTAAAGACGGCCCTCTGGTTTTCTCGCTAGGCGGGTGACCTTGAACGGGCAACGCGGGCCCTAGTATTACTAGGCCGGTGTTGCAGAAGAATTCACTTCCGGTTGCGCAATTCCCTTAGTACGGGACTACTTTGACTTTGACTTGAGAACACGACTATAAAATCTTATTCACAAGCTGTTTGACATTTGTCAGTTGCTAAAATAATCTGAAAAGAGTACCTGTGCCAGTAACTAACCATTACGCCACCAAATAGCACAACAGTACTCCCTTGTGACACTGGTTCCCACTAAGAGTTACGGGAGTGAAAAAGCCTTTTTCATTTCGTCTAGAGTGAAAATAAGTCATAATAAATCATATTCGTGGTATCAAAGCAAACGTCAGCCGTCTTTTTTTCCACTGCAAATAAGATTCATATCGACATTCTTTACATTTCTTTGTTTCTTTCTTCACAGCTAGCTTGACTGTCTAAATCTGATTCTCAAGCGCTCCTGTATAAAACGTAACAGAAAGAGCGAGTCTCAGCATTAAATACAACGTTTGGTGAGCTACTCTGGAATGGTATTGTACTTCGATAAATTTATTTAATGCTATATAGAACATCAGTCCCTAAAAAGCATGAAATTTAATTTACGTTACAGATAGAAGAGCCAAACAAACTGGAACTCTTGCGTAATATCGTGTAGGGCCCCCGCGAGCACGCTGAAGTGCCGTAACACGACGTGGCGTGGACTCGGCTAATGTCTGAAGTAGTGCTGGAGGAAATTAAAACCATGAATGCTGCAGGGCTGTCCATAAATCCATTAGAGTACGACGGTCTGGAGATCTCTTCTCAACAGCACGTCGCAAGGCATCCCACATATGCTCAATAATGTTCATATCTTGGGAGTTTGGTTGCCAGCGAAAGTGTTTAAACTCAGGAGAGTGCTTCTGGAGCCACTCTGTAGAAATTCTGGACGTGTACTCCACACGTCCAGAATTTCTACAGCGTGACATTGTCCTGCTGGAATTGCCCAAGTCCGTTAGAATGATCAATGGATGTGAATGGATGCATGCGATCAGGCAGGATGCTTACGTACGTGTCACCTGTCAGTATCGTACCTAGACGTATCAGGGACCCATATCACTCCAACTGCACACGCCCCAAACCATTACAGAGCCTCCACCAGCTTGAACAGTCCCCTGCTGACATGCAGGGTCCATGGATTCATGAGGTTGTCTCCATACCCGTACACGTCCATCCGCTCCATACGATTTGAAACGAGATTCGTTCGACCAGGCAACATGTTTCCAGTCATCAGCACTCCAATGTCGGTGTTGACGGGCCCGTGCGAGGCGTAAAGATTTGTGTCGTGCAGTCATCAAGGGTACACGAGTGGGCCTTCTGCTTCGAAAGCCCAAATCGATGATGTTTCGTTGAATGGTTCGCACGCTCGCACTTGTTGATGGCCCAGCATTGAAATCTGCAGAAATTTCACTTCTGTCACGTTGAACGAGTATCTTCAGTTGCCATTGGTCCCGTTCTTGCAGGATCTATTTCCGACCACAGCTATGTCAGAGATTTGATGTTTTACCGGATCCCTGATATTCACGGTACATTCGTGAAATGGTCGTTCGTGAAAATCCCCACTTCATCGCAACCTCGGAGATGTTGTGTCCCATCGCTCGTGCGCCGACTATAACACCACGTTCAAATTCACTTAAATTTTTATAACCTACCATTGTAGCAGCAGTAAGCGATCTAACAACTGCGCCAGACACTTGTTGTCTTATATAGTCGTTGCCGACCGCAGTGCCATATTTTTCCTGTTTACATCTCTCTGTATTTCAATACGCATGCCCATACCAGTTTCTTTGACGCTTCACTGTACGTCACACGAAAAAACCCCCATTTTCTAAGGCACAAGTAGATGTATCAAGATGAAATTTATCTCACATTCTGAGGTCTATTGTTGTTTATTGGTATACGAATATTAAGCTTATCAGTCAATGTAGCCAAAAGATACGGCGATATATGTCACATATTTTGATGGCTGCAAACTCACTCATTAAAACCTAAAGGGTACATCCCCTTGACCTAGAATAATTAAATCTGGCAAAAAGAAAGGTTATACCACATAGCCGAAGGTACAAACAAAACCAGAAATTTGTTAATTTGTTATTATATCATACGAAAATCTATTTCTTTTGTCATTTGTTATCCTATTTAAAACGTGATACTAAAATATTCTCCATAGTTTTGGAATCTGTGGGACCAATACCTTGCCAGTATCAATTTCGATTACTTGCAAAAATCGTCGAGTACCACAATTTCCGGAATGGACGAACTGTCTGTATTCATAATTAAGTTTCTGCGGAACTCCCAATGCGCAATTTCTACCCTCACCGCCGAATTTGTGTTTAAAATTTAAGGAATATTAGACATTTCGACGGCAGGCAGTAAATACGCAGTCATTGCTGCTGTATCTGAAATATTCTGATTACTGACATCGTCGCACTGGCAAGTTAAACGTTTTACGTCTTTAATTCCGAACAACCGAAATAGGATCTACTGTTACTAAACTCTGATTCATCCGCTCTTGTTTAGTAGTTGTTCGAAATGAATGTGAAGAAATGAATCTCAGGTCGGAGAACGGGTCATCTGCAGAGAGGATACGACTTCCGGATACGAGCGTTCTCCTCCTCTTACTGGGCCGCGAATTTTCATTCCAGCGTCAATTTGCCTGTACGCGGGATTGAAGATTTCGGTAAACCTGTTACGACGAAAACTGATTTCAATTTGGGAAAGCAGATTTCAAGATGGCGACCGCATTCCGAGTTAGAACTCGAATGAAGCGGATATCGATTCAGTTCTCCCTCGCTCGCGATCTTCTGAATAGCGAGAGGATGCAGCAGCGCCCATTCAGAGTCACCTTGGCAGAAATTCTCAGGTCTGGCGATGCCTGAACTGAAGGGTCTCTCTAGCTGGAATTCTCAATACAGACAATACGGAATTCATGAAGCGTTCTATTTCGCTAAACTTTAATACACAATTTTAGCTTTTTGCGCTTATTCTGAACCGCTCATCCATGTAAAGGACTTTACACTCTAAGCTGAAAGGGCGTATTATTTAATAACCAGTTTCGAAGTCCGACATATAAGGTTTTTATTAATGGTCAGTCAGTTTATTGGATACAGTGCTAAGATTTGTCTAGAGAAACTGAACCCTGGGAAAGCCTCATTTACCAAAATTCACTGCAACATGTGTGACCATAATTCATACAATAGCATATCTCAGTGACTATAATCGAAAAGGGGGTGGAATATTAGGGTTTAACGAGGCGTCGACGGCGAGGTCATTGGTAGTGGAGCACAAGTGGGGGAGGATGGGGAACGAAATTGCCCGTGTCTTTATCAGGAATTTCCCATAAATCATTTGTGGATCCACAAAAAATCTAAATCTGGTTACGAGTTCAGTCTCTGCGCTACCTTGCTTGCAGACTGTACCCGAATTCAGGCTGCACAAATGATGTGTCCACTAAATTAGTGAGCAACTTAACGCATTCATATACATGATCACTCGCTAAATGTGGCTTTCCATTCAAAATATGGATGAGGAAAATAAGCTCTAGCTCGCATATAATGATTTAGTGCCCTTCCATTTGGTTAACGTCACATCTTTACAGAAGTCAGTAACGATTAATAATTAACATAAAAGATTTTTTACCCTCTTATTAATTAACGTCATTATCGCATTATCGTAATGTTTTTCGTTGTGAACAATCTGCCATTTTATATCTTTTGTATAATTAATATCTGTTGAAGTCGAACTTCATGTTTATCTGTGTTTGCTACGTTCAGTTGTCACCTGAAGACGGCTTGAGAAGCCGAAAGCCGGTTCGTGACTAAATAAATATGATTTTCCTACGATTAGTAATTGTATTGCGAAGGTGATTTGAAAGTAGAACAAGGGGATTTTATCGTATCTGTGTAGCAATGAACTCGGTAACCGCTTTTATTACTTCCACAGCATATGTATAACGATCTGTAGTTGTATTAGATTTAATTATCCATGAGTATCTCAAGAATGAAGTGTGTATGTTGGGTGTCCCTCCTGACAATCGTCAGGCACTTTACAATCAAAATTATCTTTAAGCAGAATTTTAAGTGCCTAGTCGACGGCGCGATTCCACATTAGTCTAGTGCGATATTTATTTTATCGGTATGCATTAACATGGACAGTAGATTACAAAGAGTAACCAGTACCCCAGTAGCGATTGAGCAACGTTCCTGCATTGCGGTAGCAGTCAGTGCAGGCCACGACAGTGCCATCGCTGCTGGAATGCTGATTATTCTTCGTGTTTTACTGTCCCTGTAAATTCATATAGGTAAAATGAATATCAGACTAGACTAATTTGAGATCGCTCTATCGAATGACCACGTAAAATTCCGCTTTAAAAATCATATTCCTTGTGACGCTTTTCGTCCACACCGGCCATCGCATGAAAGACATGATGAGCATGTAGTTTTTTCGCTGACTCCAGCTACACACTGTAAAACCTAAATTGCAAATATCTGCCGAAACGCTTGAGAAAATACGCCTGACGACACTTTGGAGGAAGACCCTGTATATCCACGGTCTTTGACTTATAGGTACAAACGAAAACGGTGAGTGGAGAACAGTGAAACAAGCAAATAATCCTAATAAACATAGCTCCAACAGTTTTTCCGATACGACGTATATACAAGTGCCGTCATGCCAATGTTAATGCACTATTAATGTCCAAGGCTACGTTTTTGAAGATGTTCATTAAGGTGACATATTATATCTCAACGGGAGGCACCCAATCCGCCACCATCGGATTCTGGGGAGGCTAGGCTGAGACGTTATATGTAAAATTAGATAAAATCGGTGTGCTCTGGCCAACTCAAGCAGAAAATCGAAACTTGCTTTGGCACACTCAACACGAATTCCCTCTTAAATCATGTACAGTTCTATAACTTAGGACAGACACTTGAAGAAGAAAAAGAGTTTAGTTGGTCGGTTGATTTAGGGGAGGAGACCAAACAGCGAGGTCATCGGTCTCATCGGATTAGGGAAGGATGGAGAACGAAGTCTGCCGCGCCCTTTCAAAGAAACTATCCCGGCATTTACCTGTAGCGATTTAGGGAAACCACAGAAAACCTAAACCAGGACGGGCAGAGACGGGTTTGAACCGTCGTCTGCCGAATGAAAGCTCAAAACAAGATCGCCAGAGAAGAACACCATGGAATTTGGAAATTACCTGCTGTTCAAAAACAAAACAGACAAAAGAGTCCTTAAAAACTCACCCCCATCTGGTGGTTGCATTCGTAGTTTCACACCACATTCTCCGTTTCGCATTTCAAATAAAGACGGCGAACAATGGCAATTTCCTCGAATTGTGCAAAAATGTACATAGTAATTAATTCACGTAGCAAAAATGGCATTCCATGGGCCGGAGCGTGGACTGAACGTTAGCTCCCTTAATCGGGTAGGTAGCTTCGAGAATTTAAAAAAAGAAATGGGTAGGTTATAGTTAGATGTAGTGGAAATTAGTGAAGTGTGGGGTCAGGATGGGCAGTATTTCTGGTCAGGTCAGTACAGGGTTATCAGCACAAAATCAAATCGGCGTAATGCAGGAGCGGGCCTACTAATGAATATGAGAATAGATGTGTGGATAAGCTACAATGAACAGCATAGTGAACGCATTATCGTAGCAAAATAGACACAAAGGCAACAGGCACCACAATAGCGTACGTTTATATGTCAGCTAGCTCCGCAGGTGATGCAGAGATTGGAAGAATGTATGAGTCGACAAAGGAAATTATTTGTATAGTTAAGGGGGACGAAAATTTAATTCTGATGGCTGATGGAATTCGGCAATAGGAAAAGGTAGAGAAGCAAAGATAGCAGGAGAACTTTGACTGGGGGCAAGAAATGAAAGAGGATGCCGTCTGGCAGAATTTTGCACAGAGCATATTTTAATCATTGCTAACACTTGGTTTTAGAATCATGAAAGAAGGTTGTATACATGGTTAGAGTCCTGGGGACACTGAAAGGTATCAGACTGATTACATATTGGTAAACCAGAGATTTAGAAGCCAGAATATAAACTGTAAGGCATTTCCAGGAGCTGATGTGGACTATGACCCTAATTTATTGCTTATGAACAGCAGATTACAACTGAAGAAACTGAAAAAATGTAGGACAGTAGGGAGACGAGACCTCGATGAATTTAAATAATCAGAGGTTGTTGACAATTTCAGAATAATGAATAGGCAGCAATGGATTGAAACAAAGGAAAAGAATACGTTAAAAGATGAATGGGCAGGTTTGAGAGACGAAATAAAGGAGGTAGCAGGGCACCACATCGGTAAAAAGGCAAAGCCTAGTAGAAATCCTTGTTTATACAGGAGGTATTGGGTTTATTCCGGCGAAGTGACAAGCGCTGCCACAAAGATGAAGAACGCAAGAGGAGAGAAGGCTGCGAGACGACGTCGGCCAATGGTGCGCTGATTAGGACCGCACCACGACAGGAGCGGCCTCTACAAGAGGAGAATATAAGCGACGTTCCTGCCAGCCTCGACCGGACAGTAGAAGATGGTCTATTAGACCCGGCATTGGATGAGGCCATAAAAGAGCATCATCTTAACTGCTATGCTGAGACTGTGTGTCATATATCAGTTCCTTACATGGACATTGCATACAGTAAAGGACTCTGACTGTTTGCATGTGTGGTATGCGTATTGTAGACCTTCAGTACATGCACCATCAGATTATTTGACTTGTCGCTCTAACGAAGTAGACGAGTGTCAGCAATGTGTCTCGTGGCCTTATCTTGGCGTGTTTATCCTCTGGTGTTAGGTCAGACGATAGAAATGCCACTGTCACGCTTAGAGTAGCAGGTTGACGGTGACCAACTTTACAAAGAACTTGATTAATTTTCACACACATTTATTAAAACAATAACAAGCATAAAAATTACTTAACTTGGTTCTGGATGCTATTTACAATTGAAAATCTGAAGTTACTTTGCCATTGGTACGTTAATCATATTCTCACATATATCTCTGATACTTGACAAACGTGTCTACACATTTATCTTCATGTCTATGTACAGGGATATGGCAATCTTATTAGGCGTAGACTGAAACTTGACTATAGACTGGAACAGATAAATGTAGAACTCGTACAGACTAAGGCAGACTGGTACAGACTAAGACAGACCCGTACAGACTGGTGCAGATAAATGCAGACTGACTAATTGAAGGTCTGTACACTCGTTATAATACCTCGTGCGTTCATGTATAACTGCGGGAGTGTGATGCGCGAGTAGAAAAGGTTCTACATTAGCAGCAATATCATTGGCTGCGTTACATATTAATACGCGGACCGGCGGAAGCAGAATTTGGTCCGTCTCTATGGCAGCGCCATCTCGCAGTGTGCTGTGCCTGTGCTGTTGTGCTTAGCAGGGTGCGCTCTAGAGGGAAAGTTGTGTACGTGCTGACTACGCAGAACTATAAACACAACAGCATGTCACTCATCGCTTGCAATAACTCGTTGTAAATCCCAAATTAAGTATTGTCAGTCTTCTTTACTGTAATAAAAATATTAATTACTTTGTTGAATTGTAATATACCTATCCGAGAAGGCAGCGTCCTTTAGGCACCCTTTAAGAGACTAGTGGGCAGGACGCCACAGGATTTAACAGACTAAAGAAGAAGACATAAAAAATGCAGCAAATGAAACTGGTGAAAAGGAATACATACACCTAAACGACGAGATCGATAGAAAGTGCAAAATGGCTAAGCAAGAATGGCTAGAGGACAATTGCAAGGCTGTTGAAGTATGCATAGTTAGGGGAAAGATGGATGCTGCCCATAGAAAAATTAGAGAGATCCTTGGAGAAAAGAGAAGCAGCTGTATGAATATCAAGAGCTCAGATGGCAACGCCAGTGCAAAACAAAGAAAGGAAAGCTGAAACGTGTGAGGAATATATAAAGGTCCCGAGGGGTGATTTTGCTGAACAGGGATAAACTGCAGGAAACAATCCCTGAGAGGATAAGGAGCATGCCCGACAGAACACACTACATCAGGGGGTGCCAAAGAAACACAGACAAGCTTCAAGGACAGGCGTCTTACACCAAAACAACAAAAAATGGCTACGAAACATGGGCTCTAAAATGCATGCATTTAGAGTTATGAGCACTTGTTCGGTTGAAGAGATGTATTTCACACCAGCGAAGATGAGAAATTTGTTCATAGCTCTTAATCATTTTAGACCCCATGTTTATTGCACATTTTTTTTCCTTGGGTGGTCCATACTACGTCCTCCTAAAATAATGAATACAAAGTCACTGCAGCAGAAGAGATCTAAAAGAATAATGCTAAAGATTAGACGGGTAGGTTGAATAACGAATGAGGAGGTACGGAATCGAACTGGAGATAAAAGAATTTTATGGAATAATATGACGAAAGAAGGAAATAGTTGATGGGCTACACCCTGGAGCATTAAATAATCAAATGGTTCAAATGGCTCTGAGCACTATGGGATTTAACATCTGAGGTCATCAGTCCCCTAGAACTTAGAAATACTTAAACCTAACTAACCTAAGGACATCACACACATCCATGCCCGAGGCAGGATTCGAACCTGCGACCGTAGCAGTCGCACGGTTCCGGACTGCGCGCCTAGAACCGCGAGACCACCGCGGCCGGCCATTAAGGAATCGTCGTTTGGTAATGGAGGGAAGTGTGTGTGAGAGGGGGGGGGGGTGCGGAGAGGGGGGATAAAAATCGTAAAAGGAGACCAAGGCACAGGATAGGCTAGCATGAAGAGCTGCGTCAAAACAGTCTTTAGACTGAAGACAGTGACAGCAACAGCATGCCGGGCAACAAAGCACATAAACTCAGAAAAGGCAAACGAGTCATGGGACATGGTAGAAAATACAATCTTGAAAATTCCACAAAATCATTTGAAATTTCTAATGGGCTGTTCTAACGCACAGTTACGGAAAGAGGGAAAATACAGAAAAACAACTGATGACTTCCTTGTGCATAAATAGAACAGTCAGAAAGAGACTACTAGAACTGCGTATAAACTTCAACCTCAAAATTATGTCAGCCCACTTGAAATAAAAAACCCTCAAAACAAAACAAAAAAAAACATGGGAATTACCCAAAAAGAATGTAGGTGAATTCCAAACTGATTAAAGCACAGTCTCGTATCCACGACACAAGGTTATTTTAAATGTTCAGGTACTCAAAGGAGCTACTGTTGATAAAGAACAACACATAATCCTGATAAAACTGAATTTAAAGCACAAAAAAATCAGCAGAAGGTTATCAGTAATTGGTAAATTTAATGGTACTAAAATCCAACCATTTCATTATAAAACGAATGCGACAAAAGTCAAGCATAAAATTGGGAACAGCTCAAACTGAAGTCGATCAAAGCTGCTCAAAACCGAATTCCTTCACAAATGAGGGAAAACGCCCTTAGTTGAGTGAATATTATGTAAATGAGCAAAATCTCGACCGAATGCATTCGAAAAATTGAATAGTAGCAAATCAGAAGATGCTCCTGGCAACTAGAAACGAAGCATGAAAATTAATTAGACAAGCAAAAAGACAATATGAGAACAGGAAAATCTGTGACACTGAAGCTTTCCAAAAAGCAACAATAGGACTGTTTGAACAACAATAGAACTTCTTATAAAACTTTTAAGACAAAGCGAAATGAAAACCAGCTCCAAAAACCCTACTTCAAGAAGGAAAACGGATAATTGGAATCCAACAACCTTGAAAACTACGAAGAAGTTTACCTATATTTTTTTAAAAAGTTCAGAACTGTATGAACCCATAGTAAAATTTCTACTAGAGATTCCCCTTACCAACAACCCAAATTCTAAATCGACAACCAAGGAGGAAATTGGTAGACTAAATCAGAGATTAAAAACAACACTGCGTCACGTGGTGACAAAACTGTTGCAGAGGTTCTGAAATCACCAGACTGCGAAACGTTTAAAGAAATTCCAATTATCATACAAAACATTTGCAGAACTGAAGAAATTCGAATGACTGATGCATCCACTACATAAAAAGGAAGGCAGAAAGTATGTCAATAATTGTAGAGGAAGTTGTCTTCTTCCTATCCCATACAAAGTCTTATCTCAATGTCTCCTATACCAAGCACAACAACAATTTGAATGAAGGATTGGTGAATATCGAGCAGGCTTCAAACCAAATTAATCTTGCCCAAAATAAATTCTAGTTTTGAAGCTAATTCTCAGGCATCAAAAACTTCGTAGCAAGATGGTGGTATATACCTTAGAAAATCTTTAAAAAAGCTTATGAACCAGTGGATGGTAAGCCTCTCTCTTCAAAATTCTAAAATTACAACGTTTGAACCTCAAAACCAGTGAAGTTATAAGCAAATCATTAAAATCGTTCAAAATATGAGATAAAATTTAAGGGAAAAATTTCGGAACATTTTAAAATGAAAACAAGACTAAGAAAGGTGGCGCACTCTTTCCATAATTATTCAACTGTGACTTAGAAAAAAATAATCTTAGAGTGGAGGAAACTGAAGCCAGAGCTTAAAATTGGCGAACCAAGTGAATTAGGAAGACCGGACAACAGGAAAGACTGCTTACCTTTGGTAAACGCCTGTCAGTGTCAGGACATTCAAACAGCGCAAAAATAAATGGAAATTCGTAAAGAATCATTAGAAATAGTAAGGCTCCAAATGTCGTTCGAAAACAAATACATGTCTAGAAATTACCTGGCACCAAAAATTCTAAGACATAAATACTGGAAAACTCGAGACAGCTTCTCAAATCAAATATTTAGGCGAAACCATTTAGGAACATGGCCTGGGAAGATTGGTTACACAATTTGATATCACAAAATGAAAACAATTATCAGGCATGGAGTTAAAACTGTCACACTGACACTTAAGAAATCGAAAAGAGGAAACGAAAAGTTATAGGAAAATTTGGGTCCAAAATTTACTGAAGAAAGAACATACAGGCTAAGAGCATATGAAAAAATTGGAAAGTCTAACAACAGTTATACGCGTATGAGAAAACGAACGCTAAAATTATGTGGGCGTATTAAAATAATGGAACCAACAAGATTAAGAACACAGGTTTTTAAATGGTACACTGACAAGCCAAAACATAATAACCTCTGCTCACAGAGGCGTTGGATGCCGCCTGGTGGCGTTTCAAACAATTGAGGCGGTAACAAAAGTCTGTAAGCGGAGCAAACACGGACGGGGGATCAGCCTAGCTAAGATACTGGCTGCAAATGAGGAAATCCACTAAGACAAGCGACTTTGACAAAGGGCAGACTATTAATACCCAGAGCCTGTGAACGAGTATCTCAAAAACGGCGAAGCTGATCGAATATACACGTGCTACTGTCGCGGAGAGCTAGAAGGTCAGTGAAACTAGCACTAGGCCGTAAATGGCTGGACGTCCACGACTCTTCACAGAACGTTGGATTCGGAGACTTGTCTGCTCTGTAAAATACGATTGATGGTTATCTACGGCAGCTCTGCCGAAAGAGGGCAACGGTCTTGCCGCAGTGGATACACGGGTTCCCGTGAGATCACCGAAGTTAAGCGCTATTGAGCGTGGCCGGCACATGGATGGGTGACCATCCAGCCCTTCATGCGGTGTTTGCATTTTTCGGGGTGCACTCAGCCTCGTGATGCCAATTGAGGAGCTATTCGACCGAATAGTAGCGGCTACGGTCAAGAATACCATCATAACGACCGGGAGAGCGGTGTGCTGACCCCACGCCCCTCCTATCCGCATCCTCCACTGAGGATGACACGGCGGTCATGGCCTGAAGGTGGAGTCCTTTTTTTCTGCCGAAAGAACACGCAGAAGTATTTTGAATCACATCATTCATCGTACACTGTTGCTCTGCAGCGGACCACCGCTACATGTTCACATGTTGCCCCAACAAGAGAGTCAATTACGATTGCAGTGGGCACATACCATCGGCACTCGGCCGTCGATGAATGGTAAGGTTTCGGCTCTTCGAGTAATCACCTTTTTGCTACACTAGGTCGATGGTCGTCTCCACAATCGCGGTCATCGTGGTGAATAGTAGCTCGAAACGTGCAGCGCACCATGGGCGTTGGCTGATGGGAACAGTATTGTGCTACGGGAGATATTCTCTTGCGCTTGCGGGGAACTTACGGTAGTAATCGAAGACACGCTGACAGCTGCGAACCACCGGCATCCCTTCATGTTTGATGTCTTATCCGACGGCGATACCATCTTTCAGCAGTATAACTGTCCGTGTCTCGCAGCAGAACAGTGCTACAGTGGCTTGAGGAGCATTACAGTGCACTCACATTGATGTCTGGGGACCAAATTCGTCACATGTAAATCCTATGGAATCCATCAGGTTCGCTATCGAGCGCAATCACCAGTTATGCAAATCAGCGGCTCGTTATTTACGCTAATTACATGACCTGTGCATATATATCTCACGCCACACACCTCCACAAATTTACCATCAATTTGTCGGATCCCTGATACGCATAATCAGTGACTTATTTTGTTCCAAAGACGGGCAGACGAGCTGTTAAGCAGGTGGTCATAATGTTCTGGCTCCACAGTGTATGAAACCCCGCGGCACAGCTACACTACTGGCCATTAAAATTGGTACACCACGAAAATGACGTGCTACAGACGAGCAATTTAACCGACTGGTAGAAGATGCTGTGGTATGCCAATTCTTAGCTTTTGAGAGCATTCACACAAGGTTGGCGCCGGTGGCGACACCTACAACGTGCTGACATGAGGAAAGTTTGCAACCCATTTCTCATACACAAACAGCAGTTGACCAGCGTTGCCAGGTGGAACGTTGTTGTGATGTCTCGTGTAAGGAGGAGAAATGTGTACCATCACGTTTCCGACTTGGATGAAGGTCGGATTGTAGCCTATCGTGATTGCGGTTTATTGTATCGCGACATTGCTGCTCGCGTTGGTCGAGATCCAATGACTGTTAGCAGAATATGGAATCGGTGGTTTCAGGAGGGTAATACGGAAAGCCATGCTGGATCCCAACGTCCTCGTACCACTAGCAGTCGAGATGACAGGCATCTTATCCGCATGGCTGTAACGGATCGTGCAGCCACATCTCGATCCCTGAGTCAACAGATGGAGAAGTTTGCAAGACAACAACCATCTGCAGGAACAATTCGACGACGTTTGTAGCAGCACGGACTATCAGCTTGGAGACCATGGCTGCGGTTACCCTTGTCGCTGCATCACAGGCAGGAGCGCCTGCGATGGTGTACTCAACGACGAACCTGGGTGCACGAACGGCAAAACGTCATTTTTTCAGATGAATCCAGGTTCTCATTACAGGATCACGATGGTCGCATCCGTGTTTGATGACATTGCGGTGAACGCACATTGGAGGTGTGTATTCGTCATCGCCATACATGCGTATCAACTGCCGTGATGGTATAGGGTGCCATTGGTTACACGTCTCGGTCACCTGTTGTTAGCATTGACAGCACTTTGAACAGTGGACGTTACATTTCAGATGTGCCAAGACCGGTGGCTTTCCCCATCATTCGATCCCTACGAAACCCTACATTTCAGCAGGATAATGCACGATAGCATGTTACAGGTCCTGTACAGGCCTTTCGGGATACAGAAAATGTTCGACTGCTGCCCTGGTCAGCACATTCTCCAGATCTCTCACCATTTGAAAACGTCTGGTCAATGGTGGCCAAGAAACTGGCTCGTCAAAATACGCCAGTCACTACTCTTGTATCGTGTTGAAGCTGCATGGGCAGCTGCACCTGTGCACGCCATCCGAGCTCTGTTTGGCACAATGGCCAGGGGTATCAAGGCCGTTATTACGGCCAGAGGTGGTTGTTGTGGGTACTGATTTCTAAGGATCTATGCACCCAAATTGCGTGAAAATGTAATCACATGTCAGTTCTAGTATAATATATTTGTCCAATGAATGCCCGTTTATCATCTGCATTTCTTCTTGGTGTAGCAATTTTAATGGCCAGTAGCCTAAAATTGTAACAATAAAATGGATCAGTGCAGTAAAAGAACCGAAGAAATCAGGAAAAACACAACATAATGTAACAGACACACTTTTAGGCCCAAAATTCAGGCCTGAACAGTTGCCCAGGAAAAAAAGTCTTCGAAGTTCGGACCGGAACGGCTTGGCGTGACAAGCAGAAAATAGCCCATTATGAGAGAATCGCGGTAATATGGGCATAAAGAAAGGCTAAAACTAAACCCTGAAAATCTCCCTTATTGTGCGTCGCGTGGTCCATAAGGCCCCAAGCTGTTTCTCCTAGTCGGGGTTTATCTCGTCTTTCGGCAGATATCTGTAATTTCGATTTTGCAGTTTGTAGCTATAGTCAGCCCAAACAAATGATGCTCATCACGCCTTTCATGCGACGCCAGCGTCTACGGAAAGCGTCACTTTGTTTCTCATTACAATAAAATAATTTTTAAAGCGGAACTTTATGTGCCCGTTCGATATAGCCATCCTAGATTAGCACAGCGTGGTATTAGTTTTATCGCAACGTATTAACAAGGACAGCGCCCGCCCAGTTAGGCGTGCGGTCTGACGCCCAGCTTTCCGGGCGCATACGCGTGCCGGCCCCCGGCACGAATCCGCCCGGCAGATTAGATGTCGAGGTCCGGATGTGGATGGTTTTTAAGGCGGCTTTTCATCTGCCTCGGCGAATGCGATCTGGTTCCCCTTATTATATATTATACTGTCCCTGTTAATGTACCGTATATCGACGAATCTAATGTCGCACTAGACTAATTTTGTACCGCTCTGTCGAATAAGCACCTAAAATTTCGCATTAAAAATCATCTTGTTTGTAATGAGAAACAAACTGCCGTTTTTCGTCTGCGCTGTGCATCTCATGAAAGACATGATGAATAATAACACAAAATATTCGAAAAAGCGAATTTGCAAATATCTGCTCAAACACGAGATAAAATGAGTGTGACGACTCTTTGGAGACACACCTGGACATGTCCGAAAGAACAGATAACATCTTTATATATATATATATATATATATATATATATATATATATATATATATATATATATATATATATATATAAGGCTCAACGGCCATTTGACTCTCTTCTTCTGTGTGGATGCACAAACAGTGCTCAAACTCCCAAGGGAATCGTCAAAAAGCCGCGAGTAATGACTATAATGGGCAGGGGCACTATGAATATAGTGCGGGATAATAAGTTGAGAATGTGGGTCTCACGGGAAACTTGCCAGAGGTAAGTCCCTGCAGTCTCACTAGCCTCTGTGTCCTCGGTGGCTCAGATGGATAGAGCGTCTGCCATGTAAGCAGGACAAAAAAAAATGGTTCAAATGGCTCTGAGCACTATGGGACTGAACTTCTGAGGTCATCAGTCCCCTAGAACTTACAACTACTTAAACCTAAGGACATCACACACATCCATTCTCGAGGCAAGATTCGAACCTGCGACCGTAGCAGTCACGCGGTTCCGGATTGAAGCGCCTAGAACCGCTCGGCCACCACGGCCAGCGAAAAACTGTTGTCACATATCGTTGACAAGGAAGCGTGGAGGAAGGTGCATCTAATGACACCTCTGATAAAGGTTACGTATGAACGTAGTGGTAACGGGCACAATTTTCACATATGTGAATACCATACGTGTGTAAGGTTTTCAGATTTTTTTGCTGTTGTAAATAATTCACCTCTATTGTATTGGGTCAAAGATGAATGATCGCACTGCATGAGTTCTGAATAAGATCCTTGTCTCTGGGTTTACTTGTATCTGTGGTTTACTTGTTAGTCAGTCTGTTGTGGAGTGCTGGGACATTCTTACTTGGGGCGTAGAAGCGAGCAGCTGAGTTTTCCAAAGAATGAGATCTGTTTTCTCTGAATCTGGGAGAAGCTATCTAGAATACTTTATTAGAGAGATAAAAATAGTTATATAATGCTTTCTTTTTCATTTTATTGCTGGAGAAAATTCTGGAGGGAATTTAAAGGTATGTTTGTACTTTCCTTGTACTGAGAGAATTTTATTACTGTTAGAGTCTTCTTAGGTTGTGCAGTCTTTTTGTCAATAACAAATGTTTGACTTCTCGAAAATGATTTTCTTTAAAATAAAATCGACCTCCATGAATCATAGTAAAGTTCTGAATTTTTATGTTGTGTGCATTGCTTGCACCTTACACCTCACGCAGCAACCATTATTTCAGAGAAAAACAAGAGTAGATTTTTTTCTTTAGTTGTTATATTTCCTGGTTTGTATTTACTTTCGAGAACGTCAGTACTCCAGATGCTAAAACAGGGTGCTGA
Source organism: Schistocerca gregaria (assembly GCF_023897955.1). Taxonomy (NCBI): domain Eukaryota; kingdom Metazoa; phylum Arthropoda; class Insecta; order Orthoptera; family Acrididae; genus Schistocerca; species Schistocerca gregaria. The sequence continues at coordinate 129,468,530 of NC_064931.1, read as the reverse complement.
GTAAGAGGTAAGTCCCTTTTATTTCAGGGCAGATGTGCACACCGTGACTGGACGGAATTGCCAGGTGTCGTGTAACAGGCAAATTAATTTTCTGTGAACACTATTGGTAATTTCAAACAGCTATTTCTTCCTAGTAGACCAGTGGATATTCCAAATCAAGTATTGCGCTTTATATCACGCAAATTTCATTTGGTACTTCGGTACTGAGTTTTAGTTATATAGTTTTCATTGAGCACACTATTAGTTTCTTTTCGGATTTCATCAGATTCACTTTCTTTATTTCGAATTCTGCGTTACATGAAGTTCGTAGTTTTATTTCACGACCCTGTTCACTTGCGCAACACGAAGCCAACCAACAGTTAGTTCTTCTAGCAACTAAATACGTTATCTAAAGTACATGTTAATTAAGTGGAAAATTTTCGAAATCAGTATATCCACTTCTCTCACATACAGACAATATTTTATAGAAAGCTTACATGTAAAGTGATAAAAGGCAACCTTATGCGGGTCTTTTTCGCTGTACCAGCGTAAACCACATCAATATCCATTAGTTCAGATTTCAAACAAAACTACACGTGACGAGGTCAACGGCTAAAAATCAAATGGAATGCATGTCGGTGAATTTCACTTCACTATTTTGTCGTCAAATATATGTTTTACAGTTTTTCACTGTGACGGAGCTAACTTGAAAATTCCCAAGGGGACGAAATTAACTAATAGCGAAATGCATGAAACAAAGTGATTATTTCAAAAAATGAATTTATTGCCTCAAAGAATATAACTTCAATAGATAAGATGGCTGTAAGCTTCCAACTTCGTGGCTTCCCACCACTTAGGTAATAAGTATACAGTCACTGTGCGTGTGGAATACAAACAACAACCAAAACGTAAAACAATAATATTTTCATAAAAATTACCCCTCTCTTGCTCTGCCTGTTTCACCTTCTATCCAATGACGACGGCCAAGCAATAGCAGCCGGAAAAGTTTTATCCAATAACTCCACTTTTTCGGCATAAGCGTGGTGAGGGGGTGGGGAGAACTTCCTCTCATAAGTAAACACTACATTGGTCTTTGACAGTGTTCAGCTAACCGTGAATAACGGAAGATCCTGAAAGGGGAGGGGGGGCAAAACATCGATCGTGTAAAAGGAAAAATGATTAGAGTTTAACGTACCGGCGACAGCGCGGTCATTAGAGACGGAGCACAAACCCGGATTACGAAAGGATGGGCCAGAAAATCCGCCGTGCCCTGTTCAAAGGAATCATTCACTCAATTGCCTGACCCAATTTAGCGAAATCACGGAAAAATCTAAATCTGAATGGCCGGACGGGGATTTGACCCATCGTCTTCCCGATTACGAGTCCAGTGTGATAACCGCTGCGTCACCTCGTTCGGTATCCACAGTGTAGAAAAAACAGGAGAAGAACAACCTAGAAGACTTTCATCTCCAGTGATTACGGAATGTTTGCAAAATACTCATCAACATCTGCCATAACCTTTTTATTGGAATTTAGTGTTTTCCAAGTAGAAATATCTATATGTGAGGACACATGGAATTCAGTGGCTCGTAATCTTCTGAAAACGTTGGACATCCCAACATTTGGTACCTCAAATCCCTACCAAAGCATCTCTGTACACTACTTTCTTTGCTGCAGGACCATCGTCTTTCATTCTCAGCTTACGTCACTATTTCGTGTCCGGAGTGAAGTGAGCACTTATGTTAACACATTACTAAGAAATAGTCATTCAGAATTTGTTGGATTATTCTTAAAACTATTCGAAGATTGGTGAGAAATTTGTGTTGGAAATTGCTTTCAAAGAGCATTCCATAAATGCGACAACTATCTCCTACTAAGGTTCCGAACAGTTAATTATTCGTGTTAAATAATCTCTAAAATTTCCACTCACGATCACTTTGGTGACATCTGCTTATTTAGAATGTTTTCATCTTGCGTTACACTTTTGGGACGTCTTTCACGAGAAGTTAAGCTATGTTTCAAGGACCGATGCACATACACTATGTGATCAAAAGTATCCGGACACCCTAAAAACATATTTTTTCGTATTAGGTGTATTGAGCTGACACCTACTGCCACGTACTCCATGTCAACGACCTCACTAATCATTAGAAATCGTGATAGTGCAGAATGAGGCTCCCCCTGGAACTCACGGACTCAACGTGGTCAGGTGATTGGGTGTCACTTGTGTCATATGTCTGTACGCGAGATTTCTACACATCTAAACATCCCTAGGTCCACTGTTTCCGATGTGGTAGTGAAGTGGAAACGTGAAGGGACACGTACAACACATACCTCGTCTGTTGACTGACAGAGACCGCCGACAGTTGAAGAGGGTTGTAATGTGTAATAGGCAGACATTTCTCCAGATCTTCACACGGGATTTATAGCCTGCATCAGGATCCACTACAAATACTACGAGAGTTAGGCGAGAGGTGAGAAAAACTTGTATTTCATGGTCGGGCGGCTACTCATAAACCACACGTCACGCCGGTAAATTCCAAACGACGTCTCGCTTGGAGTAAGGGGCGGAAACATTGGACGATTGAACAGTAGAAAAACGTTGTGTGGAGTGACGAATCACGGTACACGATGTGGCGATCCGATGGCTGGCAGTGGGTGCGATAATCGATAACGGTCCGGCACTTGCAACCTCTGTGGACTCGCAGGCGCTTGCAGCGCCGCCGTATGGCACGGACAGAGACTTGCAGATCGCACCGGCTACAGCGAAGTCAGATTAGAATAGCCTGCAGGCCGCTAGGTTCGCAGCCTCTAGTTCGCGCATGTATTACGCACGTAATACCAGAATAGTGTATCTTGCTTGATGTATAATCCAGTTAATGTTTGATAATGAGATATATTTGTATTCAAGAAAGACAGTTGTTATTACTTACAATCTGGAGTGCAGTAGCAGGACAAAGTTAAGTGAAAGTAATTACTAAAGCATTCCAGTACCAATTATTATAGAATGTTCCAGATTCCTGCCACCATCCCACTCGTGCTACCCTCTATCATCCCACTGCAAATCCCAGGGGTACCGATCGAAAAGCATCCTGCATTTGTGTGAGGTCACGAAATGTTGCCATTAACCTTCACATCAGTGGGTATGGCGAATGCCAGGTGAACGTCAGCTGCAAGCGTGTGTAGTGCCAACAGTAAAATTCAGAGGCGGTGGTGTTATGGTGTGGTCGTGCTTTTCATGGAGGGAGCTTCCACCCCTTGTTGTTTTGCGTGGCACTATCACAGCACAGGCCTATATTGATGTTTTAAGCACCTTCTTGCTTCCCACTGTTGAAGAGAAATTCGAGGATAGCGATTGCACCTTTCAACACGATCCAGCAAATGGTCATAATGCACGGTCTGTGGCGGAGTGGTTACACACCAGTACCATCCCTGTAATGGACTGGCCTGCACAGAGTCCTGACCTGAATCCTACGGATTACCTTTGGGATGCGTTTTGGAACGCCGACTTCGTGTCAGGCCTCACCGACCGACATCGATACCTCTCCCCGGTGCAGCACTCAGTGAGGAATGGACTGCCATTCCTGAAGAAACCTTCCAGCACGTGATCGAACGTATGCCTGCGAGAGAGGGGAGCTGTCATCAAGGCTAAGGGTGAGCCAACACCATATTGAATTTCAGCATTATCGATGGAGGGCGCCACGAACTTGTAAGTCATTTTCAGCCACGTGTCGAAATACTTTTGATCACATAGTGTATTAATTGTTCCAAATGAATGACAGGAGTTCTTATAAATTTTGACCAGCTTAGGAACAAATCCGTTACTGGCAAAGGCTTTAATAAAGGAACGGTATTCCAGTTTACCCATTTGAATAAAAGATACTGTTCACGACGTCCCTATATTTACATACTGTCCTGTTTTACCAGTCTGTCCAGCCTACGACGTCCGACATCAGTAATGAGGGGTGGCCGCCCCGTCCAACGACGTCTGGACGTGGTTTCGCCTTGGTTTCGCCAAGTGTTGAAGACACTCACCAGAGCACTAAATGGTTCAAATGGCTCTGAGCACTATGGGACTTAACTGCTGAGGTCATCAGTCCCCTAGAAGTTAGAACTACTTAAACCTAACTGACCTAAGGACATCACACACATCCATGCCCGAGGCAGGATTCGAACCAGAGCACTCCTCGAAAACCAGCCAACTCGTGCAGTTCCCGAAATGCTCTTGACGCCCTGCGGGCCATCAGAGTCTGCGCATGTGTCGCCATGTGACGCTGCTATCGCTTGGATGGGTTTGTATCGATAGTTGGTCGGTAGTCACAATGATCTCGCCGATCAATGCATACGTAGCAAACAATACTCACTGACAAGTCTTAATCTCTCATGCATGAAGGCGTAGCTTGTTACAAAGTTGTCGACTAAATTGTTTTTAAATACGATTCCTCTTATGGAATCATTAGAAAACAGAGTTAAAACCAGACTGGGAAGACACTATGAAGCGTCGCGTAAGTAATGGCAAGTTTGTTTACTCAGAGTTCGCCTCCGTAACTGATTGTACAGCGTGACTGATTGCCATGTGGAGGGACCGGGTTCGACCCCCGGTAGTACCAGGCATTTTTCGTCGGTGGGAGGACATAACGGGACCTACTCAGCCTCTGGGAAGCGGCTCCAAGGTCTGCAAATCCAATAGCAGCCGTGAGAGCGGTTTGCTGGCGCCACGTCAATCCATCCCGCATCCAAATGACACCGATGGCTGAGGATAACACGACGTTCGATCGCTCCCGATTAGCCTGTCTGAGGCCTTGTTTACTTACAGCCATGGTTTCAAAATATGCGAGTGGAAAAGGAGTGCCGTCACTGCCACGTTTCCACTACACACTGTATCGAGTACAGAAGCACATCCACAATCGTACTGCTATGGAATTTTCAGCGTTTCATACAAAGAGCAGATGAAAGGACTGAAAAAAACACAATCCTCAAGCTTTATACACATAAGATTGATCTCGAGCCTATGGTGTCTGCGGCACAGTATACACTGAAGCGCCAAAGAAACTGATATAGGCATTCATATTCAAATATAGAGATATGTAAACAGACAGCATACGGCTCTGTGGTCTCGAAGAGAAGAAAACGTGAATATGTTGAACATTCACGTGATGAGCCACCAACTGCATTCCTTCCCTTTTGCGAGTCTACATCCAGTAAAATAGGGAGAGTCCTGGGAAGACGAGGTATCAGATATATTTTCCGTCCTGCTAAAATGATAAAGCAGATACTAAGCCCTGTTAAGGACCGTCTCGGCCTCAGGATTTCTGGGATTTACAACATACCATGTGAGTGCGAAAGCAATTACATCGGTCAGTCTATCTGCACCGTTTCCGACCGCTGTGCAGAACATCAACGCCACATTAACGATCGAGAACTAGAGAAATCTGCAGTTGCTGTGTATAGCCTTACAAAAAATGGGCCGCGCGGGATTAGCCGAGCGGTCTCAGGCGCTTCACTCATGGACTGTGCGGCTGATCACGGCGGAGGTTCGAGTCCTCCCTTGGACATGGGTGTGTGTGTTTGTCCTTAAGATAACTTAGGTTAAGTATTGTGTAAGCTTAGGAACCGATGACCTTAGCAGTTAAGTCCCATAAGATTGTACACTCATTGAACATTTTTTGAACAAAAAATTGTTCAAATGGCTCTGAGCACTATGTGACTTAACTTCTGAAGTAATCAGTCCCCTAGAACTTAGAACTACTTAAACCTATCTAACGTAAGGACACCACACACATCCATGCCCGAGGCAGGATTCGAAACGTAGCGGTCGCTCGGTTCCAGACTGTAGCGCCTAGAACGGCTAGGCCACTTCGGCCAGGTATAGCCTTACACTTAAACATAAAATATTGTTTGAAAAAACAAAAGTTTTGTCTCAGGCTTCCACATACTGGGACTCAATAATTAAAGAGGCTGTAGAAATAAGAACTTTCTAGAAAACCTTCAGTCGTGACGGGTGATATAATCTCAGTAATATTAGTGGTGCATGAAAGCGAACTCTTAATGCAGAGAAGAGCCAGAGATATTCGTCGCATTGTTTACGCTTCGGCGGGAGACGTGGCGGCACCTGCGTCGACGTTGATACCATTCTGCGACAGGATGATGTAACTACCGACCAATCTGAAGCCGTCTTTGAGCTATATAAGTCTCTGGCAGTAGCAACTTTGACAGCTAGTTGTTCCTGACGAAGATGATGATGGAAATCTTTGCAAAAAAAGACATAATGTCTTATGGGATAACAGCAATCAGTGATTTTATAATGTTCCTTAGAAACCGTCTTGATTGCAAAATTGTTTTATTCATGTGACCGGTTTCGGTTCATTCAGAACCATCTTCAGATCTGCTATTTCAGTTACAGGAGTAACCCGTCCAAATCCAGCAATTTTCACATGCTACGTCACATTTATGTGGATTTGGACGGGTTACTCCTGTAACTGAAATAGCAGAACTGAAGATGGTTTTGAATGAACCGAAACCGGTCATATGAATAAAAAATTTGCAATCAAGACGGTTTTTAAGGAACATGATGGAAATCATTTAAAGGTCGAGGTTTTACCCTGAATTGACGCGGCAAGAAGTCCCACAATGCGTTATACAACAGTGCCGTCGTTAAAGACTTCGTTTTCATAAAATAAATTTGCCAAATCAGGAAAAATAGCGGTTCCAGTACGGCAGGATTTCAAAAATGTGTATGAATTCCTAAGGTACCAACCTGCTGAGGTCATCGCTCCCTAGACTTACACACTACTTAAACTAACTTATCCTAAGAACAACACAGTCACCCATGCCAGAGGGAGGACTCGAACCTCCTGCGGGAGGTGCCGCACAATTCGTGACATGGCGCCTCAAACCGAACGGCGGCCACTCCGAGCGGCTAAGTTGCACACTTGTTGATAGCAAAACCTTAACGGATTATTAAACACGCAACTAAGGACTATAAGCATCCAGGAAAGTACAAAACTTATGTGTCAATTTGCGTAGGTGACCTCAATCACGTAAACTATAATAGGTCCGAAACCTGTTTCGAGAAATTGGATGGAACTTGATTAAAGACTAGGAAACAGGACAGACATTAATGAAATATAAAAATCATAGTTTTTACCAAAAGTACATGGTAGCACTTCGAAGATATTTCAACCAAAGAAACTGTAAATCAACACAGATGGTGATTACTCCAAGCAGCAATACAGTACGCACTCCAATGTGTGACGCTGTTAATGATATCTGTTACCTTCATAAGACGTGAACGCAATTTTTTTGGGGAAATTGATCCTAGTGCTATAAAGGTATTGAGAAGATTGCAAGCTGCAAAATCTCCGAAGATCATCAACATTTAAGGTCGAATGAGCGAGATGAACACTTCATAGGTACTGAATTGTTTGGTGTTGAAGATATTCCTCCATGAGATGAGCCACACGCGATTACGTTTCACCGTGTTGTGGAATAAAATCATCATTTATTTCGTCCTCATTTACACGTTCATAAGCATCAAGAATGTCATTCTTAGAGATTTCTCGCGCTAAGGCCTGGAAATATGTAGATCCAGCTAAAAATGTAACACACCAGAAATATACACTGCGTCTTACCAAAGTTTGGATGGTAAGATATAATGACTTCATCCCAAATCGAAACACACCTGTTGTCCACGTCCATGCCCAAACTACGATAACTGACAACCCATACTACGTATCGGCGTACTGACTGGAAAGGTGTCCTCCACCCTCCCCACTACCTATGACGATTAGTGAGAGGTCCTATCGGAATGTTCGCTTCCGGAGCTTCCAATCTCCATGAAGCGTTCAGCAGATACTACTCGGTGATATCACTCTTCTAATGGTAAGACGAGCTATGATGAAATTGCGATGTTATTCCTTCGAGTATGTATGCAATTATATAGTGTCCAGAAACAGTTCGAAAGGTTTGTAAGGGTGTTGCAGGGTAGGTCATCCTGAGAGATAATTGTTACGAAAAAAAAGCTCTATACGTTGCACCGTTTCCTATTTAATTAGCATTTACGTTAGCCAATCAGATTGTTGCCCGCGCAAATTCAAGCACATGCACGGACAAAAATGCGGTAATGCACAGATGTTTGTTGGTCCGAGAGGTACCACTTGTTCAGAGGTTCATTACCATGTTAAATGTGCCTCTTTCGGAAAATGTACATTTAAGCAAGGTGAGCCAAAGCTACCTTTGTTAGATTTGAGGAAACGAAACGGAGAACACGTTTGGCAACACTTCATGTGGCAGACTGCTTGAATTTGCGCGTACAACTATCTGACTGGCTAACTTCAGCAGTAATTAAATCGGAAACGGAGGGACATACTGAATTTTTTTCTTAGCAGTTATTTCTCAGTACAACTTAGAATGCACCAAACTTACAAGCTTTTCATATTGTTTCGGACTTCTATATCGAAACACCTAAATATAATTAACGTAGGATAATGAAATTTCGGGAACATATTTCATTAGGTGACATATTTAAGTGATTAACATATCAAGATCATAGGTTAATGGTTCAAATGGCTGTGAGCACTATGGGACTTAGCTTCTAAGGTCAGCAGTCCCTTAGAACTTAGAACTACTTAAACCTAACTAACCTAAGGACATTACACACATCCATGGCCGAGGCAGGATTCGACCTGCGACCGCCGCGGCCGCGCGGTTCCAGACTGTGGCGCCTAGAATCGCTCGGCCACCCTGGCCGACACAGGCTAATATAAGCGCGATATAAGTCAATGCGAAAGTGAAATGCTGGTACATTAATAACCGGTTTATGAATGTTTATGGATGACGCTGGAGTTGTCCGCTGATGTCTCGCATCTCCTCGATTAGAGACAGATCTGCTGTTCGAGTACGCCAAGATAACATGTCGCTACTCTGTAGAGTATGTTGGGTTACAACAGCGGTATCTGGGTGAACGTTATCCTGTTGGAAAATACCCCTCTGAATGCTGTTAGCCGGCCGGTGTGGCCGAGCGGTTCTAGGCACTTCAGTCTGGAACCGCGCGACCGCTACGGTCGCAGGTTAAAATCCTTCCTCGGGCATGGATGTGTGTGATGTCCTCAGGTTAGTTACGTTTAAGTAGTTCTAAGTCTAGGGGACTGATGACCTCAGATGTTAAGTTCCATGGTGCTCAGACCCATTTCAACCAATGCTGTTCGATAATGGCAACACAACAGGTCGAATCACCAGATTGACGGGGAAATTTGCAGTCAGGGTGCGTGGGATAACTCTGAGAGTGCTCTTGTTCTCATACGAAATCGCATCCCAGACGGTAACTCCAGGTGTAAGTCCAGTGTGTCCAGCACGTAGACGGTCGGTTGCAGGACCTTAACTGGCCTCTTTCTAACCAACACACAGCCATATCTGCCACTGAAGAAGTGTCAGCTTTCATCAGTAAACACAACAGACATCCACACGGTCCACGAATGACACCACTGAATTCTCAAATGGCGGTAGTTTAGAGTCAGTGGAATGCGCGCTACTGAGTGTCTGGCTCGGAGCTGTCCTTGTAGCAACCGATTTGTAACAGTTCGCTGTGTCACTGTGGTGCCACATGCCGCTGAAATTGTTGCTGCACATGCAGTACGATGCGCCAGAGCCATACGCCGAACACGATGGTCTTCCCTCTTGGTAGTGCCACGTGGCCGTCCGAAGCCCGGTCTTCTTTAGACCTTACATTCAAATAGCACCCACATTTAGGAATCATGTACAGTAGCTCCATTCGAAGCCCTGTTACGCGACCTCGATGAAACTCAGTGAGGTGTTTCTAATGACGTCTTTGTTGCCTTAAGGAGATTACTAACATCAACTCATCACGTCCAATTTCAACGGTAACTAATGCTGACGACCGTAACAACGTGTATTTAAAGCAAACCTGATTTGCATTCTAATAGTAGCGCTACTTTTATGCTAATGGCGAGACACTGGAAGAGACACCATCTTTAATATATAGGGTGGTCCATTGATAGTGACCGGGCCAAATATCTCACGTAATAAGCCTCAAACTAAAAAAACTACAAAGAACGAAACTCGTCTAAATTGAAGGGGGAAACCAGATGGCGCTATGGTTGCCCCCCTAGATGGCGCTACCATAGGTCAAACGGATATCAACAGCGTTTTTTTTTTTTAAAGAACCCCCATTTTTATTTCATATTTTTCTAGTATGTAAAGAAATATGAATGTTTTAGTTGGACCACTTTTTTTGCTTTGTAGTAGATGGCGCTGTAATAGTCCCGAACGTATAAGTACGTGGTATCACGTAACATTCCCCCAGTGCGGACGGTATTTGCTTCGTAATACATTACCCGTGTTAAAATGGACCATTCAACAATTGCGGAAAAGGTCGATATCGTGTTAATGTATTGCTATAGTGTTCAAAATGCCAAACGGGCGTGTGCTATGTATGCTGCTCGGTATCCTGGACGACATCATCCAAGTGTCCGGACCGTTCGCCGAATAGTTACGTTATTTAAGGAAACAGGAAGTGTTCAGCCACATGTGAAACGTCAACCACGACCTGCCCAAGTAGGTGTTTTAGCTGCTGTCGCGGCTATTCCGCACATCAGTAGCAGACATATTGCTCGAGAATCGGGAATCTCAAAAACGTCGGTATTAGAATCCTACATCAACATTGATTGCACCCTTACTATATTTCTATGCACCAGGAATTGCATGGCGATGACTTTGAACGTGGTGTACAGTGCTGCCACTGGGAACAAGATAAATTACGGGACGATGACAGATTTTTGGCACGCGTGGTATATAGCGACGAAGCGCCATTCCCCAACAGCGGTAACGTAAACCGGCATAATATGCACTATTGGGCAAATCCACGATGGCTGCGACAAGTGAAACATCAGCGACCTTGGCGCGTTGATGAATTGTGCGGCATTATGGGAGGAAGGATAATTGGCCCCCATTTTATCGATGACAATCTAAATGGTGCAATGTATGCTGATTTCCTACGTAATGTTCTACAGATGTTACTACAAGATGTTACACTGCATGTTAGAATGGCGATGTACTTTCAACATGATGAATGTCCGGAACATAGCTCGCGTGAGGTTGAAGCGGTATTGAATAGCATATTTCATGACAGATGGATTGGTCGTGGAAGCACCATATCATGGCCCGCACGTTCACCGGATCAGCGTCCCCGGATTTCTTTCTGCGGGGAAAGTTGAAGGATATTTGCTATCCTGATCCATCGACAACGCCTGACAACACGCGTCAGCGCATTGTCAATGCATGTGCGAACATTACGGAAGGCGAACTGCTCGCTGTTGAGAGGAATGTCGTTACACGTATTGCCAAATGCATTGAGGTTGACGGACATAATTTTGAGCATTTATTGCTTTAATGTGGTATTCACGCTGTAACAGCATGCGTTCTCAGAAATGATAAGTTCACTAAGGTATATGTATCACATTGAAACAACCGAAATAAAATGTTCAAACGTACCTGCGTTCTGTATTTTAATTTAAAAAGCCTATCTGTTACTCTAAAATTGTGATCGATATGTTTGTGACTATTACAGCGCCATCTATCACAAAGCGAAAAAAGTAGTACAACTAAAACATTCATATTTCTTTACGTACTAAACGAATATGTAATAAAATATGGGGGTTCCTATTTTTAAAAACCTATGGCAGCGCCATCTAGCGGGCCATCCATAGCGCCATCTGGTTTCCCCCTTCAAGCTAGACAAGTTTCGTTCTTTGTAATTTTTTCGTTTGACGCTTATTTCGTGAGATATTCGTCCCGGTCACGATCAGTGGACCATCCTGTTTAGAAACACGCCTCTTGGTCTTGCAATTTTTTCCGTCACTGAAAGTCACACTACGAGAACATTCTTTTCTACAAATAAAACAATGGATATGTATATAGTTTCTCGAAGACAGGTGTAAATTTAACATTTATTACCTGTTCAGAGATTGTTTAATAACTACTTTGTCCTCTCCCGGGACTTTCTTGGCTGAATATTATGTTTGTCTACACTCCTGGAAATTGAAATAAGAACACCGTGAATTCATTGTCCCAGGAAGGGGAAACTTTATTGACACATTCCTGGGGTCAGATACATCACATGATCACACTGACAGAACCACAGGCACATAGACACAGGCAACAGAGCATGCACAATGTCGGCACTAGTACAGTGTATATCCACCTTTCGCAGCAATGCAGGATGCTATTCTCCCATGGAGACGATCGTAGAGATGCTGGATGTAGTCCTGTGGAACGGCTTGCCATGCCATTTCCACCTGGCGCCTCCGTTGGACCAGCGTTCGTGCTGGACGTGCAGACCGCGTGAGACGACGCTTCATCCAGTCCCAAACATGCTCAATGGGGGACAGATCCGGAGATCTTGCTGGCCAGGGTAGTTGACTTACACCTTCTAGAGCACGTTGGGTGGCACGGGATACATGCGGACGTGCATTGTCCTGTTGGAACAGCAAGTTCCCTTGCCGGTCTAGGAATGGTAGAACGATGGGTTCGATGACGGTTTGGATGTACCTTGCACTATTCAGTGTCCCCTCGACGATCACCAGAGGTGTACGGCCAGTGTAGGAGATCGCTCCCCACACCATGATGCCGGGTGTTGGCCCTGTGTGCCTCGGTCGTATGCAGTCCTGATTGTGGCGCTCACCTGCACGGCGCCAAACACGCATACGACCATCATTGGAACCAAGGCGGAAGCGACTCTCATCGCTGAAGACGACACGTCTCCATTCGTCCCTCCATTCACGCCTGTCGCGACACCACTGGAGGCGGGCTGCACGATGTTGGGGCGTGAGCGGAAGACGGCCTAACGGTGTGCGGGACCGTAGCCCAGCTTCATGGAGACGGTTGAGAATGGTCCTCGCCGATACCCCAGGAGCAACAGTGTCCCTAATTTGCTGGGAAGTGGCGGTGCGGTCCCCTACGGCACTGCGTAGGATCCTACGGTCTTGGCGTGCATCCGTGCGTCGCTGCGGTCCGGTCCCAGGTCGACGGGCACGTGCACCTTCCGCCGACCACAGGCGACAACATCGATGTACTGTGGAGACCTCACGATCCACGTGTTGATCAATTCGGCGGTACGTCCACCAGGCCTCCCGCATGCCCACTATACGCCCTCGCTCCAAGTCCGTCAACTGCACATACGGTTCACGTCCACGCTGTCGCGGCATGCTACCAGTGTTAAAGACTGCGATGGAGCTCCGTATGCCACGGCAAACTGGCTGACACTGATGACGGCGGTGCACAAATGCTGCGCAGCTAGCGTCATTCGACGGCCAACACCGCGGTTCCTGGTGTGTCCGCTGTGCCGTGCGTGTGATCATTGCTTGTACAGCCCTCTCGCAGTGTCCGGAGCAAGTATGGTGGGTCTGACACACCGGTGTCAATGTGTTCTTTTTTCCATTTCCAGGAGTGTATTTCCTAGAGATCAGGAGTGTATTTCCTAGAGATGGTTCAAATGGCTCTGAGCACTATTTGACTTAACTTATGAGGTTATCAGTCCCCTAGAACTTAAAACTGCTGAAACCTAACTAACCTACGGACACCACACACATCCATGCCCAAGGCAGGATTCGAACCTGCGACCGTAGCTGTCGCGCGGTTCCAGACTGAAGCGCCTAGAACCACTCGGCCACTTCGGCCGGTGATTCCCTAGAGAGTAATGGTTGCGATAGTATACGAGCAACAGTACAGTTATTGAATACTATGTTATTTCCGACCGAGTTTGGCCCACCTCCAGCCTGTAAATGGCCATACATGTCGTTTTGTTGATTAATGAGACCTTTACGCCGACCGATGTAGTGGTCTGTCTCATTACTCTCTTTTAGTATCGACTGCCGTCTTACGTGCCGTATAAAACGTCGAGCAGTCAGCGATATACAGATTAAAGAAGCTAACTGCTGCGCCTCTGCCTTACATCTGCTAGATTTGTGCAGCATTTTGTGGTAACTAGAAACTCAACTTTAGTTTTAGTTGATTAAGGTTTCCAGAATTATTGCTTTTTACCCATGATAACAGATTCTATATTACTTGTAGTCTCGTACCTAACGTACATTTATTTGCAATTTGATGGGCATGAAATAACCCACCCGAATAGCTGAGCGTATTAAAGCGCTGCGCCCGGAACGGAGAGGTGCGCTGGGCGCGGGTCGAATCCACCTGGCGGGTTAACGAGGAGGGTCGGTGTGCCAGTTAGGCTGGATGTGTTGTTTAGGTGGTTTCCCACATCCCTCTAGGTGAAAACCGAGCTGGTAACCAAATCTAGCTTTATTTACACGAATCGCAAACACGTAGAGAACTTTCGCTCATTTTTACATGAGTAACATTACTCGCAGACAATTGGGGTGCATATCTTCTGTACAGGAGGGCATCGGTGGCTACAGGAATAGCATATGGAAATCTCTTAAATTAACCATGCCAAACAGTAAATAATCATGCCGATCCTGTGCTGCTGGCCGTTGTGGCCGAGCTGTTCTAGGCACTTCACTCCGGAACCGCGCTGCTGCTACGGTCGCAGGTTCGAATCCTGCCTCCGGCATGGATGTGTGTGATGTCCTTAGGTTAGTTAGGTTTAAGTTGTTCTAAGTCTAGTGGGACTGATGACCTCAGATGTTAAGTCCCATAGTGCTCAGAGCCATTTTGATCCTGTGCCGATGCGAGGCAAGGTCACAAGGGAAAAGAAGATGTGTAAGAAATAACTTTTTCCTCACTACATAAAAAGTGCTTTACGCACGTAAAGTAACGCAGAAAATTTCCGTTTCTTTCCTCACCTCTTTTTAACCCACTGGTCCAAGTAAGGTATCATCACTAAATTTTTTTGTAGAATAAACAAGTGCAGTTTTCAGAGCTCTATTCTAATTTGTTTAGGTTTTTCTATTTGAAGATCTGAAGCTATGAAGTTGACCATGTTTCCCTCAGATTCCTTGCAGTGTAAAGTTCGACATTCAAATACACCTTAATGTCTTCCGCAAAGTGCATTGCACCCGACGAAAATTTGCATGAACCGTCAAGGAAGAGTTCCGATGAGGTAGGTCTGGGGCATCCTGTATAAGAACGAAATCAGCTCATACTGTGAAAATATGAGTAGCTCCCCAATTAGTAGTAATACCAGGTACGAAAGTTAAGCGTCCTCTTCTTTATTTTCCACTTTTTCTTTGTTATTTGTCAGGCACGTTGTTCTACATCAGCATACCAATGTTCTTTCTCTTAAAGCTCGCTGCGGAGTTTCCACCTTTCATATCACGGAGTGCTTGTCGGAATTCGGAATGCTAAGCGGCGGAAATACCAGAAGTGGAGCAGAATTGCGCTGCGTCACGGGATTGCCACGTACAAAGGCGTGCAGCTGGTATTAAGGTTCGCCAAGTGGCTCCGTTCACGCTGCGGTAGAACACACCCACACACACTCAACGCAGCAATACGTTCGTGCAACAAGTAAGGTATTTTCGCTATTATCAGATTTGTGGTGTCGTAGTGCTTCACAAGGAAAAAGATAGAGAGAGGGAGAGAGGGGGGGGGGAGGGCTATGGAGAGAGGAATGGAGGGGAAGAGGAGGAGAGAGAGGGTAAGGGAAAATGAAGGGAGGGAGAGAAAGGAAATTTGTAACTACTGACTGTAACACTAGAATTTGAAAGCGTGTCCCGTTTCCCACGCCAACGAGAACATCCCCACAGATCGAGTAGATAAACGTGCTACTGCAGTTACTGCGCATTTGTTGGGAATCGTTTCAAAGCGTGTGTCCAATGTTGTGCAACATACATACATTTTGAGTAAGAATATATGCATTCATTTTTCGTGGGAAATAAAACTGACAATCTGCTACACTCATTCTTTCGAGTTATAAAAGCGTTTCAGGTACAAAATGTCTAAATATAAAAAGAATTACGCTTTGAGAAGAGATGAGAGTTGCAGAACACAGAGAAAACCATTTTTAGAATTTGTCTCCGGGTTGGAGTTCCACTGCAATCATGCCAAATATATGTCGATATTTTAATTGGCTTTTCACGCAGCTATACAGGCTATTTTTAGTCAATAATCAATTATCTGATGTCGCGAAAAGCTATGAGACTTGCGTCATTCTGCATTTAAAAAGTTGACCCCTACCACCCTTTCAACGCCACGTCGTTTTAAGCGGAAACAAACTATTGAATTTTCATGCGCTCTTGCAGTCAAGAGGAAAAGGAACTAACAATTAAAAGAAAACAGCCCTCGGTCACTAATTTTTAACGAATTAACCGGGTTTCAACATTGCTAGGAGTGTCTTCCTCAGAATTTAAACCGAAGAATGGTCTATAACATGGTCACAGAATTATGACTAAGAACATACGATACAAATCATAAGTACGGAATTCTTGTGCGACTGTAGCGGTCGCCCGGTTCCAGACTTAAGCGCCTAGAACCGCTCGGCCACACCGGCCGACTCGAGGAGAAGGAAACGTGAAAATGTTGAACATTCACGTGATGAGCCATCGACTGCATTCCTTCCTTTTTTTTCTGGGCTACATCCAGCAAAATAGGGAGAGTCCTGGGCAGACGAGGTATCAGATGTATTTTTCGACTTCCTAAGAAGTTATAGCTGATACTACGCCCTGATAATGACAGAACTGGCCTCAGGATTCCTGGGATTTACAACATCCCATGTGAGTGCGGAAGCAATTACATCGGTCAGTCCATCCGCACCGTTTTCGGCAGCTGTGCAGAACATCAACGGTATATTAAAAATCTAGTGCTGAAGAAATCTGCAGTTTCTGGGCATGGCTTCACAAAGAACCATAAAGTACTGTTTGAAAAAACAAAAGTTTTTTCCCAGTCTTCCATATACTGGGACTCTATAATCAAAGACAGTCAGTGAAGATGATGGTGGAAATCGTCGAAAGCTCGAGGTTGTAACCTGAACTGACGCGGCATAAACTCCGAGAATGTTTTATGCAAATTTATTTTACTTTTGTGGTCGAATTCCATTGTTTTCGTCTCAATCGTCACTTACTTCGAGGGAGGAAAATTGAATGAATCATCTGTCTCTGAATCGTGTGAACATTTCGCTGTAGTTTACGGAATTTTAACTGTATGCGTATAGTTTCTTTTTCTTGTGGAGGACATTAGAGACGGTACAAGAATTTACCTAAATCGACATGGAACCACCTGAAAACGACACTGATGCAGTCTGGTGCACCAGACGAACGGACGTCAGCCCGCCATGCGAATTCTATCCGGGTCTGGCACGTCTGCCTGTCTCGCAAACTCGTTACCGCATTACATGAAAGCAACGGAGGCAGCGGGCAGGATAGATAGGCGCCAGGACCTCCCTCCCCTAGAGATCAGAAATTACCTCCGTATACTCACTTTAAACTTACCAGCGAGTTGTAAGTCGTCATTCCCCAAGTCGCTGTCTCCGTTTGTTTGGAGTCTCGAATCGGGAATCAACCTCACTGCCCAATTACGCTACAGGCCATTAAAATTGCTACACCACGAAGGTGACGTGCTACAGATGCTAAATTTAACCGACAGGAAGAAGATGCTGTGATATCCAAATGATTAGCTTTTCAGAGCATACACACAATGTTTGCCCCGGTGGCGACACCTACAACGTGCTGGCATGAAAAAAGTTTCCGACCGATTTCTCATTCACAAACAACATTTGACAGGCCTTGCCTGGTGAAACGTTGTTGTGATGCCTCACGTAAGGAGGAGAAAGGCGTACCATCACGTTTCCGTCTTTGATAAAGGTCGGATTGTAGCCTATCGCGATTGCGGTTTACGTATCGCGGCATTCCTGTTCGCGTTGGTAGAGATCCAATGACTGTTAGCAGAATATGGAATCGGTGGGTTAAGGAGGGTTATATGGAACGGAGTGTTGGATTCCAACGGCCTCGTATCACTAGCAGTCGACATGACAGGCATCTTATCCCCATGACTGTAACGGATCGTGCAGCCACGTCTCGATCGCTGAGTCAACAGATGCCGACGTTTGCAAGACAACAACCATTTGCACGAACTGTTCAAAAATGGTTCAAATGGCTCTGAGCACTATGGGACTTAACTGCTGAGGTCATCAGCCCCTAGAACTTAGAACTACTTAAACCTAACTAAACTAAGGACATCACACACATCAATGCCCGAGGAAGGATTCGAAACTACGTTCGCAGCGGTCGCGCGGTTCCAGACTGTAGCGCCTAGAACCGCTCGGCCACCCCGGCCGGCACGAACAGTTCGAAGACGTTTGCAGCAGCATGGACTGTCCGCTCGGAGACCATGGCTGCGGTTACCCTTGAAGCTGCATCACAGACAGGAGCGCCTACGATGGTGTACTCAATGACGAATCTGGGTGCACGAATGGCAAAACGTCATTTTTTCGGATGAATCCAGGTTAAGTTTACAGCATCATGATGTTCGCATCCATGTTTGGCGACATCGCGGTGAACGCACATCGGAAGCGTGTATTCGTCATCGCCATACTGGCGTATCACCCGGTGGGATGGTATGTGGTGCCATTGGTCACCTCTTGTTCGCACTGACGGCACTTTGAACAGTGGACGTTAGTATTCAGATGTGTTACGACCCGTGGCTCTACCCTTCATTCGATCCCTGCGAAACCCTACATTTCAGCAGGATAACGTACGATCGCATGTTGTAGGTAATGTACTGGCCTTTCTGGACACAGAAAATGGTCGACTGCTGCCCTGGCCAGCGCGTTCTCCAGATCTCTCACCAATTGGAAACGTCTGGTCAATGGTGGCCAAGAACTGGCTCGTCACAATACGCCAGTCTTGATGAACTGTGGTATCGTGTTGAAGCTGCATGAGCAGCTGTACCTGTACGCGCCATCCAAGCTTTGTTTGACTCTATGCCCAGGCGTATCAAGGCCAAATTGCGTGGAAATGTAATCACATGTCAGTTCTAGTATAATATATTTGTCAAATCAATACCTGTTTATCATCTGCATTCCTTCTTGTGGGTAGTCTCGAATGATATTGGTTTTACCAATGTGTATTAACAGGGACAATACCAAAAGAAAAATAAGGAATACACCAGCAGCAATACCACCGTCCTGGCGCGTGCGTATCGCGATCGTTATAGGCCAGCACTTCTCAGTTGCTGCTGTAGTATTGGTCACTCTTCGTGTTATACTGACCTTGTTCATACACATATTGGATATCTCTATAGAACTGGCACTTATATTTATCCTTTTATATTTTTTTTTATTCTAACGAGAAACAAGCCGATGCTTTCAATCAACACCGGCCGTCGCATAAAAGATGTAATGAGCTGTATTTCTTTGTGATGACAACAGCTACATTGCAGATTTCTGCCGAAACATCTGAAGAAAGACGCCAGACTACTCTTAGGACCGAGCGAGGTGGCGCAGTGGTTAGCACACTGGACTAGCATTCGGGAGGACGACGGTACAATCCCGTCTCCGGCCGACCTGATTTAGGTTTTCCGTGATTTCCCTAAATCGTTTCAGGCAAATGCCGGGCTGGTTCCTTTGAAAGGGCACGGACGATTTCCTTCCCAATCCTTCCCTAACCCGAGCTTGCGCTCCGTCCCTAATGACCTCGTTGTCGACGGGGCGTTAAACACTAACCACCGCCACCACCACTCTTAGGAGGGATACACGGTGCATTTATCTGCGTCTACATGAAGATGTCTATTCGGTAATTCAGAAGTAAGTCACAGGTAGAGGGTTGGCAGAATTCATCACAACACCGTCAGGCTATTTCACCGCCATTCCACTGTATTATAGGCTGTGGGAAGAAACGAGCACTTAAATTTTTCCGTGCGAGCTGTGATTACTCTCATTTCTCCCTCCGTAGGTGGGCGCCAACAAAATGTTTTCGCATTTGGAGGAAAAAGTTGGTGACTGAAATTTCGTGACAAGATCCTTCTGCAACGAAAAACGCCTTTGTTTAAGCGATTACCACCCCAACTCGCGTATCATATACGTGATACACTTTCCTCTATTTCGCGATGGTACAAAACGGCCGCCGCGCGGGATTAGCCGAGCGGTCTAGGGGGCTGCAGTCAAGGACTGTGCGGCTGGTCCCGGCGGAGCTTCGAGTCCTCCCTAGGCCTGAATGTGTGTGTTTGTCCTTAGGATAATTTAGATTAAGTAGTTTGTAAGCTTAGGGCCTGATGACCTTAGCAGTTAAGTCCCATAAGATTTCACACACATTTGAACAAAACGGCCTCCCCTTCTTTAAGCTTTATCGATATCCTCCGTCAGTCCTACACTATGTGATTAAAAGTATCCGGACACCTGTCTGAAAATGACTTTAAAGTTCGTGGCGCCCTCTATCGGTAATGCTGGAATTCAGTACGATGTTAGCCCACCCTTAACCTTGATGACACCTTCTACTCTCTCAGGCATACGTTCAGTCAGGTGCTGGAAGGTTTGTTGGGAAATGGTAGCCCATTCTTGAAGGAGTGCTGCACTGAGGAGAGGTATCGATGTCGGTCGGTGAGGTCTGGAACGAAGTCGGCGTTCCAAAACATCCGAAAGGTATTCTATAGGATTCAGGTCAGGACTCTGTGCAGGCCAGTCCATTACAGGGATGTTATTGTGGTGTAACCACTCCATCACACGCCGTGTATTATGAAAAGGTGGTCGGTCGTGTTGAGAGATGCAATCGCTATCTCCGAACTGTTCTTCAACAGTGGGAAGCATTCGCCATACCTACATCCTGCCATCGGATCACCACATTGTGTACTGTGATTCGTCACTCCACACAACGTTTTTCCACTGTTCAATCGTCCAATGTTTACGCTCCTTACACCAAGTAAGGCGTCGTTTGGTATTTACCGGCGTGACGTGTGGTTTATGAGCGGCCATCCTACCATGAAATACGTTTTCCTCACCTCCCGCCTAATTGCCATAGTACTTGCAGTGGATCCTGATGCAGTTTGGAATTCCTGTGTGTTATGATCCGGACAGATGCCTGCCTATTACACATTACGACTCTCTTCAACTGTCATTGCTCACTGTCAGTCAACAGACGAGGTCGGCCTATACGCTTTTGTGCTGTAGGTGTCCCTTCACGTTTCCGCTTAACCTCACATCGGAAACAGCGGACCTAGGGATATTTTGGAGTGTAGAAATCTCGCGTACAGACTAATGACACACGTGACACCCAACCACCAGAACACTTTCCAAATCGGTGAGTTCCAGCCCCCCCCCCCCCCTCCCCAATCTGCACTCTCACGTTGTCTATGACTACTGAGGTCGCTGATATGGAGTACTTGGCAGTAGATGGCAGCACACTGTACTTAATATAAAAACGTATGTTTTTGGGGGTGTACTTTTGATCACATAGTGTATCTGATGCGGATCCCATACCGCACAACAATACTCCAGAAGAGGACAGACAAACAGTGTAAGCAACATCTTTAGCAGAGCTGTTGCAGCTTCTAAGTGGTCTGCAAAAATAAAAGGCAGTCTCTTGTTAGCTTTCCTCACAATATTATCTATGTGATCGTTCAAGTTGAAGTTATTCTTAACTATAATCTCTAAGTATTTATTTGAATTGACTGCCTTTAGATGCCGGTGTGGCCGAGCGGTTCTAGGCACTTCAGTCTGGAACCGCGCGACCGCTACTGTCGCAGGTTCGAATCCTGCCTCGGGCATGAATGTGTGTGATGTCCTTGGGTTAGTTAGGTTTAAGTAGTTCTGAATTCTAGGGGACTGATGACCACAGCAGTTAAGTCCCATAGTGCTCAGAGCTATTTGAATCATTTTTTGCCTTTAGATTTGTATGATTTATTGTGCTACAAAAATTTAGCGGATTTCTCTTTGTATATATATAACGTTTTTCGAAGACAACTGTAAGAGAATGTTCAACAGTTAAGTTAATGTACACACATTTATCGAGTGTTGTGCTGTGACGACAGTACAGGAAATTGTGACAAGAGAATAAACTAGATTTTCTAAATTGGGACTAATTAACACAATAAATTTACAACACCCTTCGAATGAGTTACAGAAGTGAATGATAAGTTGCACAAACAGCTGTTAGCCCATAAAAACAAGATGCCATGAACAAAATAATACGGAAATAGCGCGGATTTTGGACAGGGAGTGCATGAGATTGACAGTGCTCTAGAACCTAGTTTTCGTTTGACAAAGCACATATGTTTTCTCATGGTTTATTTATTCCAGATTTCACTCCTCACCTAATGGAACACATTATTTAATTTTCGTCTTGCACCCTCGCATTGTCAAAACACAGAGTCTCGTTAAAGGCCTTCTTATCCCGACAAATGGTGATTTCATCATGTCAGTGCTACTTCACAACAACAGCACCTTATGTTCAATTTCCGTAGAAAGTCACGACTACCCTTACACGACGGATCCCAGACTCGTCATATTCACGGAACTACGCCGGAACGGAAGGAAGGACGTACAGTCACAGTCTAATATAACAATCGAGACATTCCGCCTGCTCCTCGTTACCCCCTGCGACAGCAGCGCGCCAATCTACCAGGAAGTTATGCTGTTGAGTTTAGCGTGATCTTGTGAAAGCGAATCATAATTGTTTGTACTGGTCTGTATAATCGTTTTTAGGAATGAGTGCAATAAAGTGTAGAAACAACAAGAAGATGACTTCACATCTGTCTTGTTTTTAGGCTTCCTAAGGATCCTGTGACGTGTGGACCGCTAATTTACGGAACAGTTCATTTACGATTTTTTGTAACGTACAGATATTTACTGACGAATATTATGTTCTTTTAAGATCAAATAATTACTGTAAACAGTGGAAAAGCAGACCTTTTGCAGAAAGAAGTCTTATATCCATTCAACAACATGAAGTTTTTTTCACTACACTTCCAGTCACATCAGTGAATGTGGGATACAGGAAACTTGTAGGGAATGCAATACCTACATTATTTAACGTACCAAATAAGCCATCTCAACTGTAAATTTAGGAATAAACTCACAGGCGTAATAATAAAACAACAAAAGTCATAAAACTATTTCCCCACAGCCAAGACACCAGCTGCACAATTGTTGCTACATCTGAGGTACAGACTGCAAGAATCTTCAACCTCTTCGGTTTTAAAGCAGAAGTAGTAACACTTACAAAAATATTCATGTATTAGAAAGTCGAGTGAAGTTTAAGTATGTGCGAATCATTAGACTACACATAAAATTGTTACCATATGTAGCAAGGAAAGTGCCTATAACGATGACAGGCAAAGAAAAACAAATATTTGCTTCTCATGCATGAAATGTATGTTTATATTCTCTTGCTTTTAGCGGAGTATGGTGTAATTAAAGACAAATTCGAATGCATTTCTTTACGAATAAGTTGCTGTACATTTCACAGAATCAACGAGATTAAGTTTCTTTACATTTATTTCACGATCATTCATGTCTTTAGATAATTTACTAATGCTTGGGACGCAAAATATAATAACTATTTCATTAAACAAGTAGGAAAATAATTAAAGACATTTTAAGGCTGCTTTCTCACTACTTGGGGTGCTTCTGTCGTACCCAGCTGTAAGACAGTAATAATATTCACAGTAGTTAGTGTCGCGACTGCATATGTTAGCCAGTGGTATAGCACTGGCCTGACAGAGGTGCCTTTATTTGTAAAGCATGCAACCTGCAATATTAGACTCGCACTCGCTCCGTTTCTAATCATTTCCCTCCAACCCACAGCCCTGTCACCCAACACCACTGGCCGCAACCTCTCTTCCGTCGGCACGCGATTGGCCCACCTGTTGGGTCCTCGGTCGAGGAGACTGGCATCTAACAGCATCAACTGGACGTGAACCCAATCCTTTACCTGAAGAAGACGAGTAGGAAACTCGTCGAAACGTTATGACACTATGACATGGCTGATAATTCGAGAAGATTTCATCAATAGTAGGGTTCTGGTTATCTCTTTTACCATAAAACGTTTGTATTCGTACAGAATCGTTGTATGTATTTGGCTGACGATTCCGTGTAATTATGTACATAATATTTACATGCATGTCTGAAAGAAGAGTCATTATTGACAATCCAGTTGTACGAAGTATTTTCCAAATTAATACTATGATTACGTATTCCTTGACATCAGGTCTATTAGGTATAGTTCTACTACCCAATAGAGAGGTATGAATGTACTTAATATGAATGTGGATGTACTATGTACATAATAACTGTGCATAAATGTGAATATAAGTGAATATAATGATGTAGTATGGACAAATAGTGACCATTTCATATGATACAAGAAGAACAAAATTACCAGTAGCAATGTAAGTGTTGAAGTAAAGCTATCTATATGACACTGCAGACAAATGGCAATTTAAAGACGAATAGACAGTAGGATGCTTTCTGAAGTATGGTAACATCTGGGAATCCGACTATTTCTACATCAGGAACTAAACAATGACCTTGAGCGTCGATTGTGTGTCAGATCAAGGCACACCGAAGTATGGCGACTCCTGATCACCATAATTCAGGCAGATATGGAGTTTCTGGCACCTTCGGTAGATCAGAACCCTATGGAAAGCCTTATTGGAAGACATTAACGCTGTAATCGTGTGTGTGGTTTGAGGTTTACGGGCGCTAAACAGCGTGGACGCTGTAATCGTTGGAAAAGAATGACGTATACGATGTCTGATATATGACTGGTGCATTATGGAACCAACAGTCTAGAGGCTATCCTCCGCTTACTGCAGTAGTAAATATCGAAAGATTTTACGTTAGTATTGCGGTGCAAGCTGACATTAAGGCAGAATAAACGTTTTGCAAGTCGATGGTGATGCACGTAAGTTTACAGCGCTCCTTGTGATCTAGTTCCACGCTTTTACAAGCAACTTCATTCATAAAACCGATTTGTGAAGGGCACATAAACCTTAAGGCTACCACTCAAGTAAAGACTTGCTTGACCAGTTAGAGTCTTATACAACAACGATAACCCGTGGTTACGTCATCAGCATCAGGTACAAAACAAAAACAGACTCCAGGCATACCGGTAAAATTTCCCCTTGTCCATGGTCTCTGACCCCATTAAACCTCTCTACACCATATTTCCCTTTACGCTGAGAGTTGAAATCACGCTCCTCGACGGAGTGCCAGAGCGATCTGGTGTATATGGTAAAGAGGGCTACTCATCACTTGCAAACCGTACCGTGGTGCCACTGACACCAACAAGTTCAAACGCGATTTCCCTGCGTTGAAGTTAGTTTACACCTTCACTATACTGTGAGCAGTCTCAGTAGATACTTTTATGATTCTGTATCGCCTGCAACTCCCAATATTTTGACAATGAAAAAAGGGTTCAAAATGGCTCTGAGCAATATGGGACTTAACTTCTGATGTCATCAGTCCCCTAGAACTTAGAACTACTTAAACCTAACTAACCTAAGGACATCACACACATCCATGCGTGAGGCAGGATTCGAACCTGCGACCGTAGCGGTCGATCGTTTCCAGACTGTAGCGCCTAGAACCGCACCGCCACTCCGGCCGGCGTGATTTCATAAGTCATAGCTTTAATTAGTGCACTTCAAAATGAGATATAAATAATTAGAGTTCAGCATTAAATTCATACATTATTATGAAAAGTTACAGCTTGTATTTTCCTGGGAACATCATTTAGTAATAATAATAATAATAATAATAATGTGTTTCGCAAACAGCATTTTGCTTCGCTAGCGACCTTAGTCAATAATACGAGCAGATAAAAACCTCTTCAGGCCCTGTCTTAAATTGCAATCATACAAACGTATTTTGTTTATACTAAATCATTTACTGTTTTTATATAGTAATTTACAGAAAATATTTGGCTGTACACTAGTCAAGACCGAAAGTGATCAGTAATGTTTGAGCAATGGTTTAAAAAGAATTGCTCGTTATATCTTAAACAACGGTCAGGGAAAAGCGAGAGACTTTGGGAGCAAAATGTTATTTCTGACTGAGAGCAAATATTTTTGTACTCATTCACTTTTTAGGACTAATTTGCTGCGCTAAGCAGGAGACACGTCGGGAATTTATTCTGATTTTCAGGCGTTTAAAATTTAATTACTCTGAATTTGGTTGTGTGTTTGTTTTTACCACGACCACAGTTCTGCGTTTTATGTTTCGTTTGTGTTTTAGCGTTAAGTAAAAAAATTAATTGCGCTACTTAAAAATATATTAGGTATGCAGTTACTGTTCTATTATTAACTGAATATTAGATTCCTGAAATATTAGATTCCTGTCGTTGCAGGAACTCGCAAATATATTTAAAAAACATCACAACGAAATAGCTGACACTTCTACTTAATTATGTTTTTGATGGCCATAGTCCCGTTGTGCATCTCTGTCTTCTTTCTTTTAACAGGGAATGGACATATTCCTCCTTCTTAATCATTCACTTCACCGTGGCTTACATGCACTAGATCAGCAAGACAGAATTGAACTTGGAAGTTTTAGGATTTCAGTTCCTATTTTGTGGCTCAGCTTTAATGACAATTTTTTGACTGAATGTTTCGTAGTCGAATATTAAAATGTTTAATATTTCCGGTTCTCGTAGTGACAGTGTAGAAAAAAACGTTCCGTAAGGAGCGCTCCCATGCTTATATAGCTCAGGAAACTGAAACAACTGCAATAAAATGGAATAGTCTTCTAAGACATGTTACTCAGACTGACCCGCTGTATCAGTTACTTATGGTGTATATGCGTGTCAATGTACGTACTTGCCCCAGAGGTCGCGGCGGGCAACACTTCCTTCGAGTGCAGAGACACAGCCTGGCCCAGGTGCTATCAGATTCTCTAGAGTGGCATCATATCCCAATTAGTGATGAACAACGGCTTTGTCTTACTGCGGGCGAATCTGAATATGCAGACAAAGCGGCGAATGGCACAATCAGCTCCCCATTGTATGAAGACACACCGCAAGAACTGGCGGTGGCGCACTGCGGTTTGCGGTATTAGATTCAGTGGATAAAGAATGAACGTATTGTGTAAGCGAATCAATAGGTCGACAAAATTGTGAGACGAATTGTTCTGCCTCCAGCAGGAATTGTTCGGCTCAGAGGGATTGTTCTGCTGAGATGAGGCGGTAAAAATGTAAGCCCGTTATCGGTTTATAGACGGCATTATTTTTCTGGATCAGGATTTCGTCCTCAAGAAATGAGGTTAACTTACGCCTGAGGAATTTTCATCTCAATGCGTGAGAGGGATTTTGGCAGAAACGAATTTTCCAGTCCTTATCGTCAGCCGGCCTGTGTGGCCGTGGGGTTCAGTCTGGAACCGCGTGACCGCTACGATCGGAGGCCTCGGGCATGGATGTGTGTGATGTCCTTAGGTTAGTTAGGTTTAAGTAGTTCTAAGTTCTAGGCGACTGATGACCACAGATGTTAAGTCTCATAGTGCTCAGAGCCATTTGAACCTTATCGTCACCCACTCTCGTCGTTACCTTACAATGCGTCGTAGGAGCGTGCAGTAACAAGACTCTCGCAATGGGAGCTCGCGTAGTCGTTAATTGCCTCCAAATTTATGGTATATGCATGGCTTTGCTACAAATGAAAGTAACGGAAGTGGCAGCTCTAGATAGCCAGGTGTTCAGAGAAATAGAATTTTTGTCGCAGGATGGGGGAAGCACCAGTCATGCACGTCAGTGTAGTCTCCAGGCATTGGTTAATGCACCGGAAAGAGTACACTTCGGCAGCAAACCACGTGTTACGCATGATTTCATCAAATGTTGGCGAAAATAATTTTGCCATTAACTGTGAGTTTCTCCACTCTAGGGACAGATCGATTAGAGGATACGGAACAAAAACGGTCTAATGGACTTACACTATGCGATCAAAAGTATCCGCACACCTGGCTGACAATGACTTAAAAGTTCGTGTCAACCTCCATTGGTAATGCTGGAATTCAGTATGGTGTTGGCCCACCCTTAGCCTTGAAGATAGCTTCCACTCTCGCAGGCGTACGTTCAATCAAGTGCTGGAAGGTTTCTTGGGGAATGGCAGACCATTCTTCAAGGAGTGCTGCAGTGAGGAGATGTATCGGTGTCGGTCGGTGAGGCCTGGCACGAAGTCGGCTTTCCAAAACATCCCAAAGGTATTCTGTAGTATTCAGGTCAGGACTCTGTGCAGGCCCGTCCATTACAGGGATGTTATTGTTGTGTAACCACTCCGTCACAGGCCGTGCATTATGAATAGGTGCTTTATCGTGTTGAAAGATGCAATAGCTATTCCCGAATTGCTCTTCAGCAGTGGGAAGCATTCGCGATATCTAAACCCTGCCATCGGATCACCACATTGTGTACCGTGATTCGTCACTCCACACAACGTTTTTCCACTGTTCAGTCGTCCTTACACCAAGCGAGGCGTCGTTTGGAATTTACCGGCGTGATGTGTGGCGTATGTGCAGCCGCTCGACCAAGTTTTCTCACCTCCCGCCTAACTTTCATAGTACTTGTAGTGGATCCTGATGCAGTTTGGAATTCCTGTGTCATGGTCTGGATAGATGTCTGCCTATTACACATCACGACCCTCTTCAACTGTCGGCGATCTCTGTCAGTCAGCAGACGAGGTCGGCCTGTACGCTTTTCTGCTGTACGTTTCCCTCACGGTTCCACTTCACTATCAAATTGGATACAGTGGACCTAGAGATGTTTAGGTGTGTAGAAACTTCGCGTACATACGTATGACACAAGTGACACCTAGTCACGTGATCACGTTCGAAGTCCATGAGCTCCGCGGAGCGCCCCATTCTGCTCTATCACGATGTCTAATGACTACTGAGATCGCTGATACGGAGCACCTGGCAGTAGTTGGCAGCACAATGCACCTAATATGAAAAACGTATGTTTTTGGGGGTGTTTGGATTCTTTTGATCACATAGTGTATGTCCGGAAATGCATGGTTTCCATGCTAGAGACCATTTATTTAGTCATTCTTTGTTACAGAGACTGCCGTCTAATATCGGCTGTACCATGCAGCCACATGTACAGTATGCATAATTTCCTCCTAGAGGGTGGTAGTGTTCCTCATACGTCATGCCCTAGTGCCCTCTCATGCCATAGTAACTGGTAATGTTCTGTCCGATTCACTTCTCTTGCTGGCTCACCTTGTAATCGATGTGATGCAGCGTTGTACACATGGCTTCCGTATTCGAAGCGATAGTTTTCCGACATGGTATTTACTTACTGAAACGCAAATGGCAACGGACGGTGGGCAGCAAGGTTGTGTCAGGAGATCTATCCGCGCCGACAACATCCACAGAATTCAATGTTTGCAGCAATGTTTTACGTTTCTCTGAGGTAAGATAGTTTCAGTAAGCAGGAAATCACGAAGTTCAGACATCAGACTTCGAGGATAATGTCATTAACATTGCGGAAGGCGACAACCATGTCAGTACCAGGCAGTTCGCCCGCAAGTACAAAATGGTTCAAATGGCTCTGAGCACTATGGGACTTAACTTCTGAGGTCATCAGTCCCCTAGAACTAAGAACTACTTAAACCTAACTAACCTAAGGACATCACATACATCCATGCCTGAGGAAGGATCGAACCTGCGACCGTAGCGGTCTCGCGGTTCCAGACTGTAGCGCCTAGAACCCCGGCCGGCTCCTCCGTAAATACAGAGTAAGTCAGACGACCGTGTGGAACATTCTCCATGACAATTGTTACTACCATTATCATTGATAGCGTGAGCAGGTCTTACTAGCGACAGAGTTTCTACATCGGAAGCAGTTTCTACCCCAGGCAGCCACGATTCTGGGATTTGTGTCATGTATCCTATTCACAGATGTGGCCACCTTTACGCGCTACGGTATCTTCACCTTTCATAGGAGTCATCTGTGAGATAGTGTGCAGAACCCCCATCGAATGGTAACAGCGAATCATCAGCCTTGGTGCATCTGGAATGTGTGAGCCGGGATAATTGGCGACCGTGTTTTGAGATCAGTCTTCCTTCCACGTCGCCTAACAGGCTGGAACTATCGGCATTTCTTGCGGGTGATATTGCCTCCCCTGCTGGGGCTGTTTCGAAAGGTTATGTGGCTATTACATCATGGTGCTCCAGCCCACTTCACCGTTGACGTCCGGACGCATCTGAATCGTGTCTTCCCTGGTCAATGGAGCGGACATGGGGGTCCAGTCGCAAGGCCAGCTTGTTCACCTGATCTCAACCCGTGCGATTTTTGGTTATGGGCCCATCTCAAAAGTATCGTGTATGCAGAGCCCATTCCAGATGTGGAGACACTGGAGCAGCGTTTTTTTGCTTTGTCATTCTTCGTATGCAGCCTGGCCGATTTGAACGTCTTAGGCAGAAAATGCTGCATGCGTTGGGGCACATGGAAACCATTTTCAGCACATACTGTAACTGTGGCTGCATGGTACAGCGCGTATTAAAACGCGGTTTCTGTAACAATGTATGATTGAATGAATGGTCTCTAGCATGGAAACAATGAATTTCCGGATATAAGTTCACTAGACCTTTTCTGTTCCGTACCCTCTCTTCAATCAATCCCTAGAGTTTGTACACGGTAGAAAAAAATCACCCTGTGTATTATATTTAGTCTTGACCGGTTTCGGTTATTTATACCATTATCAGTTTAAAGAAAAATAACCCCGTTGGTTCAGAAATGCACGTTTCTCATAGAAGACATATGTTTCTGCTTGTGTTCGAGTAGATTGTAGCGCAATCTAAAGTATTCCATTCAGAAGATGTCATTAAATGCAATGGAGTGAAGGAAAGCAAAATAGAGTCATGGAAGAACCCTTTAACATGTTACTTGTCGTAAGTTATATCAACTTCAACAGTCGAAACTCTTCCGAAGAAACGTAGAACGAATAAAACATCCTGGCTCTTTTGAAAAATTATGTTGTTGTTGCCGTCTGCGGCCCGAAGATTGGTCTGTTGTAGCTCTCCATGCTAGTATACTCTGTGGAAGCCTCTTTATCTCTGCTTAAATATTGCAGCTTACATCCGCTTGAACATGCTTACTTTACTCAAGCCATGATTTCCCTCTTCAATTTTTACACATCACACTTAGTCGAAGCGCTGATAACCTCGCAGTTGAACGCCCATAAACTCCAACTTCCGTCCATAACCAGACTGGCAATTCCTCGACGCCTCAGAATGTTTCCAGCTAAAGAATCGCCCGCTTGTGCCATAACGCTGTTTTCTTCTAAATTCCAACTAAAATCTCTTCGTTAGCACCATGTTTCAAAAGCTACTTACTGTCATCTCTTTTTCTGTATTGCATATCTTCCACAATTTAGTTAGACATAGGACTGTAATCGAGACAGATACTTTCGGAAAAGACTTCAAAGATGGTTCAAATGGCTCTGAGCACTATGCGACTTAACTTCTGAGGTCATCAGTCGCCTAGAACTTAGAACTAATTAAACCTAACTAACCTAAGGATATCACACAGATCCATGCCTGAGGCAGGATTCGAACCTGCGACCGTAGCGGTCGCTCGGTTCCAGACTGTAGCGCCTAGAACCGCACGGCCACTCCGGCCGGCGGAAAAGACTTCCTAACACCTAAATTTACACTAGATATTAACACATTTACCTTTTTTGCTAACGCTTTCCTTGCATTTGCTAGTTTACGTTTAATATCCTTTCAAGTTGGGCCATCGCAGGTTATATTGTTGCCAAAATACAAAAGCACTTTTACAGCTCTTAGTATCTAATTTCCTAATCTAATTCCCTCATCGTCACCTCATTAAATGTTATTGCATTCCATTACCCTCGTTTTACTTTTGTTGCTATTGTACATCTATTTAATATCGCTTATGGCCACGCGAGCACTAAGAAGTGCCACAACAAGACGTGGCATGGACACGACTAATGTATGAAGTAGTGCTGGAGGGAACTGATATCATAAATCCTGCAGCGCTGTCCATAAATCCGTAAGACTGCGAGGGAGTGGAGATCTCTTCTGAACAGCACGTTGCAAGGCATCCCAGATATGCTCAATAATGTTCATGTCTGGGGAGTATGG
This sequence comes from Schistocerca gregaria, assembly GCF_023897955.1. Classification (NCBI taxonomy): domain Eukaryota; kingdom Metazoa; phylum Arthropoda; class Insecta; order Orthoptera; family Acrididae; genus Schistocerca; species Schistocerca gregaria. The sequence continues at coordinate 129,436,564 of NC_064931.1, read as the reverse complement.
TGGCCAGCGGAAGTGTTTAAACCCAGAAGAGTGTTCCTGGAGCCTCTATGTAGCAATTCTGAACGTGTGGGGTGTCGTATTGTCCTGCTGGAATTGCCCTAATCCGTCAGAAGGAACAATGGACATGAAGGGATGCAGGTGATCAAACAGGATGCTTGCGTACGGGTTACCTGTCAAGAGTCGTATCCAGAGGGCTCAGGGATCCCATATCACTCCAACCGTGCACGCCCCACACCATTACAGAGCCTCCACCAGCTTGAACAGTCCCCTGTTGACGTTCAGTGTGCATAGATTAATGAGGCTGTCTCCATCCCTGTACACGTCCATCCGCTCGATACAATTTGAAACGAGACTCGTCCGACCAGGCAAAATATTTCCAGTCATCAACAGTCCAATGTCGGTGTTGACGGGCCCAGGCCCAGGCTCACACCCCACACATCCAGAATTGCTACACAGAGGCTCCAGGAACACTCTTCTAGGTTTATACACATCCACTGGCCTCCATACTCCCCAGACGTGAACATTATTGAGCATATCTGGGATGCCTTGCAACGTGCTGTTCAGAAGAGATCACCCCCTCGAACTCTTACGGATTTATGGACAGCGCCGCAGGATTCGTGCTGTCATGCAGTCATCGAGGATTCACGGGTGTTGACGGGCCCAGGCCCAGGCTCACACCCCACACATCCAGAATTGCTACACAGAGGCTCCAGGAACACTCTTCTAGGTTTATACACTTCCACTGGCCTCCATACTCCCCAGACGTGAACATTGTTGAGCATATCTGGGATGCCTTGCAACGTGCTGTTCAGAAGAGATCACCCCCTCGAACTCTTACGGATTCATGGACAGCGCCGCAGGATTCGAGCTGTCATGCAGTCATCGAGGATTCACGATTGGGCCTTCGACTCCGAAAGCCCATACCGATTATGTTTCATTGAATGTTTCGCACGCTGACACTTGTTAATGGTCCAGCACTGAAATCTGCAGCAATTTGCGGAAGGGTTGCACTTCTGTCACTTTGAACAATTCTCTTCAGTCGTCATTGGTCCCGTTGTTGCAGGATCTTTTCCCAGCCGCAGCGATGTTGGAGATTTGATGTTTTACCGGATTCCTGAAATTCTCGGTACACTCGTGAAATGGTCGTACGGGAAAATCCCCGTCTCATCGCTACCCCGGAGATGCTATGTCCGATCGCTCGTGCTCCGACCATTCACCACGTTCAAACTCACTTAAATCTTGGTAACGTGCCATTGTAGCAGCAGTAATCGATCTAACAACTGCGCCAGGCTCTTGTATTCTTATACAGGCGTTGCCGACCGCAGCGCCGTCTTCTGTCTGTTTACATATCTCTTTGGCGCTTCAGTATATAATCTCTTTTCAAGATACTATCCATTCCGTACAACTGATGTTTCAAATATCTTGCCGCCTCCGACACGACGTCGGTGTCAGTCTCTATGAAATTTATTTACCTTTCCAATTTTCTCTTTAGTTCGGTTCACCGTTTACTCAAAGAGTGATTTCAGTGTCAAACAACTGTAATTCTGCTGCGGAAACGTATGGCGAGAGAAACATTGTGACATGTTTGAAATGTATTACATTTGGCATAAACACTCCGAACGGAGCAGACTGACGTCAGGAAAAGCGTTATACTTGTTCATAGTTCCTGTATTTACGGGTCAGAACCAGAAGTATCTGATGATTGTCTGCACCTTCAGGAGTCACACATGAGTGAAAGCAAAACTGTCATATGTCTGGAAAGTAATGAAGAAACACGACCAGAATCCTGCCTTCGAATTTCAAGCGGTAGAGTTCTCGTTTAATGTGAGAGCATTGAGGTCAACACAACCAGTCCTGCACATCGAGGTTATTAGATACGGAAAAGTAGCACAGATGCAGAAGAGTGGGGAAGGAAATCGGCTGGACTGTCTCACTGAACTGAGTTTGAGGAACTACAGACACACCCAATTTAGATGATCGGACGCTAACTCGCTTGGTTCCTTGTGTGTACGTACCTTGTTTATAGTGCCCTAGATTTCTGTTTCCTGCATATTTGGAATTCCTTTTTCTTAGTTCATCACTAGATTCTTGGGTATTCTATTCTCCATTTCGCGTGAGGCAAAACAGGCATATTACTATTCTGTTACATATGTGATTTGAATCTTTGCATTTATTGGTCTTGATATTTAACGCAAATCGTCTGTTAAAGGCGTCTAAAGGGATCCGAAAGACTGATTAAAACTGAGCGAAATGTAGCTAGAATGCTAGAGCCTTCTTGTCAATATCAGTAGTGGAATGAAACAGGACACAGAGTATCTCCATTGTAAGAGCCAATTACTTAAAGCGGTCCTCGAGGATCAATGTAATTACGCCTCTATGACAAGGACTATGTAACACTCACTCCTTGAAGTACGCAGAGAACTGATTTACGGAGCAATATCATGATGTAGGTTCCTGGCAAGCCCTCCCACTTTACGCGTCCTGCCTACAAGCCACGGTAGTTAATGGATGATTACACTTGCCAGAACCGGCACTAGAGCTCAGGCAGCCTGTTGCCTCAGACTTGTGCAAGCATTGCCGTTCGGGTGAGAACGAAATATTTTGAAACTGTTCTATCATTAAGCACTTTTCCTTCCCACATTGACACATTTGTTATTGCTAAATCAGCCCAGGGAGTTTCGGAAATGTATCATTTGAACCACTGCATGGGGGGCTACGATACTTAATGTTAATACACTACTGGTCATTAATATTGCTACACCACGAAGTTGACGTGCTACAGACGTGAAATTTAACCGACAGGAAGAAGAGACTATGATATGCAAATTATTAGCTTCTCAGAGTATTCACACAAGGTTGGCGCCGGTGGCGACACCTACAACGTGCTGACACGAGGAAAGTTTGCAATCCACAAACAGCAGTTGACCGGCGTTACCTGGTGAAACGTTGTTGTGATGCCTCGTGTAAGGAGGAGAAATGCGTACCATCACGTTTTCGAGTTTGATAAAGATCGGATTGTAGCCTATCGCGGTTGCGGTTCATCGTGTCACGACATTTATGCTAGCGTTGGTCGAGATCCAATGACAGTTAGCACAATATGGAATCGGTGGGTTCAGGAGCGTCATACGGAACGCCGTGCTGGATCCCAACGGCCTCGTATCACAAGCAGAGGAGATGACAGGCATCTTATCCGCATGGCCGTAACAGATCGTGCAGCCACTTCTCGATCCCTCAGTCAACAGATCGGGATAACAACCATCTGCACGAACAGTTCGAAGACGTTTCAGGCAGCATGGACTATCAGCTCGGAGACCATGGCTCCGGTTACCCTCGACGCTGCACCACAAACAGGAGCGCCTGCGATGGTGTACTCAACGACGAAACTGGGTGCACGAAAGGCAAAACGTCATTTTTTCAGATGAATCCAGGTTCTTTTTACAGCATCATGATGGTCGCATCCGTGTTTGGGGACATTGTGGTGAACGCACATTGAAAGCGTGTATTCGTCATCGCCATCCTGGCGTATCACCCGGCGTGCTGGTATGGAGTGCCTTTGGTTACACGTCTCGGTCACCTCTTGCTCGCATTGACGGCACTTTGAACAGTGGACGTTGCATTTCAGATGTGTTACGACCCGTGGCTCTACCCGTCATTCGATCCTTGCAAAACCCTACATTTCAGCAGGATAATGCACGGCCGCATATTGCAGGTGCTGTATGGGACTTTCTGGATACAGAAAATGTTCGATTGCTGCCCTGGCCAGCACATTCTCCAGATCTCTCACCAATTGAAAACGTCTGGTCAATGGTGGCCGAGCAACTGACTCGTCACAATACGCCAGTCACTACCCTTGATGAACTGTGGTATCGTGTTGAAGCTGCATGGGCAGCTGTACCTGTACACGCCATCCAAGCTGTGTTAGACTCAGTACCCAGGCGTATCAAGGCCGTTATTACAGCCAGAGGTGGTTGTTCTGGGTACTGATTTCTCAACGATTACTTTTGTGTCCAATTGGAAATTTAAGAGAAACGATTGGCTGTGTGCCTCGTATAGAGAAGAGAGAGAGAGAGAGAGAGAGAGAGAGAGAGAGAGAGAGAGAGAGAGAGATTTTCACAAAAGTTTCTGTTGAGAGGCTAGTTTTACATTTCAAGCTCAGTCATTGACAGAAAAGATCTGGGTATCTTTCTTCCTTCAACTGAGCCGTCTGTCATAGCTCGGAGACAATTTTGAAATTACTTGATCATCACAGTTTGGTTGACGTTCGACACCCTGGAACTATGCTCGGATTTAAAATCCTACCGTAACTAGTTTCCATTGTATTACGGAGTTATGCCAGTGAACGGAAGTCAACTGCGCAGCTTCATTGCGTTAAAAATGTTGTGTAGATGTCTTACTGTTTCTCACTAAAAACGCACAGAACAAATCGACGTGATGATTTCCAGCCGAACGTCACAGGTGCTCCTTTTTGAGATACCGTATACAACTTTCCCTACATTACTATGTATTTTGAAGCACTTACTTACATTAAAATAGGTTCCTATTTCATTCGAAGCGATTTTACACGAATGGCAACTGAGTTAGAAACAAGTACGAGTGGCATGTGTCCGTAGCTGAGTAGCTGAGCGATCAGCGTAGATGGCTGTCATCTGTAGGATCCAGGTTCGATTCCCAGTACTGCCAGAGGTTCTCCTCGGTGGGCGGCCTGGAACGGGGTGCAAAAAATGGTTCAAATGGCTCTGAGCACTATGGGACTTAACATCTGAGGTCATCTGTCCCCTAGAACTTGGAACTACTGAAATCTAACTAACTTAAGGACATCACACACATCCATGCCCGAGGCAGGATTCGAACCTGCGACCGTAGCGGTCGCGCGGTTCAAGGCTGAAGCTCCTAGAACCTCTCGGCCACAGCGGCGGGCTTTACGGGGAGACTCCAATCTCTCATTGGTTGGCGGAAGTGACCAAACAGCGAGGTCATCGTCCAATCGGATTAGGGAAGGATGGGGAAGGAAGTTGGCCGTGCTCTTTCAAAGGAACCATCCCGGCATTTACCTGAAACGGCTAGGGAAATAACGGAAAACCTAAATCACGATGGCCGGACGCGAGTTTGAACCGTCGTCGTCCGGAATGCTAGTCCAGTGTGCTAACAACTGCGTCACCTCTCTCGGTCGTGATCTGGAAATTTTGCAGAGCGGTGTGATGACCACATGCTCTTTCTTGCCGCAACCGCATGACGGCGCAAAGCAGAGGATGACACGAAGGCCGGTAGACAACTCTTGGGCCTTCACGGCCTGACGAGGAGCTCCTTTATGAGTGGCATGTAGCACTCCGATTATGTCGGCGATGTCTGCGTGACACCGAAACCAATGGTGAGCCATCCTGTTCTACGGCTACTCAGCCGCCACACACAGCTCTTGGGAAATGGCCAGAGTCGAGTGAAAGGCACTCACATCGTGTTCGAAGACGACCCAGTTGTGCTCAACAGCACTGACGTCAGATGACCCTAGGGCACACGAGCCCACTCCTACTAGTGAACTGTTTCTAAAAACGTTTCGATCGAATTCTGAAACAATACCGGCTGGAGTGGCCGAGCGACCGCTACGGTCGCAGGTTCGAATCCTGCCTCGGGCATGGATGTGTGTGATGTCTTTAGGTTAGTTAGTTTTAAGTAGTTCTAAGTTCTAGGGGACTGATGACCTTAGAAGTTAAGTCCCATAGTGCTCAGAGCCATTTCAAATCAAAAGTGTATGAAATCTTATGGGACTTAACTGCTAAGGTTATCAGTCCCTAAGCTTACACACTACTTAACCTAAATTATCCTAAGGACAAGCACACACACCCATGACCAAGGGAGGACTCGAACCCCCACCGGGACCAGACGCACGCTCAGCGCCATTTCAAACATTTTTTTCTGGAACAGTCGGGTGGTGTATCGTCTTGCTTAAGTACCTGTGGCCTGTGGTTTGCTGCTAGCGAACAAATTAGCTCACGTGACTCGACAGTAGATTGCTGTACCGTCCGTCGATGATACACGTACCAGGAGACACACTTCGTCCCCTGAAGGCGACCCTAACATGAGAATGCTTGCATTATCTTACAAGAGAGGCGTTGTGTATCACAGAGCGGTTTACAGTTCATTTACATCTACATGGCTACTCTGGAAAGCACACTTAAGTGCCTGGCAGAGGGTTCATCGAACAACTTTCGCAATTATTCCATTAGCGAACAGCACGCGCAAAAACCAACACCTATATCTTTCCGTGGGAGCTCTGATTTCACTTATTTTATTGTGTCGGTCATTTCTCCCTATGTAGGTCGACGTCACCAAAATATTTTCGCTTTCGGAGGAGGAAGCTGATGATTGAAATTTTGTGAGGAGATCCCGTCGCGCCGGCCTTCATCTTCAAGACGTTTCTACGCACGACAGTTTGTTCTAGAGGGAATGGCTTCCCCCGAATAGACGGACTGATAGCACACTGCTTGTGCAGTGGCATGTAGAAACCACAGTGCCTGCCTATCTTGGACACCCACGACCAGGTAGCGATCGAGTGCACTGACATCACCCGTCTTCAGAATGAGATTTTCACTCTGCAGCGGAGAGTTGGTAGAGCACTAGCCCGCGAAAGGCAAAGGTCCCGACTTCGAGTCTCGGTCCGGCACACAGTTTTAATCTAGCAGGAAGTTACATATCAGCGCACACTCCGCTGCAGAGTGAAAATCTCATTCTGGAAACATCCCCCAGGCTGTGGCAAAGCCATGTCTCCGCAATAACCTTTCTTTCAGGAGTGCTAGTTTTTCAACGTTCTCAGGAGAGCTTCTGTTAAGTTTGGAAGGTAGGAGACGAGGTACTGGCAGAAGTAAAGCGGCGAGGACGGGGCGTGAGACGTGCTTGGGTAGCTCTGTTGGTAGAACACTTGCCCGCGAAAGGCAAAGGTCCCGTGTTCGAGTCTCGGTCCGACACACAGTTTTAATCTGCCAGGAAGTTTCTTTTCATCACCCTTCTTGCCTCTCATGCACTCAAATATCTCGCCGGTGACTAGTAAAATGTCTGAGGACTTCCTAATCTCGAGACACGCCGAAAAAATATATTCTGCCTGGCGACAGTAGCTATCTCAATTTCAATAGTTCTTCTTCTTCTTCTTCACTTCATGTATTCGGCAAACTGACTGTTACGGCACTTCAAGTCTTGTATGGTCTTCCTACATTTTTCTTCCAGTGAATTTACAACAGAGCCTTTACCCGGCATCTTTCTCCACCCATACGGTCTACATCTTCCTCTAGTTTTCTATTATTTCCCTGTATGTTTTCGTTTAGGTTATATATTTCTTCATCATTTCTTATAACCTAATATATTTTTCTAACTAACCTTGGACATTCTTCCACTCTCCTTAGGAATCTCATTTATTGAGCCTGTATTCTACTTTCTTGGTATCTTGTTGTTGCCTGTGCTTCACTTCCATAAGTAAGGGTTGATACTAGCATTATTTTATAGAACTTTAGCTAGGTTTCTTTCATAGCTTTATTTTGCAAACTTTTAACAATGTTTTCACATATGGAAGTAAATTTATTTCATTTTTAATCCATATCAAGGTTACATTCGTAACTGATGTCTCATCCTAGATACTTCAAATATTTTATTTGTTCCAAGATTTTAATATTTAAGACTATTTTAGACGTTACTGTTTGTCTCTCCTGAATTTACATAGCTTTCGTTTTGTCTACCACCACGTTAGGTTCTAATCTGAGGCTGGCTGCTGCAACTTATATACTCCAATCTAAAGGTCATCTACAGTCCCTGTGATCAGAGTTAAGTCATCTGCATATGTACGACATTTTCCATTTACCAATAACTTCATCTATATACAATGACGGAAAAATATAGAAAATGAAAATGAAATGTGTGTGAAATCTTATGGAACATAACTGCGAAGGTCATCAGTCCCTAAGCTTACACACTATTTAACCTAAATTATCCTAAGGACAAACACATACACCCATCCCCGAGGGAGGACTCGAACCTCCGCCGGGAATAGCCGCGGAAAAATATAGCAACACCAACAAATAATAAATGTAGAGTAATGAAATTTCAGGAATACATTTGTCTAGGTAACATATTTAAGTGATTAATATTGCACGATCACAGTTAAATGTAACCGTGACATAAACCATTGCAAATATGAAATTCTGGTACATTAATAACCGGTGTGATCGCTAGAATGTTGAATTCAAGCATTCAAACATGCATGCATTGTGTTGTACACGTATCGTATGTCAGTTTGTGGGATGTAGTTTCATGCCTGTTGCACTTGGTCAGTCAATACAGGGGCGGTTGCGCTGGTTGTGGATGACACTTGAGTTGTCGTCCGATGGCATACCATACATGTTCTCCTTGAGACGGATCTGGTGATCGAACAGGCCAAGGCAACATCTCGACACTGTGTAGAGCATGTTGGGTTACAATAGCGGCACGTGGGCGGGCGTTATCCTGTTGGAAAACACCATCTGGAATGCAGTTCACGATTGGTAGCACAACAGGTCGAATCACCAGACTGACGTACAAATTGGCAGTCAGAGAGCGTTGGATAACGACGATAGTACACCTGATGTCATACAAAATCGAACCCCAGGCGATAATTTCAGGAGCAGTTCGAGAGTGTCTAACACGCAGACAAGTTGGTTGCAGGCCCTCAACGGACCTCCTAACCTACACATGGCCACCACTGTCACCAAGGCGAACCAGCTTTCATCAGAAAACACAACAGACCTCCACCCTGCCATGTACGTGCTTAAGCACTGTCCTGCAAAATGATGGTCAGGCCCTTCAGAAAGTGTCATCGCTGCTGTCTCTATGCTGTTCATTTTTGGAACACAACCTACGACCAGCTTAGAGACAGAAGTGATGACACTTTCTGCAGTACTTGACGATCATTTTGCAGGACAATGTTCGAGCACGTAGAGTGCAAGCTGTTACTGATTTGTTTGACTGATGCGGCTGCTAAGTGCTGCACCACCTACTGCACTCCCATGACTTAAGCCCTCGTGAGTTCAACTCGGTTTCTAAACTGGAGGAAACACTTCACGGCGTTCGCTTCAGAACTGCTACAAATTTTCCGGGCAATAGACCGCGCCGCTCGAACTGTCAACACAACTGGCGCGGCTAAGGGTATCCTACGACTTCCACATCGCTGGCAACGCGTTATACACAATGCTCCTGACTACTTTGAAGGTCAGTAAAACTTTGAAGCAACTATCTATCTTGTACGAGCTGCAAATAATTAGTTGCCAATATCAAAGTTCTAACCCTCGTATTTAAAATCAGTCGTCACACAGATGGCGCACTTAGCAGGAATCTTATTATGCTTCCATCACACAACTTACATATCTTCCGATCCATCCGCCGGAAGTAATGTATGAGGCCAGAGAGGGCGATGATGCAAGAGACAACTTGCTTCGTCCCACAAATACACTCCTGGAAATTGAAATAAGAACACCGTGAATTCATTGTCCCAGGAAGGGGAAACTTTATTGACACATTCCTGGGGTCAGATACATCACATGATCACACTGACAGAACCACAGGCACATAGACACAGGCAACAGAGCATGCACAATGTCGGCACTAGTACAGTGTATATCCACCTTTCGCAGCAATGCAGGCTACTATTCTCCCATGGAGACGATCGTAGAGATGCTGGATGTAGTCCTGTGCCATGCCATTTCCACCTGGCGCCTCAGTTGGACCAGCGTTCGTGCTGGACGTGCAGACCGCGTCAGACGACGCTTCATCCAGTCCCAAACATGCACAATGGGGGACAGATCCGGACATCTTGCTGGCCAGGGTAGTTGACTTACACCTTCTAGAGCACGTTGGGTGGCACGGGATATATGCGGACGTGCATTGTCCTGTTGGAACAGCAAGTTCCCTTGCCGGTCTAGGAATGGTAGAACGATGGGTTCGATGACGGTTTGGATGTACCATGCACTATTCAGTGTCCCCTCGACGATCACCAGAGGTGTACGGCCAGTGTAGGAGATCGCTCCCCACACCATGATGCCGGGTGTTGGCCCTGTGTGCCTCGGTCGTATGCAATCCTGATTGTGGCGCTCACCTGCACGGCGCCAAACACGCATACGACCATCATTGGCACCAAGGCAGAAGCGACTCTCATCGCTGAAGACGACACGTCTCCATTCGTCCCTCCATTCACGTCTGCGCGACACCACTGGAGGCGGGCTGCACGATGTTGGGGCGTGAGCGGAAGACGGCCTAACGGTGTGCGGGACCGTAGCCCAGCTTCACGGAGACGGTTGCGAATGGTCCTCGCCGATACCCCAGGAGCAACAACAGTGTCCCTAATTTGCTGGGAAGTGGCGGTGCGGTCCCCTACGGCACTGCGTAGGATCCTACGGTCTTGGCGTGCATTCGTGCGTCGCTGCGGTCCGGTCCCAGGTCGACGGGCACGTGCACCTTCCGCCGACCACTGGCGACAACATCGATGTACTGTGGAGACCTCACGCCCCACGTGTTGAGCAATTCGGCCGTACGTCCACCCGGCCTCCCGCATGCCCACTATACGCCCTCGCTCAAAGTCCGTCAACTGCACATACGGTTCACGTCCACGCTGTCGCGGCATGCTACCAGTGTTAAAGGCTGCGATGGAGCTCCGTATGCCACGGCAAACTGGCTGACACTGACGGCGGCGGTGCACAAATGCTGCGCAGCTAGCGCCATTCGACGGCCAACACCGCGGTTCCTGGTGTGTCTGCTGTGCCGTGCGTGTGATCATTGCTTGTACAGCCCTCTCGCAGTGTCCGGAGCAAGTATGGTGGGTCTGACACACCGGTGTCAATGTGTTCTTTTTTCCATTTCCAGGAGTGTAGTTCGTAGATGAACATGCTTCCGTAGACCGCAAATCAAAGTGACCCCACACCTTTACTCTGCCACTTATCCAGCAGTTGTTGAGATTCTCTCTTACTCCGCCGATTATATTGTCATTTACCATCTTGTAAAGTTATCGGATGATCAAAATCGTTTGCAAAATGATTTACACAAGGTTCACCCTGATGAACCAAAACATCATGACCACTTGTTTAATAGATTGTTTGACCAACTTTGGAACGAAATACATCACTGATTCTGCGAATCAGGGACCGACCGTTTGTTAGAAGGTTTATGGTGGTATGTGGCATTAGATGTCTACGCTCAGGTCATGTAATTCGCGTAAATAACGGGCCTCTGATTTGCGTAAGCGATGATGGACGCGAGATAGCGACCTAGGTGGGTTCCGTAGGATTTATATTAGGCGAATTTGCTCACCGAGACATCAGCGTTAGTTCACTATAATGTTTCTCAAACTACTGTAGCACGGTTCTGGCTCCGAGTCACAGGCAATTATATTGCTGAAAGATGACATCGCCGTCAGGGAAGACATCAAGCATTAAGGGATGCGGATGGTTCGCAGCTGTCAGTGTCTCTTCGATTACTACCACAGGTCCCATGCAAGAGCACGAGAATGTCTCCCATAGCATAACACTGCTCCCACCAGCCTGCGTCCGTGGCTCGCTGCACGTTCGAGCCGCCGGCGCTGTGGAGACGACCAGCGATCTAGTGTAGCAAACATGTGATTCACCCGAAGATCTGGCTCATTTCCATTGATCGAAGGTCGAATCCCGATGGTCCCGTGCCCACCGCTAACGTATTTTGTGGTAACGATAGCTACGATGCCACAACGTAGTTCCGCACTGCTAGGTTGGCAGTACGAGAGACACCGACGACAGCGCTCTCTAGCCGGTGCTGTCGAGATCTACGAGCTCCGCGACTGCTTCAGCCCATTTCATCAGGTGCAGCCAGAAAGGACACTTCGCTTCAACTTCGCACCACCTTGCAAGTTATGTAAAATGTTTGCATATGTTATCCGCTAGTAAATGTGCCTTAACTGTATCTGCAGTACCGAGAGATTAGTACCTTTTCCTGTTCCTGTTCCTTACCCACGCGCCTCCTCCCAGACGGGATACAAAATATTAGACGATATTGTTGGGACAACATGCTAACACGTAGGGGTGATCTGCTGCAGAGCTCCATGTTCAACAATGTGTGTGATGAATGGTGTGCTCCGAAACACTTGTGCGTGCACGAGCATTGTGGTGTTTCGCCAGAGATGTCATAGATCACCATCTATTCTCCTTTACCGGGCGCTGATAACCTCGTTGTTGTGCGCCCTAAAATACTAAACATCATCATCATCATCATCATCATCAGTCCTACTTTACAGAGCAGACAAGCCCTCGAATGACATGTTGCGTGAAGTGTCTTGGGCGTCTCGCTATTTAGCGGCTAGTGGTAGTTTGACAGTCCTTCTACCTCTTTATGTAGATGCTCACGACAGTAGCACGTGAGCGTTCGACCAGTTTCCCTTTTTCGAGATGCTCGTTCACAGGCTGTGCTTAATAATAATCTGCCCTTTGTCAAACTCGCTTATCTCAATGTATTTCACCATTTGCAGCCCATATCTTTGTTAGGGTGATTCCCCATCCGTGTCTGCTCCGCTTAAAAACTTTTGTTACCACGTCACGTGCTCGGAGCGTCACCAGCCAGCCGAAGTGGCCAAGCGGTTCTAGGCGCTACAGTTTAGAACCGTGCGACCGCAACGGTCGCAGGTTCGAATCCTGGCTCGGGCATGGATGTGTGTGATGTCCTTAGGTTAGTTAAGTTTAAGTAGTTTTAAGTTCTAGGGGACTGATGACCTCCGCAGTTAAGTTCCATAGTGCTCAGAGCCATTTGAACCATGTGTGTGTGTGTGTGTGTGTGTGTGTGTGTGTGTCCTGCAGGCCAAAAGTGTAATGCAAATATAGTCTCTGAAGAGAAACAATCCAGCATTTAGTGCTACTATTTCCTTAACATATAAAGTGTCCAATAATCGGACATTACTATCACTGCAACAAAATCATTTTTGTTAGGCTGGTTTTAAAGAAATTCAGTACATTCATTTCTTACGTGCAAAATAATTGTCGAAGTAGTGTCAGTTACTGTTGTAGTCGTAAGACTAGAGAAATTCATAAAGATTCCAGGTTGAATGAGGGTGTTAATGATATAAGAAAGTATCGCTCTGCAACTCAGTTAACATATTTATGAGTTCTGATGCGCGCAGTGTTTGCGAACTATTGCAAATATACGCAAAAAAATAAAACATATAAACATGTTAACAGCTGAAGCATGAAATGATTGCTGACAAGTTTTAATGTTCAGAAAGAAACAGTGGAAGCCAGGTCTGAAGCTAATCCAGGTATACGGACGCCAGAAAAATAGGCTCGTGGGAGAAGCAACGAAAGCACTGGAGTAATTTGTACCGGAAATTAAAGCCATTACGCCAGGACAGAGATGCATGGGGAGCCATCTTGTGGGCCCTGGCAGAGAGATCAGATGGCACACAAAACCAAGCCAATCCCTGGTACGAAACACGTAGGAAGAAAAAGAAAATAGTTATTAGACTTTCTCAGTAATGAAATTATTTTCCGTGAAATAGACGAAGAATTTGTAGGAAAAAGGAGGCAAAAAATTGCTACAACCTTCTGAAGTTATAATCGGGCTATTATGTGAGAACAGGCTGATATGGCGCTCTGCTAATAAGTATCTCACTGGAGGTTTCAGAATTAATTAGCTATGTGGACTCGTTTGAAAACTTAAATTGGAAGAGAGCTTCATCTTGAATTAATAAACTATCGCTTATGAATTTCCATGATTCTGGGGAAGTTTTTGCTATAATCTTAACTTTTATCTTTAATGACCCAATGTTAAGGAGTCACGAAAATCTCTTTCAAAGTGATCGCTTTGCAGCCTGCTCCACGTAGCATACAGCGGAGACTGCGACCACCCACTCACTGCATGCTATTATTAACCTTTAGCGTTATTATTAAACGAGATAAGACTGTTCTGTTGTAGTAAGTTATGAATTTCAGTAAAAACCTGTGGTACGCAGGTTTTGTGTCCTTCTACTTGTTATTATTTAATTAATTAGTAATCTGCTAACATCTGGAAGCCTATGCATCTGTTTCAGTCTCACTTTTAGAGAAACGTTAAAAAAGTTTTTTGTTCATAATATGTCTAATAACGACACCAGTTTAAAAAGTTTTTTGTTCATAATATGTCCTATAACGACACCAACAGCCAACTTGAGTTACTGATTAACTGAACCTTGCTGTACACAGTGCGAAAATATCACGAAATTTAAGTGGTTTGCATGAAATATTACCTATATTTACTAAGATTGGTGACCATGCAGCTCGTTAGAATGAAATTACAATGAAATAAACACTCTTAGCTGCTTACAGGCGTTGACATACGTCAACGAGGACAGATGAAAATGTGTGCCCCGACCGGGACTCGAATCCGGGATCTTTTGCTTATATGGCAGACGCTCTATCCATCTGAGCCAGATGGATAGAATCGGGAATCGGCAACGCGCCGAGAGTAATGAGTATAATGGGCGGGTGCACTACGAATGTAGTGCGGGACAATACGTTGAGAATGTGGGTTTCGCGCGCGGCGTGCCAGAGATAAATCCCTGCAGTCGCACTTTCCTCTGTGTCCTCGGAGGCTGAGATGGATAGAGCGTCTGCCCTGTAAGCAGGAGATCCCGGGTTCGAGTCCCGGTCGGGGTACACATTTTCATCTGTCCCCGTTGACGTATGCCAACGCCTGTAAGCAGCTAAGGGTGTACATTTCATTGAAATTTATTGCCTATACCATGGCATAAATTATAGTGATGAATCAATATTCTCTGTAGGTAGTTCTGAAGAGATTCAATGTATTGTATGTTAACCTGGGGCCTAGAAACGATAGAGAGGCTCCGTCCCCGCCGCAGCCGCAGTGGTCCACAACCCCACACCGAATCCAGAGTTATTGTGCGGTTGGTTCGGCCCCCGGTAGACCCCACCCCCCATGGAACGTTACAAGCCAGACGAGTGTAACCCCTATGTTTGCGTGGTAGAGTAATGGTGGTGTACGCATACGTAGAGA
The DNA here is from genome assembly GCF_023897955.1 of Schistocerca gregaria. Classification (NCBI taxonomy): domain Eukaryota; kingdom Metazoa; phylum Arthropoda; class Insecta; order Orthoptera; family Acrididae; genus Schistocerca; species Schistocerca gregaria. The sequence continues at coordinate 129,421,549 of NC_064931.1, read as the reverse complement.
ACTTGTTTGCGCAGCAATCGCCGACATAGTGTAGCTGAGGCGGAATAAGGGGAACCAGCGCGCATTTGCCGTGGCAGATGGAAAACCGCCTAAAAACCATCCACAGATTGGTCGACTTACCGGACCTCTACACAAGTCCGCCGGGCGGATTCGTGCCAGGGACCAGGCGCTCCTTCCCGCTCTGAAATCCGTGCGTTAGACCGAACGGCTAACCGTCCTGGCTAGCTTCAATGTACTTGATGCCAAGGAACCGTTCCGTTAACCCGATGTAGTGGTATCTGTGACTTGAACATGGCCACTTTACCGAAAGCGCAGTCAGCTGCTGCTCCACTGGTGGCTGGAGCGTATTCAGACACATCATCAGCCTGGAGTCCGCCCCTGGTAGCTGAGTGGTCAGCGCGACGGATTGTCATACCTAACGGCCCGGGTTCGATTCCCGGCTGTGTCGGAGATTTTTCTCAGCTCAGGGACTGAGTGTTTTGTTGTCCTTATCATCTTCATTTCATTCCCATCGACACGCAAGTCGCCGAAGTGACGTCAACTCGAAAGACTTGCACCAGGCGACCGGTCTAACCGAGAGGCCCTAGCCATACGGCATTTCCATCAGCATGGAAACTTAATGACTGGAGTAGAATTGTCTTCAGTGATGAGTCCCGCTCCATACTGAGCCACGATGACCAGCGAAGATGTGTCTGATGACAGCTCAGACAGTGGTGGGATACCAATCGGAACGCTGGCCAGCATACTGCCCGACAGCCAGGAGTGAGGCTGGGGTGCTTTTTCTCGCTGTAGCAGGACCCCTTTGGCTGTCGTCACCCTTACAGAACAGTGGCCTCGTTATGTTGTACTTCGTGGCAAGCTATCGTTGGCCTACATTTCAGCAAGATAATGCCCGCCCACACACGGTGAGAGTTTCTACTGCTTGTCTTCGTGATTACCAAACCATTCTTTGGCCAGCGAGGTCGCCGGATCTCTCCCCAACTGAGAACGTATGGAGCATTATGGGCTGGGTGCTCCAAACAGCTCGGGACTTGACGATCTAACGTATCATTTTGACAGAATTTGACATGATATTCCTCAAGAGGGCATCCAACAACTCCAATCAATGCTAGGTGGGGACCAATGCGTTATTGACTTGCTTAATTTGTGAAGTTCTTTCTCTCGATTTTTTTAAAAACTGTGATAATTTGTTTTCTGTTCATGTACATATCTATTGATTTCAGTCCAGTTCGGAGAATTTCTTTGTGGTGCGTCTTTTTTTTGTCTTAGAGCGTGTGTCGACAAACTGCGCAAAATGCTATCACAAATTCTAAAGAGTAGGGCTACTCTGCTGAGGATACGCACGCAACGTATGGAGTAAACAGTGTCCCATCGCCACGAGGCAACGTACAGTGGCCTAACATGTACGCCCTTAAGTTTTTGCTACCTGATACTTCAACATAGATATCTCCTGTGCTTTTGGTGTGATACAGAATCGCTAGTTTTCGCATCTGTTACTATCTACTCTTCAGATGGCTAAACTAAACTAAACTCATCCCGCACAGGCCCAAAGGTACCGACCGGCCGCCGTGTCATCCTCAGCCCATAGGCCTCACTGGGTGCGGATATGGAGGGGCATGTGGTTAGCACACCGCTCTCCCGGCCGTATGTCAGTTTCCGAGACCGGAGCCGCTACTTCTCAATCAAGTAGCTCCTCAGTTTGCCTCACAAGGGCTGAGTGCACCCGCTTGCCAACAGCGCTCTGCAGAATGGATGGTCACCCATCCAAGTGCTTGCCCAGTCCGACAGCGCTTAACGTCGGTGATCTGACGGGAACGGTGTTACCACTGCGGCAAGGTCGTTGACCACTCTTCAGATGGCAGCAAGTAAATAATTGAGGAAATTCTTTCTTTGTTCTGTCATGAATGACGAAAAGAATCACCAACATTTCCTTTAAATACACTGTTCCGTCAGTAGCCTAGAGCAATATTCCAATCACTTGTAACTACAGTATGTTCATCTAACATAAATCTTGCAACTAGACACATATTTATATCTTAATAATATCTCAAGTTTATTATCCGTTTTGAAAATACATGATCAGCAATTTACTTTGTCACAAGACAAATTCCGTGTCTGAATGTTGGAATTACGCAAGCTAAAACCGTCTAGGGACAGTCACGTTAACTGACAGAGCTAGGATGTTTCTGAGGCATCAGTTGTTGTGAGCTGGTGCAGTCTGTAGGCAACTGCTGTAACTGATTATCTGCCAATCTCATTCTGTGGTGGACAGTGAAATGAATGTTATTTGAAAATGACGCTTATGCTTAAAACCGTGTTTAGTAACTGTGAGATGATTTAGTGTTTAGATAATAGTGTGTGCAGTGGTAACAAACAAATATTATTCCAAAGACAACTAGGAGTATTTTTGGGAGAAAGCAGCGCTGATAGGACAATAGGGACAGTACGTAGACCAAAGATGTACAACAATTAGGAGAACCACCAAAAACAAGAAGCATTTCGTTGGCTTTCCTATTTTAGAAGAAGTTCTCTGTGGTAGTTCGTGGTAAGCAACCAGAGAGATAGTTTGTCGGGGAAGCTTTGGTATACAGTAGTGTGAAAACGATACTTTGCTACCACCAAACGTGTTGCAGAATTACGCCATCGCAATGAATGATGGTGACGTAGTTGTCCTACAGTTGTTTAATAGCCATCTCTTTCCATGTTGAAACAGACACCACTTTTTGGCTTGGCGCAGTTAATGGTTAACAGTCTAAGGAAAGCAATGGCTTTCCTGGATTCACAACCACTGTGCAGTAACACATGTTGAAGTTGCTGCAGCAGGAGGGTGATGTAAGTAGCAATCACTGTAGAGGCATGAGACTCCAAGGTAACGCGGTAACTGGATTCAAATATTTTTATAACAAGTGTAATGTTGAATAGTGAATGTGTTCATGGGGTATCACTACTCGCAGTTGAGTACTTTCGACCTGTAAACCCAAACTCACTCTCACATGTGTGTACTGACACCCATACTCGTTTACGTAAAATGTGCAATTGCCGTTACGTGTTCTTATTCTTCAACCAGTGAATGAATCCTACTCCTCTGTCTGTTCTATATTCTAAGATGTGTTTGTATTCGACAATTGTATATGCCAATGTTGGTAAGAGATAAACTGCAATCTTCCGAATAAGGCAACTGCACGTATTATGTGCAACTGAGTAATACATTTCCTACTATTACAGGTAACTATTCACATAATACGAGCAAATAATCTGAGTATTCACTGTGCTGAAGCTAATTGCAATCAAGGAATTCTTATTAGTTGTGTGTGCTGAAGTCGAATCATTTAGTACTTAAAGCTTACATTTCAGTGAATCATTTTATTTAACTTCTATTTACTACAGCAGCTATCAGGAAAGTGCTGAAGTTAAATACAACTATTAATGATTCTAAATGTTATTTATTCTGTTAGCCTTATAAGCAACTACCAAAGTGCAGATCGTGCCTTCCTTTCAGTGTAGATTGTCATACATTACCTTACTGTGTTTCCTTTTGCATAACTTCTATTTGGTGGTACATGAGGTATATACTCTAATATGTTTGACTGCGTCGAGAAGTAGGCAGTGTTATCAAAAACGGTGACTCTACCTTCCTACGTTATTCCTCCCAACCCTCAGCCATGCCTTCAACGGTATGAGAGATACAACATGTGTTGTGATTTGTTTCTTCCCCATACCCAACGTTTTTCAATTCAAATTTCGTAAGTTTATGAGTCTGAATACACTGTACTAGTGTGGGATACATATTATAGAACAGCATTTCAGGTAACTACTACATATGCTTGCAGTCATTTCTGTCCGATGCCTCTCTGTCAGGCGAAGGTCATTCATAATTAGGAACATACACCATAAGTGGAAAGAAGTCGTGTCATCGCAACCTGAACCAAGATACATCTGAATATGTAGGTTTTACCGTTGAAGAGATTTCCATGGCGATATTATGTGATGGCTTCACATATGTTTTAAACAATTGTTTGTCTGTGAATCATCCTCCTTGGGAATATCTCACCCTCAAAATCACTTGCCACAGAATCAAATTCATTCATTAATGGCTGCATCAATCACTTTTATTACACAAAGAGCTGAAGCAAGCCACTTAGTCCACAATTTTCCTCACCTTCCTGCTAACCTGCGTTATTTTCATCCCATTTCGGGGCAAGTTTCACTGATAAGGTGTTATTACTAAAAACTGGTACGCTAATGTCTTTCATGGGGCTATTATAAAGTGCAGAGAATATTGACCGAACCGTTCCCTTGCCTCAGAGGGGTGGGACTGACGTCTTTCATGCCCGGAGCTCCGCGCACCCGGCAGTGAATGACGCCCACTGAAAGCCTATTAACGCAGTCGTAAATCATGTTTCACTACAAAGCGCTGATGGTAAACCCCTCATGAGGCAGAACAAGGAAAGGCTTCGAAGCAAAGGGAAGCTTACTCTCTGCCTCGTTTCACTGTTGTTCACCATTTGGTCTTACTTAAGGGTAAAACGTCTCTTACAATAATGCAACTCACTACCTTTCTGGAGACAATGAAAACAGCGTTGCTAGCAGTCACAGATACGCTCTAATGAATTCTCGCCGCTCGTGCTTGTATTTTAGTTTCTTAATTTGTTATTTGTTAGTTGAAACTTACGTTTTTTTTTCCAAGTGAAGTATAAAAATTCTGCCACAAAAGTTGAGAAAGAAAAAAAAAACGATGTGCAGAGGTAATTTTTCGTCAGAAGGTGTTTTCTGTTGCAGTTTTCGTTTCTGATAATTAGACTAGAAGTTACGTATGCAGATCAGATATTTTTCTGTTGGTTCATATATATTATTCTGATTCTTGCATTACGTTTATCAGATTTCTTTAACCGGTATTATTCGGTTCGCTGCAGTTTCGAGAGCTTTGCTTACATTTAGAAATTTGTTTGTCTCATATAAAAAAGAATAGCAAGAGTCGGCGCTTAAGCAGCCGGGACAGGACGTTTTCCTATTCTAGAATTTACGACTTGTTTCTTTCCTAGTACGAAAACAATCAATGAGAAACTACTACCTGCAAATGAAGAAAGTTTTGTTTTCACTACAAGCAACATCGTTGAAAACATGTAATACCACCAAAACACTGAAGTCGTGAACAGGAGGAGCAAGGATTCATATTTACATTCATCTATCCTGATTTAGATTTACTGCAGTTTCCTTAAGTTAATTTGAACAAATGTTGAGATAGTTGACAAAGCAGTTAATGGATGTATGGCTGGGTTCTCGGTGTCCAAAGTTAAAAGAACAGAACCGATAACCTTCCCAGTCCATGCCAATACGAGGCTGTGTTTCTTCATTTAATTCTACTCATCCCTCCAACTGAATATATGTTCTCTCTCTAATAACTCCATTGGCGTCGGGGCGTGAAGCTAACAGAGACGTGGAATGCCAAACAACTATTCCTCGTTACTGTAATGACCTTACAGAGTGAATCTTACTGCATCAAAATTCAAATTCTAAGAGTACCGAAGTCAAAAGCGCTCCTGCGAAGTGGATGAGTAAAGGTGAAAGAGAACTACATTCAAGTCTAGTGTGACGCTACGGCGTCCTAGCCAAGATGCCTGTAGGCACTTTCAACTTGTCACTGAACGGTTATTCGTTTATCTTCAACCTATGCGATGAGTCGTTGTACACTGTAGTATTTTACTTGTGACCGAATGCTGCACTATGCAAGTGAGACGAAGAGGAAGTGTTAAACATAGTCGCTGCACAATATCTGCTTCTACCGGAATGAACAATCTGGGCTTTTATTCGGCGAATGGATCACAATCAACAGTTTCACATGCGTTCAATGAGATACTGCAGAAAGCGTAGCGATATACAGTTCTTCATACTGGAATATCTACGAAACTGGTAGATCCGCGTCTTGGAAGGTCAAACGCCATTGAAACAAACACTTGCAGCTCTACGACACTGGCAGCAACAATTACTATAACTCAATTTCAAAAAGCGAAGTTCATACCGATATCTCTGCGCTTCATATAACTATGGCGAGAGACTATACTTCGTTTAAAGAGGACTTTCTTAGAACTGTAGTATAATATCTCAAACAACTCCGCATGCATTTGATGTGAACAGGTTTTCTCAACCAAAGTGTACATAGAGCAAAAACGTATTCAGTTTGTAATCTCCCCCCTCCTTAATTCCAGTTACTGTGCACAGTGAGCAAAGTCTTTTATGAAAAATTTGAGAGGGGCGAAGATTGCAGTAAGCTTTCTAGTTTACTTAACTTTTCGTGTAGATTTGGCCCCGGCTCTTCCTTTCTAGAGGTCTGATTCTTGAAGTTGAATTTCTCACATTTTAGGTTCTCTTGGTTGAATCGATCTAAATAAATTTGAAGATAATTGTTGCAGAAATTTTGTTGTTACGTTAATCTATTTTGTCACATTTTAGTATATCGTACAGTCTTTTGAATTTTCACATTAACGAAGCCGAAATTACATTGTTCGCCCAAAATACAAAAATACGTCCGATTGCATCGGAGGCATGCTCACTACTACTATCCGGCAATAGCCATATTCCAAAGGGTTTACAATTTCTCCTGAAAAATGAATTTCTATTAATTTCGATTATTATTTCATAAATTAATCCACAAATAGACATAGTACTGGACTGCGTAATTAATAATAGAAATTTTGAGTATGCCAAATAATTCGCAATTTTAAATGTTTGTAAGAAAATAATTTTAACTGTACATTCAGAGCTAGTACTTATCGATTGTAACATCGAAAATAAAGTAATTCCTTTTCATAAATTTTACCTTGAAATATAACATACTGTGTCTAAAATTATATGAAAGTTTTCAGAAAAGCAGTTGAGATAATATTGACCCGTCCAAAATTCGAAAAATAATACTGGTATCGACAACAACTGTTGAGGAAAAATAATGCTAGAGGAGGATTTACGTTACAGGTTACACTGCTAGTTATTAACATTGCAGCAGAATGAAGGCAGTATAAACAAACATCAAATTGGGATCATGTGCAAATGATAGCATTTGCTCGTAGCGTGGATTCGATCACTGAATGACACATTAAGCATTCTCCCGGTTTCCACTGCACATTGATTGTATTAACTCGTTATTTACGTACGACGAGTCTCGCTACGGCACTCTGTCATTTTCACGTAAACCAGCAATGTACAATGTTCACTTTCTTCGTATAAAGGTATAAAAATATACATTCGATGGATTACCTCTATTTCGCTAGATATTTAAGTTTTATGTTCGACAATACAGTGTCTTGGAGTGTCTGCTGAGACTGTTTCTCAGTTTCTGTGTTGTTGGTCTTTGTCAGATCTTTATGCATTGTGTGAACTTTTTTATTTTCTCTTATGTTCTTTTGGCGGCACAATACACTCCAGTGAAACATATATGTTTATAATGAATTTACAATTCATATTCGCGGAGTTTTTGTGGTAACAGATACATAGAAAGATCGTACTGTTCTGTGCTTTCATGTATTATTCGAAGATGTAATTTGCCTTGGGAATTCTAATGTCTTGATTTATTTTTTGGACTCGCGGGACGCTGAAAATTATCCTTTATCTCTTAGGCAGGCAATAAAGTTTTCCAAATATTGGTGGTAAGTTCCTATAGGACCAAAAGGCTGAGGTCATCGGCCCCTTCCAAATATTGCTTGTGCTTTACCTCTGTTTGTTCACTAAGAATTTTGTCTGGAAATGTGTCTGTGTGGATAAAACTTTCGAATTGTTTCAAAACATAAATTACAGTTTCTCTGGGTACACGATGTCGAATTTTCATAGAAATTTTCTATTTTTTGTCCTTTGTACGGTCGCGTAAGTTTATATCAAATGTGGATTGATTACTTTCACAATTTCGCGTGTGTTCTTTAAACCTAATTGAGAAGTTCCTACCTCTTTGTCCAATATAAAATTTGTTACAATCATCGCATGACATTTTATAAATTCCCGAGTTCGAGGAAACTGAGGTTTTCGCTTTTCTGATTATATTTTCGTTGATGAAATGACCCTGGTACGGAACGCCATTTTCATCTTCAAATAATTTATTGAGTTTTCCGAAAATGTGCTTAATATCTGGTGTTGTTACGTAAGCATGTTTTTCGTGATTTTTCTTCTCTAATATGCGCTGTTTCTATATTTACATTTTGTGTTTTTGGCTGTCTGCACTGATTGTATAATCACACTACTATTGCTGGGTTAAAATCATTCTGTAATGCTACATATAGGACTGTTTCTATATCTTTCTTTGTTGCGTCAGTATAAAGTGGTAAATTCTTGATTCGGTAAGTCACCGATTAAAATGATGCAAGTTTATGTGAATTTGGGTGACAGGAGTGATTGTTAACAATAATGCCTGTCATGGTAGGTTTCATATATACCGCAAATCTATGGCGGTTGTTGCTATAGCTTACTGTTAGGTCCTCGAAGTTTATTGACTTGTTTTGTTCAACTGCCGTAGTGGATTTTATTTTAGGGTGTAGGCTGTTTAATTTCTGGTGGATCATTTGCATGTCCTTTTTGTTATCATTTACAAATAATGGGGTGTGGTCTGCGTATCTGTGGTAGTACTTCAGCACAACTGCACAAATCAGGTAGGAGTAATGCCATCTACATTCTGTGCACAGCGAAAGGCTACGCACTGGAGTTCTCATTCTGAAATTGCATTTTAACGTTAGTTGCTTGTGAGAAAATCGTGTTATACCTCGCGTAAGAATTAGAAACATCGAGCATCACTGGTCAGTATTTGACAGCGGCAGAACTGTGGCCTGTCGAGAACTCGGTTTATCGTTCAGAAACTAGTAATCAGTATCGTCCTTTTTGCTACATGGGTTGTACTACTGTAATCGCGTCAAGACAAGCGCCACACCAACGCACGCGCTCTTCACCTCCGGATGCGAAACCGCGCTGTGGAATACACTCATCAAATATTGTCGTAAATATAACAAAAAAGCCCTCCAAGAATTGGAAGCAACTCAGAAGCAAACTAATCGAAACCGCACAAACACTGATACCTCTGAAAAAAAGAAAAAAATTCCCATGGTGGAATGAATAACGTGAACAAGCAATCTAATCTCGACATAAAGCATACAGTAATTGGAACAGCAGAAAGACTGAGAAGAATTACAAAACATTCTTGGCAGTGAGGAAAGAGGCAGCACAATTAATCAGAAGACCAAAAGGAAATTCGAAAAGGACCAGCTGCTTGAAATCGAGAAGAACTTTGAAAGACACAACACGCGAAATTTTTACAAAAATTTCAAAACAAAACTCACAGGATATCAGACGCAAAATCTTTGCCTCAAGAAAGGAAATGGACAATTTGCACTGAACAATCAAGAAAATTGAGAAGAACTTGCAAGGTATTTTGAAAAACTGCTGAACTGCCCAGAACCAACACAAAGATTTCCGCCTCCGGAACCTGAATCCACACAAACCAAGACTCATTATCAACGGATGTAGAGGAAATTAACAAACAGATCAAACGTCTTAAAAACAATAAAACTGCAGATGAAGATGGAATCGTAGCGAAAATGCTTAAATCAGCACGCCCAAATACTATAAAAGAAATCACCGAAATAATACAAGACATTTGACAAACAGAACTAATTCAGGACGACTGGAAAAATGCATTAATTCATCCTCTACACATGAAAGGAGATAGATCGGATAGAAACAACTATAGGGGAATCTCATTGTTATCAATAGCTTACAAAATTCTATCCCAGTGCCTTCTCGATAGAGCACAACAACAACTAGAACCAAAAACTAGAGAATATCAGGCAGGATTCAGACTAGGCCGTTCATGTCCAGAGCAAATTCTGAACATAACACTAATCTTAAGACATCAGAGAATAAGTGGTAAAGACGTAGTTTGCACATTTGTTGACTTTAAAACAGCCTACGATTCAGTTGATCGTCAATCATTAGTCCAAATATTAAAAGAACAGGGTTTAGATCTGAAAACTCTTCCAATAATACAACAGACATTGATAGAAACAAAATCTAAAGTCAAAATTTTGGGGGAAATCTGTGAACCTTTTCTGATCAAAACAGGAGTAAGACAAGGAGATGGACTCTCTCCACTAATGTTCAACTGCGTCCTTGAAAAGGTGATACAAGAATGGGGCAAACTGAAATCAGTCCTCAAGATCGACCAAACAATTACTCATGGCAGAGGAAAATTAACAGTAGATTGCTTAGCATTTGCAGACGATCTAGCCATCTTAACTCGCGATGTTTCAATAGCCAAAAAACAAATTGAGCTCCTGAAAGAAACCGCGGAAAAACTCGGTCTGCAAGTATCTTTTGAAAAGACAGAATATATGACTTGCAACAAACAAGCACCAAAATTCATGGAGAGAAAATATGGCAAAATTAAACGAGTCCCACAATTTAAATATCTCGGTGAAACGATTCAGGAAAATGGAATAGAAAAGAAAGCCAACGAAGTCAGATGCCAAAAGATGGACACTGTTTATCGACACACTCAAAATATTTACAATAAAAAACGTGACCAAGCACACAAAACTACGACATGAAAATATCGTCATAAAACCAGAATGCCTACATGGATCAGAGACACTAATTTTAAACAGGAAAACAGACATAGAAAACATTCAGGAAAAGGAACGGAAGCTCATAAGAAAAATTTTAGGCCCGAAACTTGTAGATGAACAGTATCGGCTCAGAGGCAAACAGGAATCAAACAATACTGTAATATTCACAGTGACATTAGAAAACGCAGATTAAGATTCTATGGACACATCAAAAGAATGAATGCCGACAGACAAAGCAAATAGTTGAATTCTATGAAAACAGGAGTAACTCTAAGACAGACTAAATGAAATGGATTGGCGAAATCAAAACCGATCTGAAACCAACAGGAATTACACCAGAGAATATCCAAAACAGGGAAATCTTCAGATCCAAAATTCACAAGTGGCAAGTTGGCTAAGAGGAGAAACAAAAGAAAAAGACTGGAACAACGTGGTATCAAGAAAGAAAAGTAGCCCACAGCCAAAGAATGAAAGAAGTATGGGCACAAAGAAAGGCAAATGCACGCCACTAAGTACTTTGCGTAGTCCTAATGGGCTCATTCGCCTATACATAATTCATGGTAAATTCAATCACTTCATTTTCCAACATAAATTTCCACCTCCTCCAGCGTATCCAATGTCTCCCATTGCTAACGTTGCATAACATCTTCAGATTGTAACAAATGTTCGTGAGGTAGTGTTTTCAGTTCATCAAGTGAGGACCCAGTGCTCACGTACTGATCGAGTACGTAAGTTCCCCAAAGTGAACGCCTAAACATCTGCCAGTCTGACAAATATATTCCTTTGCGTAATGTTAGTATGTAATTTTTTATACCCCACTGTTATCAAATTCCTTTTATTAGTGGGAATATTATGACATAATTTTGGCTTAATATTATACGTTGTCTGAAATGTAAGCTGTACATTATTTTTACCCAATGTGTGTTGAATTTTGTAGTAAATCGGCCCGTTATAAGTCTTTACAACAGCCTTCTTTCTAGTTTAATTGATTTTAATACGAGATGAAAGTCTATTACAGTTATTCGTTGTTTCTTACTCATTTTCATAACGATTTGAGGATCGTATTCACTGGTGTAGCCACCTTGTTTAGTTATATTATCTTTGGAAGCCTGTAATGGTAGACGTAAAATTCTGTGTGCCATTAAATGTAAATAGATGTGTTTATATTATATCCGATCACATCAATGCATGCAGGTTTTCAGTAAACAGCAATTAAATGTTTTAATTAACTTCGCTCGTGCCGTTGAATTTTTATTAATCCGTACGGGTCGTAGTACTTCATTTCTTTTTGTATTTTTTTTACTTTGTACAACTGGTATACGTAAATTCATAACTTATAAAGTTTACTCTTCCCTTTTTCTCGAAAAAAATCCTTGTTTTGTAGGTTATTGTTTTTGGACATTCTGATATGAATGGTTATGATATAATATTGAAATGGTAAAAAGACGAGTTCACCGAATTCCATAAAGCGGCTATTTTTTCTTTAGTTTGACTACATTTTGCATCTTAAAGATTAATATTTACTAAGCTCTCCACCAGGAAAGAACAACAAATTAGGAGCATACGTTCGTGAAATGAAAGCATGGCTCTATGACATGCAAGTGAAGTGGATCGAGATAATAAGTAGCATCATGTGTACTATTCCAAGAGAGCTGTAGCTTTATTTTAAATGACAGAACAACATCCTCCCCCCTCCCCCCTCCTCCGTCATTTCCCACACCAATCGCATGTACAGCCACGTCTACATCTACGTCTACATCCATACTCCGCAAGCCACCTGACGGTGTGTGGCGGAGGGTACCTTGAGTACCTCTATCGGTTCTCCCTTCTATTCCAGTCTCGTATTGTTTGTGGAAAGAAAGACTGTCGGAATGCCTCTGTGTGGGCTCTAGTCTCTCTGATTTTATCCTCATGGTCTCTTCGCGAGATATACACAGGAGGGAGCAATATACTGCTTGACTCCTCGGTGAAGGTATGTTCTCGAAACTTTAACAAAAGCCCGTACCGAGCTACAAAGCGTCTCTCCTGCAGAGTCTTCCGCTGGAGTTTATCTATCATCTCCGTAACGCTTTCGCGATTACTAAATGATCCTGTAACGAACCGCGCTGCTCTCCGTTGGATCTTCTCTACCTCTTCTATCAACCCTATCTGGTACGGATCCCACACTGCTGAGCAGTATTCAAGCAGTGGGCGAACAAGCGTACTGTAACCTTCTTCCTTTGTTTTCGAATTGCATTTCCTTAGGATTCTTCCGATGAATCTCAGTCTGGCATCTGATTTACCGACGATTAATTGTATATGGTCATTCCATTTTAAATCACTCCTAATGCGTACTCCCAGATAATTTATGGAATTAACTTCTTCCAGTTGCTGACCTGCTATATTGTAGCAAAATGATAAGGGCTCTTTCTTTCTGTGTATTCGCAGCACATTACACTTGTCAACATTGAGATTCAATTGCCATTCCCTGAACCATGCGTCAGTTCGGTGCAGATCCTCCTGCATTTCAGTACAATTTTCCATTGTTACAACCTCTAGATATACCACAGCATCATCCGCAAAAAGCCTCAGTGAACTTCCGATGTCATCCACAAGTTCATTTATGTATATTGTGAATTTAAAAAAATGGTTCAAATGGCTCTGAGCACTATGGGACTTAACATCTATGGTCATCAGTCCCCTAGAACTTAGAACTACGTAAACCTAACTAACCTAAGGACATCACTCAACACCCATTCATCACGAGGCAGAGAAAATCCCTGACCCCGCCGGGCAGCGAAGCCGGGAACCCGGGCGCGGGAAGGGAGAACACTACCGCACGACCAGGAGCTGAGGATATATTGTGAATAGCAACGGTCCTACGACACTCCCCTGCTGCACACCTGAAATCACCCTTACTTCGGAAGACTTCTCTCAATTGTGAATGACATGCTGCATTCTGTTATCTAGGCACTCTTCAGTCCAATCACACAACTGGCCTGATAGTCCATATGCTCTTACTTTGTTCATTAAACGACTGTGGGGAACTGTATCGAACGCCTTGCGGAAGTCAAGAAACACGGCATCTACCTGGGAACCCGTGTCTATGGTCCTCTGAGTCTCGTGGACGAATAGCGCGAGCTGGGTTTCACACGATCGTCTTTTTCGAAACGCATGCTAATTCTTACAAAGTAGATTTCTAGTCTCCAGAAAAGTCATTATACCCGGACATAATACGTATTCCAAAACTCTACAACTGTTCGACGTTAGAGATATAGGTACATCATGTAGTCAGAAAAAGCATTTCAGATTGAACCAAAGCTATACTGCACCCACCCCCCTCAACAAAACGTATTTTTTACGACGATTACATAACTACCGAAAAAGCACTCCGTTATGTAAAATTATTCTGTAAAAGCTGACTTATTAAAAAGTAATGAGGCGTTTTCCTCGTTAACAGGCAACTCCGAGAAGAACGTTACTGCAGCAGTACTCACGGTAGCGTATAACACGACTTAAATGTTGGCACCTCCTCACGTTACACTTAGCCCAGTCCGCACGAAGTTCTCTGTTTAAATAAGAGAAACTCCTGAAGGTGCCTGGAGGCGGCAGTTTCTCTCCCTCGTCGGTGCTTGTGAGCCGAGGCACGGCAGCTGCCAAGGTACGCGCTTGCTTGCCGAACCTGCTTATTGGAAAGTCAACGTTCGTCTCCGTCGTCACAAAGTGAGTTTTCCAATTCCGCTTGAGAGGGCGGCTCTTTACCTCTCAGATGGGTGCGCAGCAAGGGGCGACTGAAGTCGTCTTCCTCTCGCTCCCACGTAAGTCGTACAATAGGACATTTGGTCACCTGATTCACAGCCTGACTATTAAGTGAAACGTATTGTGTAGTTGGATCGTATAAGGAACAGGCCTCTCTACTATTTCGTGGAAATCGAGGTCAAATTACGAAACAAGGACTAAACATCGGAGTCAGGCCAATACAGGGTGTTACAAAAAAGGTACGGCCAGACTTTCAGGAAACATTCCTCACAGACAAATAAAGAAAAGATTTTATGTCTACATGTGTCCGAAAACGCTTAGTTTCCATGTTAGAGCTCATTTTAGTTTCGTCAGTATGTACTGTACTTCCTCGATTCACCACGAGTTGGCCCAATTGAAGCAAGGTAATGTTGACTTCGGTGCTTGTGTTGACATGCGACTCATTGCTCTACAGTACTAGCATCAAGCACATCAGTACGTAGCATCAACAGATTAGTGTTCATCACGAACGTGGTTTTGCAGTCAGTGCAATGTTTACAAATGCGGAGTTGGCAGATGACCATTTGATGTATGGATTAGCACGGGCAATAGCCGTGGCGCGGTACGTTTGTATCGAGGCAGATTTCCAGAACGAAGGTAACCCGACAAGAAGACGTTAGAAGCAATTGATCGGCGTCTTAGGGAGCACGGAACATTCCAGCATATGACTCGCGACTGGGGAAGACCTACAACGACGAGGACACCTGCAATGGACGAGGCAATTCTTCGTCCAGTTGACGATAACCCTAATGTCAGCGTCAGAGAAGTTGCTGCTGTACAAGGTAACGTTGACCACGTCACTGTATGGAGATTTCTACGGGAGAACCCGTTGTTTCCGTACCATGTACAGCGTGTGCAGGCACTATCAGCAGCTGATTGGCCTCCACGGGTACACTTCTGCGAGTGGTTCATCCAACAATGTCTCAATCCCCATTTCAGTGCAAATGTTCTCTTTACGGATGAGGCTTCATTCCACCGTGATCACATTGCAAATTTTCACAATCAACATTTGTGGGCTGACGAGAATCTGCACGCTATTGTGCAATCATGTCATCAACACAGATTTTCTGTGAACGCTTGGCAGGCATTGTTGGTGATGTCTTGATTAGGCCCCATGTTCTTCCACCTAAGCTCAATGGAGCACGTTATCATCATTTCATACGGGATACTCTACCTGTGCTGCTAGAACATGTGTGGTGTCACCACCAGACACCACACTTGGTAGGTGGTAGCCTTTAAACCGGCCGCGGTCCGGTAGTATACGTCGGACCCGCGTGTCGCCACTATCAATGATTGCAGACCGAGCGCCGCCACACGGCAGGTCTATAGAGACTTCCTAGCACTCGCCCCAGTTGTACAGCCGACTTTGCTAGCGATAGTTCACTGACAAAATACGCTCTCATTTGCCGAGACGATAGTTTGCATAGCCTTCAGCTACGTTATTTGCTACGACCTAACAAGGCGCCATTATCAGTTACTATTGATATTGTGAATCATGTACCGTCAAGACCAACTTTCATCATTAATGGATTAAAGTTAAGTATTACACCAGCTACGTCCATTTTTCTAAATTCTAATTTCCTTGCCCTGTTCCAGACCTCACGCCAGCCAGCGTGAGCTAAATCGCGTGCATTTCGGCCTCCTCTAGTAACACGGTGTTGGCTCCCCTGCCAACCACAACAACATGTGCCTCTACAAGTACGACACAACATGTGGTTCATGCACGATGGAGCTCCTGCTCATTACAGTCGAAGTGTTCGTACGCTTCTCAACAACAGATTCGGTAACCGATGGATTGGTAGAGGCGGACCAGTTCCATGGCCTCCACGCTCTCCTGACCTCAACCCTCTTGACTTTCATTTATGGGGGCATTTGGAAGCTCTTGCTTACGCAACCCCGGTACCAAATTTACAGACTCTTCGTGCTCGTATTGTGGACGGCTGTGATACAATACGCCATTCTCCAGGGCTGCATCAGCGCATCAGGGACTCCACGCGTCGGAGGGTGGATGCATGTATCCTCCTCGCTAACGGAGGACATTTTGAACATTTCCTGTAACAGAGTGTTTGAAGTCACGCTGGTACGTTCTGTTGCTGTGTGTTTCCATTCCATGATTAATGTGATTTGAAGAGAAGTAATAAAATGAGCTCTAAAATGGAAAGTAAGCGTTTCTGGACACACGTCCACATAACATATTTTCTTTCTTTGTGTGTGAGGAATGTTTCCTGAAAGTTTGGCCGTACCTTTTTGTAACACCCTGCATACAACAGAGTACCAGTGATAATGCAATGAGAAAAGAGCGATGTTGCTATCGATTACAAATCATATGCATCTCTTCATTCTTCTTTTATTCCTTCTTATGCTACAGTTCTATTTTACCGGCCAGGAAAGCCGAGAGCGCTAACGCGCTGCTTCCTAGACTCAGGTAGGCGCGCCGGCACCAGATCGAGTCCGCACAGCGGATTAACGACGACGGCCGGTGTGCTGGCCAGCGTGGATGTGGTTTTTAGGCGGTTTTCCACATCCTACAAGGTGAATACCGGGCTGGTCCCTACGTCCCGCCTCAGTTACACGACTCGTTGACATTTGACAGCTGGGGTACACTAATTCCGTCCCTGGGGGTATTGGGTGGCGGCAGGAAGGGCATCCGGCCACCCCATAAATTTAATCATGCCAACTCCGTACTTAAACCTGTCGACCCTGCGCACAATGTAGGATCAAGGCAGTAGCAAAATAAGAAGAAGGAAAGATGCTGCAGTTCTATTTTAATAAAATACAACGCTGTTATTTTTAATATCACTAGGCTGAGACATTATTGTCCTATTTTAAAAGTTTTTTACATTGCTGCGTGGTTGGTATGAAAAAAATGACTCATGGAAATGTTGATTGTAAACTATGTGCTCGAAAGTATCCGGACACCCTAAAAAAACACGTTTTTCATATTATGTGCATTGTGCTGCCACCTACTGCCAGGTACTCCATATCAGCGACCTCAGTAGTCATTAAACATTCTCAAAGCCAGAATGCATGAACAGTACTGTAATTCTAATGATTTATGTATTGTCATGTGCTGAAGCTGTGGAATAAATTTCATTGTAATAACATGCATCCTTCCAGGTGTTGCAATTTTCACAAACAATGAAGTGTAAGTGACCGGTTGATGGGACACATTGTGATGCAATAAAGTCTCATCAATTTGGTACTGCAGGAAAGAGTAGGTGCTAAAAATTGTAGATGGAATTCACGGTTTGGCTAAAATAAGCAGGTTCAATCGTGGATGTAGGTTGCAGCACCCATGCATTTGGCGCAGGGTGAGAATCGGGCTGAAGACTGCAACTAAAATTTTTGCTAATGCATCTGAAGTCGCACAGAAAACTAGAAAGAAACAATAAATTGTTTCTTTCTAGTTTTTTGTGCGACTTCAGGTGCATCAGCAAAAATTCTGTGACGAACATATTCTCTGAATCAGACTTGGAATGGACGGGTGAAGAGTATCGAGCGAGCACTTCATCAGTCACACGGGGCGTGTGACAGATGCAAATAAACGAAAATCACTGTTCGATGTTGCTCGGACTGTTTGACCAGTGTAAACGGTGACATTCGCCGAGCAATATGTACTTCTGTAAATCCACCAGCAGAGTGTGGTGACCAGATAAGCGCTGTTTTTAGTGTCTTTAACACGCCTGTGGAATTTAAAAAATAAACGTGATTGAAAGGTGAATGACGCCATTTGAGTGGGAAATACTATGACTGCAGATGTTGAAGCCAGGGGGTGTGGCGAAAAAGAGCTATAGCAGCAAATGGTATTGAAATTAATCATTCTAAATCACGTTACTAATTTAAATACCCTCCCGGCCTTACTGATTTATGTTTCCCAGTAGTTTCGCTAAAGTCAAATGCCAGGACTATTCATTTTTGGAGGATACAGTTAGTTTCCTTCTTCATTATTGTTAACTGATGGCACGCGAAACCCTAAACTTCCTCACAAGAGTGTGCCTTATCCACAGCCCGTATAGCATTTTTTAAAGGAAACGGGCGATGCCTAAGACAAGTTAAAGGTTCAGCTCTGACAATGAGGCATGCTCGTATGCTGCAATTTCTGGTGCACTCCACAAAAGTCAGCGAACCAGGTTCGAGGACGTTGGCAGCATGCACTTCATTTGACGCAAAGAACTGAGAAGTTTGTATTCGAAGTTCTAAAGCATAAAATGATTGAAATAAACTAGCATAATTAAGTAAGTTCCATATTGTAAAGCCATGGCTCCATCTACTTCACAATAGTCGATTTGATTGTGTCCTCACAGAATGATCGTAATTTTCTCGTCCTTGTCAACGGAAAAAATGCATCTCGACTTATATCTTTTCGATGCAGGTTGTTCCACGCTGTTCATTCGCATTGTAAGGTGGTTGACACTGTGAAAAACGTTTTGGGAACAAAAATTGCGACAAGACTAAGATGCAAATTGTTCTCATTTTAAATCAGCAAAAACCATATTTGTACCATACTATTTTATCTTTAGTGTGCGGCAGAGCGGTTACTTTCGTCCTTTACCTGCCCCTACCTGTGAACTCGTTGCAGGAGATCGCCGGTAGGAAAGCCGAACAGAAACCTACCATACTGCAACTCGCACCAGGCTGCATACAACGTAACTATTCCAAGAATCGGGAAAAGGTCTTAATTTTGAATGAAACGAGGAAATACTGGAAAACTTCGGTATATTCTGAATCTTGATAATGTACACATTCACTGCCTTGCCCGTGCTAATCTTAACCCAGTCATGCATAAACCCTTTCATTCACGTTCGAAAGTTTATGGTAACATACTTCCCGAAATCTGAACAGCTACCAAGCACGGATTGTTCTTAAATGAAAATGCTCGCCATACTTTTAAGCTTATCGGTATCTAACGCACTCAAGTTTTTAGTTATCCATCTACTCAATATGCCATGCGGAACTACTGTCTTTTCTCGTGCACAAAATTATTTAAGAAATTCCATACTTTCTAAAAAGCATACTGGAATAAGTATGCCTTCACTTTAAAACACTCTTGAAACATGTAGGATAACTAAAACTGCCAAATTATAACTTCCTTCGGAGCTCATACTACACACGACCATACCACTGAAAGGCCGGGCTCCGCCTACCTAGACTGCTGTAAGCATTCTATATCTCCAAGACAAAAGACGCGCGAAGAATATTCCGTTCTGATCAGTCAGTTGTCTTTAAGTCCAATAGGAAAACATTATTCTTCCACGTTAGTCCGCTTAGCTTTCTTTTCACCATACACTTACTTAACGTATTATGATACAAAAATTCCCCGTTGTCTGCATTCACACTGTTTTAAAAATTTCTCGGGCTAATTCGTGCAGCTTTTATCAGTAGAACAATGCTCTACATATTTACTGTAGACCACATTCACGCACCATTCCCACTCCTTAAAGCATATACAAAACTGTAAAAATCTTTTCTGGTAGCCAGAATTCGGAGATTTTTGTTAATCCTGCCTTTTGAATACTTGTGTTGATATTTTCGCAGAAACTTTCATCTCCTGACTTATATTTATTTAGATGTCAAATACAAATTTTCATAGATTTAGCCTGAAAATGTTTTCATATAACGAAATAACTTCATAAAATTTTTCATCCCCTGTTTCACCCAGTTAGGAGCTGAATTTCCAAAAACACTGAAACACGTATTCATTTTCCTACCAAGACGTCAAACACAAATTTTCTTAGATTTAGCTTAAAAATTCTTTCATAATAAAATATTTTCATATAAATTTCCATCCCCTATTTCATCCCCATAAGGGTTGAATTTCCAAAAATGCTGAAACACGAACATCTTTATTTCTGACCGAGAAACCAGATACCCATTTTCGTAGCTGTAGTTTGATAATTGCATTAATAGCGACATATTTTGAAAAAAAAAACTTTTCATTCCCTATTTCATCCCTTTAGGAGTGGAATTTCGAAAAATCCCTCCTTAAACGTCGCAAAGCATAAGATCAACATCCTCTGAAAATTTCAAGTTAGTGGTTTGGGCTGGGCTACGATGAGCCAGTCGGGACATCGACTTTTATATGTAGAGATAAGGAAGAAGACTCTAAAGGACTGAAAATTACCGCAAATTCTAAATTACACTTTAAGCCACAGCTGAGCAATCATTTCTTCACATTTAATGCATGGACATTTGTATGTGTGCCTGCTACCTAACTATGCACATGGACTTGGAACGAGTCTATATTAAAATAAAATGAAACTTACATTTCACTCGTGGATTCTCCTTTCATGAAAAGCAAAAAAACAAAAGTATTTTTTCACCTTTTAAAGAGATATCGGTTACTAAACACATACCTATTTATTTCCTCTCTAGAGTTTCAATGTAAACGTCAATATTTTGGTTTATATTCTTTTTTGGTGTTCCCTTGACTTGGGCCATTGGTCTGTGCGATATTACTACGAGGTGCATTCAAGTTCTAAGGCCTCCGATTTTTTTTCTCCGGACTGGAAAGAGGTAGAAACATGCGCATTGTTTTAAAATGAGGCCGCGTTCATTGTCAATACGTCCCAGAGGTGGCAAAATCTTACGGCAGATGGAATTTTACCGCCAGCGGCGAGGATGAGAACTGTTTTAAATACTTAAAATGGCGACGTTTTCCTTACTTGAACAGCGTGCAATCATTCGTTTTCTGAATTTGCGTGGTGTGAAACCCATTGAAATTCATCGACAGTTGAAGGGGACATGAGGTGATGGAGCTATGGATGTGTCGAAAGTGCGTTCGTGGGTGCGACAGTTTAATGAAGGCAGAACATCGTGTGACAACAAACCGAAACAACCTCGGGCTCGCACAAGCCGATCTGACGACATGATCGAGAAAGTGGAGAGAATTGTTTTGGGGGATCGCCGAATGACTGTTGAACAGATCGCCTCCAGAGTTGGCATTTCTGTGGGTTCTGTGCACACAATCCTGCATGACCTGAAAATGCGAAAAGTGTCATCCAGGTGGGTGCCACGAATGCTGACGGGCGACCACATGAGTGCCCGTGTGGCATGTTGCCAAGCAATGTTGACGCGCAACAACAGCATTAATGGGACGTTCTTTTCGTCGGTTGTGACAATGGATGAGACGTGGATGCCATTTTTCAATCCAGAAACAAAGCTCCAGTCAGCTCAATGGAAGCACACAGATTCACCGCCACCAAAAAATTTCAGGTAACCGCCAGTGCTGAAAAAATGATGGTGTCCATGTTCTGGGACAGCGAGGGCGTAATCCTTACCCATTGCGTTCCAAAGGGCACTACGGTAACAGGTGCATCCTACGAAAATGTTTTGAAGAACAAATTCCTTCCTGCACTGCAACAAGAACGTCCGGGAAAGGCTGCGCGTGTGCTGTTTCACCAAGACAGCGCACCCGCACGTCGAGCTAACGTTACGCAACATTTTCTTCGTGATAACAACTTTGAAGTGATTCCTCATGCTCCCTACTCACCTGCCTGGTTCCTGGTGACTTTTGGCTTTTTCCAACAATGAAGGACACTCTCCTTAGCCGCACATTCACCAGCCGTGCTGCTATTGCCTCAGCGATTTTCCAGTGGTCAAAACAGACTCCTAAAGAAGCCTTCGCCGCTGCCATGGAATCATGGCGTCAGCGTTGTGAAAAATGTGTACGTCTGCAGGGCGATTACGTCGAGAAGTAACGCCAGTTTCATCGACTTTGGGTGAGTAATTAATTAGAGAAAAAATCGGAGGCCTTACAACTTGAATACACCTCGTACAACGACCGTTGGTGCCGTGCTGAGAGGCCGGCCGCGGTGGTCGTGCGTTTCTAGCGCTGCAGTCCGGAACCGCGGGACTGCTACGGTCGCAGGTTCGAATCCTGCCTCGGGCATGGATGTGTGTGATGTCCTTAGGTTAGTTAGGTTTAAGTAGTTCTAAGTTCTAGGGGACGGATGACCTAAGATGTTAAGTCCCATAGTGCTCAGAGCCATTTGAACCATTTGAAGCCGTGCTGAGACGAATGCTGGAGAATTACAAAGTGCTGGTCAATCGTATTATAAAACATGCTATATTAGAACATTAGGAATAAACATCACTGGAAAAATTCCTTTTAATCTCGTTCTCCTCGCGAGCTTTATTTCGTTGAATGTTTGACTATAGCAAATTAATTAATGTAATACCTGAGCAGATGTTTTCGCGTCGTGGCAGGAGAGTATTTGCTGTCTTTTCTGTGTTCTCCACTTGCAAAGTGCTGTACAATGTGAAACGGAAGCAGACCGAGGACATGAGGAAGCTTGACTGTTAGTGCGGATTAGCGGTGCGCAGTGCGCAGGGATGACAGAGATTATCCTACCTTTGAAGTGGAAATGTTCCCTCCCCCGTGCCCGTCGCCTGCGGGCATAAATACAGAGTTGGAGAAGGCAAGAAGGAGAAGGAAGACCGCTTGAACTGCGCGGTTTGTCGGAGCTCCGAGGATTTTCCTCGCTGTGCCTTACAATTAATTAAAACGTATACCGTGATTAAATATTAGTGAAGTGAATTACGTACTACAGCTAGAACCGAAAAGATCATCTTTTCTTTGTAGAAAACAGTAAGCATCTTTCATCTAGTACTAATTTAAGATTTTAAAACTTTTTTTAAATTTTTCTTTGTAGAAAACAGTAAGCCTCTTTCATCTAGTGCTAATTTAAGATTTTAAAACTTTTGTTTAATATTTTAAGCAACAGCATTCTCTCGACAAAGCGAAGTGTTGGTGTGACAATTGGCTGGAAGACAAGTTACGGCATTCTTTAATTCCAAAACGAAGCGGTTTGTTATTCCGTGACATATAAACAGATAAAAGTCACAGAAAATTCGTTTGTGGATGGCTGCGACAGTCTGTTGCTAATGTGATCAACTTAGCTGATGACTCAGGGATGAGAAGAGGGACTACTGAAGAAAGACGCGACGGAATGTATTTGCCAGATCTCAGAGAGCGATTAAACTCCAGAATGCTCCTGAGATGATTGGACGTTTCACAGCCGAAAGTTCAGAAGAGGAGAAGAATTGGTTACACTTACCTATCAGAAACTACATGGACCAAGAAACACAGCGTGATAAAGTGAAGATACATGTCAAGCTGTTAAAATATTGTAAGATTAAACTATGGAAATTACTGAACAAGGCGCACCAGTCGTTTGTAAGAGATGTTCGAATACTTAGCCCAGCGAAGAAGAAAAAGATGAGAACTGTCTAATGTTAACTACTGTGTATACGTATTGCATAAATGTGCTGTGAGGTCCAGAGAAGAAATACCACTGGTTTTATCCCCAGCAGACGAGCATCCACTCTTTACACGATTAATCACTTCCCCCAAAGGGAACATATGCAGCGTTATTGTCGAATAAAATGAAATTGTTACTGTTGTCTTCACTTTTGCATGTAGTACATAACATTTTGCAAAGAAAATGTTCTAACAATCTTCGCGAGTCAGTGAGCCATCCGAACTGAAATCTGCAAGACCTTTCTTTAAATTCTCATTTGTGGCCAAACTGTCTGAAGCCAGCTGCATCTAATTTTATTCATCAGAGTTCTCTCCATATAGATTCAGAGGAACGAACTGCATCGGTTACGGTTATCGCTTTCGATTTCCTAAAATTTACTACTATTTATGTGGCCAGATTTTGGCGTTCAACATTTTAGTTCAGTCACGCTTCATGTGCTTATCTGAAACTGCTGTGTTACCGACATCTCGCCAACCTTGAAATTTTATTGCTCTGAAGACAAGAAACTCTAAATTACATAGACGTTGACTCCCTACGTAAATTGCTAATTTTTATTATGAGTGTAATCACGATCCACCTCCTGGACTTTTCATTTATTTTATTTTTCCTACAAATATGCCTTCTTCATGGGTTAGGTACCGGATGAGTCATCTTGTTGTAACAATGGAGGTCAGTTTTGAGAGTTCTTGGAACAATATGCTCTCTGATTCCTTTGCCGTAGTGTCAAAAATTTTTACTATCTACATGAAAAGTTCACGTATGTTAGTTCACGATAGGAAACATGGTTATACTGAGGAAATCGTTTACTCACTGTCATCGACGAAGCCACTGAAGTTAGAGACGAGGATGATGCAAAAACATCGGCCGTGATCTTTGTCACGTGATCATTTCGTCACTCACCGCAAGTCATTTGAGGAAATTTCGAAAAATCTGTGCTGAAATTTCAGCCTGCTTCATTCCGAATTGCACCTTATTGCGATAACCAATACGTCACACTGTGAGCGCACAGTTTAGTTCCAAAATATTAAAGTAAGATCGTTCAGTTCCTGAACAGTGTTGGTATTGCTTCTCGTCCAACCTTAGTCCCGACTGAAGCGATTGTTCTCACGAAATAATGTACGAAAACGGATAAGATATCGAAAAATTACATTGCAGGACATCTGGAGTCAAGATGCAGAAATATTTTAATTTGTTGGTAGCATTAATGCTCAATCGAGGCTCGGTAAAAATCGCGTATTGAAACTATCGTTATGTAAGTAACAATGGATACAAGCTTTACTTCCGTGCAAACTACATGGTACTGTTCGGAAACCAATGTACTATATGCATCGTTCGCCAAAAAAGTCTCAAGGAAATATGGTTAACTGGTAAAATTTGAAAATATGACGAACGTGTCGGGTAGGCTAGTGGTCAAACTAGAAAGAATTGTATTGAAGCAGAAACCAGTCAGTCTCATGTATAGACAACTGAAACTCCTTTAAAATTCTGAGATTTCTGTTCATGAATTCATTGAGTATTCTACAGTAATTTAAGACAGAAGTTTAAAACACGAATGGAGGAAACATAGTACCACTACTCTAAGTAAATCGGCTGAAGCGTATCCCACAAAAATAGTTTTGTAATGGCTATAATAAATTTACGTCAAGTTGATGTATATAACAACTTAAATCACATTGTCGAGGATGGATACTCACTAAGGTGAAGATATCGCACTTTCCACTCCTGACATATTAAACTTGATAGGTACACTGTTGGATGTGCTACACGAAGCTAAATCCTAACATAAAACCAATGTTAGAAGGTTGTTTTTTTCCGAGGCGATTCAGTAATGTCGAGTTCGGCCAATTGGTTTCTTTACAGAAGCGAAAGACCTGAAATGGATATTTTATTGCGCAGTCAATCCCCGGGCTGTTCCGCAACTATATTGCTGTGAGCCAATGAATTTATTCCGCGCTGTGACTTTCAGTCTTGCGCATCTAAATCTGTTTTTTACGCGTCAGTGATAACCGGGCACGCAAAGAAAGCAGATCGTAGAGATCCGTAATAAAATCTATTGTCAGACAATTTCATTCTGAAGCTCTGGACTGCCTTGAGGCATCGCTACACGAGGCTTGGTGTCTGTTCACATTTGTATTTTAGTGCCTGTTGATGTTTCGCGTTGGAAATACAGTGTCTCACCGCAGAAGATATTTATCACAGTTCCTTTACATTCCAATCTTTGAAATGAATGCCTAAAGAAACATAAACGAGAGTGATTTCATTTGTGTTTTCTAGAGACTAATTTTCTATTTGTTTATCTCTCTGCTGATTTGTGTGTTTTTCCACACACAATTTGGACAGGAAATAGATAGCAGTTTGAGAGGCGCAGTAGTAGTGGTACACATAGTCAACCTATCTATAATCACAAAAACTGTTCTCAAATATCGAAATGATTTGCTCTTGTGCGTGATTTCCTTTAACTAAAGAAAAACATAACAAAAACTTCTTAGCTTAACAACTAACACAGCTAAGTAAAGAGCCAGTGGTGTTCTAAGTTAACG
This sequence comes from Schistocerca gregaria, assembly GCF_023897955.1. NCBI lineage: Eukaryota > Metazoa > Arthropoda > Insecta > Orthoptera > Acrididae > Schistocerca > Schistocerca gregaria. The sequence continues at coordinate 129,395,377 of NC_064931.1, read as the reverse complement.
TATCGGTATTCTAAATTTCGTTAAATTTCGATTATACGATTTATATCATAAACTCAAAGGTTGTCGATCCAGTTTAACTTTTATAAATTGCAGCAATTACGCACGATTCAAATTTGGAACAATCAAACTGAAAATGTTGTGGGGGAGGCGAATAGAAAATTGCGTTTTAGGGGCTGAATACTTCGAAGGTCCAACAAACTTACTAATGAGACTGCCTACGCTATGCTTTTCCATCCTCTTCAGGAATATTTCTCCGCGGTGTGGGACCAGACAGGATTGACGGAGAGCATAGGGGAGAGAGCTTAGCGGATATGATACGCGAGTTGGGCTCACAATCACTCAAACAAAGGGCTTTTCTTTCCGGCGAGATCTTTTCACGAAAGTTTCAATGATCTACTTTCCCTTCAGAATTCCAGAATATTTTGTTGACTCCCATATGCGCAGTGAGAGATGACCATCAAAGAAAAAGAAAAAAAGAATGAGAAATCAAAGCTTACTCGGGACCATTTTCCCCACTTGCTATTCGAGGGTGGAACGGTCGAGAAAGAGCGAGAAAGTGGTTCCATGAACTAACATCTAACAGCAGCAGTTGTGAGTCGGTATTGTGTAACACCGACAATGTATTCGCATTTCATCTCCCAGTGCGAGGAATTCGATCTTTATTGTATCATAAGGTAATGAATACTTTTAGGAAGTTCAATTTACTAAGGCACTACATGTCTTACTACGTCAGAAAATATGGGAAAGGAAAATGTGAATAACATGAGAGTGTACAAGAAGTTTTAAAATTTATGAGGAAGCTCTCTGAAGAGAAGGAGAGATAGGACGAAAACTCAAGTGAGTGTGCCTTCCGGGTGAACTACAAAACTACACGAATATCAGCAAAATCCTTACGCTCTTACAAAGATGGTACGTTAATAAAAAACACTGTTGCAGAAACAAAGAAAAAGGCATGCCAGATTTAAACGAATGCAAAATCTCCAAGATTGGCCACTTTTTACAGAAGCTCCAAATTTAGCGCGGACATCAATGCGAGATGCTTATAATAGTTTCCACAACGAAACTTTATCTCGAAACCTGGCAGAAAATCCAAAGAGATTCTGATCGTATGTAAAGTATGCTAGCGCCAAGACTCAGTCAATGCCTGCTTTGCGCGACAGCAATTGAAATTCTATCTACGACAGTGCTGCCAAAGCAGTGTTACTAAACGTAGCCTTTCGAAATTGCTTCACGAAAGAAGAAGAAGTAAATATTACAGAATTTGAATCAAGAACACGTGCTAACATGAGTAACTTAGAAGTAGGTGCCCTTGGAGTAGTGAAGCAATTTAAATCACTTAACAAAAGCAACTCTTCTGGTCCACACTGTATACCAATTAGGTTCCTTTCAGAATGTGCTGATTCAATAGCTCCATATGTAACAATGTTATAGAACCGCTTGCTCGACGAAAGATCCGCACCGAAAGACTGGAAAGTTGCACAGGTCACACAAATACTCAGGGAAGGTAGTAGGAGTAATCCATTAATTTACAGGCCCACATTATTAACGTCGATATACAGCAGGATTTTGGAACATATATTGTGTTCGAACATTACGAATTACCTCAAAGAGAACGGTCTATTGATGCACAGTCAACACGGATTTAGAAATCATCGTTCTTGTGAAACACCGGAGCACAACGAGAAAGTTCAAAGAAGGGCAGAACATTTTCTATTATCGCGAAATAGGGGAGAGAGTGTCACGGCCGTGATACAGGATTGGGGGGGGGGGGGGGGGACAACGTTCAAACAAAGGCGTTTTTCGTTGCGGCGGAAACTTCTCACGAAATTTCAGTCACCAACTTTCTCCTTCGCATGCGAAAATATTCTGTTGACATCGACCTACATGGGGAGAAACGATCGTCATAATGAAATAGGAGACATAGGGGACATAGGGGAAATAGGGGAAATAGGGGAAATCAGAGCTCGCGCGGAAAGATACATGTGTACGTTTTCTCCGCGCACTATTCGAGAATGGAATAATAAAGAATTACTGTCAAGGGGCTCGACGAACCCTCTGCCAGGTACACGAATGTGATTTTCAGAATAGTCAGGTAGATGTAGATATACACTATTGGCCATTAAAATTGCTACACCAAGAAGAAATGCAGATGATAAACGGGTATTCATTAGAAAAATATATTATACTAGAACTGGCATGTGATTACATTTTCACGCAATTTGGGTGCATAGATCCTGAGAAATCAGTACCCAGAACAACCACCTTTGGCCGTAATAACGACATTGGTGCGCCTGGGCATTGAGTCAAACAGAGCTTGGATGGCGTGTACAGGTACAGCTGCCCATGCAGCTTCAACACGATACCACAGTTCATCAACAGTAGTGACTGGCGTATTGTGACCAGCCAGTTGCTCGGCCACCATTCATCAGACGTTTTCAATTGGTGAGAGATCTGAAGAATGTGCTGACCAGGACAGCAGTCGAACATTTTCTGTATCCAGAAAGGCCCGTACAGGACCCGCAACATGCGGTCGTGCATTATCCTACTGAAACGTAGGGTTTCGCAGGGATCGAATGAAGGGTAGAGCCACGGGTCGTAACACATCTGAAATGAAACGTCCATTGTTCAAAGTGCCGTCAATGCGAACAAGAGATGACCGAGACGTGTAACCAATGGCACACCATACCATCACGCCGGATGATACGCCAGTATGGGGATGTTGAATACACGCTTCCAATGTGCGTTCGCGACGATGTCGCCAAACACGGATGCGGCCATCATGATGCTGTAAACTTAACCTGGATTCATCCGAAAAAATGACGTTTTGCCATTCTTGCACCCAGGTTCGTCGTCGGGTACACCATCGCCGGCGCCCCTGTCTGAGATGTAGCGTCAAGGGTTACCGCAGCCATGGTCTCCGAGCTGATAGTCCATGCTGCTGCAAACGTTGTAGAACTGTTCGTGCAGATGGTTGTTGTTTTGCAAACGTCCCCATCTGTTGACTCACGGATCGAGACGTGGCTGCATGATCCATTACAGCCATGCGGATAAGATGCCTGTCATCTCGACTGCTAGTGGTACGAAGCCGTTGGGATCCAGCACGGCGTTCCGTATTACCCTCCTGAGTCCACCGATTCCATATTCTGCTGACAGTCATTTAATCTCGACCAACGCGAGCAGCAATGTCGCGATACGATAAACCGCAATCGCGATAGGCTAGAATCCAACCTTTATCAAAGTTGGAAACGTGGTGCTAGCATTTCTCCTCCTTACACGAGGCATCACAACAACGTTTCACCAGGCAACGCCGGTCAACTGCTGTTTGTGTATGAGAAATCGGTTGGAAACTTTCCTCATGTCAGCACGTTGTAGGTGTCACCACCGGCGCCAACCTTGTGTGAATGCTCTGTAAAGCTAATCACTTGCATATCACAGCATCTTCTTCCTGTCGGTTAAATTTCGAGTCTGTAGCACGTCATCTTCGTGGTGTAGCAATTTTAATGGCCATTAGTGTAAATATAGATATACTTGGTTGCTGCAGCTGATCGTTTATGTCCATTTCACGTAGAAAAGTTTCGTGTGATACTGTTATCAAACATGACAATCATGCGTCCCATACAGATTACAGCAAAATCTCTGTAAAGAGTGTGTTGCATTTTCTTTAGCGCTCTATGACAGATATCACTGGAACACAGCTGGATGTGACACTCTTAGCAGTCCTGAAGAAAATGTAGAAAATGCAGGTTTATCGTGGAATTGATTAGTTTATAAGTCTACAGATGGCGCGGCAATTATTTTAGGAAAGAAATAAGAATTCATAATGCAACTGAATGGGAAAACAGAAAATTTTCCAGTAACAAAACGCGCTGATCCGTAGCTTGAAGTTTGATCTGCAATGCGAAAGGGAATGTAAATACAGTCTAAATTTCTGCAGTCATTTCTCTTAGGATCGATTTCATCGTTTACAAAAGTCTCCTCGTGGTTCCCCACACAATTCCCTGTGACCGGGGACGAGTACATGCTGCACCCTGGCCTGAGCATGCCGTCTCTTCACAGGCAATGTTGCTGTAATGCACTGGACTAGCAAGGGGACCCCACTTACTCATTATCACGTATTTCGTCTAAAGTTATGGTAAATATAAGGAATGGCCAGAAAAGAAAGTGAAATAAGTGGGAACTTCAGATGGTCCAGAGTTAAAAGAAATGGGGGTGCGGGTCGGGCGAGGTATGAGCCATTTATGTAAACATTCCCGCTTCGTGCGTCGGGCGACTAGGTTGTGCTAGCGGTTCCACCTCTACCGTAGCGCTGCGTGTTTTACCAACACCGACTCAAAGGAAGGCCTCGGCGCTTGTTGGTGACGTTACGTCAGCTAGGCACGGCGAACGCCAGGTCTGTTACAGGCAGAAACGCCTGGGCGTGCTTATCACTAAAAATCTCTTATTTTTGGATAAAATATTTGGCATTGTTTTGGATTCTGCAGTTTTATTTAGATGAAAGATTTTCTTACTATCGTAAAGCTACAAATGAAGATCATAGTTCTGTATTACTAAATCCTGTCGAAACAAACGTAGATCAATATAAGAAGATGCTTTGCCCCATTGCAAGCTTCAGAAATTTTACATTCAAATAACTATATTTACTTGATCCACTTTGTTATCGAAACTTACCCCAACCCCCTTACAATGAACTCGTTTCTTTTATTTATTTACTTATTTTCATCTGACATCGTCACTGGAAATGTGAACTAATTTACATGTGTAAATGTCCAACTGTTGCCAGTCATTAGATTACAGTCGTTTTCAACAAAAGGAATTCTAAACAGGAAACAAAATAGCTTCATACATCGGAAAAACATGGACATTAGAAAAGATAAATATTCCCCTCTCGCAACTGAAAGGAGAAACTTTATGAGACAAAAAAAATTATTTGATAAAACAAGTATCTCTCTTTTAACTTTTCTTCTGTACGCCACCCCCTCCCCCAACGTTTACAATCGCAAGGTATTTCATTAACATTCAGTGCTCCTCAACCCATAGTCAACCAAGATACCTAAAGAAGAGCACCAATATGTTCACAGTTTCTTGTAAAAGAAACCCAGTACAAACGTAACTTCCTCAGATTTACAAATAAGGTACAGAAGCACGAATTCTGTTGCTGCTAGACTATGAAGTTGTTTTTGTATATCAATCCTTAAAACAGGTGGAAATTAAAGTTCAGGAGTACACTATTTGTTAAGAAGTGTAATGAATTGCACAATTAATTGATTGCAGGAATCTCTCTGAGCAATATGTGTTGGTCAACTACCGCCAATAGTTTCACATTTTCCTGTATCAGAGAGGGAGACACCACCATCATGAGTATGCCTGCAACAGACCTGCCGTTGGCCGTGCCTAGCTGCCGTGACGTCGCGAACAAGCGCCGTGGCCTTCCTTTGAGTCGGTGTTGGTTTTACTCGTGTCCGTTTAGTGTTGGGTTGGCCTCCGTGCGCGTCGCATTGCTAGTTGTCGGCTGTGTTAGTTGTCGGCGCGGCCCTCCTGTCACGGCGTCGTCTCGCGTCGTGGTGTCCTCCATGGTTCCCACGAAAATTCCGCATACAGGTACTGTCAGCTTCACCTTCGACAAATCCAAGCGTCACGTCCAGCCCGGTTCTTTGGAGATAAATGACTGGTTACTCGATACAGTTAACGTCACTACTCATCAAGTGTATACTGCATATTTTGACAGCGAACTATATGTGTTTTTTGTTAAATTTCTTGATCCGCTCCAGGTTGACAGGATACACTAACCTAACGTAACCTAACGTAACCTAACCTAACTTAACCTAACCTTACATTGTCGTCACGGTTCACAGGTACCCTATACGCATCGTGATTGTTTTACTAGTATGGTTCTGTTGGCAAATGCAGAAGTGATATGTAGTACGGATGTCCGGGTGTTTAAGTTTCCGCTCGACTGTTTTCTGAGGCCCGTTTTGCTTCCGCATAAGGAAATACACTACTGGCCATTAAAATTGATACTCCAAGAAGAAATGCAGATGATAAACGGGTATTCATTGGACAAATATATTATACTAGAACTGACATGTGATTACATTATCACGCAATTTGGTTGTAAAGATCCTGGGAAATCAATAACCAGAACAATCACCTCTGGCCGTAATAATGGCCTTGATACGCCTGAGCACTGAGTCAAACAGATCTTGGATGGCGTGTACAGGTACAGCTGCCCATGCAGCTTCCACACGATACCACAGTTCATCAAGAGTAGTGACTGGCGTATTGTGACGAGCCAGTTGCTCGGCCACCATTCACCAGACGTTTTCAATTAGTAAGAGATCTGGAGAATGTGCTGGCCAGGGCAGCAGTCGAACATTTTCTGTATCCACAAAGGCCCGTACAGGACCTGCAACATGCGGTCGTGCATTACCCTGTAGAAATGTAGGGTTTCGCAGGGATCGAATGAAGGGTAGAGCCATGGGTCGTAACATATCTGAAATGTAACGTCCACTGTTCAAAGTGCCGCAACTGCGAACAAGAGGTGATCGAGACGTGTAACCAATGGCACCCCATACCATCACGCCGGGTGATACGCCAGTATGGCGATATGAATACGCGCTTCCAATGTGCGTTCACCGCGATGTCGCCAAACACGGATACGACCATCATAATGCTGTAAACACAACCTGGATTCATACGAAAAAATGACGTTTTTCCATTCGTGCACCCAGTTTCGTCGTTCGGTACACTATCGCAGGCGCTCCTGTCTGTGATGCAGTGTCAAGGGTAACCGCAGCCATGGTCTCCGAGCTGATAGTCCATGCTGCTGCAAACGTCGTCGAACTGTTCGTGCAGATGGTTGTTGTCTGGAAAACGTTCCCATCTGTTGACTCAGGGATCGAAGCGTGGGTGCACGATCCGTTACAGCCATGCGGATAAGTTGCTTGTCATCTCGCCTGCTAGTGATACGAAGCCGTTGGGATCCAGCACGGCGTTCCGTATTACCTTCCTGAACCCACCGATTCCATATTCTGCTAACAGTCATTTGATCTCGACCAACGCGAGCAGCAATGTCGCCATACGATAAACCGCAATCGCGATAGACCACAACGTGACTGTACACATTTCTCCTCCTTACACCAGGCATCACAACAACGTTTCTCCTGCAGCGGTGGTCTCGCGGTTCTAGGCGCGCAGTCTGGAACCGTGTGACTGCTACGGTGGCAGGTTCGAATCCTGCTTCGGGCATGGATGTGTGTAATGTCCTTAGGTTAGTTAGGTTTAAGTAGTTCTCAGTTCTAGGGGACTGATGACCACAGCTGTTTAGTCCCATAGTGCTCAGAGCCATTTGAACAATCTCAACAACAATGTTTCACCAGGCAACACCGGTCAACTGCTGTTTGTGGCCGGCTGGGGTGGCTGAGGGTTTCGAGGCGCTACAGTCCGGAACCGCGCGACCTGTACGGTCACAGGTTCGAATCCTGCCTCGGGCATGGATATGTTTGATGTCCTTAGGTTAGTTCGGTTTAAGTAGTTCTAAGTTGTAGGGGATCGTTGAGCTCAGCAGTTATGTCCGATAGTGGTTAGAGCCATTTGAACCATTTTTTTGCTGTTTGTGTGTCAGAAATCGGTTGGAATCGTTGCTCATGTCAGCACGTTGTAGGTGTCTCCACCGGCGCCAACCTTGTGTGAATGGTCTTTGAATATCACAGCATCTTCTTCCTGTCGAATAAATTTCGCGTCTGTAGCACGTCATCTTCGTGGTGTAGCAATTTTAATGACCAGTAGTGTACGTTACTTTCGAAAGGAACGCTGGTCTGGTCAGCACCGCTTGCAGGTCTATAGTCGTATTCGGTCGGTGAAAATGGTGGTCAAGAAACATATTCCCTCTCATCTACAGGTATGTGGTTATAGGGTCCATATTACGTACTGTGGCCGAGAAAGAACATATTATTGTAATGAAACCGGTCATTTCCGTCCTAGTTGTCTGCGACGTGTGGAGGTATTAAAACCTACATACGAAAAGCGTAAATATTGACTTTAGTTGATCTTCTCCAGCAGGGATCTCAGACTGAATCGCTCCCTGTTATTGCGCTCCCTGTTATTGAGGGAGGCAGTGATCTGTTGACCGACAACACCCGTGATTTTTCCCCGCTGTCCATGCGTCGGGATGTTGATGCCGTTAATTCCGATGTGCTCCTCATGATTTCTAACAACAAGCGTCGCCGAACACAGGATGATGCGGCAGATGAACCTTCCCTATTGGCTCGCCCTTCCGATGGGTCTCCAGTACAGGACCCCTTTCTCAGTCTGTAATTGTCGAGAAGGACGCCACATGTACTTTCACGCCTGTGCAGATGATCCCTGACACCTTATCTGGCGTTGTTCCTGTTGTTGGGGCCACCCCTTAGGAGACACCCGTCAAGGAACCTGCTTCCGGTTGCCACGTGTCTTCTGCGGTTGTCTCTAACACTTCTCCTGTCGACTCTGTTTCCCACCCCCCGTCTACGACATCTGTCGCCCCCTCTGGGTAGCAGTCTTCTCCCATGAAACAACTGATTCATTCTCAAGAGCCCGTGGATCCCGTTGTTATTCACCAACCGTCCCTCCGTGAAACTATGTCTGTGGACGAGTGGGATGTAGAGGCCTCTCCCTCGCAATCTGAAACGGAATACCTACATGATGCTCCCAGGCGACCGAACGTGGCAGCGTCGGCGCCGCGGAGCCGCAGTAGAATCCGTAAACAGCCACAGAGAGCCGCGTCACGGCCGAAGAAAAAGCAGTGGGAAGATGAGGGTTCTGTTACGCAGTTCTTCTCTCTCTGGTTCGGCGATTGGATCTGGTATGGTTACTTGTATGCTGCTCCGTCAACTGACGGATCTGTACCGTTTTTTGTTCTTCTTTCTGTGTTGAAGTTTCATGCAGCCATACACATTTCTTACTCTGAATACTAACAGAATATGTTCTGAGCTTCGACTCGCCGCCTTGTGACAGTTTATACGGGGTGTTACAAAAAGGTACGGCCAAACTTTCCCCACACACAAAGAAAGAAAATATGTTATCTGGACATGTGTCCAGAAACGCTTACTTTCCATGTTAGAGCTCATCTTATTACTTCTCTGCAAATCACATTAATCATGGAATGGAAACACATAGCAACAGAACGTACCAGCGTGACTTCAAACACTTTGTTACAGGAAATGTTCAAAATTTAGCTAGGACACATGCATCCACCCTCCATAGCATGGAATCCCTGATGCGCTGATGCAGCCCTGGAGAATGGCGTATTGTATCACAGCCGTCCACAAGACGAACACGAAGAGTCTCTACATTTGGTACCGGGGTTGGGTAGACAAGAGTTTGCAAATGCCATCATAAATGAAAGTCGTCGTACTTGTAAAGGCACATGTTCTAGCAGCACAGGTAGAGTATCCCGTATGAAATCATGATAACGTGCTCCATTGAGCGTAGGTGGAAGAACATGGGGCCCGATCAAGACATCACCAACAATGCCTGCCCAAACGTTCACAGAAAATCTGTGTTGATGACGTGATTGCACAATTGCGTGCGGATTCTCGTCAGCCCACACATGTTGATTGTGAACATTTACAATTTGATCACGTTGGAATGAAGCCTCATCCGTAAAGAGAACATTTGCACTGAAATGAGGATTGACACATTGTTGGATGAACCATTCGCATAAGTGTACCCGTGGAGGCCAATCAGCTGCTGATAGCGCTTGCACACGCTGTACATGGTACGGAAACAACTCGCTCTCCCGTGGCACTCTCCATACAGTGACGTGGTCAGCGTTACCTTGTACAGCAGCAACTTCTCTGACGCTGACATTAGGGCTATAGTCAATTGCACGAAGAACTGCCTCGTCCATTGCAGGTGTCCTCGTCGTTCTAGGTCTTCCCCAGTCGCGAGTCATATGCTGGAATGTTCCGTGCTCCCTAAGACGCCGATCAATTGTTTCGAACGTCTTCCTGTCGGGACACCTTCGTTCTAGAAATCTGTCTCGATACAAACGTACCGCGCCACGGCGATTGCCCCGTGCTAATCCATACATCAAATGGGTATCTGCCAACTCCGCATTTGTAAACATTACACTGACTGCAAAACCACGTTCGTGATGAACACTAACCTGTTGATGCTACGTACTGATGTGCTTGATGCTACTACTGTAGAGCAATGAGTCGCATGTCAACACAATCACCGAAGTCAACATTACCTTCCTTCAATTGGACCAACTGGCGGTGAATCGAGGAAGTACAGTACATACTGACGAAACTAAAATGAGCTCTAACATGGAAACTAAGCGTTTCCGGACATATGTCGACATAACATCTTTTCTTTATTTGTGTGTGAGGAATGTTTCCTGAAAGTTTGGCCGTACCTTTTTGTAACACCCTGTATAACAACCTAGAACAGTTTTTTTTTTTTTTTTTTTTTTTTTTTTTTTTTTTTTTTTTGCAGGAAGTCTTATTCGACCAGTTTTCCATTCCTGGGTTCTCAACCATTTTTAATGTAGCTTCCGAACTTTCTACGGGCACTGCCTGATTTATAGGGAAGGTATTCCGTTAATGGATTTCGAAGTACTTGACAGTGGAAGGGGGATCGGGTGCACGTTTTGTGATCTCAGTGTACTCCTCCTTTATGCCCCTTCTGGCACAGGTCGTACCACAGCACGTTCGAGTTTCTATAAAGATGAAATCATTTACCTGCTTCGTAAATCCCCGACAAAGATTATCTTAGGTGGGGGCTTCAATTGTGTTGTACGGCCGGTGGATCAGTCTCCTAATTGTAATTTCATTAAAGAACTCTCGACGACCTGGTGCGCTCCTTGCGCCTACGTGACTTGTTCGGTTTCTCGCTATCCTACACTTGTGCGACATATATACTTCACTCCCACGTTTTGCAGTCGCCTCGATCGCTTTTACTTTTCCGATTCCTTGTGAGGGCATCTTCTTGATGTTGATGTGATACCAAAAAAAAAATGGTTCAAATGGCTCTGAGCACTATGGGACTTAATAGCTTTGTTCATCAGTCCCCTAGAACTTAGAACTGCTTAAACGTAACTAACCTAAGGACATCAACACAACACCCAGCCATCACGAGGCAGAGAAAATCCCTGACCCCGCCGGGAATCTAACCCGGGAACCCGGGCGTGGGAAGCGAGAACGCTACCGTACGACCACGAGATGCGGGCAATGTGATACCAGCCTGTTGCACTGATCATTGCACCGTAGCCGTCACGTTTAATTACGAGCGGCAACCGGTGAAATGGTTTCGTCTTCCCTGGATGCTGAATGTAACCTATTTGCACGATACCTCTCTTGGTATCGTCCTGGAGGACGTATGGGTTCGTTGTTCTCGTAGTATGGACCGGTACTCGTCTACTGTGGCATGGTGGACACAATGTTAAATCACAAATCCATAGGGCTCTAATGCGTTTTGGAGCTGCGAAGGTGGCAGACGATCGACGAACGCAAGAATTTTACTACTCAGTCATACGTCAACTGTACGATAGTGCTATGCATGCTCCCCTGCGGGTTACTTATGTACAGCGCATCAAAGCCAAATTGCTGCAGCTTAAAGGCATTCAAATGGAGGGACTGCGGACGATGTCTCAACCAAGTTTCCTTTCACACGACGAATTGACGTCACTAGACCATCTAGTCCGTTTACGGGCGCGCCAGAAACGTGTGTGTCTTGCCTCCCTCACAACCGCTGACGGCCGCACGTTCACCTCTCACCGTGACATTTCCTACTTTATTTACACCTATTTAACTGATCTGTACGATACCCATGTCACGGTTGAAAACTGTCGACGACTTTACACGCTTGCTACATCGCGTTGTTACTCCTCAATTGAATGGCGCCATTCTGCGTCCTTTTCACAAGGATGATATATATGATGTTGTTACAGGATCTCTGTGCCGCAAGTCGCCTGGATTAGACTGTATTCCTAAGGAGTTTTATGTTCCGCATTCAGGAGGACGACGGTTCAATTCCGCGTACGGTCATCCTGATTTAAGTTTTTCGTGATTTCCCTAAATCGTTTCAGGCAAATACTGGGATGGTTCCTTTGAAAGGGCACGGCCGACTTCCTTCCCCATCCTTCCCTAATTCAATGAGACCGATGACCTCGCTGTTTGGTCTCTTCCACCAAATCAACCCACTGTACGTTTAATTTTGGCCACTCATTGGTGACACTTTAAGGCCAGTGGTAAATGAAGTGATGTGGGGGAGTCTCACTTCCCGCTCCTTTTCAGGTAGGTAAACTGGCTCTCCTCCCGAAAGCCACAGGTCGGCCTGCGATTGATACCCTCCGTCCCACTACTCTCCTTAACTTCGATTATAAAATTGTCGCTCGAGCAATTAATATCCGTCTCTCTAAGCTGCTCGATACCATTACTGCCGCCCACCAAAGCTGTGTGCCTGGACGTACGATACTGCCTTCTGTTCTCGAATGTCGCGATGTAATTTCGGTGGCGGCTGACACTAATATCCCAGGGGACTCTGATTTTTCGCGTTTGAGCGTGTCAGCCATGATTTTTTAACGAGAGTGCTCACTGCTGTCGGCTTTAATAATGATGCTCGACAGGTCTTAACTCGCGTTTTCACCGGTATCAGTGTCTCGGTGATAGTTAACGGTCACCCTAGCCCCTGGATATCGATCAGACGGGGTTTATCCCACGGAAGCCCCTTATCCGTGTCCCTTTATGTCTTGTTCTTAGAGCCCTTAATTCGCCACCTCGCCATGCAATTAAGTGGCTGAACTATGTTGGGGGAACTTTTTTCGGTCCGTGCATACGCCGATGACATCATGGTCTTAGTACGACATGTCGGGGACATACCGAGGCTTAAGGATACCTTGGATTCATTTTGTCGTTTTGTTGGTGCTCACATTAATGATCATAAATTCACGCTCCTACCTTTGAGAGGCTTCGAGCATGTCGTCATCAATCGTCGTCATCAATCATCGTCGTTGTCAATCGCCATAAAACCTTAGGGATCTTAGTGGATCACAATCCGATCAAAATGGCGACAATAAATTGGCGTGAGGTTACGAGTCGTGTTCAAGGGGCGATCCTTGAACATGAACGGAGTTCCCTTAGCCTCCTTCACAAGGTACGGGTTTTAGAAACATATGTCTTCAGTAAAGTATATTACGTTGTGCAGGTCTTCCCGCTTCCCGCGATGATGGTCCGCAGACTGAAACAGCTGTCTGTTCGATTTCTACACTCCTGGAAATTGAAATAAGAATACCGTGAATTCATTGTCCCAGGAAGGGGAAACTTTATTGACACATTCCTGGGGTCAGATATATCACATGATCACACTGACAGAACCACAGGCACATAGACACAGGCAACAGAGCATGCACAATGTCGGCACTAGTACAGTGTATATCCACCTTTCGCAGCAATGCAGGCTGCTATTCTCCCATGGAGACGATCGTAGAGATGCTGGATGTAGTCCTGTGGAACGGCTTGCCATGCCATTTCCACCTGGCGCCTCAGCTGGACCAGCGTTCGTGCTGGACGTGCAGACCGCGTGAGACGACGCTTCATCCAGTCCGAAACATACTCAATGGGGAACAGATCCGGAGATCTTGCTGGCCAGGGTAGTTGACTTACACCTTCTAGAGCACGTTGGGTGGCACGGGATACATGCGGACGTGCATTGTCCTGTTGGAACAGCAAGTTCCCTTGCCGGTCTAGGAATGGTAGAACGATGGGTTCGATGACGGTTTGGATGTACCGTGCACTATTCAGTGTCCCCTCGACGATCACCAGAGGTGTATGGCCAGTGTAGGAGATCGCTCCCCACACCATGATGCTGGGTGTTGGCCCTGTGTGCCTCGGTCGTATGCAGTCCTGATTGTGGCGCTCACCTGCACGGCGCCAAACACGCATACGACCATCATTGGCACCAAGGCAGGAGCGACTCTCATCGCTGAAGACGACACGTCTCCATTCGTCCCTCCATTCACGCCTGTCGCGACGCCACTGGAGGCGGGCTGCACGATGTTGGGGCGTGAGCGGAAGACGGCCTAACGGTGTGCGGGACCGTAGCCCAGCTTCATGAAGACGGTTGCGAATGGTCCTCGCTGACACCCCAGGAGCAACAATGTCCCTAATTTTCTGGGAAGTGGCGGTGCGGTCCCCTAGGGCACTGTGTAGGATCCTACGGTCTTGGCGTGCATCCGTGCGTCGCTGCGGTCCGGTCCCAGGTCGACGGACACGTGCACCTTCCGCCGACCACTGGCGACAACATCGATGTACTGTGGAGACCTCACGCCCCACGTGTTGAGGAATTCGGCGGTACGTCCACCCGGCCTCCCGCATGCCCACTATACGCCCTCGCTCAAAGTCCGTCAGCTGCACATACGGTTCACGTCCACGCTGTCGCGGCATGCTACCAGTGTTAAAGACTGCGATGGAGCTCCGTATGCCACGGCAAACTGGCTGACACTGACGGCGGCGGTGCACAAATGCTGCGCAGCTAGCGCCATTCGACGGCCAACACCGCGGTTCCTGGTGTGTCCGCTGTGCCGTGCGTGTGATCATTGCTTGTACAGCCCTCTCGCAGTGTCCGGAGCAAGTATGGTGGGTCTGACACACCGGTGTCAATGTGTTCTTTTTTCCATTTCCAGGAGTGTATGTCGCAGCCATATCTGTCGTGTCCCGTATGAAGTAGTGGCCAGGCCTCGAAAGCTTGGAGGATTGGGTCTTTCCGATGTGAAAATGAAGACATCCACCTTATTGTCCCGCTGTAGTGTTTTAACCTGTACGCGGGATCCGCATTCAGTTACCTCTCGTTTACTTTCCCGCCTCCGGCCGGTCTGTCTGACCCCTGTGTTGATGTTGGGCGGATTAATCCTAAATTGCGGCACATTCGTGCATACTTTAACTATCGGTATCCTAAATGCTGATACACTTTCTATGAGGCATCTCAATACAAGCATGCTATCACGCCGTTGGTGTGCACCATGTCCCCTTGCTTCTGTTAAACTTGCTTCCCCGTCAACGTCTTGGAATACAGTCTTCCCATATTGCCGATGGAGATTGCTTCAACGTGGTATAAGGTCATTCACCGTCTGATACCTACTGGTGATCGTCTTTTTCTTATTGGCCTTTGTTCGACTGATCAGTGTGAGGAATGTCATCAAACTGACACCTCACTTCACAGGCTTGTTACCTGCGGACGAGACCTTTGGCCCCGGGTCCGCCGTCAATTAGCTTTCCTTACTCAAGGGCCTGAAACCGCTTTCCCAGACGACATTCTCCTACATTCGGACATATCCTTTTTTCCTCAGGAGAAAACGAACACGATTGACTGGTTCTTGGGTTACTATGTTCACTATGTTGTTGAAGGCGGGAATGACCCAGATCCCCGCGTTCTTCCGAATATGCTTTTTCTTGTGTTTAACCGTCAGTGTGTGGGTTAAGCTCTCCTGTGCTCCCTGTTTCTTCCCTGAGCTTGAGTTCCCTCCCTTGTAGCTTCCTTTTGTCACTTTTCCTCTTTCACATGCATACAAAAAAAGGTTGAAAAGAAGGGTGGGACAATGGGTTAGTCTTCCCGTTCAGAATTTAATAATTGTTTGTGCTTGAACTACTTTGTTGATTTTCTTTTTGTAGCTGATATTAAATAATGATTTGACTATGGTTGTCTCATTTCCATGAAAATACCAATCCACGCCACGTGAAACATGATTTTTAAGCAAGAAAACATCATTTCTAAAATAAATCAAAATTCTCACTCCTGTATGGTACAGAATGATGTGGATGATGAAAGGATCATGTTCGAGTATAATGTCTTTTCTGGAGACTAGAAATCTACTCTGTAGGAATCAGCATGGGTTTCGAAAAAGACGGTCGTGAGAAACCCAGCTCGCGCTATTTGTCCACGAGACTCAGAGGGCCTTAGACACGGGTTCACAGGTAGATGCCGTGTTTCTTGACTTCCGCAAGGCGTTTGACACAGTTCCCCACAGTCGTTTAATGAACAAAGTAAGAGCATACGGACTATCAGATCAATTGTGTGATTGGATTGAGGAGTTCCTAGATAACAGAACGCAGCATGTCATTCTCAATGGAGAGAAGTCTTCCGAAGTAAGAGTGATTTCAGGTGTGCCGCAGGGGAGTGTCATAGGATCGTTGCTATTCACAATTTACATAAATGACCTGGTGGATGACATCGGAAGTTCACTGAGGCTTTTTGCAGATGATGCTGTGGTGTATCGAGAGGTTGCAACAATGGAAAATTGTACTGAAATGCAGGAGGATCTGCAGCGAATTGACGCATGGTGCAGGGAATGGCAATTGAATCTCAATGTAGACAAGTGTAATGTGATGCGAATACATAGAAAGATAGGTCCCTTATCATTTAGCTACAAAATAGCAGGTCAGCAACTGGAAGCAGTTAATTCCATAAATAGCCGGCCGCGGTGGTCTCGTGGTTCTAGGCGCGCAGTCCGTAACCGTGCGACTGCTACGGTTGCAGGTTCGAATCCTGCCTCGGGCATGGATGTGTGTGATGTCCTTAGGTTAGTTAGGTTTAAGTAGTTCTAAGTTCTAGGGGACTAATGACCACAGCAGTTGAGTCCCATAGTGCTCAGAGCCATTTGAATTCCATAAATTATCTGGGAGTACGCATTAGGAGTGATTTAAAATGGAATGATCATATAAAGTTGATCGTCGGTAAAGCAGATTCCAGACTGAGATTCATTGGAAGAATCCTAAGCAAATGCAATCCGACAACAAAGGAAGTAGGTTACAGTATTCTTGTTCGCCCACTGCTTGAATACTGCTCAGCAGTGTGGGATCCGCACCAGATAGGGTTGATAGAAGAGAGAGAGAAGATCCAACGGAGAGCAGTGTGGTTCGTTACAGGATCATTTCGTAATCGCGAAAGCGTTACGGAGATGATAGATAAACTCGAGTGCAAGACTGCAGGAGAGACGCTCAGTAGCTCGGTACGGGCTTTTGTTGAAGTTTCGAGAACATACCTTCACCGAAGAGTCAAGCAGTATATTGCTCCCTCCTACGTATATCTCGCGAAGAGACCGCGAAGATAAAATCAGAGAGATTAGAGCCCACACAGTGGCATACCGACAATCCTTCTTTCCACGTAGAATACGAGACTGGAATAGAAGGGAGAACCGATAGAGGTACTCAGGGTACCCTTCGCCACACACCGTCAGGTGGCTTGCGGAGTATGGATGTAGATGTAGATGTAGATCATTGCATGTCCGTTTAACGCAGGGGTCTCCAAAATACGGTTGGCGCTTCACCAAAACTTTATTTAAAAGTAGTTCGCGATTGTTCCCGCTCGTTGAATTATTGGTCGGCCATGAGCATTGCAGCTGTCAAAGCACGTCAAAATCACTTTAACTTGTTCCAAAATAACAGGATCGCTCTGCTTGCAGGTGACTATGACTTCCCGTTCCTGGTTTGCTGTGTTATTGTGTTGTTATCTCAAGTTTTCTTAGTTAAAAATACGTGTACAATACGTCCTTTGAAGCTGAAGTGAGAAAAGTGGGCAGTGAGTGTCGTATCTTCAATAAAACGTGGAGCGTGAAGTATTTCGCTGTAGAGACAGGCAGCAAACCAACCTATGTTATCTGTAACAAAGTAATTGATGTTCTTAACGAATGCGATATCCGTCGGCACAACGAAAAAAAGCGTGCTCCACAGTTTGATAAATTCGAACATAACTTCGAAACCTTTTAACGTGGACATTGTTTTCAGCAAAACATTTTCAGGAAATGTGCTCAGGAGAGTGAAGCCATTACGAAAGTAAGTTAACGAGTTGCTCATAAGGCTGCCAAACCAGAGAAGCCCTTCACGGACGGTGATTACATAAAGAGGTGGATTTTAATTACAGCTGAAGAAGTTTCCTGACAAAACCCCACAATATAGAGCGAGTTCTCTTACATTAAATAAGCTGGGCGACGAGTTGAAGATATTGCTTCTGATTTATCAGGTCAGTTACAACAAAAGGCATGTAAGTTTGTTTGTTACTCCATCACCCTTGACGAATCTACAGACATCTCTGATATCGCTGAAGTCCTGCTATTTTATTCGTGGTGTTAACACAAATTTCTAAGTCACTGAAGAATTGGAGATCCTATTTCCTTGCATGGTACAATAAGAGGCGAGGAAATCTTTCAAAGGGTACAATTAACTTTAGCTGAAAAGTATAACTTCCCTCTTTCTCGATCTAAATGTGTTCCCGCAGATGGAGGAGAAATGTGTGGAAAATATGCAGGTTTTGTCGGAAGACTAAATTCAAAATGTGAAGCCAGTGGTGTTACCAAACTTTTGCCAAAGCACTATGTTTTTCATGAGGAAGTATGTTGTGCTAAATAAACAGATACGTCCTAGGTGATAAAACCTGTACTTCCTGTTGTCAATGTTATTCGAAGTCATGGATTCAGACACCTTCGGTTCAAGTCCTTTTTAGACTAGTGGAATCTTTGTAAAGAAGTCTCAGATATAACACGGCAGTAAGGTGGTTAACCTGTGGTGAAATTTTGTGAAGCTACTTTTTTTGTAAACAGAGATTGAAACATTTCTGGCTGATGTTCCTGTCCATTTGAATGAATTAAATAACAAACTTCACCGGGAGGATAATATTATTTGTGCCCTTTACATGCATGTTCAAGCCTGCAAACAAAAACTAACATTTATCGAACACGACGTCAAGCAGAAAATTTTCTGACGCTTTACACAGCGCCAGTCGTTTAAGGGTGAATATGGTCTACAGTTTTGATTCTCGTTGCAATGGAATTTCTTGGTGATCTGAAGAAAGCTTTCGCTTCCAGGTCCTCAGATAA
This sequence comes from Schistocerca gregaria, assembly GCF_023897955.1. Classification (NCBI taxonomy): domain Eukaryota; kingdom Metazoa; phylum Arthropoda; class Insecta; order Orthoptera; family Acrididae; genus Schistocerca; species Schistocerca gregaria. The sequence continues at coordinate 129,376,530 of NC_064931.1, read as the reverse complement.
AGATGCTCATTCCAAGGAAATGGAAAACGTTCAGGCAGCACAGAAAAGGGAAATTATTGATGATCAAGCTGATGACACCAGGAAGGTCAAGTTTAAAGGAGGAAAGTTTGTTCAGTTTCTTGCAGAAGAAAATTACCCCAAATCAAAGACATTGCACAAAGTGTATTATCTGTAACTGGCACTATCTACAGGTAGTTTTGCTAAAATTTACAAAATCTAAATAAAGAAGTAACCTGACTGATGAACATGTACGAAATATTTTACTGATACGAAAACCTAAATTGGAGCCACAGTTTGAGCAGGATTTAAATTGTCACTAAGTGCACTAAAGAGTAATAAGGTGTACCTGAGGTTTTCACTGAATATTGTATTTATGTTTATCAAGAAAACATTTAGTTATAAATTTCTTCTTTAATTTCTGAGAAAATATGGGGTGAATCGAACGTTGTGATGTAATCCGTCTGTTTTGACCCATTACATAACTGTGTAGTGCAACGTAATGGTGGTATGGTGTTTTTGAATAGGGTCGTGTTTGTGACTGGTATGTTGTAGTACTTGGTAGAGTTAAGTACTTCGCGAGTCATTTATGTTTTATCGCGAGTGTAATGAATGGCGTCACAGCCGCCATATTGTACGAAATACGCTTAAAATAGGAGTCTCCTCCCTCTTGACGACCTCACGGATCAAAGCAGATGGATGGAATCACTGCTTCCCAAAATATGTTATTCAGCCCCCTCTGAGATGCGAAATTTCATATGCAGCCCTCATGGTCCAGTAATTTGGAGACCCTGGTCTAACTTGTTAATGAGGCCATGTCTGCTCTTATTGGCACTGCCTCGATAATAGAAACGTGCAGGAAATGCAAGATACACTACAAGTATCAGTTTGGTTAGGAGCCTGCATAAGTACCCCACGTGGATGAGCTCATAATGGAACACCAGTGAAGTTGCGTCAGTTCCCATTACAAATACTGAAAGAAATTTTAAAATAGAAAGATCGCAGTGACGTTTTATCCAAGGGCCATGCACCATTCTCAGGATTTTCAGGTCCACCTCGTACCATGTGTGTCGGTTGCCAAAGAAAACTCGGAAAACATTGAGAAACTACACACGGAAAAATTACAGGAATGAAATTAGATCAGAGTTTATTTTAAATTAAGAAGAGGATGCTGCTGTGGATCTGCGAGGGTTCGAACGTAAACAGTGGCAACTATTTATTCACAAACGATAAAAAAAGGTTCAAATGGCTCTGAGCACTATGGGACTTAACATCTGAGGTCATCAGTTGCCTAGAACTTAGAACTACTTAAACCTAACTAACCTAAGGACATCACACACATCCATGCCCGAGGCAGGATTCGAAACTGCGACCGTAGCGGTTGCGCGGTTCCAGACAGACGCGCCTAGAACCGCTCGGCCACATCGGCCGGCCCGATACAAAAGAGTTACATGTTTGCACCTGTTACTGTCCTTCAAAGTAGTCACCAGCGTTGTGTAGAACCCGCTGCCAGCGATGTGGACGGCGTAGTATACCGTTAGCGAGCCTGTTGTGTTGATGGTGCGAATGGAGCTGTCTATTGCCTGTCGAATCTCTGGAACAGTTCTGAAGCGAATACCACGAAGCCAAAACTGAAACGCCAATCCAACGAATGGTGTCATTATGGGTCGCCACGAAAGTCGAAAGTGTGTCAGAGCCCCAGTATGGTGAAAGTTATGGTGATTCTCGTGTACGACTGTGATGGAATTATCCTAACGCATTACGTTACTCCACGGCAGATCGTCAACGCACAGCATTACTATTCGTTTTTAGAGCATCACCTGCGACCAGCTTTGCGAAACGAAGGGCGACACTTTCTGCGCATTCATCCATTATTTTGCACGACAAAGCGCGGGCGCATACAGCGTAAGCTGTGGCTGCTCTGTTCGGTCGATGGGTCTGGGAAGTACCATACTCTCCGGTCTTAAGTCCTTGTGACTTTGATTTGATTCCTAAGATGGAGGAACCACTTCGTGGCATTCGCTTCAGAACTGTTCCAGAGATTCGACAGGCAATAGACTGCTCCATTCGCACCATCAACAGAACAGGCTCTGCAAAAGGTATACTACGCCTTCCTCATCGCTGGGACGGCTTGAACACAGCGCTGATGACTACTTTGAACGACAGTAACAGATGCAAACTTGTAACTCTTTTGTATCGGTTATGAATAAATAGTTGCCACTATTTAAGTCCGAACCCTCGTATTTAACATCACGAGCTACATGTAACACTGTCTAGCACCACTTGGAATCAGTCGCAAAGAAAGCTTGCTTAGTTCCGAAAAACTGCACACGCAAATAATCGGAACCGCTACAATCCGCTATTGAATTAATTTGTATCGTAGAAGAGGCACCTTTGGGGTTTGCTGAACACCATAAGCTGCAAGAAGCACAGCCCGGTACCACGTGGAACCACTCACAAACAGAAGTTCATTTAGTTGTGAAAATTAAGTTCACGTTCTATCAGAGGTGCGAGAGAAACATTATTTAGACCAATACATCGGTGATGATATCTTTCATCAGGATAACTGTTCGTTTCACAAGACCAAAATCGCATTAAGTTGGTTTGAGGAGCATGATAGTGGACACACGCAGGTGCTTTGGGCACCAAATTTGACTGATCTGAACTCGGTGGAACAATTTTGGGACACTATCAGGCCACCTCTCCGTGCCCAGAAAGAACCAGCCCGTAATTTAATGGAATTGTGTGAACTGTGTGTAGACATCTGGATCACATACCTCCGGAAATCTACCAATATAGAATCCATGACACGCAGAATCTCTGCCGTATTAATTCCAAAGGAGCGTAGCATGTTGTTAAGCGAGTAGTTACAATATGTAGGCTCCTGGGGTGTCTTGCAGGATACTAAAATCGACATGACCAAAGTACGTTTTTTGTGTGAGTTCGTAGTGTTCCACGTCCTGCTTAGAGGAAAATCCTTGTCTCTATAAATCAAAGTGTCTCAGACCAAATTTCAGTTGCCTCCTTATAAACACTGTCACATAAAATGGACGTAGCGTTATCAGGGCTCGTCAAATTTCGTCCCGAGCCCCTCGTTTAAAGAATTTTCCGCTACCGCCAATTTTTCAGGCTGTTGTAGCCTATTGTGACGGGAATGTTGGTCAGAACTATGCGAATCGATCGGTCGATGTAAGACTTCCCACAGCGAAACAGAATTTTGTGTATGTCAAATCACGCTTGTCAGAGTCGAATAGAGCCCTAATCTTGGCAAGTGAATGGAACACTCTTAATGTCAAACCTCCTTCAGATTCTTTCAGTCGTAAAGGAAAGTCTCCCAGCATAAAGGGGACGGATCTATGTTCCGATTCATGCACCTTTGGGGGATGGTCCAAACTCCATAGTACGACCAACCTGTTTCTCTGAGCATCCATTTTCCTTAAACACAGAAAGGGTGCAAGTTGCTCAGTCTTGGATGCAGCACACGTGGTGGGAGGCGCATGCACCGTGTACGATACGGGGGTTCTACAATACGACAGTTTCCAATCTTGGTATCAGTTTTCTACGGAACGCAGCAGCAACAGCGTCTCTCCCGAATATGGTGGACATGTAGATCTCAGAAATATCGAGTCAAGTTGATTTTAGGATCAAGCAGAAAACCCGAGGAAATTAACAAGAATTATACCAAGAATTATTACACTAGGGAAGCCTGCGCAGTCACAAGTGGATATAATGTTTCGGCTCATCACTGTATATCACAGTAATATCTTAGACATTCTGCTCAAAGCTGAATTAGGGTAAGATATAGTTCCTCTATCCTTTACCGAGTAGGACTTTTTCAAATGGGTTTTTGACACAGTCGCCCTGTTCGATTCTTGAGACTTTATATATCCCCACAGTTTCGTGTACTGCCTTGGTTCTCAAATTTTCAGTGGGACCTTTGCGAAGTTACCCAATTTTCCAAATTTCAGTTTTCCTCTGTCATCGCAGAGAGTTATTTTGAGCATGACGGAAGCACAGCTTATAAAATATTTAATCGTTCATGATGAAATGAAAGTTTTAACTAGTCATTAGTGCCTGTCCTTATCGCTCAAATTCTGTTCCCATTATCTTTGAATTTCTAGTTCCACAAAACCGTGAGAGAACTTCTTTGGAGATTAGTAGGAATGGAGAGGGACAATCCTAAGCTTTGAGGCGAATCGTGGGGCGTGTTCGGATGTCTCGGCCGGAAGAACACTCCGCAGAGAAATTAGTGTCCCCTGTGACGTTTCTTCCTTGTTAGTATTTCTGAAGTATGGAAGAGCCAGCCATTGCGCGAGCTGTTAAAAGTGATACAGCGCTGATTATTGCACGCTCTGTAACATTGCGTTCGCTGCGAATTGTCTGTCAGACGTGTCTAACTGCACTGTGTCTAGAACTGAGTTCGAAGTAGCCTCTGTTGTCCAGTATTCAGCCATTCCACCTGTAGATCCGATGGCCGCTCACTTGGCGTACTGTGTGTCTTCCTCTGTGGTACTGTCTGTCGCACTCGTTGGCGGTGATAGCACTCGGTTAGAAGAGTGCCGACAACTTCTCCGATTGTCCGTTGCACCAGTCCGCTGAACAGTGGAAGCATTTAAGCGTACTGCAAGACGTCCTAAAATGTGATACTTTCCTGCATTCTATTTAAAACTATAAAACAGAATTGTATTGAGCCTTTAGAACACAGATGTTTTCTTTATTCCATCAGTCTGGTAGTTTTGTCTCGTAAGTATAATTAACCAAAAAATCGACATCCGACTCCGTTAGCACCTACCAAACTGAAGCCTGAATCAGTCCAGTACTTTCCACGACAAAAAGAAGCACTGTTACTGAGTAAAGATTCAGTTTACTGTTCCCTAGTCATAAAGACTGATCACTCTCCGAAAGTCGCGACTCCTTCAAACTAACTTTACACAAGTCTCCTCGGCTTGTCCGGACACGTGCCATGCTAAACACACTTGTGGGTGCTAGCACAGATCAGCGTCTACATCATCCAACCAACCGATTCGAACTGCCTCTTCAGGCTCCTCGTTTTCTGTTCTTGCCGTAGCTGACCATCACCTCGTATTAGTCGGTCTCAGATAATCGCAAGATCGATAGTGGATCTAGACATTTCCTAAAATCCTTAGTAGACAGTAGATAATGATTACGTAATAGCCTAAATGAATTATGTATCCCTGTAAGATTTCAAGCCATGACAGTCATCCATGTACGAGGCGACTGTGTTGCTTGATTTTATCGTTTGTGTGGTTAACTGATTTGTTTTTCTCGACAAGTGAAGAAATCTTCACTTAGCTCAGGCACAGGGTGAATCTGCCACCGATTCTACCTCCAAAGTTACCACATCATCAGGTATAACCATCCCCTTTAGCTTTCTAAAATCCTAAAATTCCTGTAAATAACTTTTGACGCTGGTCTAATTTGGGTACCCTACTTAATAACTGTCCAATACAAAGACGAAAAAAGACGAAAATTACTAGCAGCCCTAATATATGGATTCGACCTTTCCATCGTAAGTTAAACTTATACTAGCCTTATAGAAGCCATTACCATGTTTCAAACGTTGCTTTGATTTTCACTCACCTCAGATTCAGTCACTCCTCACAAGATGACAATCGTAATACTCACCATCTCCAACTATCCCATATCATATGCATCCTTCACCAGCTGCTTCAGTTCGCACCACTCCTTCGAAATACAGTACATCCAGCAGACTTGAGCATCAAAGTTCCATCATGTCCCCACTCACTCAAACTGGACCAATGTCCCTCATCTACCAACATATTAATTTACCTTCTTCCCTTCATCTCCATATTTTCTCCCAAGGTAACTTTAATCATCACCCATTTCCTGGTTAGGAAATTCATGCATAAAGAAGTTTCTCTCTCTTATCAGTAACAGACTGTCAATTTATTGTTACCTCCAAAAATCAGTACTCGGTTTTCCACATTCCCTCTCTCAATTCGTAAACTACAGCCCTCATAACAACTAAACCCAGCTCCCTTTGTGACACTCTGACAAGAACACCACCAGAGTCTCGTTATTTAACAGACATCGCATCGCACGAGACCATCCAACGACACATGAAATAGTACGAGGAGCAATAATCTTTCATCATGTTAGTACCGCACTGTCGCAGTGGTTAGCACACTGGACTCGCATTCGGGAGGACGACGGTTCAATCCCGTCTCCAGCCATCCTGATTTAGGTTTTCCGTGATTTCCCTAAATCGTTTCAGGCAAATGCAGGGGTGGTTCCTTCGAAAGGGCACGGCCGATTTCCTTCCCAATCCTTCCCTAACCCGAGCTTGCGCCCCGTCTCTAATGACCTAGTTGTCGACGGGACGTTAAACACTAACCACCACCACCAGTACCGCACTGTATTGTTATGAACGGCGCCACCATAGGCATTGCCACTTCTATCTTACCTTCATATTGACCAACTAGGATCACGTAACAATTTTAGTTCGTCTGTTTTCTTTGTAATCTTCCATTTTTTTCCCATTACTCCATCGCCTTTCCATGATCTCATTTAGCTTATTGCGTAAATGTTGTTCCTGCTGCTTACTTCTTGTGTTTTGAAAACCTTCTAAAATTAATTTTTTCGTTATTTCCGATTCCTTGGTGTTTTTCATTCTGGTTAATTTCTTATCTATGTAATCCACGCTGCTGTTGTCTTCTGTGCACAGAAATACAGGATCATTTATTCTGTTTGCCTGTAATCATTCTTTCGCTTTCCCAATACTTCTGATATCTTCTCCATATTTTGGGCGTATCCTCATTACATCTCGTTTTTCAACCAACTGTACTTTGCATTGCACATATTATTTTTCTAATCATCCGTTTTTCAAGTATCTTTATTCTTTTCTGTTTGTAGTACATCGTTAATCATTAGAATGTGTATAAACCTTCTGTTCTTACCAGAGTAGTATAGTGTTTTAGTTTTGTTTTTCTAGATATGCATTTATTGTTGTAGATAATTTTTATCAGACGATATGCCCTTTCCATTTCACTAACTTTCACATCAACTACCATTTTTTCTAGTTCATTCTGCTATATAATTTTCCCAGGACATTTAAATTTACTAACTTGCTCTACCTGACCTATTTGTGTTTCTATGTATTTTGATGCATTTTTATACTTGTCGCTAATACTTTTTTCAGCACAAATTCTTTGACGAGTGCAATTCGCTTTTCTTTCTAGAAGATTTATTTGAGTTTCTGCTTCTGTCAGATTCACGAGAGCATTGCAAAGTCGTCTGCAAAAGCAAGGCAGTTTACCTTATTTCTGTCTTATTTCCTTCTCCGAATTACTGGTTCAATTGTCTGATTTTTCAACTCTAAATCCCATAGCCTTACTTTTTGTTTCAAATATACAGTTAAATAGAAAAAATAATAAGGCAGCCACTTGTCTAACTCCAGTTTTTATTTTTAATATCTGAGGCATGTCACCTACAAACTTCATTTCAAATATAGTATTTGTTAGAATTTCGCGAAATATGTTTGCTGTTTTATATAACTACTACAGTAGGTGAGTACCCTACGTTGCCCAGGTATGCACAATCTTCTGTTAGTCCCTCTACTTCTGTTACTTCTCTCTGTCGGTCTGTTCCTCTTTCCTTTCTCTGTCAATCTGCTCCTTGCCCTCTGTCCATCTGCTCCTTCCTCCTCTGTCCATTTCCTCACCTTCCTCAAAGCAACCTCCCCCTCCCCTTCTACCTCCCTCGCCCTCTTTAAGTCCTTCTCTTCTCTACCCATTTCCTGCCCCCATGCTCCGTGTCCATCGCTTTCTCTGTCCATTTCCTTATCTCCACTGTCTCTGACCGTCTCTTCCTCTTTCCTTTCTGTGTCCATTTCCTCGTTTTCTCCTTCCCCTCTCTCTCCATCTCCTCCTCCCTCTCTCTCTGTCCTTTTTCTCTCCATTTCCTCCTCCTCCTCTCTCTCTCTCTCTCTCTCTCTCTCTCTCTCCATCTCCTCCTCTTTCCTTTCTCTGCCCATTCCCTCTTCTCTCCTCTGTCTGTCCCTCTCCTTTTCTTCGCTTTCAGTCTATTTCCCCATCCCAATCTCTCTGCTCATCTACTCCCTCCCCCCCCCCCCCCATCTGTGTCCATCTCGTCCTCCTAACTTCGTTCTCCACGTTATCATCTGCACCCCAATAGGAGGTTGTAGGTTCTTACACTACAGTATTTCTTTACAGATGGTAAGTAGTATATGTACGAAGTTTAGCTGAAATTGATCCAGGGGTTTAGAACGAGCTTTTCACCCGTGGCTTTAATCGCGTACTAAAGTACTAAAATATATTTCACATACATTTAAAATATTTCACACATATTTCTACCATAGTTCGTGCGTATCTCTAGCGAATTTCAGCCTGCAGTCTCGGTTTCACGCAATCAATGTTTTTGACTTCAGATCTGCTGAACTGTGTGGCGTGTAATGGTCTAATTTTGCAGGTACATTCAACTGTATTGATAAATACTCTCTGCAAAATGTGAGTCCAATACTGTAAATTTTAGAAAAGAAGTGAAAAATTCAGACGTCATGGCTGATGAGGCAGTTTTAGTGCACGAACACCGAAAATGTACTAAGCGATAAACCTTTACTTCCTTTGAAATCACAATGATGTCAGACCTTTAGCTGCTTACAGGCTTTGATAAATATCAACGGAGACAGTTGAAAATGTTTGCTCTAAGTGGAACTCGAACTCGGGATCTCCTGCTTACATGGCAGACATGTCCGAAGGAACAGATACCATCTTCATATAGATAAGGATTACCGGCCAATGATCTTCTTCAGTGCGAATGCACTCACATTGCCCGAAATCTTACGGGAATCGATAGAATGACTGCCGCGAGTAAAGAGCATAGTGCTCAGGGTCACTACAAATGTAGTGTGTGGACAGTAAGTTGGGAATGTGGGTCTTACAGGGAGCGTGGCAGAGATAAGTCCGTGCAGTCGCACTATCCTCGGTGGCTCAGACGGATAGAGCGTCTGCCATGTGAGTAGGAGATCCCGGGTTCGAGACCCGGTCGGGCCACACATTTTCAACTGTCTCCGTCGATAGTTATCAAAGCCTGTAAACAGCTAAAGGACTGATTTCATTATTCGAGAGCTGCAAGATCACCAGTGGTATCTGTCCATCTCTTGCACTTTCTCTGTCCATCCCCTTCTCTCCCCTGTTTTCGTCCGTCTCCTCCTTTTCCCATCTTCATATATTTTCTTCCTTTCGTCATTTTCGGGAGTTGTCAGCGAGAAAAAGGTTCGCAAAGGTGTGAAATTGTGTGTTATTTTTGTGGAAAGTCACTAAGTACTCTCATTCTCACACACTGGATGAATAATGTATGGGTACTAGCGCATCGTTGGATACACACCTTTTTCACCCACAGTGCCACTCCTTTGATAAGTATTACGTTCCTGCCCCCACAGTGATTCTTTCCATACAGTAAGTGATACGTGTACCAAGTTTGGTTGAAATTGTAGCAGTGGTTTAAGAAGAGATGTGAACATACACACATACATTTTTATAATACACTCCTCGAAATTGAAATAAGAACACCGTGAATTCATTGTCCCAGGAAGGGGAAACTTTATTGACACATTCCTGGGGTCAGATACATCACATGATCACACTGACAGAACCACAGGCACATAGACACAGGCAACAGAGCATGCACAATGTCGGCACTAGTACAGTGTATATCCACCTTTCGCAGTAATGCAGGCTGCTATTCTCCCATGGAGACGATCGTAGAGATACTGGATGTAGTCCTGTGAAACGGCTTGCCATGTCATTTCCACCTGGCGCCTCAGTTGGACCAGCGTTCTTGCTGGACGTGCAGACCGCGTGAGACGACGCTTCATCCTGTCCCAAACATGCTCAATGGGGGACAGATCCGGAGATCTTGCTGGCCAGGGTAGTTGACTTACACCTTCTAGAGCACGTTGGGTGGCACGGGATACATGCGGACGTGCATTGTCCTGTTGGAACAGCAAGTTCCCTTGCCGGTCTAGGAATGGTAGAACGATGGGTTCGATGACTGTTTGGATGTACCGTGCACTATTCAGTGTCCCCTCGACAATCACCAGAGGTGTACAGCCAGTGTAGGAGATCGCTCCCCACACCATGATGCCGGATGTTGGCCCTATGTGCCTCGGTCGTATGCAGTCCTGATTGTGGCGCTCACCTGCACGGTGCCAAACACGCATACGACCATCATTGGCACCAAGGCAGAAGCGACTCATCGCTGAAGACGACACGTCTCCATTCGTCCCTCCATTCACGCCTGTCGCGACACCACTGGAGGCGGGCTGCACGATGTTGGGGCGTGAGCGAAAGTCGGCCTAACGGTGTGCGGGACCGTAGCCCAGCTTCATGGAGACGGTTGCGAATGGTCCTCGCCGATACCCCAAGAGCAAAACAGTGTCCCTAATTTTCTGGGAAGTGGCGGTGCGGTCCCCTACGGCACTGCGTAGGATCCTACGGTCTTGGCGTGCATCCGTGCGTCGCTGCGGTCAGGTTCCAGGTCGACGGGCACGTGCACCTTCCGCCGACCACTGGCGACAACATCGATGTACTGTGGAGACTTCACGCCCCACGTGTTGAGCAATTCGGCGGTACGTCCACCCGGCCTCCCGCATGCCCACTATACGCCCTCGCTCAAAGTCCGTCAACTGCACATTAGGTTCACGTCCACGCTGTCGCGGCATGCTACCAGTGTTAAAGACTGCGATGGAGCTCCGTATGCCACGGCAAATTGGCTGACACTGACGGCGGCGGTGCACAATTGCTGCGCAGCTAGCGCCATTCGACGGCCAACACCGCGGTTCCTGGTGTGTCCGCTGTGCCGTGCGTGTGATCATTGCTTGTACAGCCCTCTCGCAGTGTCCGGAGCAAGTATGATGGGTCTGACACACCGGTGTCAATGTGTTCTTTTTTCCATTTCCAGGAGTGTATTTATGGACATATGGGTATGTTTTTTTATATTTTGATAGATTACTTTAAACCCTTTTAATACAGTTTAAAACAGAGTTCTGCAGATTGCTGGCCGATGAGAGCTGTTCTCCATTTGCTGTCTTATGGTTGATTTAAATAAACAACAAATAGCGAGATAATACGAGGGTTGTCCAGAAAGTAAGTTCTGATTGGTCGCGAAATGGAAACCACTGGAAAAATCCGGGAAAGCTTTGCACAGATGTGTTGGGCAGTGTCACTAGTATGCCCGTCGATCGTGTCGCGTCGCTCTTTCCAGTCTGAGTCAACAGTGAGCGCGTAAAAATGCGTAGGCATAGCGTCTCCCGCCAAGTAGGAGGGCCTGGTTAGAGATTTCGCCTGTGTCATGCAGCCCACATAACACAACTGTCGAGCAGTTCCTTCTTCATGCCAATTATTGGCCGCGCAGTGCAGGCGCGTTGAAGACGCTCCTGCAGCGTTTCCGGAGAGAAGAGTTTGACCACCCACAATACAGTCCGTAATTCGCTCCACCTGCGTCTCATCTCTGCTCACAAGAACTGCAGGCTATGAAGACAAAATTTTTTCCACAGAAAACGAGCTGGCCTAAAGCACAGGGCAGTGGTTAGACACTGGACTCGCATTCGGGAGGACGACGGTACAATCCCGCATCCGGCCATCCTGATTTACGTTTTCCGTGATTTCCCTAAATCGTTCGGGGCAAATGCTGGGATGGTTCCTTTGAAAGGGCACGGCCGACTTCCTTCCCTAATCCGATGAGACCGATGACCTCGCTGACCCCTAAAGCACAGGCGGCTGCTTTCTATGACGAGGATACTGGTAAGTTGATACAACATTACGATAACACTCGGGGTTGGAGCGGAGACTATGTAGAGAAGAAAGTGGAAGGTGTACCTAACTGTTGCAAATAAAACGTTTCTGGTTTGCACTGTGCTTTCCATTTCGCGAGCGATCGGAACTTACTTTCTGAACAACCCTCGTGTTCTGTACATATTTCCACACAGTCAGCACATACACAACTTTTCCAATAGAGCGCGCCCCGCTAAGCACAACAGCTCAGGCGCAGCACTCGTCCGTCTCCGCACCACGAGATGGCGCTGTCTTAGAGACGGACCAAATTCTGCTTCCGCCTATCCACGTATTAATATGTAACGCAACCAATGAGATTGGTGCTAACGTAGAACCTTTTCTCCTCGCGGATCACACTTGCGCAGTGATACATTAACGCGCGAGGTATTACAACAAGTGTACAGACCTCCGATTAGTCAGTCTGCGCCAGCCTGTACCAGTCTGCATGAGTCTGCATTTGTCTGTACCAGTCTATAGTCAAGTTTCAGTCTGCGCCTAAGATGATTATCATATTCATGTACGTAGCCATGAAGATAAATGTATAGACACTTTGTCAAGTATCAGACATATGTGAGAATAAGATTAACGTACCAAGACCAAAGGAACTTCAGATTGTCAATTGCAAATAGCATCCTGAATCAAGTTAAGTAGTGTTTATGCTTGTTATTATTTTAATAAATGTGTGTGAAAATTAATCAAGTTCTGTTTAAAGGTGGTCACTGTCAATCTGCTACTCCAATGTGCAAGTGGCATTTCTATCGTCTTACCTAACGGCAGAAGATAAACACGCCCCAATAAGACCACGAGACATATTGCTGACACTCGCCTACTTCATTAGAGCGACAAGTCAAATAATCTGATTGGGTGTGTTGTGTACATAGTTCCGCGTAGTCAGCGCGTACACAACTTTCCCAATAGAGCGCGCCCTGCTAAGCTCAACAGCTCAGACGCAGCACTCGTCCGTCTCCGCACTACGAGATGGCACTGTCTTAGAGACGGACCAAATTCTGCTTCCGCCTATCCACGTATTAATATGTAACGCAACCAATGCAATTGCTGCTAACATAGAACCTTTTCTCCTCGCGGATCACACTTGCGCAGTGATGCATTAACGCGCGAGGTATTATAACGAGTGTACAGACCTCCGATTAGTCAGTCTGTACCAGTCTACATTAGTCTGTACCAGTCTATAGTCCAGTTTCAGTCTGCGCCTAATAAGATTATCATGTGCCTGTCCATAGCCATGAAAATAAATGTATAGACATTTTGTCAAGTATCAGAGATATGTGAGAATAAGATTAGTGTACCAAGACCAAAGGAACTTCAGATTGGCAATCGTAAATAGCATCCAGAATCAAGTTAATTAATGTTTATGCTTGTTATTATTTTAATAAATGTGTGTGAAAATTATTCAAGTTCTGTTTAAAGTCGGTCACCGTCAATCTGCTACTCCAATGTGCAAGTGGCATTTCTATCGTCTGACCTAACGGCAGAAGATAAACACGCCACAATAAGACCACGAGACATATTGCTGACACCCGCCTACTTCGTTAGACCGACAAGTCAAATAATGTGATGGCGTGTGTACAGAAGGTCTTACAGCACGCACACCAAACCTCGTAAATCGTTTCGTAGGCGTGTGACCGTGTGTCAATGAATGGATTATGTTGGAGTTGCTGTGTGGCACTCGATTTAGCTTATCACGAGAGATGCGAGACAGAATATCCGTGTTCAGAGTGAAGAGTAAGTAGGGCGCTCACCGGTGACGGAGAACTTGGCGCGGCCGGCGCTGAGCGTGGTGAGCCCCGTGAGCCTGTTGACGGCGCGGCACTGGTACCAGCGGTAGCGGTCGCTGTCGTCCGCGTGGCGCACCAGCAGCTCGCCAGTCGGCAACATGTGTAGCTTCCCATCTGCACACAGCGCACGCCCGCGTTACACGGCTAGGCAGCGACAGCTTAAAATGTATACATCTCACAAATTAAATTTACCTCGAGACAAAAAAAATGTTCAGATGTGTGTGAAATCTCAAGGGACTTAACTGCTAAGGTCATCAGTCCCTAAGCTTACACACTACTTAACCTAAATTATCCTAAGGACAAACACACACACCCATGCCCGAGGGAGGACTCGAACCTCCGCCGGGAGCCAGCCGCACAGTCCATGACTGCTGCGCCCCAGACCGCTCGGCTAATCCCGCGCGGCGCCCCAGTCCTCGAGACATATGAGTCTCATCTTATCTACGATAATGATAAGAAGGTGAGCAAATGAATTACATTTTGTGACTTGGGCAGGACTTGATTCCATGGCCTCCCGCTTACTAGGTTGATGTACTGGCCACTACACCGTAGCTGCATAGGTAACATAACCGCATGTACTGCACTAGTCCAATGCCCCCCCTCCCCTTCTTAAATCGTCGCCGAGTCGCTCCGGTATTGGAATAGTGATGATGAGGTCCCATACTCCGGGGAGTATAGGGGACGATGCGGGAGACCCGCACCAAAAAGTGTCCAAATGTGTGATATCTTATGCAACTTGTGGTGTCACCGCCAGACACCACACTTGCTAGGTGGTAGCCTTTAAATCGGCCGCTGTCCGTTAGCATACGACGGACCCGCGTGTCGCCACTATCAGTGATTGCAGACCGAGCGCCGCCACACGGCAGGTCTAGAGAGACTTCCTAGCACTCGCCCCAGTTGTACAGCCGACTTTGCTAGCGATGGTTCACTGGCAAAATACGCTCTCATTTGCCGAGACGATAGTTTAGCATAGCCTTCTGCTACGTCATATGCTACGACCTAGCAAGGCGCCATATCCAGTTACTATTCTGAACAGATAATATTGTGAATCATGTACCGTCAAGAGCGACGTTCATCATTAATGGATTAAAATTAAGTATTCCACCAGTTACGTCCGTTTTTCTAAATTCTAATTTCCTTGTCCTGCTCCAGACCTCACGCCAGCCTGCGTGAGCTAAAACGCGTGCATTTCGGCCTCCTCTAGTAACACGGTGTTGGCTCTCCTGCCAACCACAACAGAACTTAACTGCTAAGATCATCAGTCCCTAAGCTTACACACTACTTAACCTAAATTATCCTAACAACAAACACACACACCCATGCCCGAGGGAGGACTCGAACCTCCGCCGGGAGAGACTCGCACCGCTGACTGGGCAAGGTCCTAGCGGAGCTGGTTTTCCATTGCGTTCCTCATACCGTAATGGGAATGAATGATGATGAAGACGACACAACACCCAGTCATCTCTAGGCAGGGAAAATCCCTAACCCCGCCGGGAACAGAACCCGGGACCCGATGCGCGGTAAGCGAGAACGCCACCGCAAGACAACGAGATGCAGACAATTTGAATAGTACAACAGCTTTATATCAAATGGGGAAATCCTGCCTGTACCTCAGACCTAGGTGATCTATAGATTTTATATAATTAAATTTTCCTTGAGAAATACGAGTCTCAACTTCATCTACAATATTGACAGAAGCTGTTACCAGAGAGCCTCGGCAATACTGACGATTTAAGAAGGGGAAAATAGGCAGAAGACGTGAATTGAAGTTTGTGTTAAGGAGGGCACTGGACTAGGTTTGGTCGGTGCAGCTGGCATTACCTTTATTGCTACGGTGATGTAACGGCTCAAACATCTGCATAGTAAGGAAGAGACTCGGATTCAAGACCCTGCAGTGGCACAAATTTTAATTCATTTCATCAGTTTCTATCATTGAGCGAAAGAAGAGAGAGAGAGAGAGAGAGAGAGAGAGAGAGAGAGAGAGAGAGAGAGAGAGAGAGAGAGAGAGGTATAGTTCCACAGATTTAACGATCCGACAACAGTAATAAATCTATTGGATAAGAAAGAGGTGAAATGATTGTGGGAAACACACGGTAGCACCATAATTTGATTTTTGTGAATAATGATTTATTAAAAACTAAAACTTCCTGCAAGATTAAAACTGTGTGCCGGACCGAGACTGTGGCTAAGCCATGTCTCCGCAATATGGTTTCTTCCAGGTCCAAATGGTTCGAATGGCTCTCAGCACTATAAGACTTAACATCTGAGGTCACCAGCCCCGTGGAACTTAGAACTCTTTAAACCTAACTAACCTAAGGACCTCACATACATCCATGTCCGACACACGATTCGAACCCGCGACCGTTGCGGTCGCGCGGTTCCAGACTGAAGCGCCTAGAACCGCTCGGCCACACCGGCCGGCTATTGGAATACTACATCAGCTTTATATCTAATAGGAAAACCCTGCCTGCACCTCAGACGTAGGTGATCTATAGATCTTATATAATTAAATTTTCCTTGAGAAATATGTGTCTCAACTTCATGTACAGTATTGACAGAAACTGATACCGGAAAGCCTCGGCAATACTGACGATTCGACCGTTGTGGCCGAGCGGTTTTAGGCGCTACAGTCCTGAACCGCACTGCTTCTACGGTCGCAGGTCCGAATCCTGCCTCGATCATGGATGTGTGGGATGTCCTTAGGTTACTTAGGTTTAAGTAGTTGTAAGTGTACAGGGCTGATGACCTCAGATGTTAAGTCTCATAGTGCTTAGAGCCAGAAAATGGTTCAAATGGCGCTAAGCAGTATGGGACTTAACATCTGAGGTCATCAGTCCCCTAGAACTTAGAACTACTTAAACCTAACCAACCTAAGGATATGACACACATCCATGCCCGAGGCAGGATTCGAACCTGCAACCGTACCGGTCGCGCGGTCCCGGACTATAGCGCCTAGAACCGCTCGGCGAATGCGGCTGGCGCTTAGTGCCCTTTGAACCATTTGAATACTGACGATTTAAGAAGGGGAAAATAGGCAGAAGACGTGAATTGAAGTTTGTGTTAAGGAGGGCACTGGAGTAGGTTTAGTTGGTGCAGCTGTATTACCTTTATTGCTACGGTGATGTGACGGCTAACACATCTGCCTACTAAGGAAGAGACTCGGGTTCAAGATCCGGCAGTGGCACAAATTTTGATTCATTTCATCAGTTTCTATCACTGAGCGAAAGAAAGAGAAGGGAGAGAGAGAGAGAGAGAGAGAGAGAGAGAGAGAGAGAGAGAGAGAGAGAGAGAGGTATAGTTCCACTCATTTAACGATCCGACGACAGTTATAAATAATAAATAGGGGCACTACGAATGTAGTGTGTCGACATTAAGTTGGGAATGTGGGTCCCACGGGGAGCGTGCAAGGGATAAATCCCTGCAGTCGCACTATCCTCTGTGCCCTCGCTGTCTAAGATGGATGGAGCGTCTGCCATGTAAGCAGGAGGTCCCGGGTTCGAGTCTCGGTCGGGGCACACATTTACAACTGTCCCCGTTGATGTATATCAACGCCTTTCGGTAGCGTAACGTCTTTGTTTAATTATCATCTTATTCTAGAGCGCTGCGTGGTCACCGATGGTATCTGTTCTTTCGGATATGTCCGAAAGAACACATACCATCTTCATAAACTTCAGTTCACGCCTTCAGCCTATTTACTGCTTCTTAAATCGTCAGTATTGCATAGTCGGTCCAGTATTGGAATAGTACATCAGCTTTATATCTAATGGGGAAATCCTACCTGTACCTCAGACTTAGGTGATCTATAGATTTCATATAATTAAATTTTCCTTGAGAAATATGAGTCTCAACTTCATCTACAATACTGACACAGGCTGATACTGGAGAGCCTCAGCAATACTGACGATTTAAGAACAGGAAAATAGGCAGAAGACGTGAATTGAAGTTTGTGTTAAGGAGGCCACTGGAGTAGGTTTAGTTGATGCAGCTGTATTGCCTTTATTGCTATGGTGATGTAACGGCTAACACATCTGCCTAGTAAGAAAGAGAGTCGGGTTCATGAGCCTGCAATGGCAAAAATTGTAATTCATTTTTATCAGAGAGAGAAGGGGAGAGAGAGGGGGTAGGGAGAGAGTGGGTAGGGAGAGAGGGGGGAGGGATAGAGAGAGGGAGGGATAGAGTGGGGGAGGGAGAGGGAGGGGGGATAGAGGGGGGAGGGAGAGAGGGTGGAGGGGAGAGAGGGAGGAGGAAGATAGAGGGTGGAGGTAGGGGGGAAAGGGGAGAGGGAGGTTGAGTTCCACACATTTAACGATCCGACAACAGTAATAAATTTATGGGATGAGAAAGAGGTGAAATGATTTTGAGAAACACATCTTAGCACTATAATTTGGTTTTTGTGAATAATGACTTACTAAAAAGTAGTTTCGAATGGAAGTACCATTTACAGGTCGATGTGAAAATAGATTATAGTAAAGACATCATGGTACTATAGGCTAAAATGCAGAACTTCGTATGCAAGTGAGCAGCTGCTTTGGTCAAGAAAATTTTCATCAAAACCTTCTGTACCGCTGTCATACGTTCTCCACAACAACGCATTATTCACTAAAAGCAGCTTCCTTGCTAACATGAATTTCTTCAAATATGGTAGAACTATGGAACACATTTCACAATAAATGTTTTCATTATCTGTATTTTCTCATTGAAGAAAAATCGAATAAAAATGATCGTAGAAGAGAACTCCGTTTAGGCACCTTACACTTCGTCTCATTTTGTCTCTGGGAGGAAGAAACCAGGTAGGAATCATGTTTTTCTTAATATTATTCAGTGATTTCTTAGGTTATTGATTGCTGTGGTACCTCTTCTTTAAGAAAGGTAATAATTCAATGGTTCCCTAATTGCGCTGGGTTTCCTGGGGTGCCGTAGCTGTGCTACAGAGGCATCACGACAACAGTGACGTTTACAGAGAGGACGGATAAAAATTCAATGTTTATTCAGTCAGTTGGAAGTTGATGGTTAAAGTGCTGACACATTATCTGCATATCCAGTTATGCTGGCAATTGATGCGATATAGTATATAGGGATCGTGTCAACCCGTTACGCATCAACTAAAGCCTGAAGATATCGCATTGAAGCGCCGAAACTGGTTGCAACAAAATAAAAATAAAATCGTAAGGACGGCTGTAGGAGTTTTATTTTCTCACAATAATAAACGGCCGTCGTCCCAAAGACCTCCTGCCAAAAGGAGGGACGTACTAAAACTTGAATAAAAATCTTGTGACTTGCGTTCGTTATCCGATGAAAGGCACGTGCCATGAAGTTCTGACTGACTTAATGATGAACATGTGAATAAGAAATGCACACTTTCCTTGAAAAAATACAATACCTTTTGGGAATGGATTTTTTTTTTTTTTTTTTTTTCTAACCTAGCACATGTATGTGATATCTTCGAAAATCAAATACAATAAATGTTTCTATGTAAGGGAGCAATTTGCGCGTTTCGAAATGAAGAGAGAATATTTTACCGTTCAGAAAACATTACAACTTTCCTTTTCAACAGTTAACGATAATGTATCGGTGATACCCTTGCCCTGTTGCATCAGTTGTTAATATCTAGTGAACTTGATTTGTCCAGCACTATAAAATCTTTTTTGAAGATTACCTACCAAAGCTTATCAAATGTTTAGAAAAATAATTTCAAGCAGAAAATATCGATAAATTTTGATGTATTCAACACCTATTTAGCGCCAAAGAACCATCTGAATTTCCTTCTTTAGCACAAGAAATCCTTAACGATTCAAAATGGTTCAAATGGCTGTAAGCACTATGGGACTTAACATCTATGGTCATCAGTCCCCTAGAACTTAGAACTACTTTACCTAACTAACCTAAGGACATCACACACATCCATGCCCGAGGCAGGATTCGAACCTGCGACCGTAGCAGTCGCGCGGTTCCGGACTGAGCGCCTAGAACCGCGAGACCACCGCGGCCGGTTCCTTAACGACTTGTAGTACACTGAAGACAGTATATGGCAGCATGGAACTGCATTATTGTTAAATATCAGTAAAGTGTCAATAGAAATATATGAAAAGACCTGAAATTGTTTGTCAATATGAGCGGCGATCCTTCACGAGAATCGGCGTTAGTCATCAAGAACAAAGGAGAATCCGTTCGATGGCAATTAACTTGGAATGATAACTTATGTCTAGTAATGGGGAAGGCAGATGCTAAATAGAAATTTGTCCGAAGAATTTCGAGTTTTTGTTCTTGACGCTTGTGCCGTGACGTTTCTGTGATTGATCAACGAACAAACAGACTTTCAAAGCCAGAGCTAATTCAGTAATTTTTACGAAATAGATCACATAAACACCCAAGCAGTTAGTTCCACCAGTACCCCCGTTTATTGTTTTTAAAAACAAAAAAAAAAGTCTTCATGTATATCCAAAACAGTAATATTTATTAACTTATTATTATACACTTCTAAGGATCACAGACTTATCAGTGGCAAAAATGTATAATATTTCTTTAATGAACTGTGATACATCTTAAAATAGTTGACTAAACTTAATCATAAAACACATAAAACAGTAACTGACACACACGTGTTTAATTTTTAACCATAGGCATAACATTTCCTTAAACGTCGCACTTCGTCTCGTACTGCATATTGATAAATTTATTGTGAGTTCACCAATGTAAGAACAGATGATGAACGTACAGCCTTAGATATGTATTGTGCAATACGTAATACGCTGACGTGACTGGAGGAGGATTTTTTATCTTCCAAGACAGTCACTTAAAAAGCCATCGTTCCAGAAGTTCGTTAATGGAAGAGCTGAAAAACATTCAGATAAGACTAACGTGATTCTTCGCCGTTTTGTTTATTCAGCGCGAGAAGGTCGCAGAAATATTCTACACGCCCTGTGCTCTTGTGTACAAGTAATTTAAATCAAATACTTTCCTCCAACTCCCTACACAATATTGCCCAACAGCTGTCTCTGTACGCTCGGATTCACTTACACACATTTCCCACATCGTCACTTTCTGACGTGCTCGTTTACACGGCAAGTGGTTCAAATGGTTCAAATGGCTCTGAGCACTATGGGACTCAACATCTATGGTCATCAGTCCCCTAGAACTTAGAACTACTTAAACCTCACTAACCTAAGGACATCACACAACACCCAGCCATCACGAGGCAGAGAAAATCCCCGACCCAGCCGGGAATCGAACCCGGGAACCCTGGCGTGGGAAGCAAGAACGCTACCGCACGACCACGAGATGCGGGCCACGGCAAGTGGTTTGCTAAAATTGTGTGGCTGATTGCAGCAGAAGCATATGGAAACAAACACATTTATAAAAATCTTAGGGTGTGTCTTTCTGCATGTCTCTCCTTAGATTCAGGATGCTTTCGAACTAAGAGGACAAATTGGAACAGACGAGCCTCAGAGAATAAGGAACAAATGGTGTAATGAAATTGATGTGAAATAAATTGCCTCAAATATGGAAACCACGAATTTTTAGACATACTCGTTTTGTAACTTCAGACACCTTTTCCTTGCTAGAGTCTGTACTCGTATGTTGTTTGTTCCAGGAGCGTTTCGCCTTTTACATTAAGGCGTCACCAGTGGATAAAGTATCGACTAAAACATGTTTTTTTTACATGCTACGTTTATAAATTAGAAAACATTCCACGTCATAATTTTGCATAAATTAATTACTATTTACAGTTATTCGATTTTCCTGCCAGAATTGACGTTTCTTATTATCTGTACATATGACAGAGATCGCACGGTCACTTCATTTATAAAACACAGACACTTTTTCACGTCACTACCTTTTTGTTTTGTAAATTTTCACGTTTTGTAAGCTAACTGCTGTGGAGTACCACTACTAGTGTGGCACTACCGTTTCTGTAAGAAATTATGACGTGAGCTGTTTTCTAGTATACAAATGTCACATATAACATCACAACTGTATTATTCCACATTAAATCCACTGAAGATGTATGAATGTACAATGTGGAATTCGTCTGGAACAAATAAAACAAATTACAACGAGAAAAGAGGCGTTTGAATTTATAAAACGAATATTTATGTACTTGCTGCGGATGATGTGTACCCTATCACGAGTCCTCTCTGCCAATTTGTCTCTTTTTTTCAAAACGGCCGCGTAGAAGTCAGCACGAGGACTGTCTTGCGAGGCAGATTTTTTTTTGTACCTTTGTATCGTTATAATGTTACAACGTGACTTCTGGCTCATTCCTTACTCAAACTAAAGCTTGTCGCCTGCGCTTAATTCTTCAGTACGTCCCTCGTTTAATGCAACAGAAAAACAGTTATAACGGATAAAAACTTAGGACGTCACGGCAGTTCTGTGGCTTGCGTTTGAAGAGACTGAGTAATTTCTCTGCAGTTACTACGACGCGGTGCTAATATGTTTGATGGTCATGTCCCAGATATAGGAATGCTCGTTCACGGGTGCATGTTAGCACCGTTCGCAAAGCTAACCACAGAGTTAAAGCGAAGGACCCCGCGTTTAATTACCTTGGTGCAGTTATCTTAAGGAGCGCTGCTGAACGTAACTTCGATGGCGTTTAATGGCCTCTCGCTGCCATTTACGCGCCGGGGTGCTTCTGATGGAAATCGATTCCTATTACGAGCAGCGACTCCGCTGATATCTTCCATTACGCGAGAAAGTAGCAGTGTGTTGTGTCTACATCTGCATACTAAGCTGCTACTGAAATGGCAGCTATAATTTTCGAATAGTAATCTTGAAAGTTACCTTCATTCTATTCACTATTGGTACGTGGAGTAGGAAGAGCGCACTATTTTCCTTAGTATGATTTCACAGTGGTAATCCTTACGTTTAAGGCATGAACATAGCTCTAAAACACTTTATAGATATAGGTAAACAACTACTTTTAAAGCCTTGCTAGTGGCTGTTCTCTCGAATGCTGCACATTCCGTGAAGTGTGTGCCATTTCATGTTATTTACAATGCTAGTGATGTTATATGAGCGCGCCTTAACTTAACATATCACTAACTATGAATTATTACCAGGAGTTGATATGGCATCAATTGGTGGCCCTAAGTAGGTGTTAATGCATATGTGGCTTCACAAAGAGTCGTTCTTATCTCTAACGTTTATCTCTGAGTCGCAAGCTAGTGACATGCGCAATACGCTGTACCAGCATGTGATTGTTTCAGGATGATGAGTAGCTGTAATTCTTCAAAATTTAAACTATCCGCTAAAAAATGTTAATGACCAACATTCATTATTGATGTGATAAATTCGGATAAATAATTCCGTAAATTACATTTTTTTTTAAATTTTAGGCTTCCAAAATCTATATTCTATAGGACTATTCTGTTTCTCTCAGTGATAGAGCGAATCGATACTCCACATTCAAAAATGATTTTGTTTTCTTCCTCACCATTCCGGCGAAAAGTGACCAAGCAAAACTTACTCATGACTAATTCTTTTCGTGATCATCTTGTTCTCTTTCGCCCCAGTATTTATGATTCTTTCACACTGCTGTTTCATATGCTGTGTAGTGGCACATCTGTGTCTCTTTTCTTATGGTTCTTGGAAATGATGTAGATGAGTAATTCTGTTTCCGAAATCTGTGTGTTTGAAATTTATAATCATCTCTTGTAACCCTTTTGAGTCTCTTCGAACAGCTTTTCCTGTCGTAACGCTTGAAATATTGGAAAATTTGCTAAATTATTCTGTGTTTTTCATCTTTCTTCAAATGAGCAAAAACGTACCATACCCAGTCTAGAATTTGTGCTGTTGGTTTGAGATGTTCTCGAAAGTTCTTATTTGTTCGTTAAAATTATCTACCATCCCAATGTTTCCATCACAGACCTTTTCGAAAATTTTTCTTTCTCTATTGTCTTCTTCAGTTCTCTTACTCTGAGTGTAGTAATACTTTCTCGATGCAATGTTTGTCGCATTATGGCAGCTCTTTAGTGTCTGATTTCTGAGTTTGTGGTGTTGTGGTGTTGTTTTGTTGTAGGTGTCCTTAGGTATCTTGTAAGCCATATTAAGTTTTATGGTTCTGGCGACATTATTTTGTATTATCTTTTATGAACATTGAAGGAATTTTGTTCAACAAGAAAATTACAGAGGTCACACGATTTCGTTTTCTGATTCCTGTTTTTATAAATGATGGTCGAGAAAATCGCCGAAAAACTTCACACTCTATTTAGAATTTGGGAGCCAATATTTTATTAATTTTAGTATTGCTTTCTTATTTTAATTCTTTCGATGAAATCTAAATAATAAACAGAAGAAGTGAATATAACTACTCTGTTTATAAGGTTTTTATTAAATGGAAAAATATACGGATACTCATTTTTGGACAAATTCGTTGAAAGTGTCCTCAACAACTACCACTCTTCGTTGCAAAGCTAAGTAGACAGACGGTTTTTACAATGGTTACCGTAAATATAATATACCCCAAACGTACTGCCCTTTGTCAGAGGGAAGTGCGCTTTCCAAGGGAAACATGGCTTTCATTAGGTCCACAATTACTGAAGTACAATAAGAGATTTCACCATGGTCAAACTCTGAAAGTGCGGAAGGTGTCTACAGGTCTTCATTTTATCTTACGTCTGAACTACTCACATGTTTCACTCAGTCATCTATGAGAACATTTTCCACAATAAGTGTCTTTCCCAGTCGCAAAACGTGCTGTGTTATTCGAATCATTCCAAAGGACGGGCAGAAGGATGACAAATACCTTGGTCGTGTTCTTTGGAATATATACAGGGCGCCCGCGAGGAATAGTCAATGACAGGAACGATCATTCGAAGCAAAAAGCTCTAGTAAGTATGGGCCCTAAAATATATACCTTAAAAGCTATGCCGGACGCTGTGGCCGAGCGGTTATGGGCGCTTAAAAACATGGTTCAAATGGCTCTGAGCACTATGGGACTCAACTGCTGTAGTCATCAGTCCTCTAGAACTTAGAACTACTTAAACCTAACTAACCTAAGGACATCACACACATCCATGCCCGAGGCAGGATTCGAACCTGCGACCGTAGCAGTCGCACGGTTCCGGACTGCGCGCCTAGAACCGCGAGACCACCGCGGCCGGCTGGGCGCTTAAGTCTGGAACTGCGCTACTGCTACGGTCGCAGGTTCGAACCCTGCTTCTGGCATGGATGTACGTGATGTCCTTAGGTTAGTTAGGTTTAAGTAGTTCTAAGTCTTGGGGACCGATGACGCCAGGTGTTTAGTCCCATAGTGCTTAGAGCCATTTGAACTATTAAAAGCTATAAGCACTTGCTCCGCAAGAGGCGAAGATGAAGTGCTTAAGAACTTTCAGCATTGCAGCGCGTCAGCAATCGTAATTATCTAAATAAATTATGAATAATCCGCCTCGATTGCGAAAATTCCCGGTGTTTACCCAGGTTTCAACGTGGATAACCACGCCTTCTTCAGAACAAAATAAAAAACAGCTTGCGTAAATGGGCATAGTCAATTTCTAAAATGAACACCCACAACGGCAGGTCCCCATAAAATTTATTAACATTACACGGTACATCCGTACCAAGTCAATAATACTACTTAACTGTGTGTGCTAGTAGTGTTATTGATTTGGTACGGATGTACCGTGTAATGTTAATAAATTTTATGGGGACCTGCCGTTGTGGGTGTTCATTTTAGAAATTGACTATGCCCATTTAGGCAAGCTGTTTTTTTATTTTGTTCTGAAGAAGGCGTGGTTATCCACGTTGAAACCTGGGTAAACACCGGGAATTTTCGCAATCGAGGCGGATTATTCATAATTTATTTATGAAGAAGTGCTCCTAGCTCTTAAACTATGCACTTCAGATCCATGTTTATTAGACAATTTTTTCTTGTTGTTGCCCATGCTAACTCTTAACAAAGCATGGAAAACAAAGACCTTTATGGAGAAGAGAGGTTTCTCGCAGTATCGAAGAGAAGTGGGCCGGCCGCGGTGGTCTCGCGGTTCTAGGCGCGCAGTCCGGAACCGTGCGACTGCTACGGTCGCAGGTTCGAATCCTGCCTCGGGCATGGATGTGTGTGATGTCCTTAGGTTAGTTCGGTTTAAGTAGTCCTATGTTCTAGGGGACTGATGACCACAGCAGTTGAGTCCCATAGTGCTCAGAGCCATTTGAAACATTTTTGAAGAGACGTCATCAAAGCTCTTAAGGTATGTATTTTAGATCCCATGTTTATTAGACTTCTTTGCTTCAACCGGTCGTTCCTGTCATATCCCTGAACACTGATCATTCCTCCTGCGCAACCCAGTATATTAGGCTGACTAATAATTATAAATAATTAAGCTTATTGTGTTGCCATTTCCTAAGAAATTTGTAAGCAGTCTCTGAAACGTTACTATTATCTAAAGAAAAGCAGAAGCATCTCGAATTAATACGAAACGTCTTGTTCCGCCTCTACATTAATTTCATCTCCGTCTTTCAACGTTCATGTTCTTACAGCACACGATCACTAGCAAAAAATACTTTTTCCTTACGGAATACCGTTACGAAATAAAGGAGCCAAATTGTGATTAAGTTTACATACTTTCCTCAGAACGGCAATGCGCTCCTACCGCCAGAACGATGCACATTGAGCTGCCACTAAACCCAATTTTCTCCGGCCGTAATTGAGTCTGCTGCGTGGGCGAAGCAGGAGGAGAAGAGGCTGCTGGGGTGGCGCATTTGCAGCGAGGAAGTTAAAAAGCTCAAGCTGGACCTCTACGCTCCCAATATCGTCTCTGCTTTAGTTTCGCCGAGTATTTTCACATTATTTCCTGCTCCCAAGCAGTTGGCCGGAAGCGTTGTAGCGGAACTCGTTACACTGAGAGACGACGCTCTCGGAGAGCCTCAAGGCCGCGGGGCCAGAAAACGTGTTACTCGTACTACTGCGGAGCTAGGTTACTCGTTGCGACTAACGTGCTTCCATTCCAACGGGTTTTGGGGAAATCGATCTTACTTCAATAGGCACAAACGGATAGGCGATCTGTCACTTTAAGTACACTACGTGATCAAAAGTATCCGGATACCTGGATGAAAATGACTTAAAATTTCGTGGCACCCTCCATCGGTAATGCTGGAATTCAGTATGGTGTCGGCCCCTTCTTAGCCTTGATGACAGCTTCCACTCTCGCAGGCATACGTTCAGTCAGGTGCTGGAAGGTTTCTTGGGGAATGGCAGCCCATTCTTCACGGAGTGGTGCACTGAGGAGAGGTATCGATATCGGTCGGTGAGACCTGGCACGAAGTCGGCGTTCCAAAACATCCCAAACGTATTCTATAGGATTTACGTCAGGACTCTGTGCAGGCCAGTCCGTTACAGGAATGTTATTGTCGTGTAACCACTCCGCCACAGGCCGTATATTATGAACAGGTGCTCTATCGTGTTGAAAGATGCAACCGCCATCCCCGAAATGCTCGTCAACAGTCGGAAGCAAGAAGGTGCTTAAAACATCAATGAAGTAGGCTTGTGCAATGACAGTGCCACGCAAATCAACAAGCGATGCAAGCCCCCTCCATGAAAAAACACGACCACACATCACCGCCTCCGAATTTTACTGTTGGCACAACACACGCTTACAGATGTTCACTGGGCATTCGCCGTACCGAAATCCTGCCATCGGATCGCCACATTGTGTACCGTCATTCGTCACACTACATAACGTTTCTCCACTGTTCAATCGTCCAATATTTACGCTCCTTACACAAACCGAGGCGTCGTTCGGCATTTACCGGCGTGATGTGTGGCTTATGAGCAGCAGTTTGACCACGAAATACAAGTTTTCTCACCTCCCGCCTAACTGTCATAGTACTTGCAGTGAATCCTGATGCAGTTTGGAATTCCTGTGCGATGGTCTGGATAACTGTCTGCGTGTTACACATTACGACCCTCTTCAATTGTCAGCGGTCTGTGTCAGTCAAGAGACGAGGTCGGCCTGTACGCTTTTGTGGTGTACGTGTTCCTTAAAGTTTCCACTTCACTATCACATCGGAAACAGTGGACCTAGGGATATTTAGGAGTGTGGAAATCTCGCGTACAGACGTGGGACACAAGTGACACCCAATCACCTCAATACGTTCGAAGTCAGTGAGTTCCGCAGAGCACCTGATTCTGCTCTCTCACGATGTCTAATGACTACTGAGTTCGCTGATGTGGTGTAACTGGCAGTAGGTAACAGCACAATGCACCTAATATGAAAAATGTATGTTTTTAGGGGTGTCCGGATACATTTAATCAGACAGTGTAATTCTGCCTTTCTCGCACTTCGTGTGATATACGCTCTGGGAGAACCGTGTGAGTATAAAGCATTTCTTGGAGCTGTAAAAGACACACACACACAGATAGAGATGCCTGAGAGGAAGAGTATGACGTCTCAATTTTTCTGATTAAACTGAAAATTCTGTGTTCAGCATTTCAGGCATTACCTGTATATTGTCGTAATGTTTTTGTGGTTGCTCCCATTTTCTAGTGAGGAAATGGAGATACTTGTAACCACATTACAAAGGAGACATTGCAAACAATGAAATGGTAATTATAGGCAGAAGAAAGTCGAAGTTCTTAGAGCCGCAAGAAAACTGCTGCAGTAGCTACTACAAAGCATTAGTCAAAACATTTGATATTTCTGGGTGAGATCGTAAACGGGAAATTATACACCAGAATACAAACAAAAAAAATCACCCACAAAATATGGTCGGATGTCAACGTACGAGGGCTGTAAGCAAAGTAAGGTCCGTTAGATCGCGAATTGCAACCTACAGTAAAGAACCGATGAAGCTTTGCATAGGTGTGTTGGACAGTGTCTCTGGTGTGCCCATCGATGGCGTAACGTTGCTCTTTGCAGTTCTGAGAGCACATTGAACAAGGAAAGATGCCTAAAAAATAATTCCTCCCAACAAGTATAAATACTTGTTATAGATTTCGCCTGATTTCATGCAGTCCACACAATGTAACTGTCATGCATTTCCTTCGTCATGGCAGTTCTCGGTTGTAGATAACAGGGGCAATGAGGACTCTCCTGCAGCGCTTTCGAAAGGAAATATTTGTTGGTCCACCATTCAGCCTGGACTTGCCTCCCTGTAATTTTCATCTCAGCTCACATGAACCGCTGGCCATGAAGACAACATTTTGGCACAAACAACAAGCTGCAGATTAGTGTAGAAAATTGGCAGACAGCACTGGCGTCTGCCTTCTACGACGAGGGTATTGGAGAGTTGGTACAAAGCTACAACAAACGTCTCAGTCGGAGCGGCTACTAATCAGAGAAGTAGCTGAGAGGCATAGCAAACTGTTGCAAATAATTAATTTTTGATTATCACTGTGGTTTCGATCTCGCGACCGATCAGACCTTACTTTCCGAATAGCCCGTGTAACTTCGTATTCGTACACACCATCGGTGAGTATGTAAATGATTATGAGCTGTCTCTGTGACAGGTAGAACGGCCATCGGGGGCATTACTTCAGTTCGTGTTACCAGGTCTGATAGGGTATGTAAGGGGCGTGGATATCGTCAGATATTAAGTGGTCATTACGAGGAACACGGAGATGCCGCGTACTCGTGTGAGACATCGTTATCAGCACCTGACAGAGTTTGAAAGGGTCCCTATTGTCGGACTCCATTTGGCGTGCTGGTCGAATCTTGAAATATCCAGATTTGTGGAGTATTCGGATGTGCCAGTGGTCCGATGTTGAACTGCATGGGAAAGTGACGGCAGGTACACTCGTCGTCAGGTTCCGGTCAACCACATCTGACTATAACAAGGGAGGATCGCCTTCTTTTGAACCGAGTGCATTGTAACTCCTTCACATCTACGCCTGTAGTGTTGTGTGTCATCCCGCACCACTGATTGGAGACTAGCAGAAGTCGAACTAGGAAATTACCGTCCTATGCTTAAGTTACTGTTAACACAACAACTCAAACGGAGGCTTTTGAATGATGCCATGGCAAGGGAGCATGAACTCCTGATGAATGGTGTCGCATTGTGTTCAGTGATGAATCGCGGTTCCGCACTATTTCGGATGATAATCTTAGGTGAGTATGGCGCGGTAACCCAGGGAAAGTTGGCATTATTCCAATGTTTTGGAGAGACAGAGTGCTGTTTCTCCTGGCGGGTAATAGTGTGGGAAACCATCGGGTATGACTTCAGGTCACAGCTGGTAGTAACTGTGACTGTGACGACACCACCGTACGGCACAGACATCCTGCATTCTCTTGGGTTACCTCCTATGCAGCAGTATCATGGGGCCAGTTTCCAACACGACAATGCTCGTAGAACGTCGATTATGCATCTATGAACAGCCTGCAGGATGTTGAGGTACTCTAGTGGCCAGCAAGATCCCTAGATCTGTCCCCGATAGAACATGTGTGGAATCAGCTCGGATGTCAGTTGCGTCGCAGTACCACTACCCAGTTACGACAGTTGTGGGTCATCTTGCCTCCAGAACGATAAAGCGCCTTTATGATACCCTTCACAACCGAATCAATGCATACTTCCAGGCTAGCGAGCGTTCAACGTCGTACCGATAAGTGAGCTAATATTGCTGAGTTCTTTGTAAATTTGACTCTATATTGTAATCACTGAAATAGCGTCACATACCCTCCCAGACCGTGAAGTTTCATTTCGTTTCCTTGTCGCATTCTGGGAGCTTTACTTTTCTGTAGTTAGCTATTGTATGTACAGCGATTGTCATCTGTAATTACCTGTTAAGCGGAATCGGGCAGTGACCTTCACTTCCAACTCTCCCCCGCCACCCCCCCCCCCCCCAGGCCCCCATTTTTCTTGTACATTTCATCCTTTAACCAAGTGTTCAGGATGAGTTACTCTAGTGCACTATTTCCTTTTTGGCCAAGTTATAGCGTCACTGGCAAGGAGAGAAATTATCTTTGATGTATTTATTTGCGTGTGTAGTAGAGGAAACTGATTTGCAGAATTTTCATTACGATAATGGCCCCAATTTTAGTACCTTGTCTGTTACGTACAACTAACATAAATAGTCGTTTATACACATGAGACAAAAAATTCTCAGCAATATCATTGAGCTGTATATATTTCATGGAAAATACAAAATTATTTCGGAAATAGGAATACATGCTGGGAATCCGATGCTATTCTCGCTTAGGAGGTAGACGCTTGTGTATCGCAATACCTACTCCGTAATTATGTGCCAAAGGGAAAATTTTCGCCGGCCGCGGTGGTCGTGCGGTTCTAGGCAGTGCAGTTCGGAACCGCGCGACTGCTACGGTCGCAGGTTCGAATCCTGCTTCGGACATGGATGTGTGATGTCCTTAGGTTAGTTAGGTTAAAGTAGCTCTAAGTTCTAGGGGACTGATGACCTAAGATGTTAAGTCCCATAGTGCTCAGAGCCATTTGACCCAATTTTTGAAAATTTTCGGGGTACGTTATGAAAGAGAATATTTTTATACCGCTTGAGGAGGCGTTTCATAAAGTGAAGAATGTTGATTTGTATTTACATAAGTGATGTCTTTTCATGAAAATAAAAGTACAATATCCTTTACTTTTAATTTTCGCTACGGTTCCTCAGGTTATATTAGAGGAAAGGCTGGTAGCACCAGTTTCTACTCATCAGTTATTGAATGAACGTAATGTTACAGACATTACAGTAGTCTGTCAGAATTTGTAAGGTTGAAGAAGAAGTTTCTGATTAAGATATTTTATGAAGTACATAATGCTGATGGCAATGTAGACACTCAGCTGCCGCTACTGACGTGGTGACTGGAGCAGTGTTTCTCATTTTGGTAGCCTACTGAGTACAGTACCCCATATAAACTATGTCGCAATGGGATAAAAGCCATCGCCATTTCCTAACTGGTAAAGACCAAGTATTTATGAAGTAGTAATCGTAGACCTGTGTGTTAACGACCTGTTAAAACTGGAAGAAAATAAAGTAACCCATCAGACTTCTGAAATTACAAGAGTCTTCACAAATAATAAGATCTCGTACTAATTGTGACTGAAAATGGAGTGTATACAGTTCTTACAAAGTTGTAAGCTGGCAATGTAGCTTAGGAAGCCTGAAAAACCCAAGAAATATAAATCTTTTGGCGCAGTTTGTAAAGGAGCCGTCTCAGAGTGTTTGTTACTTTCTAGTCGAACTTTGTATGCAGTTACTGTATATTAGACGGTAAGGTGAAATCATTAGGCATAAAATCATGAAACGTGCATCTAATTTCTAATACTTTAACTATGGAAATTTATAAAAAAAAATTTATAACACACTATTATAAACGCCTTCTTATTGTTTCTTTGATGACTGCTTTAAATGACATTTGTATCTGATGATATTCACGATTCTACGCGCGGTTCGGACGAAAAAGAATATGTTAATACACAGTATGTCTACATCGGTGGTACTGAGTGGTATGAATTACACATATGATACACTACCTTTTCTTTTTTGTTCGACCATACTGTACTGAAATCGCTGTTTCAAATTCAGGTATACCATTAAATCTCCTATCTTGAACATACTCCCTTTCCATTTCACTGACGTGAATGCTCTACATCTGAATAACTGGTATGCTTGGACGATCTTGAAAGCTGGACGCGACGCAAGCTTCTTTTGCTGTTACACCTGTGGTTCGTTGTACAGTTCAGTGTGTCTGTGATGGGATACTTAAGAAAAGAAATGTTTACTACACTCTACCCTGTATGTCGATCCCTTTCGCTACTCGTACATACTCCAGACAGAAATATATTTTTGTAAGTGAGTAACATTGAAGTTATCAGAAATTAAATATTCTGTGCGACCATTCAGTTGCTGCTATGGTCTCTATATCTGAGAACAACACACCATAAAATGAACCACCAGTGAGAGAGCAGAGAGGAGTGTGTTCAAAAGTTCCACCCGTAGACGTTTCCTTCCGATTCTAAAAACAACTGGAGTTTTCTGGAGCACGTATAACACTATTTAAATTAGCACCTTACTATTTTTTATTGAAAAAAGTAAAGTAGGTAATTCCAGAATCGCACGTAGAAGTGAATATAAATTGTCGTATTAAATGTGGAGTTGAAAGTATAGGTTATTTTCTTTTGGGACCGCAGTTTGGTGGATGTTTTGCAATGACATAATATAAAAACGGTAATGTACCAGAATGCGGCTAGAATTGTTAATTACTAGACGTCTTACATTAGCAGTAGGCCTATTTCGGCATTTCGCCATCTTCAGGCTATCAACAATCAAATACTCTTTCTTAAAAGTTGTAACATTATAAATAATGACATCGTAGCGCTGTCTCTGTTTCATAATCTTATTGCTGCATAGGGCGTTTCCAACTACAGCAAAAGTTTTAAATGTTTAACTTATTTAACCTATTAATTGCTGATGTTCGCAAATGTAATCTAGGTCATTTATCGCTTGTACATACTGTTGTGTTTTTGACAGCTAATCCAGCTCTGCTGTATGGTTATAGATTGTTTATTCACATGTCTATGTATCATAATTATGTATGGCGTGATATTGTAATTTTTGTAGTGTGTATATATCTACGTTTTTTATTTTATTAAGACTAACACGAATCGAGCTGTACGATTTAAATACAGTTAACTAGAAAAAAATTTATGTTTTAGGTCTGATAGTTCGTTTAACATTTTATCAGGGTCTGTTCGTGAGTGTATAGAGATTTAGATTTCTCCCAAAACGTTCATTTCAGGCCCCTTTGGTGTCATACGCAAGATTTTCATTGCGTTTGTTATGTGATCAGCTTCATGATTTTCTGATTAGCCGCCACGCAGCCGTGCAGACTAGAACACCCTTCTGCACGGCGCCCGCCGTAAGACAGGCGACAGCGTTGATGACCAGTATTTAACGGACCGTTGGAGTGCTGTGAGACCGATCACCGCTGCTGAGGAAGATGCACCACATTCGCAGATACAGGCGACGTCGCGCCGCTGTTTTCAAAGCTATTGACAATTTACAAATTGACAGTGAAACTAACATTGGTGCTCAAGTGATTTTACAAGGACCGTCCGTCTTTTGTGGTTGTGTAGTGAACATCTCTATCATATCCAAGCAAACCAATCCTCAACCGGGAAATGGATGGTTAGCAGTTGCTGTACTTCGATGTAATTGCCACCCAGATCGCCCAACATGAATCCCATCCGAGGTTTAAGAGACGTAATGAAAAGGTCAGTTCGTGCAAAAAATCCTGCACTGGCAACACTTTCGCATTTCTTGACGGCTATATTGTCAGCATAGCTCGAAATTCTGCAAGGGGCTTCCAACGACCTGTAGGGTCCACTTCACGTTGAGTTGTGCACTACGCAGGGTAAATGGAGGTCCGACATCATATTACGAGATGTCCCATGTCTTGTTGCGATCTCAGTGTATGTCTGTGACCTATATTTTGTAAACATTGTAAATTTAATTAAATCATGATAATGAATTTTTTCTGAATATGTATCTGTATTGTTAAGGAAGAAAGTAGCTTTTTGTGTGATGTGTTTCAAGCCGTACCATACGTAAAGTAAATCAGACCTGCCTGAAATGTCTGATGAAGTGAAGGCACTTAAGCATGAAGTTGATGGGTCCTAGGTAGAATGTACACTTGGTGCTATTCGAGGAGATTAGGCTACAAAATACGGCCAGGGTTCTCCCTCTTTTTCAACAACAATAATACATGCAGAACATTATACACTCCTGGAAATTGAAATAAGAACACCGTGAATTCATTGTCGCAGGAAGGGGAAACTTTATTGACACATTCCTGGGGTCAGATACATCACATGATCACACTGACAGAACCACAGGCACATAGACACAGGCAACAGAGCATGCACAATGTCGGCACTAGTACAGTGTATATCCACCTTTCGCAGCAATGCAGGCTGCTATTCCCCATGGAGACGATCGTAGAGATGCTGGATGTAGTCCTGTGGAACGGCTTGCCATGCCATTTCCACCTGGCGCCTCAGTTGGACCAGCGTTCGTGCTGGACGTGCAGACCGCGTGAGACGACGCTTCATCCAGTCCCAAACATGCTCAATGGGGGACAGATCCGGAGATCTTGCTGGCCAGGGTAGTTGACTTACACCTTCTAGAGCACGTTGGGTGGCACGGGATACATGCGGACGTGCATTGTCCTGTTGGAACAGCAAGTTCCCTTGCCGGTCTAGAAATGGTAGAACGATGGGTTCGATGACGGTTTCGATGTACCGTGCACTATTCAGTGTCCCCTCGACGATCACCAGAGGTGTACGGCCAGTGTAGGAGATCGCTCCCCACACCATGATGCCAGGTGTTGGCCCTGTGTGCCTCGGTCGTATGCAGTCCTGATTGTGGCGCTCACCTGCACGGCGCCAAACACGCATATGACCATCATTGGCACCAAGGCAGAAGCGACTCTCATCGCTGAAGACGACACGTCTCCATTCGTCCCTCCATTCACTCCTGTCGCGACACCACTGGAGGCGGGCTGCACGATGTTGGGGCGTGAGCGGAAGACGGCCTAACGGTGTGCGGGACCGTAGCCCAGCTTCATGGAGACGGTTGCGAATGGTCCTCGCCGATACCCCAGGAGCAACAGTGTCCCTAATTTGCTGGGAAGTGGCGGTGCGGTCCCCTACGGCACTGCGTAGGATCCTGCGGTCTTGGCGAGCATCCGTGTGTCGCTGCGGTCCGGTCCCAGGTCGACGGGCACGTGCACCTTCCGCCGACCACTGGCGACAACATCGATGTACTGTGGAGACCTCACGCCCCACGTGTTGAGCAATTCGGCGGTACGTCCACCCGGCCTCCCGCATGCCCACTATACGCCCTCGCTCAAAGTCCGTCAACTGCACATACGGTTCACGTCCACGCTGTCGCGGCATGCTACCAGTGTTAAAAACTGCGATGGAGCTCCGTATGCCACGGCAAACTGGCTGACACTGACGGCGGCGGTGCACAAATGCTGCGCAGCTAGCGCCATTCGACGGCCAACACCGCGGTTCCTTTTGTGTCCGCTGTGCCGTGCGTGTGATCATTGCTTGTACAGCCCTCTCGCAGTGTCCGGAGCAAGTATGGTGGGTCAATGTGTTCTTTTTTCCATTTCCAGGAGTGTACTTGGCACAATATTGGCGCTCGAGGATCCACTCCTTGCCGGCCGAAGTGACCGACCAGTTCTAGGCGCTTCAGTTCCGAATCACGCGGCTGCTACGGTCACAGGTTCGAAACCTGCCTCGGGCATGGATGTGTGTGATGTCCTTAGGTTAGTTACGTTTAAGTAGTTCTAAGTGTAGGGGTCTGATGACCTCAGAAGTTCAGTTCCATAGTGCTCAGAGCCATCTGAACTATTTTTGATCCACTCCTTGCCGGCCACTGTGACCGAGCGGTTCTAGTCACTTTAGTTCAGAACCACGCGGCTGCTACGGTCATAGGTTCGAATTCTGCCTCGGGCATGGATGTGTGTGATGTCCTTAGGTTAGTTAGGTTTAAGTAGTTCTAAGTCTAGGGGACTGATGACGTCAGATGTTAAGTCCCATAGGGCTTAGAGCCATTTGAACCATTTTTGATCCACTCCTTTTAGGTACTAGAACTACAATAAAACCGCAGAGATAGTCTTCTAATTTGCATCAGAAAGTAATGTATCTGTGACAAAGAACTATACATTTTATCACTCGCATACGACGTACATAGGTCCTCTATTGTTCCTGATCTATATTAACGACATAGGAGACAATTGAGTAGCCGTCTTAAATTTTTCGCAGGTGACGCTGTCATTTACCGTCTTTTAAAGTCATCAGATGGTCAAAACGACTTGCAAAATGATTTAGATAAGACATCTGTATGGTGCTTAAAGTGTCAATTGACCCTGAATAAGGAAACGTGTGAAGTTATTCACATGAGTACTAAAAGAAACCCGCTAAATTTGCATTACACACGGATCTGAAGGCTGTA
This sequence comes from Schistocerca gregaria, assembly GCF_023897955.1. NCBI lineage: Eukaryota > Metazoa > Arthropoda > Insecta > Orthoptera > Acrididae > Schistocerca > Schistocerca gregaria. Next base: position 129,340,000 of record NC_064931.1, on the reverse strand, counting down.
AATCCAACTAAATAATTATGGATTACAATTACAAATAACCTAAATTGGAACGATCATATAGATAATATTGTGGCTAGAGCAAACCAAAGACTGCGATTCATTGGCAGAACACTTAGAGGCTGCTTACACCACGCTTGTCCGCCCTATCCTGGAGTATTGCTGTGCGGTGTGGGATCGGCATCAGGTGGTACTGACGGATGACATAGAAAAAGTACAAAGAAGGGCAACTTGTTTTGTACTACCGCGAAATAGGGAAGATAGTGTCACAGACATGATACGTGAATTGGAGTGGCAATCATTAAAACAAAGACGTTTTTCTTTGCGACGGGGTCTTCTCATGAAATTTCAATCACCAGTTTTCTCCTCCGATTGCGAAGACATTCTGTTGGCACCCACCTACATAGGGAGAAATGATCATCACGATAAAATAAGAGAAATCAGGGCTCGCACAGAAAAAATTAAGTGCTCGTTTTTCCCGCGTGCCGTTCGAGAGTGGAACGGTAGAGAGACAGCTTGAAGGTGGTTCATTGAACCCTTTGCCAGGCACTTTATTGTGAATAGCAGAGTAATAACGTAGATGTAGATGTAAAAACAAAATAAGACGGAAAAATGTAATCTTTCAAACGCCTGTCTTATACAAGTGCCTTATGCTTTTAAAAATAAATTAAAAGCCGATCATATGAGAGGTTCGATCATAACTAACTCATGCGCAATAATCTTCTGTTGGTGTCTGCGCAACGGGCAGATGGCGTTACAGGCCAACAGAACTGACACTGCAAACGCATCACCATCAGCTCTCCAAAGCCCTTACCCACTTCTAATTAAGTAAGAGCGGCACTTCACGGTACTTGAAACCGGCCTGTACAGCCTGGTAAGGCATGAAACGGCTGTCCTGTATCCACAAAGCACGATGTGCTGCAGTAGGAAGCACTGGATGCGTATCTCGTTAAAATAAAAAAAGGCAAAAATAAAGTTACTCAAAAATACGGCGAACCGAGGCCACGAACATGTTCAGGCGCTTCACGCAGAAAGCATACCTGCGAAAGCTCCTTTCATGTGCATTAGTAGACAAACTCACGAATGTAGAAGTTCCATACCGGGTGTCTCTCTTACGAGTCGTCAGAAGTACGGGATGTTCAAAAAGTCTCTCCGCAGCACCGTATGATTGTTAGCCACGCGTGCTGTATGCCGCGGTGAATATACCGAAAGGAAACTCGGTGAAATACAAGTTATTAATTTATTGAATGTTCATTTTTTCTTCTCTGACAGAAGCAGTGAAAGTGGATATTGCAGTTTTCAATTCATCGATGGATTTTGGATGGTTTTGTGGATAGTTGCTTTGGCTGCACCCCAGAAGAAAAAGTCAGGTGGTGTTAGGTAAGGCGATCGTGGAAGCCAAAGTCCCTGTGAAATTATGCGATCATCAAAAACATCAGCAAGTAGTGACATTGAAACGCGAGCGGTATGCACGGTTGCACCATCATATGGAAAATCGCCGTTCAGTATTTCACTTAACACAAGTTCTCCTATGAATGGGTACATAATATTACCGCACCATCGTTGTGCGTTTATTGTTTCGTTGAAAAATATGGAACCCATAATCCGACGTCTAGAAATTGCAATTCTAATTCCTATTTTCAGAGAATGAAGTGTTCCGCTGTTGTTTTCTATCTACATAAATGATCTTTTGGATAGGGTGGATAGACAACATACGCATGATGACTCTTAGGAGAGACGGCCTGTACGCGTTGAATGGCTTTTAAGAAAATGTAAGTTCTGTCATCCAAAACCATATTGTCATGCAATGATCAGTTCAATTGCCGTGCCGATAATTTCAGTTAGTTGAATTAAATCAGGCGATGCCGAGGAAACTGGATTAGAAAATGAAACGCTAAAAATAGGATATGAGTCCTGCTATAAGTATAGCAAAGTACAGAAAAAATGAGGACGCACCGCCGGCCGGAGTGGCCGAGCGGTTCTAGGCGCTACAGTCTGGAACCGCGCCACCGCTACGGTCGCAGTTTCGAATCCTGCCTCGGGCATGGATGTGTGTGATTTCCTTCAGTTAGTTAAGTTTAAGTAGTTAGAAGTTCTAGCGGACTCATGACCTCAGAAGTTAAGTCCCATCGTGCTCAGAGCCATTTGAACCATTTGAGGACACACCGCGAAGGAATTACCGAATGGGACAGAAATCGGTAAATGTGATGTGCATGTACAAACAAACAAATGATCAGAAACATTGGTTGATTATCCACAAGAAAGAGCGTCACAAATGGACCAAGTCAGTACCGCGTTGGTTTACCCCTGGCGCTTATGGAATCAGTTATTCGGCTTGGCATTGATTGACAGAGTTGTTAGATCTCCTTCTGAGGGATATCATGCCAATTTCAGTCCAATTGGCGCGTTAGAACGTCCATGTCCCGAGATGGCTGGAGGGCACTGCCCACAATCCTCCAAACGTTTTCAGTTTGTGAGAGGTCCGACGAATTTTCTGGGAAGGGTAGTGTTTGGGAAGCACGAATACTAGCATGAGATATTCTCGCAGAGTGTGGGCGGGTATTACATTGCAGAAATGTAAGCCCAGGATGGTTTGCGATGAAGGATGTAGAACATCGTTGACGTACCGCTGTGCTATAAGGGTACCGCGGATGACAAACAAAGGGGTCCTGCTACGAGAAGAAATGGTACCCCAGACCATCACTCATGGTTGTCGAGCTGTTTGGCAGGCGGCAATCAGGTTGGTTTTCCCCGCTGTCCGATGTGTCTCCAGAGACGTTTTCACTGGTTATCGGCCATCAGTTAAATGCGGGACAGATCATTGAAGACAATTCTACTCAAGTCAATGAGATTCCAGGCCGAAGACGAGTCTGGAGACGGCCCAGATAGCGGTGGGATACCAACCTGATTATCACCTACTATAAAGTCCGACAACAAGTAGTGATGGTTTGGGGTACTATTTCTTTTCATAGCAGGAATCCTATGGTTTCCATCTACGGTATCCTTACAGCTCAGCGGTACTTCGACTATATTCTACACCCCATTTTGTTGCCCTCGAGTTACATTTCAGCAAGATAATGGCCACCCGCACACGGCTGGAGTTTCTACTGCTTGTCTTCTTGCTCGCCCAAACTGAGATCGTCTACAGCATAATGGGCAGAGCCCTCCAACCATCTAGGCATTTTGACGATGTAACATGCCAATTGGACAGAATTTGGAAGGCTTTCCCTCAGGAGGACATCCGACAAATATTTCAATCAATTCCAAGTCGAATAACTACTCACATAAGGTCCAAAGGTGGACAAAGGCGTTATTGAGTTTCTCAATTTCTGAAACTCTTTCTCTTGAATAAACTATTCAGTGTTTCTAAAATGAAATTTTCACTCTGTAGCGGAGTTATCATCTACGGCACTAGGTAGGAGACGAGGTACTGGCGGAAGAACAGCTATGAGGATCGGCCGTGCGTCGTGCTTGGGTAGCTCAGGTGGTAGGATATCTAACAACTCTATCACGCCGGCACGTTAGCTCAGCGTGTTCGGTCAGAGAGGCGCTGACCCTCTGTAATAAAAAAACTGAGTAAAGGAATCAACGATCAACTTGAACGAATATCCTATGACGTCCACCCAGACCAAAACGCAACGAATATTACCGAACAAAATAAAAAATGTGGTAGAGCACTTACCCGCGAAAGGCAAAGGTACTGAGTTGGAGCCTCCGTCCGGCACACAGCTTTAATCTGCCAGGAAGTTTTGTATTCAGTATTTCTGAAACTGTAATCATTTGTTTTCCTGTACATGTACTTCACATTTACCGTTTTCCGTCCCGTTCGGATAATTCGTGCACAGTTTTTTTGTCTTTGATTGTAACTGCTTATGGCAGAAATAGTGCAAGAAAATATATTCTGAAACAGTGGAATTTGTTAACATAGAATATAAATTTAAGTCTTAGGAAGTATTTCTGAATGTAGTTTTCGGGCGAGTAGAAATTCACGAAAGTGTAAAGTGGATAATAAACTGTTCAGACAAGAGCAGAAGCTTTTGAAGTGTGATGCTACAGAAGAATGATGAATATTAGATGGATAGATCGGATAACTAGCGAGGAGGTAGACTATCGTATCGCGGAGAAAAAAAATTATAAAAAAAAATGGCTCTGAACACTATGGGACTTAACATCTATGGTCATCAGTCCCCTAGAACTTAGAACTACTTAAACCTAACTAACCTAAGGACATCACACAACACCCAGTCATCACGAGGCAGAGAAAATCCCTGACCCCGTCGGGAATCGAACCCGGGAACACTGGCGCGAGAACGCTACCACACGACCACGAGGACACTGTGACGAAAAGACGGAGTATGTTGATGGAACACATCCTGAGACATCAAGGAATGTCGATTTGGCAATAGGGGTAAGTGTGAAGGGGAGAGGCGGCAAAAATTATGGAGGGAGACCGAGGATTGAGTACATTAAGCAGGTTCGCAGCTGCTGTAGTTCGCAGTAGTTACGCAGAGATGAACAGGCTTGCATAGAATGGACTAGGGTGAAGAGCTGCTTCAGACCAGTCTTCGGACTGAAGAGTACAACACTAACAAGGTAGTAATGTAAAAAATACGAAAAATGGAAATATTACTGAGAGGAGTCAGAAATAACGGCCTATCGTCATTGTTAAATGTGATCTGTACCCAGAAAGTAAACAGAGGTGATAAAAGTCATGAGATATCTCCTAATATCGTATCGGACTTCTTTTCCCCGTCATAGTGTAGCAACTCGAGGTAGTATGGACTCAACAAGTCGTTAGAAGTCCCATGAAGAAATATTTAGTTAAGCTGCCTCTATAGCCGTCAATGAATAAAGTGTTTCCGGTGCAGTGTTTTGTGCATAAACTGACCTCTCAATTATGACCCATAAATGTGCGATGGGATTCATTTTGGGAGATCTGGGTGGCAAAATCATTCGCTCGAGTTTTTCAAACCCATCGCGAACAATTGTGCCCCGGTGACATTGCGCACTGTATCCATAAGACTTCCCTCGTTGTTTGGAAACATGAAGTCCATGAATGACTGTAAATGATCTTCAAGTAGCCTAACATCTCCAGTCAATGATCGGTTGAGTGGGGCCAGAGGACAAAGTCCATTGCACGTAAACACAGGCCACACCTTTATGGATCCACTACCATCTTGCACAGAGCCTTGTTGATTAACTTGGGTCCATGGCTTCGTGGTATCTGCACCACACTCGAACCCTACCATCAGCTCTTAGCAATTGAAATCGTCAATCATCTGATGACGCCACCGTTTTTCTAGTAGTCTAGCGTCCAACCGATAGGTCACGAGCTCAAGAGGGGCGCTGTAGACAATGTTGTGCTTGGGGAAAGGCACTCGTTTTAGTCGTCTGCTGCCGTAACTCATTAAAGCCAAATTTTGCCACACTGTTCTAACAGACAAATTCGTCGTTAAGTCTATATTCATTTGTTTTTGGTTATTTCAGACGGTGTTGCTTGTCTGTTAGCACTGACAACTCTAAGCAAACGCTGCTGCTTTCGCTCTGTACGTGAAAGACGTTGGCCTCTGTGTTGTCCACGGTGAGACCTAATGCCTGCAAAGCGATATTCATGGCTCACCCTTGACACTATGGATCTCGAAATAATTTCCTAGTGATTTCCGAAATGGAATGTCCTGTGAGTCGGAAACCTTTTCACATTAACCTCCTGAGTACAAATGACAGCTCCGCCAATGCACTGCCCTTTTATACCATGTGTACGTGATACCAGAGCCATTTTATATGTCCATTTCGCTTATCCCGTGGCTTTGTCACCTAAGTGGCGCTTTATCATTGTTGTTGTTGTAGTCTTCAGTCCTTTTACTGGTTTGATGCAGCTCTCCATGCTACTCTATCCTGTGCAACCTCCTTCATCTCCCAGTACGTACTGCATCCTACATCCTTCTGAATCTGCTTAGTGTATTCATCTCATGGTCGCCCTCTACGATTTTTACCCTCCACGCTGCCCTCCAATACTAAATTGGTGATCCCTTGAATCCTCAGAACATGTCCTACCAATCGATCCCTTCTTCTAGACAAAGCCGGCCGCGATGGTCTCGCGGTTCTAGGCGCGCAGTCCGGAACCGTGCGACTACTACGGTCTCAGGTTCGAATCCTGCCTCGGGCATGGATGTGTGTGGTGTCCTTAGGTTAGTTAGGTTTAAGTAGTTCTAAGTTCTAGGGGACTGATGACCTCAGATGTTAAGTCCCGTAGTGCTCAGAGCCATTTGAACCATTTTGAACCGTTGACATGGCGTGACACTTTGCCTCTGCTTCTGATCGGTTAAGATATTTTTAACATCTGTGTTTACCTCATGTTACACGACTGCGAGTTTTTCCTTTAAGACACATTGGGCTTTCCACGTCGATACACCAAGTCAAGTAACTCTATTCACGGTGCGGTCATGGACACGTCCAAATGCTATAGTGTTTTTGCCCCATTCTGTCACGAGTCACATCGACCCTTTTTACTCCGCTGATTCCATGCAATTGATTAGCACACACACATCACTTCACTGACGTGATTCAACTCTGATGCGTCATGCGACCACCTAGTGCTCTTCTACATCACATACAACGCTCGAAAGCGACCAGTGTGCTCTTTCAAGTGACTAATATTTTGGTCGATGGCAATGGGGTTATAATGACAGCGCAGCTACTTAGGTTTGTCCAGTGTGCGCTGTAGTTATCTTATGGTAGCGAAACGTGGTAGATTTGTTAAAGCTTTAATGCGGAACCGATTTATGCTGCAAAAAAATTGTTCCAATTTTGGTCACTAGGTTCAAATCTGATAATGTAGAGCACCTCGTCGACGTCTCCGGTGCCCTTATTGAACACTCACTGTAACAGGTAGTTAATAAAAAAGTTATGATGCCTTTCTCACTTTTTTTTACCTTTTCTGCCCACGTCCTGTTTTAATCGATTACATATGCAAACATTTCTCTACACGTCTTTCTTGCATCTACAGCTCCAGATTTGCACCTGCTCGCCGAAATTGGAACTAATTTTTTCCAGTGTAAAATGGTTCCGCATTAACGCATTAGAACAGCTACCAAGTTTCGCTGCCATACGATAATTACAGCCCAAAATGGACCTCTGTGAGCAGCTGCACTTTCATTATTGCCACCTGATACTTATTAATCAGTTCATCTTAGCTGCGTCATAGAATGGACCACTATAGTCAACGTAGCATTGTTATGGAAGGAGTTTTAATTAAAGTACGATTTCATCATAATTTCGTTGTTTGTCGTAATTTTTCTGACTGTCTGTGACGAGGATGTGGTGCGATGACTACCCAAACTCCGCTCAGCGCATACATTTTCGCGGGGAGAGGAGCGATGCTAGGGTTACAAGCTCTACAAACCTTCTACAACGCTGTTACAACGGCTATATTTCGCATCAGTATGAAAGCGGAAGTTACGCATAAAAGTAATGAATGCTTAAATGTTTCAAAACTAAACTTCACCCGAACAGGCCATGAAGGCCCACAGGCGTCACTGGATGCGTATATGGAGGGGCATGTGGTCAGCACACCGCTCTCCCGGCCGTAAGTGAGTTTCTGAGACCGGAGACGGTACGTCTCAGTAAAGTAGATCCTCAGTTTGCCTCACAAGGGCTGAGTGTTCCCTGCTTGTGAATAGCGCTCGGCAGACCGGAAGGTCACCCGTCCAAGTGCTAGCCCAGCCCGACAGCGCTTAACTTCAGTGACCCGACGGGAACTGGTGTTACCGCTGAGGCAAGGCCGTTAGCTTAAATGTTTCAAGAACGTATCATATTTACAGGTGTATCTACAATAATGACAACTGTAGCTTAAAACTCTCTTTCAGCTTCAAAAAGCAATTATTGGCGATATTCAGCCCTTATTCCAACAAATCTCTCGGAGGAGTCATGGGTAGCGTCTGCGATGGCTTCGTATTTGCTTCATCAAACATGTTCGTGAAAAGTCCTGCTGCCCAATACGACATTCACGATCTACCGAAAGTGACTATTGCGGTGCTACGCATAATTTTGTTATCGTTGGATCTGTCACGTTATCAATAGTCGAACACAAATCGCCAGAGCCTCGAAGTCTGTCGGCTGTTACCGACTTCTGACTATTAATATCTAGAGTGCTCAGTGATTAGAGAAAGTTAGACAAATAGTGTGGTTTCTGCCAGGGACAACCGAGACCGCTTCTACCCTCCGCAGATTTGTGCTGAAACAGCTAACCATTTCCATTCAGTTAGTGAAACTACGGAACGGTTGCGAAAACATTAGCAACTGAGATTACGCGGAAATAGATGAAAGGAAATTCGAGAGCCAGTTTACAGAACAATGGAATGCCAGAATTTTCGAATATTGTTGGTCTCAATGTTCTGCTGCCGTAATGAAGCCAATTTTAATTTGTGCACGACACACAGAATTTAATTAAGTCTCTCACTAACATGCCTGGTTCCTCACTGATTACATTAATTTCTTGAATGTGTCAATTACCGCGACAGCCGTGGCACAGTTCTGTTCATACCTGTTCTTGGAAACGTTTGTGAACCATACTCTGTAACGCCTTTGTTCCGTTGCAATGGTACACGTAACACTAACTTGATTTCCCTAATATTTGCTGCATTGCTATTTTTCGTAATTCAGATACTGTTGTAAATAGACCTTCTTATTCGAGCATCAACTACTCAGGCAGAGAAAATAAATACAAGCGGAAATAATGTTTCATTCTTAATCCCCTTCCAGCCGAAATTAAAAACGTAACCGACTTTTAACAATAATTTCGTGTCTCGTGTTGTAGCAAATACTGACATGTGATTTAAATTAATCCATTTACAACAAAGAACACGAAGAATTAAGACATGTAAGCATAAAACAGTTTTCCTAATTACAACCGAGCGAGGTGGCGCAGTGGTAGCACACTGGACTCGCATTCGGGAGGACGACGGTTCAATCCCGCGTCCGGCCACCCTGGTTTAGGTTTTCCGTGATTTCCCTAAATCGCTCCAGGCAAATGCTGGGATGGTTCCTTTGAAAGGGCACGGCCGACTTCCTTCCCCATCCTTCCCTAATCCGATGAGACCGATGACCTCGCTGTTTGGTCTCTTCCCCCAAACAATCCAATCCTAATTACATCTGAAAGTACTACAAGTAAATACGTGCCACGATCGAACACGATGTGAGCGCAATGTAACACGAACCTGGGTGGAAACTGAAGTAAAACTGCTGGAAACGTGCCATCAGAAGGTGACTCAAATCCGGTATTGATGCTAAGAATAAACGAAATTACATGAAAAGGGTAGGTAGTACCAAATTATTTTCTATTCATTTACATTTCTACAGTCACGGAGCTTCGCAGGTCATTCTACCTTGGATAATATAGGTTAATCAGTAACTATGAGTGTAGACCCTACAATGTCTAATATCTTGATTTGAAAACTGGGGCGTAATTGTCACAACTGCAGATTTTGAAGGTCATTGATAAAACTACAACTTCATGACTACTCTGCAATTCACACTTATGTGCCTGACACAGGGCTCACCCAGTGTTTATAATTTATTGTTACAGTCTACGTTAATGATTGAACCAATTGCACTCAAGAAGTCAAAGACAGGATTATTCTTGCAAAGAACAGCAATGAAAGAACAACATTGTATATTTAAAAGCCTATATACCCACTGAAGTGCCAAAAGTTGTGGGATAGCGATATGTACATATACAGATGGCGGTAGAATTGCGCACAAGTTATAAAAGGGCGGTGGCTTGGCCAAGCTGTCTTTTCCACTCAGGCTATTCATGTAACGTGGTTATGGCCGCTCGATGGTAATTAACATACTTTTAACGCGGAGCTAGATGCATGGGTCATTCCATTTCGGAAATCTACATCTACATCCATACTCCGCAAGCCACCTAAGGGTGTGTGGTGGAGGGTACTTTGAGTACCTCTATCTGTTCTCCCTTCTATTCCAGTCTCGTGTTGTTCGTGGAAAGAAAGATTGTCGGTATGCCTCTGTGTGGGCTCTAATCTCTCTGATTTAATCCTCATGGTCCCTTCGCGAGATACACGTAGGAGGAAGCAATATACTGCTTGTCTCCTCGGTGAAGGTTCGTTCTCGAAAATTCAACAAAAGACCGTACCGAGCTACTGAGCCTCTCTCCTGCAGTCTTGCACTCGAGTTTATCTATCATCTCCGTAACGCTTTCGCGATTACGAAATGATCCTGTAACGAACCGCACTGCTCTCCGTTGGATTTCTCTCTCTCTTCTATCAACCCTATCTGGTACGGATCCCACACTGGTGAGCAATATTCAATCAGTGGGCGAACAAGTGTACTGTAACCTACTTCCTTTGTTTTCGGATTACATTTCCTTAGGATTCTTCCAATGAATCTCAGTCTGGCATCTGCTTTACCGACGATCCACTTTATATGATCATTCCATTTTAAATCACTCCTAATGCGTACTCCCAGATAATTAATGGAATTAACTGCTTCCAGTTGCTGACGTGCTATGTTGTAGCTAAATGATAAAGGACCTTTCTTTCTATGTATTCGCAGCACGTTACACTGGTCTACATTGCCATTCCCTGCACCATGTGTCAATTCGTTGCAAATCCTCCTACATTTAAGTACAATTTTCCATTGTTTCAACCTCTCGATATACCACAGCATCATCTGCAAAAAGCCTCAGTGAACTTCCGATGTCATCCACCAGGTCATTTATGTATATTGTGAATAACAACGATCCTGCGACACTCCCCTGCGGCACACCTGAAATCACTCTTACTTCGGAAGACTTCTCTCCGTTCAGAATGACATGCTGCGTTCCGTTATCTAGAAACTCTTCAATCCAATCACACAATTGGTCTGATAGTCCATATGCTCTTACTTCGTTCATTAAACGACTGTGGGGAACTGTATCTAACGCCTTGCGGAACTCAAAAAACACGGCATCTTCCGGGGAACCCGTGTCTATGGTCCTCTGAGTCTCATGGACGTTAGGGAATACAGTATTCCAAGATCCACAATGTCCAGAGTCTGTCAAGAAAACCAAATTTCAGGCATTACCTCTCATACGGACATCGCAGTGGCCGACGGTCTTCACTTAACAACCGAGACCAGAAGCAAAATTGTTCAAATGGCTCTAAGCACTATGGGACTTAACTTCTGAGGTCATCTGTCCCCTAGAACCTAACTAACCTAAGGACATCACACACATCCATGCCCGAGGCAGGATTCGAACCTGCGACCGTAGCGGTAGAGCGGTTCCAGACTGTAGCGCCTAGAACCGCTCGGCCACCCCGGCCGGGAGAGCAGAGGTATTTGAGTAGAGTTGTCAGTGGTGACAGGCAAGCAACACTGTGTGAAATAACCGCAGAAATGAATGTGCGACATACGACGAACCTATCCGTCAGGTCAGTGTGACGACATTTGGCGTGAATGGGCTATGCCAACAGACGACCGACGCGAGTGCGTTTGCGAGCAGTACATCATCTCCTGCACACGTGGCTATATCGATTTGACACTAGTCGACTGTAAAACCGTAACCTGGTCAGTGAGTCCGGATTTCAGTTGGTAAGAGCTGATACTGCGGTTCAAGTGTGACGCGGATCCCAGGAAGAGATTGACCCAAGTTGTCAACAAGGCACTGTGAAAGCTGGTGGTGGCTCCATAAAGGTGTGTTTATTGGAACAGACTGGATCCTCTTGTCCTACTGGACCGATCATTGACTGGAAATGGTTATGTTCGGAAACTTGGAGAGCATCTGCAGCAATTTGTGGACTTCATGTTCCCAATCGAACGGCGATGGACTTTTACGGATGACAATCCATATCACCGAGCCACAACTTTTTGTGATTGGACAATTCGAGCGAATGATTTGGCCATCCAGACCGCCCGACATGAATCGCACCGAACATTTATAGGACATAATTTAGAGGCCAATTTGTGCGCAAAATGCTGCACAAGCAATATTTTCGCAATTACGTACGACTATAGAGGCACCATGGCCCATCTGCAGGGGACCTCCGACGACTCGTTGAGAACCACGGCTTGTCGAGTTGCTGCGCTACGCCGGGAAAAGGGAGTTATCCCATGACTTTTTAATCCTCAGTATACAGGGTGGTCCATTGATCGTGACCGGGCCAAATATGTGCGGATTAGCCGTGACAGCAGCTAAAACACCTACTTGGGCATCATCATTTGTTGCAGGTCGTGGTTGTCGTTTCACATGTGGCTGAACACTTCCTGTTTCCTTAAATAACGTAACTATCCGGCGAACGGTCCGGACACTTGGATGATGTGGTCCAGGATAGCGAGCAGCATACATAGCACACACCCGTTGGGCATTGGCAACACCGGTTCCCGTTAGATCACCGAAGTTAAGCGCTGTCGGGCGAATCTAGCACTTGGATGGGTGACTATCCGGTCTGCTGAGCGCTGTTGGCAAGCGGGGAGCACTCAGCCCTTGTGAGGCAAACTGGGGAGCTACTTGATTGAGAAGTAGCAGCTCCGGTCTCGGAAACTGACATACGGCCGGGAGAGCGGTGTACTGACCACATGCCCCTCCATATATGCATCCAGTGTCGCCTGTGATCTGAGGATGACACGGCGGCCGATCGGTACCTTTGATCCTTCATGGCCTGTTCGGGAGGAGTCGAGAGTTTTTTGTGACACTGCACTGTATCATAAAGCATCATATGTGAGGCAATACTTTGTAGACATTAACGTTCTTATAATAGAAATAGCTAGGAATTACAATTACGTGCAAGTTAAATTGGAAAGACCACATAGATAATATTGTGGGGAAGGAGAAACAAAGACTGCGCTTTGTTGGCAGTACACACAGAAGATGCGACAAACACACTAAAGAGACAGCCTACATTACACTTGCCCTTCCTCTGCTGGAATATTGCTCCACAATGTGGGATCCTTACCAGGTAGGATTGACGGAGGACATAAAAAAAGTGCAAAGAATGGCAGCTCGTTTCGTGTTATCACGCAATAGGGGTGAGAGTGTCACTGATACGATACGCGAGTTGCGGTGGCAGTCACTGAAACAAAGGCGGTTTTCTTTGCGGCGAGATCTATTTACGTAATTTCAATCAGCAACTTTCTCTTCCGAATGTGAAAATATTTTGTTGGCGCCCACCTACGTAGGGAGAAATGAACATTCTAATAAAATAAGAGAAATCAGAGCTCGAACGGAAAGAATTAGGTGTTCCTTTTTCCCATGCACCATTGGAACTGTAGACAAGCACTATCAAAATGGTTCGATGAACGTTCTGCCAGATACTTAAGTGTGACTTGCAGAGTAGCCATGTAGATGTAGATGTAGACTGGCCTGCTCAGGGTCCCGAATGGACCCAATGGAGAACCTTTTCGCAGTTCCCAGTTTCCATCACTACCTTTTTCGGTGTCGGCTCTTGAGGAAGAATGGGCTGCCATTCCCCCACAGAGAGTCAGACACCTCACTGGATACCGAGCGAGGTGGCGCAGTGGTTAGCACACTGGACTCGCATTCGGGAGGACGACGGTTCAATCCCGCGTCCGGCCATCCTGATTTAGGTTTTCCGTGATTTTCCTAAATCGCTCCAGGCAAATGCCGGGATGGTTCCTCTGAAAGGGCACGGCCGACTTCCTTCCCCGTCCTTCCCTAATCTGATGAAACCGATGACCTCGCTGTTTGATCTCTTCCCCCGAACAACCAACCAACCAAACTCACTGGATGTGTTGCAAACATAGTTAGATTCGTCTTAAGCGCGAAGAACGGACACACATCCTATTAATGCTCACTAATATGACTAATGACTATGACACCTCTGATCAGACAGTGAATTAATTTTACCAATTTGCGAATATTTATGTTCAAATGTGTGCGAATTTCTAAGGGACCAAACTGCTTAGGTCATCGGTCCCTAGACTTACACACTTCTTAAACTAACTTATACTGAGAACAACACACACACACACATGCCGGAGGGAGAACTCGTACCTCCGACGGGAGGGGCCGCGCAGCCAATGACATGGCGCCTCTAACCGCCCGGCCAATCAGCGTGGCTACAAAATTTATGTGAAGTAAACAAATGTTAATGTGCACGCTGGTCACTCGAATACTTACCCCCTTTGAGAGAGGGATAAATGTTGAAGGCAGAGTCCTTGAGCCAGGAGGTGACTGATATGAACTCCCGCACAAAGCTGGGGATGGTGCAGCGCAGCACAGCCGTGTTGCCCAGCCACACGTTTTTGTTGTAGTAAAGCTGCACGTCGAAGTGTTGCAGCACAACTGGAACAATAAAAACGATTATTAGTGTACGTAGGTCCAATGATTGCATCCACTTTTTGTTCCGTACATCCATATGAGGAGATCCTCATGAATGTAGAACATTTCACAGACCAGGAATACACAATACATATTTACAAAGAAATAAAGATATGCTGATGTACCTTCCATAGGTACCAAGTGAAATGGTCCTCAAGGTTTCTTGGCAATCGTTGCCACGCGTCATCCATTAATCAGTTTACAACACTTATTTAATTTGATCCTATTACTGCACTGCAGATGTACTGAGGTCAGATTTTATATAATATTCACAGTATTTGATAAACTAAAACTAATCTCCTCCCGCACAGGCCATGAAGGCCCAACGGTACCCAGCGGCCACCGTGTCATCCTCAGCCCACAGGCGTCACTGGATGCAGATATGGAGCGGGATGTGGTCAGCACACCGCTCTCCCGGCCGTACGTCAGTTTCCGAGACCGGAGCCGCTACTTCTTAATCAAGTAGCTCCTCAGTTTTCCTGACAATGGCTGAGTGCACCCAGCTTGCCAAAAGCGCCTGGCAGACCGGATGGTCACCCATCCAACTGATAGCCCAGGACGGCAGCGCTTACCTTCGGTGATCCGACGGGAACCGATGTTACCACTGCGGCAAGGCCGTTGGCCAGTGTTTGATAATACTAAGAATATATGCACATCTGATCGTTCTACTAAGAAAGTCATCAGTGGAGTAAGAGGAGCTGTCTACCAATTAATCATTTAGACTCCTCTTAACTAAATTTTATTAGTTGTTGAAGTTTTTATGGCGTCTGGAAAGTTAAAGAATATATATGTTCCTTAATAATGAACACCTTTCTGGACGAAACTAAGTGGCTTTATATTTTTGAGAATATTACTCTTATTTCTGGTATTGATTCCATGAACTGAACTGAACTGTTGAGTCGAAAAAGTTATATATTTTTTGCCACAAATGTCATTAGAGAATAAATAAATTGGAAAGTAGTAGTTCGTATCCCCAGTTCCTTGAACAGGCCTCTACAGGGCATTCTTGAATTCAAACACAAATAATTCATGCTACTTGCTTTTGGACTCAACTAACTATAGCTTGCCCGCCCGGCTAGCCGTGCGGTCTAACGCACTGTTCCCCGAGTGGGAAGGCATGCCTGTCCCCGACACGAATCCGTCCTGCGGATTAGTGTCGAGGTCCGGTGTGCCGGCCAGCCTGTGGATAGTTTTTAATGCGGTTTTTCATCTGCCTCGGCGAATGCGGCATGATTCCGCTGCTCCCGTCTCAGTTACATTATGTCGGTGATTGCTGCGCAAACACTGTCTCCACGTACGCGTACACCATAATTACTCTACCGCGCAAACAATGCGGTTACACTCGTTTGGAATGAGAAGTTCCCGGGGACCGAACAGCAAAATAACCCTGAGATCGGTGTGGGGCGGCGGCGGGGTGAGCGGACTGCTGTAGCCAGTTGTGGGGTTGTGAACCACTGAGGGCTACGGCGAGGACGAAGCCTCCTGGCGTCTCTACGTACCCAGTTCAATACATACATACATATATACAACTATAGCTTGGCTATATGAGTTACCCCAAGAAATGATTGGGTATGATATTATGGAACCAAAATAAAAGAAGTAAGCTAGATTTTTTATTTTGGTGTTATTTATGTCGGAGAAGATCTGCATTGAAAATAACGATTTGTTTAGGCGCTTCAGCAGTTCTGTGGTATTATCCACTTATTGAATTTATTATGAGGTTTTAATCACAAGGATATAACAGTATTAACATTTTCTGTCTGCTTGTTGTCATATTTTAGTTTGGTGATAAAGAATTGGCTAGGAACAGTTTATTAGTGGCCATGAAAATTTCATTAACCGCTCTTTCTCTGCATATACTTGTTTTGCTTTTTATTACAATGTTTGTATCATCTACAAACAAAACAAATTTGCCATTTTGTATTGCTTCTGATGAATATATGTGTGATATACACGACAAAAAGTAAGGATGTTAAGATTGAACGTTATGGGACGCAACAGAATCGACGGAAATGTGTGTTCAGCAATGACACATGTAGGCAAAAAATTACAGAGATCATCTACCAACGTGTAATTCCCAGAATGGTAGTTTACTATTTGTGAATTTTAAAATTTTCCCGATGAATTTAATGTTCGAACAATTTTAGGGCTTGCAGGCGGCCGTCGTTTAATTCATCGCACGATATTACCAATTGGCACCTGCCAGCCACCTGTAGATGACTGGCAGATGCCCAGCCGAAACGTCGTGAGATGAAGTACACGACTACCGGATGCAAGCTTGAAATTCGTTTTATCTGTTCACTGTTTAGTAACGTTCACATTTACATGTATTTTTTAATTTTTGTTTGGTATTTGGAAACTAGGTTGAGGTGTGGTGGAGGACACGATGTAAAAATGATAACCATCCTTGTAAAATAAGTATATTATATGACACAACGATATAAAACACGAGGTGCATTCACATAAAAGTTCTTTCCCATTGGTAATGACCACAGCTGGATGAAGGCCACCTCTAGACTTTCCAGTACGTTACGTTCTTTATGTTCATATATCTACGCTACTCCTTCACGTTTTTTAATATCATCTACCCACCTTCCATTAGGTAATCGTCTCAGAATTTTATTTAAATGTATTCACATTATGTGGATCTAGGTGAGGTCTGCTTTTGCTGCTTCAGTCACGTTAACTGTCAATATTTGATTTAACACGACGAGTTTAGGCAATGCCTCTCAACATCAGGTGCATATCTATTAATTATTCAGGTTGCAAACAATAATTGTTTACAACGTACCAAAGTAGTGTAAAGGAAACCGAGACGAACAATTTGATACAGGACACTTGTGATCCATCTAGTCGGGAAACTACCACAAATTAGCCTACAAAAACAACCTAAGCTACAGTGCATGCGCAGTTCCCGAGATTTTCAGCATACTCTCGTTCTCTGCTCACAAACTACTGATTCTAGAAATGAACAGAAGCTTCTTTGTATGAAATTTAACGTAGTTTAATTATATACTGAGATACGTTTCACTAGAGGCTGCGGTTTTGAAAGAAAAACATACAAAAGTGACCTTCAAACACACCCACTATCCCACCCTCACCCATTTGCCCCATGGCTGATCAAGAGCTTTAGTGTGTTGTTCAAGGCACTCCCTGCTACCAATGTGCAATAAAGCCCAGGCAGTGAAAAATCAAAAAAAGGGTCGAACATGGAAAATAATTCAAGTAGTTGCAAATGTCTGTAAAGTGGTAGAAGTCAGTGCTACGAACAACATAATAACACTCTTAATCAATGGGTGTTGAGTGCTGGGTGGGGGTGCCTATGAAGGTCACGTTTGGACGTTTCTCTTGAATAACTCGAATACTGTGGCCTCTAGCGGAAACGTACCAAGGTACAAAATTAAACTACATTACTTTTCATATGAAAAGCTCCTATTCATTTGTTTCCTAAGACCAGTAACTTCCGCGCAGAGAGTGAGAGACTACTGTAAACCTCTCGTACCGTCATGCGCTGTAGCTTAGACGGTTTTTGTAGAGCAACTGGTCGTAATCCCCGACTTGACGGAGCACAAGTGTGCTGTATCAAATTGGTCGTCTCGACTACACCACTGTGGTACATTATAAACAACTGTCGTTCAAATCCTGTAAATTGTTTGTATGTACACATGCGCCACTAGTACGACTTTTTTGTTGTTGTTGTTATGTGTGGAGTGAGGTTACGTGATGAATATCTGCCGAGAAATTTACAATGGATTACCATCCAATAATTTTTGTACCTTAACAAAAGCTCTTTCATTGAGAGAACCTACGACTTGGCCACCAGAGTACCTCAGCCATGCTAGCACTTTAGCTCAGAGTATTAAGAGGACTGGGCATCCTCTATAAAAAAGTTTCCCAGACATACACTCCAGGAAATTGAAATAAGAACACCGTGAATTCATTGTCCCAGGAAGGGGAAACTTTATTGACACATTCCTGGGGTCAGATACATCACATGATCACACTGACAGAACCACAGGCACATAGACACAGGCAACAGAGCATGCACAATGTCGGCACTAGTACAGTGTATATCCACCTTTCGCAGCAATGCAGGCTGCTATTCTCCCATGGAGGCGATCGTAGAGAGGCTGGATGTAGTCCTGTGGAACGGCTTGCCATGCCATTTCCACCTGGCGCCTCAGTTGGACCAGCGTTCGTGCTGGACGTGCAGACCGCGTGAGACGACGCTTCATCCAGTCCCAAACATGCTCAATGGGGGACAGATCCGGAGATCTTGCTGGCCAGGGTAGTTGACTTACACCTTCTAGAGGACGTTGGGTGGCACGGGATACATGCGGACGTGCATTGTCCTGTTGGAACAGCAAGTTCCCTTGCCGGTCTAGGAATGGTAGAACGATGGGTTCGATGACGGTTTGGATGTACCGTGCACTATTCAGTGTCCCCTCGACGATCACCAGAGGTGTACGGCCAGTGTAGGAGATCGCACCCCACACCATGATGCCGGGTGTTGGCCCTGTGTGCCTCGGTCGTATGCAGTCCTGATTGTGGCGCTCACCTGCACGGCGCCAAACACGCATACGACCATCATTGGCACCAAGGCAGAAGCGACTCTCATCACTGAAGACGACACGTCTCCATTCGTCCCTCCATTCACGCCTGTCGCGACACCACTGGAGGCGGGCTGCACGATGTTGGGGCGTGAGCGGAAGACGGCCTAACGGTGTGCGGGACCGTAGCCCAGCTTCATGGAGACGGTTGCGAATGGTCCTCGCCGATACCCCAGGAGCAACAGTGTCCCTAATTTGCTGGGAAGTGGCGGTGCGGTCCCCTACGGCACTGCGTAGGATCCTACGGTCTTGGCGTGCATCCGTGCGTCGCTGCGATCCGGTCTCAGGTCGACGGGCACGTGCATCTTCCGCCGACCACTGGGGACAACATCGATGTACTGTGGAGACCTCACGCCCCACGTGTTGAGCAATTCGGCGGTACGTCCACCCGGCCTCCCGCATGCCCACTATACGCCCTCGCTCAAAGTCCGTCAACTGCACATACGGTTCACGTCCACGCTGTCGCGGCATGCTACCAGTGTTAAAGTTTGCGATGGAGCTCCGTATGCCACGGCAAACTGGCTGACACTGACGGCGGCGGTGCACAAATGCTGCGCAGCTAGCGCCATTCGACGGCCAACACCGCGGTTCCTGGTGTGTCCGCTGTGCCGTGCGTGTGCTCATTGCTTGTACAGCCCTCTCGCAGTGTCCGGAGCAAGTATGGTGGGTCTGACACACCGGTGTCAATGTGTTCTTTTTTCCATTTCCAGGAGTGTATAATGTGAACGATGTCGGACGACATCAGCAAAGAATCACTGACAACATAACAACGAAGGAACAGACCGAAAGAAATAAGACCAAAAAGTGATTAGCATGTCTGGTTGCTATGTACAGCGCCCACTTCGATCCCAGATACTTACAGGAACTTTTCCTCGGTGGGAGGCCTGTAACTGGTTGCAGTCAACCTATGATGCCAACTGAGGATGTCCGCAGCACGTGGTCTAGTGCTAGCGTTGCTACCTGTGGATCATGGGGTCCTGGTTTCGATTCCCGGCCGGGTTGGGATATTCTCTGCCCAGAGACTGGGTGTTTGTGTTGTCCGCATCATTTCATAATCATCATTTGTGACAATGGGTAGACTGGACTGTGTAAAAATTGGACTGTGCAAAAGTTCGGACTTTGTACGGGTGCTGATGACCGCGCAATTGAGTGCCCCATAAACCAAACACCACCACCCCCAATTGAGGACCTACTTCAGTGAGAAGTTGCGTCTCCAACATCAAGAAAGCCGAAACTGGTAGAGAGAGTGGTGTGTTGACCACTTACCCCCCATACCTCATCCACGTGACACCATATGTCAGCGGATGACACGGTGGTCGGTCGGTCACGATTAGCTCTTCTCAGCCAGACGTAGAGCATTGCATGCTATTGCTGACCTCTTACTTGCGGAATAAACACTTCAATTTCTGGCCTGTAGAGCTTGAAACGAAAACAGTAACATCGCTTATAGCTCCACACAGATGATCTTATTCGCAAGGAATCTTCCATGAACTCATAGTCCCTGAGACATATTGCAATGATCAGCCAGAACATTAAGACCACCGACATACTATCTATATAAGCCCGTCAAGGCGATAGCAGCGTCACCCGGCGAGGAATGACTGCTAGTCAGACTCACACACGGTGCTTGCAGTATCAGTGAGCGTCTGTACGCGTGTGGATTGGGGGAGGCGTGCGATTTATCTGAGTTTGAGCGAGGGCAGATTGCGATGGTCCAAAGGCTCGCCACGAGCATTACGGAGGCTGCACGACTTGTCGGGTATTCGTGGAGTGCTGTGGTGAGTGTCTTCAAAACGTGGCGAAACCAAAGTGAAGCCATTCGAGGTGTCGTGCGATATGGCGACCATCCCTAATTACCGATGTCGGACATCGTAGGCTGGGCAGACTGGTAAAATAGGATAGCTGGCGAACTGTGACGGAACTGACATCAGGCTTTAATGCTGAGCGGAGTACAAGTGTGTCTGAACACACAGTGCACCGAACACCCCAAACGATAGGCCTCCGCAACCGATGACCCAGGCATGTGCAATTGTTAACACCGCGACATCGGCAACTACGACTGAAATGGACACGTGAACATCGGCACTGGACATTTGCCGCATTGGCAGTGAATTGCATGGTCTGATGAATGCCGACGCCTCCTTCATTATGCCGATAGGAGGCCGCGAATCTGTCGTCTTCCAAGAGAACAGCTCCTTGGTACCTGTACTGCGGGATGGAGACAAGCTGGCGGCGGTTTCATTCTGCTCTGGCAACATTCAGGTGGGCATCCTGGGTTCAGTGGAACTCGTGGCAGGCACTATGACGGCCATGAAGTATTGTACACTTCTTACAGACCATGTGCATCCCTTCATGACGATCATGTTTCCATACGGCAGGAGCATTTTTCAACAAGATAACATGCCATGACACAAGGCCTCATGGCTTCCATGCGACGAAGTTTCACTGCTGTTACCCATGGCAAAAGTGAACATACTAGCTATTAGGCAGGTGGTCATAATGTTCCGGATGCTCATCGTAAATAATAAGCAAGAAAGAGCCAAAAATTTAATAAATTGGTATCAAGAGTACATATAGTCCCAGTCCTTCCATTCCGAAATCTCTCATAACATCAGCAGTAGCAACTGAAATTTAAGTTACAATAACTTAGGACATATTTACTTTTATTGCCAATCATGCCCTCAATATGATCACTATCGAAAAAATCATCTAATCATCTCCTACAGTCACGCGCCAATATCGTCGCTGTAGCAATTCTGGACGTGTGTGGTGCCGCATTGTCCTGCTGGAATAGCCCAACGACTACTGCAGAGAATCGTTCAGCGTGTCAGGACTGGAACCCTTCTGCAAATTGCTGCAGATTTCAAAGCAGGTCCATCGACAAGTGTCAGTGTACGAAGCGGTCAGTGAAACATCATCGATATGGGCTTTCGGAGCCCAAGGCCCACTCTTGTACTCTTGATGACTGCACGATACATAGCTCTCCTGGGCCAGTCAACAACGAAATTAGACTGTTGATGGCAGGAAACATGTTCGCTGGCCGGACGAGTCTCGTTTGAAATTGTTCAGCAGGAGCCTGTTCAAGCTTGCGGAAGCTCTGTAATGGTGTGGGACGCGTGGAGCTGGAGTGATATGGGACCCTTGATACGTCTAGATACGACTCTGACAGGTGACACGTATGTATCCTGTCTGATCACCTGCATACATTCATGTCCAACGTGCGTTCCGACGGACTTGGGCTATTCCGGCAGGAGAATGCGGCACCCCACACGTCTAGGATTGTTACAGAGTTGCTCCAGGAACACTATCTGAGTTTAAACACTTCCGCTGGTCACCAAGCTGCCCAGTCATGAATATTAATGAACACATCTGGGATGCCTTGAAGCGTGCTGTTCAGAAGAGATCTCCACTCCTTCGAACTCCTGCGGATTTATGGACAACCATGCAGGGTTCATGGTCTCAGTTCCCTACAGCATTACTCCAGACATTAGTCGAGTCCATGCCGCGTCGTGTTTCTGTACTTGTGCTTGCTCGAGGGTGCCCTGCGCGACATACTGGTTTCTTGGGCTCTTCGGTGTAGAGCAGTAACCAGTCTAACAACTGCGCTGGGAACTTGTTTTCTTATATATGCGTTGCTGACCGTAACGCCGTGTTCTCCATATTTATATATATCTGTATGTCAATACGCACGCGTATACCAGAGTCTTTGGCGCTTCAGTATATACTGCATGTAGTCGGCTATTATCACGAACAGGCATGTTCGCTAATTATTTTTTTCTTCTTGACGTATCTAGACATGTGATATATAGTTAGCACATGGACTAGCAGGATTGCTTGTCTGTCGTATTACATAATTTGAGATGCTGGAAGCTGCTTTCAGAGAGACTAGTTTACTTTACCATTGTTCTCCTGCTACTCTAACTTTATCACCTCTCTCCTACCAGTTACAGAGTCCAACTTATTCTAAAGCCACGCCAGCAACATCATCTGAGTCACACACGGAACAAGGTTGGAGTGTATTTCATATGGACTTACCTCGCTGAGTAAAATGTAATGAGTCTACATACATGAAAGGGGAGGATACACCGCACAAATGTTCCACTTTTAGGCAAAGAGAAAAGATTTGTAAATCTTTCTCGCGGTTCTAGGCGCGCAGTCCGGAACCGTGCGACTGCTACGGTCGCAGGTTCTAATCCTGCCTCCGGCATGGATGTGTGTGATGTCCTTAGGTTAGTTAGGTTTAAGTAGTTCTAAGTTCTAGGGGACTGATGACCACAGCAGTTGAGTCCCATAGTGCAAAGAGCCATTTGAACCTTAGCAGATTCATTTATTCTCCATAGTTTCTGTTAAATTTACAACACGAAGAAAGGTTAATGTTACTCGTACGAACATTTACCACAGATTGGATACGCCATCCATCCAAAAAGCTACAAGAGTTATTTTATTGTTGTCGTATAAGTAGCATCAGAGCAGTAACCTGGGTGGCAGTTCAGTTAACAACTGTACGCAACATACGTTAATTCGATCAGTCAGTTGTGAGCAGGCTGTGTTAAGTAGTGGACGTGCGATTGTAATGTTTCAACGTTGTTGTGTTACGAATGGCATTGGAGCAACGAAATGAACATCTCTAAATCAAATGTTCAAGGAATCCTCCACGATTTTTTGGAGTAGCGAACATTAAATGCGAAGTCTGTACCATACACCTTGACTCCCCAGCAAGTGACGCATGGACGCCAACCGCGACTTTACTGAAATGACCATTATTTTCCGGAAAAATGTCACGTGTGATGAGAATTTGTATTATCAATGAGAACCTTCCACAAAACAACAAAATGCAGAACTGCACTCTGCGGCTCGACAAGAACTTCAAATGGTTCAAATGGCTCTGAGCGCTATGGGACTTAACATCTGAGGTCATCAGTCCCCTAGACTTAGAACTACTTAAACCTATCTAACTTAAGGACATCACACGCATCCGTGCCCGAGGCAGGATTCGAACCTGCGACGGTAGCAGCAGCGCGGTTCCCGACTGAAGCGCCTAGAACTGCTTGGCCACAGAGGCCGGCCCGCCAAACACTAAGAAGGAGTTAATGTCATGCGCGAGTTGAGCAGAATCCTAAGGAAAGACTTTTCCGACAGTTACTCATGGTTGTATAATCGTTCTGTGCTTTGCACTCAAATAGGGGGGGGGGGGGAGGGCAGGGAGGAAGGGGAGCTTATATAGAAAACCTGAAGCATTAAAACCACCATCTTAACTTTTCTATTTTATTTATAAATCCAGTCTCGAAACCATTCGGTCTGACGGGGTACATGGCAATAAAAAAAGATTAAGATTACAGAGCTGTACAAGATTTATGAATGCAAAAAAATAACCTCGAAATTCTTCAGAATGAAGTCGTATACTGCCTTGATATGTCATTAGACGATCTTGTTACACGTGGCTTGCTTGCATGGGGATGGAAAGAAGTGAATGGAATGTATTGCGAATATGGTCAGCCATCAGCTGCATAACACATGAATGCCAGAGGGAACATTGCATCGTAATTCGGAATAACACAGGCACTGCAATATCGGATGGACAGAACGTAGACTATGCCCTTATGGCATCACACCACGACATTTGTCTTAAGCCAGATGTTGATTTGATCCGACATGTTTCCGAACGAGGCTCCGACACTTCAGCACTGTGCCACAAAAATCGGCCGCCGGCCAGTGATCCAGTGGTACCTGCCATCCTTGGAACAGGGGCGACACAGCCCTCGGCTTATGTGCCACGCCATTATCCAAGTGAAATGAGGTGTGTTGCGTTTCGCGGGCAGTAAGTCAGATTCTTATACTTCATTGAAGTAGCGGTTGCTATTCAAATTGCCGCCAATACGTAGGACTAGAAATCGCTTGTCGGATCAAACATTACCCTTGGAATGATGATGATTTTTTGTTTGTGGAGCTCTCAACTGCTCGGTTATCAGCTCCCGTACAAAGTCCCAATTTCTACACAGTCCAATTTTTTTACACAGTCCATTCTAGCCACTGTCACTACTGCTAATGATGCTGACAACACAAACACCCAGTCCCCGGTCAGAGAAAATCCCCAACCTGGCAGGGAATCGAACCCGGGACCCCGTGATCCAGAAGCAGTAACGCTAACCAAAAGACCAAGAGCTGCGGACCAGTTTTGTGGTAGTGGCTGCCAGATTTGGGCCGTCTCGGCAGCAACTAAAACATGTGTGACCATCACTGTATGTCACGTTGAGAACAACACATATTGCCTCTCCTCTCCCTGTAGACGGTGTTCACACGTCCTTTGCAACCAGTGGCGTTTGTCGTGTTTTAACAATGCAAGTCGGCGCAATGACGTGTGTCGTCGCCGAGAGGTACAAGCCCAGTTCAGTGCTCTAATGCTGAAGCAACGCAGTTAAGCTGTACCGACCGTTGTGGTTATGTAGCCGAGATGGCGGTCGCTGCGTACTGAGGTCATATTACGTGATACGATACTCGCCCTGCGCGGGTACGGATTGTATGGGCATATTCCTGGTACGTCAAATGCTTCTGCTGCGTTCTCTGCGGTTTCCGTCCGGCAGTAGGCATTTCTGAATAAACCGAAGCAGTGGTGGGTACTCTTGTCCGAAATGAGGAGAAGAAAACCGTCACGGTTGAGATGTCGAAATTGCTGTTAATTTATTCATCAATGCCACGAGTTTCGCCGATGTCAAGGGATCTTCAGTTTGGCCTACATTAAAATACAGTTGAATTAGAAAAGGCCCGATACTACCTCGGAATTGGACGAAATTAGAGAAATTAAAAATGGAACTTAACGTTAATGTCGATAAGCAAATTCTGGCGATCGGTGATAAAACTTCCGCAAAAATAAATTGCCCTCGTCACGTGCAAGGAAAACAGTCGAGGCAAATATTTGCTCCCATCATGTATTAAAAGCGTAACATCCGGTAACGTTAAAATCAAAAGAATAAATTAAAATAGCAAAACCTGCAACCTTTTCATGGAAGTTATGGTCCACATAGTGAAGGAGGCAAAACCGGAAAAATAAGCGAAATAATTATCTTTCCGGGATGCGTAATGTGGTCTAGTAAACTCGAGGCAGGATCAGGCATTTACAGTCTATCAAATAGAAAACGTAATTCTACAGTCTACGCCCAAATAACACAGTATTAAACGCCGAGGCACATCACTCCTGTAGTAAGTGTGCGTTATGAAGCGTTATTTTTAAGAATATTGTTTAGAAACATTTCTAAATAACGAACCATATCGTGTTAAAATCAAGATTCTGGAAAACGTACGATACCTACAGCAAATGTTTTCTTAGTAAAAATGTGCCAAAGCTGAAATACAATAAGTTAAAATTATGTGCAGGTAACTAAGGACGTAAATTCAGACAGTTTATCATGAAACACAAAATAAATAAAAACAGAAGAGAAATGCAAGGTGCAAATGGTCTCACAAAGTATAAATGGGTTCGTAGATCAAAGGAAACAGCGGATGCATGGCAATATAAATTAAAATCCTGAATAAAGTTATGCTAAAAACGAACCACTACATAATAAATTAACGAAATTACGCGATGTAACCTAGGGACCTTTATCTCATGGGTCCTTTTTCTATCAAAATAGCAGAAGAATAAATACTAAGCACAATTAGAATTGCATATCAGGGAGCACAAAAGTAGAAACTAGTCCACGGTTAAAACTATTAAAATTCTAGATAATTAGCAATATAGTGCAGAGTATATAGATTTAGATATACACTGAAGAGCCAAAAACACTAGTACACCTGCCTAAAATCGTGTAGGGTCGCGCGAGCCCGCACAAGTGCCGCAACACGACGTGCCATGGACTCGACTGATATGGGAAGCAGTGCTGGAGGGAACTGAGACCATGAATCCAGCAGGGCTGTCCATAAATCCGTAAGGGTACAAGGGGGTAGAGATCTCTTCTGAACAGCACGTTGCAAGGCATCCTTGATATGCTCAATAGTGTTCGTATCTGGGGAGCTTGGTGGCTAGCGGAAGTGTGTACCTGGAGCCACTCTGTACCAATTCTGGACGTGTGCAGTGTCGCATTGTCCTGCTGGAATAGCTCAAGTCCGTCGGAACCCACATAGGACATGAATGGGTGCAGGTGATCAGATAGGATACTTACGTACGTGTCACCTGTCAGAATCGTACCAAGACGTATCAGGGGTCCCTTATCATTCCAATTGCACACGCCCCACATCATTACAGAGCCTCTACTAGCTTGAACAGTCCCCTGTTGACATACATGACGCATGGATTCATAGGGTTGTTTCCATACCCGTACACGTCCATCCGCTCGATACAATTTGAAACGAGATTCGTCCGGCAGGCAACATGCTTCCAGTCATCAACAGCCTAATTTCGTTGTTGACGGTCTCAGGCTAGGCGTAAAGCTTTGTGTCGTGTAGTCGTCAAGGGTACACGAGTTGGCCTTCGCCTCCGAAAGCCCATATCGATGAACGGTGCGCACGTTGAAGCTTGTTGATGGCCCAGCATTGAAATCTGCAGCAATTCGCAGAAGGATTTCACTTCTGTCACGTTGAACGATTCGCTGCAGTCGTCGTTGGTCCCGTTTTTGCAGGATCTTTTTCCGACCGCAGCGATGTCAGAGATTTTATGTTTTACCGGATTCCTAATATTCACGGTACGCTCGTGAAATGGTCGTACGGGAAACTTCCCATTTCATCGCTACCTCGGAGACGCTGTGTCCTATCGCTCGTACGCCGACTGTAACACCACTTTCAACCTGACTTAAATCTTGATAACACGCCATTGCAGCAGCAGTAACCGATCTAACAACTGCGCCAAGCCGGCCGGAGGGCCGTGCGGTTCTGGGCGCTACAGTCTGGAACCGGGCGACCGCTACGGTCGCAGGTTCGAATCCTGCCTCGGGAATGGATGTGTGTGCTGTCCTTAGGTTAGTTAGGTTTAATTAGTTCTAAGTTCTAGGCGACTGATGACCTCAGAACTTAAGTCGCATAGTTCTCAGAGCCAACTGCGGCAAAAATTTGTTGTCTTATACCCTATGCGTTGCCGATCGCAGCGCCGTATTCTGCCTGTTTCCATATCTCTGTATTTGAATACGCATGCCTATACTAGTTTCTTTGGCGCTTCGATGTATATTCGTAGATTTACAGAGGACACAAACTACATCCTAAATTAAGCTTAAAGGTGACTAGTTGACAAACTTATCGTTAGATCCTACCAAGTGATACCTGCTACCGCGTGGACAAGGGAGCAATACCAAATGACTTACAGCTAACGTAATAAATTAAAAATACAGTGGCTGGTTAAAACCGCTTGAATTACGAGGTGCGTATGTTATTTTCGATCCTATCCAAAACAGTTTCTTACTTGAATACCAAAACAGTAAAGGGCAGCAACGGAAAACGTCTGGTCTTTACATCAGTGTAAAATGCTACAATGGCTTGCCAATACTAGTTCTCCCCCAAGTTCAGCCAAAAAAGAAAAATTTTAGGAGCGTACTCTTGACCGTACTTCTCTTGCGTAACCTTATTTACACAGTCGAAAGTTAATTATGTCTCACGGTAGACAAGCATTCCTGACAATAGAGCTGTCGAGCTACAGAATGTTATTGGAGAGCTTCTGTGATGTGTGCACAGTGAATTACTGTGACAGCAAACAGAGCGAGAGTGACCCCAAGTATGAACATAGCTACGTCAGCGCCCTATGTAGCATACATATGTCGAAACTGGAGCTAGATATAGGATTAATTTTGTTTACGGTTTCACTTACGATCTCTTTCTTACGTGAATAACATAATCATTTGCAATCCGATAAAGAAAGCATCTGTAGTAGAAACACCTCGAGATGTTCATCGCCGAAGAATGTCGTTATCTTTAATCTCTGGAACTTGAAAATGAGCTGACGAGAAAGCTAAGGTTATCACAGAAGAGATACAAAGAGTAGTAAGCGGATACGAAATCCATTCTTAACCGCCTGAAACCCAAAGCTTTCTGAGCCAAGAAGGGAAATAAGAAGATTAAAGAACCAGCGCAACTGGAGCTGAGCATAAGCAGGAACACAACAGCAGGTTTTCTTTAAAAAAAATCTTACAACAGCAGACAGTTAACCGACAGAGGAGAATAAGTAACAAATAAATAATGGATACGAAATATGGCACTTATCAATAGTTATTCTACTATTCCTGTAGAAGGACAAATCGACAAGTTTCATAGGAACTCCATGTAAATGTTGCTAAGAATAACGAAGTTCGATGTATGGCATATTGTCACATGGATTGCGATAAATGCCAGTAATGTAAAGGATTTTTATAGTTCAAAAGTATTACCTAATTGAAAATAATGTTGCATAAATGTGCAGAAAATTATGAATCCATAGCTTCTAAGTAAAACATAAGAGGATTAAAAATTGAGATACATGGTCTTGTGAGTGAACAAAAGCATTTGGAAGTTTATAGGCAATAAATGCAGCGCACTCATAGTTTATTTAAGATAACACAACTAAAGATGGTTCCATTTGCGTAAACTCTGTAATTGTCCGTTCATTTGCTCGATTTACGACAGCTGTGTGGATACATAAGCATCGCACAGTAGAGTAGCCAATGTCACTATTCAACGTTAATTAAGCAAAAATGTGAAATAACGAACAACGTCAAGCACCTCCATCACGTGTCTTCTCATGATTACATTCTATTTTATTAAACAGTTTTACAAGGGAAGAACTAAATATTGTGCCCACTGGACGACTGCTAAAGAGTGAATCGCTAGAGAGCTCTAAATGCGATCCACTTCTTGACTGAAGCACGCTTTCTAACTATTTTATCACTGATATCTGCCGCCGCCTTCATTATTAGGTTTTCTTTTTCATTTGAAGTCACGTCACACTGAGCGGTCACTATGATGCATTGACGGATACGACAATATCGTAACGCTATAATCAATCCGCACTGGAGCTTCCGTATTTGTATTCATATTTTTTTAAATTTTTTTATACTTATGGTTTATGGTAACTGCAGCAGGCACTGAATTTCTGAAGAACCACGCTAGTTTGATATAGCGAGATAAGAAATCGAGAAAATTTTCTGTTTCAATTTCACTTGCTGGAAATGAGAAACTAAGCTAATTTAATGTTACAGGTCAACATCAAACCTCGTATCATATGATCTAATACAATGTTTGGAAACAGAAATGACGTGTTAGTATCCCATTGTTACTAACCCTTACCCCAGCAATTGCGCATTAACTGATGTGTCATGAACGATAATATTTTGTCGACTTCTTTTGTTCATCTTGATTATGAAACTGCCAATAACTTCAGCAATAAACATTTCAAGGTGTTGTATGTTGACGACGTATTGACTCGTACATTGTTAAGCTTAAGACTGGTGGAAGTCAGCGAGGGCATCCAAAAATAGGAAATCAGACATAAAATGCAGAGAGAGAGCAGACAAAGTGTTAGCGTTCAGGTTACCGAAGGTAAACAGTAACGCTAGAGCCCTCCGAATTGCAGACGCTCTAGATAGCTGTTGCAGGGGAGAAGTTTCACTTCAGAGAATTCACTGGTAACTCCATCCACCACACAGACGCTGTTGTAAGGCGTCGCAGTAGAAGATGGTCACAAAAGACACGTCTTATCAGAGGCAGCAAGCTTGATACTTGCCCCTGACAAGCACAAAGTCAATGGGTTTACACTGGTTAGACTGATACAATAGCGGTCTCCACTCGTTAGGGGTCGCACGGCGGGGTCAGGTGACGTAAAACACTGTTGTTACTAGCTATAATGGGAAGAGCAGTGACTTTTAGCTTTCAGCTTAACGCTGTTAGTGCCAAACATGGAGCTTATTAATGTCAAAGCAAGAGACCTCCCTACCACTCGAGCAGGAGAAGGGGAGGAATCTGAATGTGGTTGGCCAGAAGCGCCCTGGAGGTGCAGAGCCACTCATCAGATTGGCCGAAGCCTATAAAGTTCAGATGGACTGATGGGCCGACTACAGTTATTTGAAAACCCATATTTTCGTATTCAGAGTTCTCAGTCAGGTCGTTTGGGCGTCAAATCTCTGTCGCTCATCGCCAACCATGGATAAGCTCTGACAGGTCTTCCCACTTGGAATGCTGCTCTCGAAGTTCGTACTTTACAGTGCTTCTAGTGACTGCTGCTTCTGTTAGCTCTTACCTCAAGGGCTCAGACACTGACTTCTGTTCTACAACCAGCAGAACCTTTGGATTTTTGTAAGGAAATAGTAAGCAAACCACTTGCATATAAGAAATTTAATTTCTTGATCTGTTTCAGGTACTTAGTGCCCTTCTTCAGAGGGTTATGTCTATCGCATTATTCGCTAGTGTTATTGAGACCCTCTAGTTTTTTGAGTCTCCCGCTGCGAGCATCCTGTAGATTCTCAAAATCCACGCCTCTAGTAGGTGCCCTGGGACAGTGTTTAATTCTGGTCCAAGCAGTCAACCTGCCTTCACTGGAAGTTCGTCTTTCTGGATTTGCTCCTAACGGCTCCGAATTTGCAGAGTGACCTGTAATCCCCTGTCTTCCCTCTATACTATGTTAGGAGATGACAAACGTCACTTCTGAGTATTTGCGAAATACTGAGTTCATCTCATCACAACGTGTAGGCTTTCACGGCTGGTGTCTTCATTAATTAAAACTTCCGGGCTAAGAGGCCGTGGTGGAACAGTACAAATTCTTCCTCCTGACGTTTCATTGCCAACTTCAGGCAATATCTTTCGAGGTGAATCAACGACTGCCGTGGAGGCCCCGATTGTATAGAGCGTATAAAAAGCTCCACAACTCGTCAGGTGCTGTCGACAGTGAAACTATCTCTGACTAACGTCATTACTCTCGACCAAAGGCAATCGACTGTCACATCGTTGGTACAAAGTCGACCGCTATCATCCCAGACAGAAGAGAGGTGTCATTAAATCATTGGTGGACAGGGCTATTAGAACCTGGGATCGAATTTATTTGCAAGAGGAACTAAATCATTCGCGAACAGCTTTTAAGCAAAATGGATACGGTGATAATGACATAGATCGATCACTCCATCCCAGACGAAAAGTGTTTGAAAACATGCAACAACAACAACAACAACAACCGTTGGCTGGGAAAGTTTTTCTTCCATTTATCCACAATATTACGGACCATATTGTGAAAGTTCTGGCCAAATTTCGAGTTGAAACAATCTTTAGACCCATAAAGAAGGTTAGTGAATGCTTAAGAATCGGCGAAAGATATAAGACACCCTTTTGCAACTCCTGGAATGTATAAAATTCCATGTTGTTGTGGGAAGGTTTATATTGGAACAAGGAAAAGAAGTGTTAATACCTATCTAACCGAACACAAAAGGAACTGCCGTCTGGGACACACTGAGAAATCGGCTAAAGCGGAACACGATTTAAACACGGAAATCATGAAATAAAATTTAGTGAAACGAGCGTGTTAGCTAAGACATCGCATTATCATGCACGTGCTTGCAGAGAAGCCATAGAGATTTATAAACACCACACTAATTTTAACAGGAAAGAAGGTGACTTAATATTAGACAAGATATGGAGGTCGACTTTGTACCAGTGACATGACAGTCGATTATCTTTGATCGAGAGTAATGATAGTCAGGGATAGTTTCACTGTCGACAGCAAGTGACGAGTGGTTGCGCCCTCTAAGCGCCGTATATAAACGGGATCTCCAAGGGCTAGCAGCTAGTCGTTGGCTCACCTCGAAAGATGTTGCCCGCAGTTGGCAACGAAACGTCTTGAGGAAGAATTTCTAATGTTTGACCACGGCCTCTTACTCGGGCAGTTTTAATTAACGAGTGAGTTCATCTGTCAGACGAAATGTCTTATTTCGGAATGGTAAATTGAAAATTCCACGCAAATTTTGATTGGATAATGGTTACACTAACGTTAGTGCACATCGTATCGGACATAAGACTGCCGGTGACTGAAATGAACTTTATGCTACATACTAGGTAAATTACACAATAATCAACCTTCACATGACCTCTGAATTCAAGAATTCGGTATGGTGCGAAATTCACTCATGATGCAATCAGAAGCTCTAAATCTTAGTACAGAATATGTTAAAATGGTTCTCAACCGAACTCTTTTAAGATATCCGTGATACTTTGTGCCCTCTATTTCGCGATTGTACAAAGCGAACTTGTGCTTCTTTGATGTCCTCTGTCAGTCTTACGTAATGGTAGTCGTCGCAAATGCGTACGTCCCACCAGTCCAACCTGCGTAAGATGGTGTCGAACAATCGTCACAGAGAATTCCACACGGGTTTCCGTGCTCTTGCGACCGGCCAACACTTTGCACAAATCTGCATACTCCGTTGCGGTCACGTGGGCCACGTGGAAGCCTCATAATCCCAGCATCAGCCTCTGTACTGGTAGAAAGGTCCCTGTATGCAACTTACTGCCGGCCGATCGTTCTGCTCCGTTCGAATATATCCGCATGCCGATATTGTGTCAACTCCAGTCGGATAGATATTGCGGAACTACACTACTGGCCATTAAAATTGCTACACCACGAAGATGACGTGCTACAGACGCGAAATTTAACCGACAGGAAGAAGATGCTGTCATATGCAAATGATTAGCTTTTCAGAGCATTCACACAAGGTTGGCGCCGGTGCGCACCTACAACGTGCTGATATGAGGAAACTTTCTAACCGATTTCTCATTTACAAACAGCAGTTGACCGGCGTTGCCTGGTGACGCGTTGTTGAGATGCCTCGTGTAAGGAGGAGAAATGCGTACCATCACGTTTCCGACATTGATAAAGGTAGGATTGTAGCCTATCGCGATTGCAGTTTATCGTATCGCGACATTGCTGCTCTCGTTGGTCGACATCCAATGACTGTTAGCAGAATATAGAATCGGTGGGTTCAGGAGGGTAATACGGAACGCCGTGCTGGGTCCCAAAGGCCTCGTATCACTAGCAGTCGAGATGAAAGGCATCTT
Organism: Schistocerca gregaria; assembly: GCF_023897955.1. Classification (NCBI taxonomy): domain Eukaryota; kingdom Metazoa; phylum Arthropoda; class Insecta; order Orthoptera; family Acrididae; genus Schistocerca; species Schistocerca gregaria. The sequence goes on along the minus strand of NC_064931.1, from coordinate 129,306,073 downwards.
ATCTGCATGGCTGTAAAGGAACTTGCACCCACGTCTCGATCCCTGAGTCAACAGATGGGGACGTTTGCAAGACAACAACCATGTGCACGAACAGTTCGACGACGTTTGCAGCATCATGGAGTGTCAGCTCGGAGACCATGGCTGCGGTTACCCTTGACGCTGCATCACAGACAGGACCGCCTGCGAAGGTGTAGTCAACTACGAAACTAGGTGCACGAATGGCAAAACGTCATTTTTGCGGATGAATCCAGGTACTCTGTACAGCATCATTATGGTCGCATCCGTGTTTGGCGACATCGCGGTGAACGCACATTGGAAGCGTGTATTCGTCATCGCCATACTGGTGTATAACCTGGCGTGATGGTATGGGGTGCCATTGGTTACACGTCTCGGTCACCTCTTGTTCGCATTGACTGCACTTTGAACAGTGGACGTTACATTTCAGATTTGTTACGACCCGTGGCTCTACCCTTCGTTCGATCCCTGCGAAACCCTACATTTCAGCAGGATAATGCTCGACAGTAAGTTGCAGGTCCTGTACGGGCCTTTCTGGATACAGAAAATGTTCGACTGCTGCCCTGGCCAGCAAATTCTCCAGATCTCTCACTAATAGAAAACGTCTGTTCAATGGTGGCTGAGCGACTGGCTCGTCACAATACGCCAGTCACTACTCTTCATGAACTATGGTATCGTGTTGAAGCTGCATGGGCAGCTGTGCCTGTACACGCCATCCAAGCTCTGTTTGACTCAATGCCCAGGCGTATCGAGGCTGTTATTACGGCTAGAGGTGGTTGTTCTGGGTACTGATTTCTTGGGATCTATGCACCGAAATTGCCTGAAAATGTAATCACATGTCAGTTCTAGTATAATATATCTGTCCAACGAAGACCCGTTTATCATCTGCATTTCTTCTTGGTGTAGCAATTTTAATGGCCAGTAGTGTAGATTCACGATTCCACTTCACTTGAACCCTGGAGTACCAGTGGTTTTTGTCTGAAATCACAATTTTATTAATTCTGTTTTGAGGTACCAGGCCTTTTGCATGATATCTTTGATCCTACTGGAAGACAGATATCTCTAGTCATACATTGAGTACTGCTACGAATGTAGTTCACCGTCGCAGTCACTTCAGCGTTCAAAGCAACAGTCAGCGCGCAGGTTGTGCTACGTGATCGTGGGAGTTTCAGACATTTTTTTTATTTTTATAGTGACCATATTGAGGATATCATTGGCAGTGAAGGTAAGTATACGTGAAGTTATTGTAGCGTACATCAACGTTTGTACTAGGGCTTTTATGAGGGGTTTCGAAATGAAACCATAGTGATAGAGTACAGTCCTACAAAATTATGAAATTTTAGGCCTCTTTTGCTTATTATTTAGGACTATAATTTGTTCTAGGCACTGTAAGTCCATGGAAGTTTCGAAATGTGGGATTATGTCTAGGAAAATTGTGAAATTAATTTCAAATATATAGTATGAAAAGGTGGGTGGTTGCAAACAGTATGTTCTACAGGTTCCAAAGTAAATCAATATCCTTAAAACAATTGATTATTACTTTTTGCCAATTTCTTCTTGTATTCGTTGCTTACTATGATAATAAATGTCAATTCTGTGAAAAACTTTATAATTGAATTCATTTATATTGTTGGGACCCAAAGAGTTGAGGGATCTTTGCTGAGAGAGTAGGGTGTGACACGGATCTTTCAACCAGACAAGAAAGGTGCTCGCTGGACCTGTGTGTACATTGCCTCTCAATAGCCTCGATCGTTTAATGCCTATACACTGTGATACACGTTCTTCTTTCTAAGGGTGAAAGTTTTCAGACGTCGATTGTCCTGAAAACATAGCAACCAAGGCGGAAAAAGTGTGACTTATCAAAGGGATGTAAACGCGAATACTTTTGCAGTTACCCTTTAAGGTATTATTATTATTATTATTATTACTATTATTATTATTACACACTGAGGGGGATGATTGTGATGTAAATTTCGCAGTTTAGCCGGTCTTCGGATATAACATCATAGAGGGTAGCGCACATTACACCTTCCTCTTCTCCCACAAGCAAAGCGGTTTTAGATGCACCGCCACGCGGTAATGTGAGATAGCCATGTTTACATTCTCTCCGAAGTCGTGTGTGTTATCAGTTTGCATAAACTAAAATCGATTCGATTTTCATAAATGAGCCGTGGGTAGAGGCGAGGGCAGATAGGCCTGCTAACGGCTGCATCGCAGGCAGTACTGACGTTTATGAGGCAAACAGTTTCAAGAGAAAGCGATCGTACAGAGTACCACCATTAATTTCGGTGGACTCTCCTCCACACCCAGTTTTCTTCTACTTTCCTTCTCAATAGAGCGACTGCTAGATTATTAAGTAGAACCAACAGGTGGTAACTGCAATTTTTCCGTTGCAGTTCCTGTTTACGCCGTCATGGCGACCTGGAGACAATATTATCTCTGGCAGACATCGAATCCAGCCCTTCAACTTACGGAAACTCCCTTCCTATAAATCTATAAATACGAACTTGGATACATACACTTCGAGACTAGCTGCTCATACAGCAGCTCTTCACTATGAACGAGTTTGCTTATGACTACAGTGATTAAATTTGCATTCGAGACTTTCATACGTATGTGCCAATGAATTCCAAGCCCACGGGATCATTCTAGAGTATTTGGATTGTCACTAGTTCTTTGTTGATGAATTTAAATCTAGAAATACACTCCTGGAAATTGAAATAAGAACACCGTGAATTCAATGTCCCAGGAAGGGGAAACTTTATTGACACATTCCTGGGGTCAGATACATCACATGATCACACTGACAGAACCACAGGAACATAGACACAGGCAACAGAGCATGCACAATGTCGGCACTAGTACAGTGTATACCCACCTTTCGCAGAAATGCAGGCTGCTATTCTCCCATAGAGATGATCGTAGAGATGCTGGATGTAGTCCTGTGGAACGGCTTGCCATGCCATTTCCACCTGGCGCCTCAGTTGGACCAGCGTTCGTGCTGGACGTGCAGACCGCGTGAGACGACGCTTCATCCAGTCCCAAACATGCTCAATGGGGGACAGATCCGGAGATCTTGCTGGCCAGGGTAGTTGACTTACACCTTCTAGAGCACGTTGGGTGGCACGGGATACATGCAGACGTGCATTGTCCTGTTGGAACAGCAAGTTCCCTTGCCGGTCTAGGAATGGTAGAACGATGGGTTCGATGACGGTTTGGATGTACCGTGCACTATTCAGTGTCCCCTCGACGATCACCAGAGGTGTACGGCCAGTGTAGGAGATCGCTCCCCATACCGTGATGCCGGGTGTTGGCCCTGTGTGCCTCGGTCGTATGCAGTCCTGATTGTGGCGCTCACCTGCACGGCGCCAAACACGCATACGACCATCATTGGCACCAAGGCAGAAGCGACTCTCATCGCTGAAGACGACACGTCTCCATTCGTCCCTCCATTCACGCCTGTCGCGACACCACTGGAGGCGGGCTGCACGATGTTGGGGCGTGAGCGGAAGACGGCCTAACGGTGTGCGGGACCGTAGCCCAGCTTCATGGAGACGGTTGCGAATGGTCCTCGCCGATACCCCAGGAGCAACAGTGTCCCTAATTTGCTGGGAAGTGGCGGTGCGGTCCCCTACGGCACTGCGTAGGATCCTACGGTCTTGGCGTGCATCCGTGCGTCGCTGCGGTCCGGTCCCAGGTCGACGGGCACGTGCAACTTCCGCCGACCACTGGCGATAACATCGATGTACTGTGGAGACCTCACGCCCCACCTGTTGAGCAATTCAGCGGTACGTCCACCCGGCCTCCCGCATGCCCACTATACGCCCTCGCTCAAAGTCCGTCAACTGCACATACGGTTCACGTCCACGCTGTCTCGGCATGCTACCAGTGTTAAAGACTGCGATGGAGCTCCGTATGCCACAGCAAACTGGCTGACACTTACGGCGGCGGTGCACAAATGCTGCGCAGCTAGCGCCATTCGACGGCCAACACCGCGGTTCCTGGTGTGTCCGCTGTGCCGTGCGTGTGATCATTGCTTGTACAGCACTCTCGCAGTGTCCGGAGCAAGTATGATGGGTCTGACACACCGGTATCAATGTGTTCTTTTTTGCATTTCCAGGAGTGTATAAACGAAAGTTGAGGTGCAGTATTTTCCCTTAAACAAAACTTCAAGATCCGTCAGCTAGGACACGCGATGTCAGTCGCATTGATAGCTATTTTCAATGAACAGCCAAAGAAACTGGTACACCGGGCTAATATCGTGTAGGGGCCCGTGAGCGCGCAGAAGTCCCGCAACATGACGTGTTGTGAACTCGATTAATGTCTGAAATAGTGCTGGAGGGAACTGACACCATGAATCCTGCAGGGTTGTCCATAAATCCGTAGGAATACAAAGGGGTGGAGACCTCTTCTGAACTGCATGTTGCAAGGTATCGCAGATATGCTCAATAATGTTCATATCTGGGGAGTTTGGTGGCCATACGAAGTGTTCAGACTCAGAAGAGTGTTCCTAGAGCCACTCTGTAGCAATTCTGGAGGTGTGGGTCTCGCATTGTCCTGCTGGAATTACCCAAGTCCGACGGAATGCTCCATGTACATGAATGGATGCAGGAGGTCAGACAGGATGCTTACGTACGTGTCACCTGTCAGAGTCGTATCTAGATGTATCTGGGGTCCCATATCACTCCAACTGCACACGCTCCACACCATCACAGAACCTCCACCAGCTAGAACGTACCCTGCTGACATACAGGGTCCATGGATTCATGAGGCTGTCTCCATACCCGTACACGTCCATCCGCTCTATACAAACTGAATCGATACTCGTCCGACCGGAGAACAAGTTTCCAGTCATCAACAGTCTAATATCGGTACTGACGGGCCCAGACGAGGTGTAAAGCTTCCTGTCGTGCAGTCATCAAGGTTACACGAGTGGGCCTTGGGCTCCGAAATCCCATATCGATGATGTTTCGTTGAATGGTTCGCACGTTGACACTTGAAATCTACGTTAATTTTCGGAAGGGTTGCACATCTGTCATGTTGTACGATTCTCTTCATTCCTCGTTGGTCCCGTTCTTGCAGGATCTTTTTCCGACCGCAGCGACGTCGGAGGTTTTACGTTTCATCGGATTCCTGATATTCACGGTATACGTATGAAATTCTCGTACGGGAAAATCCACACTTTATCGCTACCTCGTAGAGGCTGTGTCCCATCGCTCGTGCGCCAACTATAACACCATGTTCAAACTGACTTAGCCCGCATCTTGTGGTTGTGCGGTAGCATTCTCGCTTCCCACGCTCGGGCTCCCAGGTTCGATTCCCGGCGAGGTCAGGAATTTTCTCTGCCTCGTGATGGCTGGGTGTTGTGTTCTGTCCTTAGGTTAGTTAGGTTTAAGTAGTTCTAAGATCTAGGGAAGTGATGACCTTAGATGTTAAGTCCCATAGTGCTCAGAGCCATTTGAACCATTTTCAAACTGACTTAAATCTTGATAACCTGTCATTGTATCAGCAGTAACCGATCTAACAGCTGCGCCAGACACTTGTTACCTTATATAGGCGTTGCCGATCGCAGTGCATATTCTGCCTGTTTACTTATTCCTGTATTTGCATACTCATGCCTAAACCAGTTTTTTTTGCGCTTAATTGTGGTATGACCACAAAAACTTTTCAGAGACAGACGTTAATTGCTGTCTCGAAAATGTTTGACTGGCAAGATTTACTCAGATCTGCGACGATAATACTATTATAGCCTGTGGTCTAGCCAACGGCCTTGCCGCGTTGAATACACTGGCTCTCGTCATATCTCCGAAGTTAAGTACGATAGTGTGTGCCTAAGACTTGGGCGTGGGGGGGGGGGAGAGGGAGGGGGGGGGGGGACTGCCCTCGTCTGCCGTGCGTTGTAGGAAATCGCGGTGCATCCAGCCCTTGGGAGGGCAACTGAGGAGCTACTAGAATGAGAAGTAGCAGCTCCACCTCACAAAAACTGACAACGGCCGGGGAGCGGCGTGCTAAACCCACGCCTCTCCATTGGGTTGAGGATGACACGGCGGTCGATTAGTACTGCCAGTTCTTCCGAGGCCTGTTCAGAGGAGCTGGGTTTACTTCCGTTTAGCCTGTTGTTTCTATGCTGTGATTCACGGCGTTAAAAATAATTTAACCCAATAACTCTCTTCAGGTGTAATTAACTGGCATGTCCAGACGGTAGGGTAAGTGTTGGTTCAAATGATTCAAATGGCTCTGAGCACTTAACAGCGGAGGTCATCAGTCCCCTATAACTTGGAACTACTTAACTACTTAAACCTAACTAACCTAAGGACATCACACACATCAATGCGTGAGGCAGGATTCGAACCTGCGACCGTAGCGGCCGCACGGTTCCAGGATGAAGCGCCTAGAACCGCTCGGCCTCTCCGGCCGTCGGTCAAGTATTTGTTGTAGTAAGACTGCCGAAGTCTTCGCACCGACCGTAACTGCTAGCTTATTACACCGGTTTATCTCACATAAAGGATCAAAAGTCAGCATTCAAAGCGATTCGCAGAGGATGGCTGAGATACGTGCCCTTAAATCCTCTCTTGGACTGGAATTACATTTTAATCCTAGCTTCATTAACCGCTGGACCAGGAGACAGCGTAAACATACGTTTTCAGGAAAACGCAACAGTAATAGTTCTACACAGAAAATTGCGTGCATAAGGTGGCACAACGTACCGTTTCCAGTACAATTAGGAACAAATATCGCTGAGAACTAGGCGTAGTCTACAACTTACTACAACTGTTTTTCACTGTAAATCGCTTCACTGCATTTGCTTGTCAAGAACGCTGAGTATCTTGTGGATAGTTATTAGGTGTGGCCCCATCCATGAAGTAAAATAAACGGAGAGAACGACCCATGATTATTAGATTAAATATTTTGCGGTTGCACACTACGTCGGTGCGTTTATCTCATGTTTAAGCCTCGAGCACTTCTAAATCTATGACGATTAATAGACAACCTTGTACACAACTGTGTGAAGTGGGTGTATAATAAAAGAAATAAATAGCTCATTATTTTCCGCAACAAATTTAATCGAAAAGTTTGTATTTCAAATACACTGTCTGAAAAAAAAATCGCAACATCAAGGGAACTTGTGCGAGATAAACGAAAGTTAGTAGGCGTGTTTCTACATCTGAAAGATGATGTCTATTCAGACTTCGGGCCAGGCGCATACTACCGCCACTATAGCAATAAAAATCAGATTTGCTTTAAATACACGCTGTAATGGTCGTGAGTGTTATTTACGTATGAGATTGGACGTGGAGAGCTGATGTTATTCAAGAATAACTTTATGGCGACAAAGACGCCATTATCAACAACTCACTGAGTTTGAACGTAATCGTGTAATAGGGCTTTAGCTGGATGTTCCTTCTGCGATACTGCAGAAGGAGTCCGCAGGAATGTAGTCACTGTACATGACTGCTGGCAGCGGTGGTCACGAGAATGTACTGTCACAAGAAGACAGGGCTCTGGAGGACCACGTGACACTACTGAGAGGGAAGATCGTCGTTTGGTCTGACGCATAGTACTGCATCTGAACAACAGTTGGCACCACAGTGACACAATGAACTGTTTCAAATCTGTAACTACAAGGACAGCTCCGAGCCAGATGCTCTGTAGCGTGCATTCCTCTGACCCCAATCCACCACAATTTTCAACTTCAGTGGTGTCAAGCGAGAGCTAACTGGAGGTCAGGGTGGAGGTCTATTGTGTTTTCAGATTAAAGCTGGTTCTGCCTCGGTGCCAGTGATGACCGCGTGTTGGTTAGAAGTGGCCAGTTGACGGCCTGCAGTCAACCTGTCTGCCGCCTAGAGACCTACGCCTAGAGTTATGGTCTGAGTTTCGATTTCGAACGACAGCATGTGTACTATTGTGGTTAATCCCATGCACCGTGGCGCAAATTTGTTCATCAGTCTGGTGATTAGACCTGTTGTACTGACATTCATGAACAGCATTTCTTTGGGAGTTTTCCAACAGGATAACTCTCGTCCTCATACCGCTATTATAGCCCAACGTGCTCTATAGAGTGTCAACATGTTACCTTGGGCTGCTCGATCACCACATCTGTCTCCAGTAGAGCACATATGGGACATCATCGGGCGACAACTCCAGCATCACGCACAAACAACCGCCCCTGTATTGACGGACCAAGTGCAACAGGCATGGAACTCCATCCCATAAACTGACATTCGGCATTTGCACAACACATTGCATGCACGTTTGCATGCTTGCATTCAACATTCTGGCGGTTACACCGATTAGTAAGTTACCAGCATTTCACATTTTCTATGGTTTATCTCGCGTTTGCCGGCCGGAGTGACCGACCGGTTCTAGGTGCTTCAGTCTGGAACAGCGCGACCGCTACGGTCGCAGGTTCGAATCCTGTCTCGGGCATGGATGTGTGTGATATCCTTAGGTTAGTTAGGTTTAAGTAGTTCTAAGTTCTAGGGGACTGATGACCTCACAAGTTGTCCGATAGTGCTCAGAGCCATTTATCTCGCGTTTTGGTCTTGCAGTGTTAATCACTTAAATATGTGACTTATACAAATATATTCACAAAGTTTCATTGCTCGGCATTAATTCCTTTTTGGTGTTGTGATTTTTTTTCCCGCCGGTACACATTTATACTAATTAGGAAAACATTTCCTACAGAAGTCGGTGGCGGCTCGTAACCACACTTTAGCAGTTATCTCGTAAACTGCTCGATTTCGGATCCATTTTTACGGGAAATACTTTGCTTCTGTTACCATATATTTTCACTTGGATCCTTTTTTGCTGTTAATTACAATCACCCTGTATTTATTTAGTTCTGGATCGGCTGTTTCGTTTTAATGCGATCTACACGAGTTATAGTTCATGTTCACTGTACTGACATGAAAAATTCAGCAATTTAATTTTTACTTATACTGGTTAAAGCAGGAATCCGTATGATCACGTTTTGCGAATTAACTAATTTTCTAGTACACTGTTACTTGTAAAACACACTTCAGCTGTTTTATAGCTTAGACGTCTCATACAGGGTGTTTCAAAAATGACCGGTATATTTGAAACGGCAATACAAACTAAACGAGCAGCGATAGAAATACACCGTTTGTTGCAATATGCTTGGGACAACAGTACATTTCTGGCAGACAAACTTTCGAAATTACAGTAGTTAAAATTGTCAACAACAGATGGCACTGCGGTCTGAGAAACTCTATAGTACGATATTTTCCACATATCTACCATGCGTAGCAATAATATGGCGTAGTCTCTGAATGAAATTACCCGAAACCTTTGACAACGTGTCTGGCGGAATGGCTTCACATGCAGATGAGATGTACTGCTTCAGCTGTTCAATTGTTTCTGGATTCTGGCGGTACACCTGGTCTTTCAAGTGTCCCCACAGCAAGAAGTCACAGGGGTTCATGTCCGGCGAATAGGGAGGCCAATCCACGCCGCCTCCTGTATGTTTCGGATAGCCCAAAGCAATCACACGATCATCGAAATATTCATTCAGGAAATTAAAGACGTCGGCCGTGCGATGTGGCCGAGCACCATCTTGCATAAACCACGAGGTGTTTTCAGTGTCGTCTAAGGCAGTTTGTACCGCCACAAATTCACAAAGAATGTCCAGATAGCGTGATGCAGTAATCGTTTCGGATCTGAAAACTGGGCCAATGATTCCTTTGGAAGAAATGGCGGCCCAGACCAGTACTTTTTGAGGATGCAGGGACGATGGAACTGCAACATGGGGCTTTTCGGTTCTCCATATGCGCCAGTTCTGTTTATTGACGAAGCCGTCCAGGTAAAAATAAGCTTCGTCAGTAAACCAAATGCTGCCCACATTCATATCGCAGTCATCAATCCTGTGCACTATATCGTTAGCGAATGTCTCTCGTGCAGCAATGGTAGCGGCGCTGAGGGGTTGCCGCGTTTGAATATTGTATGGATAGAGGTGTAAACTCTGGCGCATGAGACGATACGTGGACGTTGGCGTCATTTGGACTGCAGCTGCAACACGGCGAACGGAAACCCGAGGCCGCTGTTGGATCACCTGCAGCAGTAGCTGCGCGTTGCCATCTGTGGTTGCCGTACGCGGTCGCCCTACCTTTCCAGCATTCATCCGTCACGTTCCCAGTCCGCTGAAATTTTTCAAACAGATCCTTTATTGTATCGCTTTTCGGTCCTTTGGTTACATTAAACCTCCGTTGAAAACTTCGTCTTGTTGCAACAACACTGTGTTCTAGGCGGTGGAATTCCAACACCAGAAAAATCCTCTGTTCTAAGGAATAAACCATGTTGTCCACAGCAGACTTGCACGTTGTGAACAGCACACGCTTACAGCAGAAACACGACGTACAGAATGGCGCACCCACAGACTGCGTTGTCTTCTATATCTTTCACATCACTTGCAGCGACATCTGTTGTTGAAAATTGTAACTACTGTAATTTCGAAAGTTTGTCCGCCTGAAAATGTACTGTTGTCCCAAGCATATTGCAACAAACGTTTCAAATATACTGGTCATTTTTGAAATTTGAGAAGCAAATTCAGTTATGGTGGAAGGATCGATACATTTTAGATACTAGTACTGTTGTTATCCGGCTATGACACCTTGTATCTCATCCGGACCCTTTTGTGTGGTTCCTAACAGACACCGTATGGGAAATACTCTCTTCAGCCGATGTGCGGCATACTGTCCAGTCAGTAGCCAGGCACAACAATTTCTCTACCAGGAAAACTTAGCATTGAATCAGTGAGGGAAGGAAAGAGTGAGGGGTCGGTTGGGTGGGGGGTTTGGGGGCCGCCTCTCGAGACTGGGAAGATTTCCTCCGTCAGAGCCGCCATTCCAGATTCAATTCAATTCGAGTGAGCCTGCAAGTTTTTAGTTATGTGAAGTAATTTCAGACTGCTTTTCGGTTTAATTATACCTCTCGTATTAGCACCGCGGTATCTCGTCCGCAATTTGGAGGAATTTTACACAATTAAACTGAAACTTCGACACGGTCTGAATGGGGCCCGCGGCATTCCCTTCAGTTTTCGGATTTGTGGCAGCAGAAAGCTGCAAACGACGCGCTGAAAATGAAGGAATTTGGTGAGGACGGGTGGCCGTAATGTTCCTCAGGTACAGGAGGGGAGCGCCGCCCAGGGAGACGCCAGAAGCGAGTGGCGGCGCTGCAGCTAAGAGGCTAATTTTATTTTATTGGTGCGCGTCGGCACTCTGTCTCTCCGTCGGCAAAAAGAAAGGAAGGGAGAAAAAAAAGAAACGGAGAAAAGAATGTGCGTGGCCAGAGCTCCGCACTCAGGCCTCACCCTTGACTTGCGAACAAGGTGCAAGCATCAGTGCAGAATTTAAATCTATAAGACATGCTGGAACAAAGTTATGAATGCCTTTTGAAGAAGCCTCAGTAGACTACAGTGAACAGAAATGAGAGACTAAGCCACGCCTTATAATGACTTTTATGTTCTCGCATTTTACAACAAGTGGGAACTACTCCATTATGGATCTCCACTGTCTTTCAGACAGTACCTGACGAATAATTAATGAATAAACATCTATTTATGTTACTTTATTTATAACGTCGATTCAGCTACTACCATCACCAGATTAAAAAAATAAATGGCTCTGAGCACTATGTGACTTAACTTCTGAGGTCATCAGTCCCCTAGAACTTAGAACTACTTAAACCTAACTAACCTGAGGACATCACACACATCCATGCCCGAGGCAGGATTCGAACCTCCGACCGTAGCGGTCACTCTTCCAGACTGTAGCGTCTAGAACCGCTCGGCCACTAGGGCCGGCAAAAATGCCAACAATGTGCAAATAGAAAATCAGATAAAAATATAAAGCTGAATTTTGTTACTATAGAAGTAGTTTTGTTATTTTCATAGTCTTTTTTCTGCAGTTTTTCGCGTGACATCTTTAACAGTTTTCATTGCACCGCAGTCTTAATTCGGCTGGTGGAATTTCTTGTTTTGGAAGCGGTTATGGTAGATTTCCTGTGCTGTTTACGAAATACGACGATTTTTACGACCACTTGATTCCCGAAGCGCAGGAAAGGTTCGGACGCACCGCGAGCACCCCGTCCGCGGATATAACAAACAGTATCTCAAGAATGAAAAGAGATATCATTCCGGTCTCAATTTTAAATACAATTTAGATATATTTGTTACATTGCATATGCAGTAATGTATTGCCTTAAATGAACTGTACAGAAAGTCTACGCAATGTGATTTTACCTCTGCAAATTCTTTAAAATTTCATGCAGCCATATACTAAAGTTCGTGCAGCGCAATAGCTATGACGAACAACAAAAATAAATTCAGACTTTTCTCAAGCAAAGATATCAAGCTATAGGATGCGGATGAATCAAATTTTTTTCACAGAATACTTTTATTAAAATCGGATGATAAGTATTTCTAGCTACCGTCGCTTCCGCTCCACTGCTTTGCCGAGATTGCACGTTTGAATTCAAACTTCGCCAGTTGCAGCGGAAGACAGGCAGCGATACAGATGTTGCTAACGTAGGACATTTCCGTAACTATACCTGCGGTTGTGTTTAGTCGCCTGAAGCTGTCGCGAGCTGTCGTTCGCTTCTGTCGCTTACGTAGGACGCGGTCTTATAAGTGAAATGAAGAGGGAAACGCTGCGAGTGGTAATAGCGAAGTAGGTAAGGTAATGAACTGACGTCTCGAAGGTCATAGGTTCGCATATCGCATAATACTAAAATATTTATTTTTCCCTCTTCGTGTTTGTAACACATTCTGAGACTTCGTTATTCGTCGAAGTTAAGAATTTCTATGAAATATTCGTTGTTATTTACACATAAGAGCGCTCTTTCTCAGTAACGAGTATCTTCGATTTCGTGGCCACCATATGTTTAAGAAATGAAAGATGAAATTGCTGTGAAACAACTGACAGTGACATTTATACTTTTCATTGTCACAAATAATTCACCATTTTTTTCTGAATAAGTAGTGATTTCCGAGATTGTGGTCAGACAGGAATCTAAGAGCACAACTTAAATTACTGCGAATGAAGCTGGCAGTAAGCATCTTTATACTCTAGCTTGTCACAAGTATTTATCTGCGACTGAATCCTTAACAATAGTAGAGAGAGGTGGAAGATTCCCGCCGCAATATTTTGAGACTATACCACCATAAATGAAACATTTTGATTCATCAGATGCATGTTATAAACTACAACGAACTTCTGTAGATGCACTCGCCACACGCTCTCGAAAAGGCGTTCTTTTTAAAAAAAATTATGAAGCAAATCGTTGATGTATCATATTGGGTAGCAGGCTACTTCATCATTTGGATGTCTAGGAGTGAGTAACAACCACATTCTGTGCAGCTTCTTATTCTTTGACACTCTTTTAAACTATTGTTCGGGTTCGTGGAGATGGGTCCCGTCTATGCAAATAATTAAAGGCAGTTTGTTTATTGTCGTTCGCATTTCGATTCTTTTATTTGTGAAGCATCTTCACAAATAAAAGAAGCGAAACGCGTTTTTACACCGTTTAAGGTTAGTTGACAAAACCCCTCCTGATCATTCGGTTTCTGCGTATACAGATATTCAGTAACTGTTGCAATTTTTCCATGCATTGCATTCCGTATGGTTCCCAGTATTGCTTTCGAAATATTTGATCGTGTTTCTGATCACGCAGTTGCAGCGGCAAGTCGAGGTAAGTGGTCTGTCGCGTACAGGATCATTGCAGAGCAGTTGTTAGGACACGCTAGATAACATTTTAAAACTCGCAGTCAGATAGTTGTCGTTTGATTTCTGTATAATTCGTAGGAGGAGTAATTAATTTTCTGTTCATATCTCTGTTTCATTCGTTCTCAATCAGAATTTCATTATTGGCAGAGACGGACCGTCAGACGCATCTGCTTCCGCACGTCTTACAAAATAATGACCAAGAGTTTCATTGTTTACATACTGTACATTGAACAATGAACTGTAATCTTTTTTATGAGTTCGACGGTTCTGACACCGTTTTGTTCTCGACTTGTCTTCACATTCCTCAGAAGACGAGTTTTACCTGAAGCCAAGTGCTACAGACGAGCCCTCTCTTTTATAGAAGTCTGCGAAGGTTTCAGAACGAGTCTCTTAAAGAGTTAGTCCTCGACGCGTTATGAATTCGCGAGTCTCTCGGCGTCTGCCCAGAGGCTGACGTTATTGGACTTCTTTTATTGGAGAAACGTAATAAGTGAAAGCTTGCTTGCTGATATGAGCAAGGTCGCAGATCCTCATAATAAACTGTCAGCTGTTCCTCGACTCCTGCATTTCAAGGGTTTCATCGTTACTGTCTTCTCGTAATCTGAAAGTGGTGTCACTGAACTGTTACTGTTGTTATTGGTTCAAATTTGACAACCAATCATTGGCAAGGCACTAAATACACTGATTTATTTAATACCAGTACAGGAAAAAACAATGACACGTCACTCGAAATACACTACTGGCCATTAAAATTGCTACACCAAGAAGAAATGCAGATGATAAACGGGTATTCATTGGACAAATATATTATACTAGAAGTGGCATGTGATTACATTTTCATGCAATTTCGGTGCATAGATCCTGAGAAATCAGTACCCAGAACAACCACCTCTGGCTGTAATAATGGCCTTAATACGCCTGGGCATTGAGTCAAACAGAGCTTGGATGGCGGGTACAGTTACAGCTGCCCATGCAACTTCAACACGATACCATAGTTCATCAAAAGTAGTGACTAGCGTATTGTGAGAAGTCAGTTGTTCGGCCACCACTGACCAGACGTTTTCAATTGGTGACAGATCTGTAGAATGTGTTGGCCAGGGCAGCAGTCGAACATTTCCTGTGTCCAGAAAGGCCCGTACAGGACCTGTAACATGCGGTAGTGCATTATCTTACTGAAATGTAGGATTTCTCAGGGATCGAATGAAGGGTAGAGCCACGGGTCGTAACACATCTGAAATTTAACGTCCGCTGTTCAAAGTGCCGTAATTGGGGACAAGAGGAGACCGAGACGAGTAACCAATAGCACCCCATACCATCACGCCGGGTGATACGCCAGTATGGCGATGACGAATACACGCTTCCAATGTGCGTTCACTGCGATGTCGCCAAACACGGATGCCGTCATCATGATGCTGTAAACAGAACCTGGATTCATCCGAAAAAACGACGTTTTGCCATTCGTGCACCCAGGTTCGTCGTTGAGTACACCATCGCATCCGCTCCTGTCTGTGATGCAGCGTCTCCGAGGTGATAGTCCATGCTGCTGCAAGCGTCGTCGAACTGTTCGTGCAGATGGTTGTTGTCTTGCAAACGTCCCCATCTGTTGACTCAGGAATCGAGACGTGGCTGCACGATCCGTTACAGCCTTGCGGATAAGATGCCTGTCATCTCGACTGCTAGTGTTACGAGGCCGTTGGGATCCAGCACGACGTTCCGTATTACGCTCCTGAACCCACCGACTCCATATTCTGTTAACAGTCATTGGATCTCGACCAACGCGAGCAGCAATGTCGCGATACGATAAACCGCAATCGAGATAGGCTACAATCCGACCTTTATCAAACTCGGAAACGTGATGGTACGCATTTCTCCTACGTACACGAGGCATCACAACAACGTTTCACCAGGCAACGCCGGTCAACTTGTCAGCAAGTTGCAGGTGGCGCCACCGGCGCCAGCCTTGTGTGAATGCTCTGAAAAACTAATCATTGGCATATCACAGCATCTTCTACCTGTCGGCTAAATTTCGCGTCTGTAGCACGTCATCTCTGTGGTGTAGCTATTTTAATGGCTAGTAGTGTAGTAAAAGTTTTCAATAACTGCACATACATCGGGTTTCGCTCGTAAGAAGCATCAGCAGTATTTTCTCTGGTGTTTCGGCAGATTTTTGAAGTTTCGTTTTTTCAGTGTGCAGCCAGTGTCTACACTACTCTTCACATATATCGTGCGACGCCCCAGTGTCAACGGAAACTGTTATTTTGTTTCCCATTCAAACAAAATTATTGTTAAAGCTGAGTTTTACTTGCCAATTCGACACGGCAGTCTCTCATTATTCTAGCACGATATTCGTTTTATCCATATGTTTTAACAGGAACAGTAAAACACGTAGAATAGCCAGTATTCCAGCAGCGATCCTTGTGCCGCCCTGCACCCTGCTGACTGGCTACCAGCATGCAGCACCGCTGTTCAGTCGCTGCTAGAGTGCTCGTTATTCTTCCTGTTTTATTGTTGGTGTGAACACGTATTGCTACAACAAGTATAGCACCAGAGTAGTCTCGTTGGCACTGAGCGTCACACGTAAGAGCGATGAGCAATATGTGTTTGGGCTGTTTCCTTCTGCAAAATGTGTGATATCGTCAGTCATTCGACCACACCGCCGCCTGAGAAATCGATCCGCCGTATGCGATTCTCTCGATAAACGGAATAGAAGAATGGCTGCGTTAGCCAAAGAGTACACAGCCAGTCGCAGTACTTATGCTCGCCGCTAGGCCACTTCATGTGTAGCAGGAGAGTAGTGCAGTTGTGCCAGTCTACTGTTCGTAGCCGCGCTCAGTGGTCAGCCAGTGCCGCTGTTAGTCTTCGTCTGCAGCTCAGTCATTGCTGCCATCAAGTCTTTGTAAACCAGTTCCAAGTTAGCCTTCAAATTCACCGGATTCGAAATTCAAGATTACGAGAGATTAATTCGTCACTGCAAGATTTGTGACTTGTAAACTTTTTCATTCTACAGACGCTTAGCCTAGTTGCGACTTCTGTAATTGTTAACCATGGACTACAACAAAGTTAAGTAATAAATACTTTCTTATTTTGTACTCCTGCTAATTAGTTGTGTTTTCTTGTTGTAGCTACCAAGCAGTCTTGGCACAGTAGAACCCACGTTTCCACTCCTTGGCTACCTCATATTCGCTACGTCATGTTGATGGACTCGGTTATGGTGGAAGATCGAGAGCCATCAAACTGCAAAAAGTCAATGGCAGATATCTGGCGAAATACCAGAGATAATGCGCCTGACGACGGTTACGATTGACGCCCTGTACCTTTGAGAGTCAAGTAACTACAATGATGGAACAAAATGTCAACAACAAAAAGTAATTAATGTAGAGTACTGAAGCTTAGGGAATAGGCCCACATTTGTTTCGAGATAAGCGACTGCAAATGGAAAATGCTGTTACATTAATAACCGGTGTAACCACCAGAAAGTTGAATGCAACATGCAAATGTGCATGTATTGTGCTGTACAGGTGCCGCATGACAATATGTCAGTGGCGTTCCATGCATCCGGGGTGGCCAGGCGGTTCAATGCGCTACAGTCTGGAACCGCGCGACCGCTACGGTCGGAGGTTCGAATCTTGCTTCGGGCATGGATGTGTGTGATATCCTTAGGTTAGTTTGGTTTAAGTAGTTTTAAGTTCTAGGGGACTGATGACCTCAGACGTTAGGTCCCATAGTGCTCGGAGCCATTTGAACCAGTTACATGCCCGTTGGACTTGGTCGGTCAATACAGGGACGGTTCAAGCTGTTTGTGGAAGACGCTGGAGGTTTTTGTCCGATGATGTCCCATATATACTCGACTGGAGACAGATCTGGTAATCGGACAGTCCAAAGCAACATGACGACACTCCGTAGAGCGTGTTGGGTTACAAGAGCGGTATGTGGGCGAGCGTTATCTTGTTGGAAAACACCCCCAGCAATGCTGTTCATAGATGGCAGCACAACAGGTCAGATCACTAGATTCACGTACAAATTTGCCGTCAGGGTGCGGAGGATAACCATGAGAGCGCTGCTGCTGTAGTACGAAATCGCATCCCAGACCGTAGCTCCAGTGTGTATAGCACGCAGACAGATTGGATTCAGGCTCTGAACTAGCCTCCTCCTAACCAACACACTGTCATCACTGGCACCGAGGCAGAACCAGCTTTCATCAGGAAACACAACAGATCTCCACCGTGACCTCCAGTGAGCTCTCGCTTGACATCACTGGAGTTGCAAATGGCGACGGTTTAGAGCAAGTGAAATGCACATTACAGGGCGTCTGTCTCGGAGCTATCCTTGACGCAACCGGTTTGTAACAGTTCTTCATGTCACTGTAGCGTCAACTGCTGCTCCGATTGCTGCTGCGGACGCATTACTATGCGTCAGTCGTACGCCTAACACGACGGTCTTCTCACTTGGTAATGCTACGTGACCGTTCGGAGTCCGGCCGTCCTGCGACCGTATATTCTCGTGAATAGCGCTGCCAGCAGTCATATACAGTGGCTACAATCCTGCCAAGTCTTTCTCCAGCATCGCACGCACATCTAGCTTCTCGTAGCCGTATTACACAATCCTGTTCAAACTCTGTGATGTTTTGGTAATGGCTTCTGTGTCGTCGTAATGGTATTCTTACTAACATCCAGTTACCACATCCAGTCTCAGAGGTAACCTACGCTCGTGACCATTATGTCTTGTATTTAAAGCAAACCTGATTTGCATCCTCACAGTGGCGCTAGTAGCGTTTCTCTTGTGCGACTGGCGCGAAATCTGAATGGACATCATCTTTCAGATGTAGAAACACGTCTACCAACTTTAGTTTATGTCACATAACTGCTCCTTGGTTTCATCACTGTATTATTCAAGTATATGTACAGAAAATGTGGAAAATTTTTTTAGACGAAGTTGCTGTGTCAGCTTTAGCTAGACCCGAACACATACCTTGTTCACTGCCTAAATCCATGGACTTGAACGTACTACTTCGTAACGCCAGCAAGAAAAGTGAAGTAATAATGTAAATTTTACAAAGCGGTTTATACATGGCCGTTATTTGGCTCCGTAGTGGGTTTTGCTATACTAATATATACGTCAGGCTGTGGTTTAAGGCATGTTCTTGAGACTAATATTTCGTCCCATAATGGACATATCGTCAGAGGGATAAAGACTCAGGTTGTAGTTTCACACTCAAACAACTCGAACTGTTTATACTCATCAAGGCAACGGTCAGGTCATAAAACAATCAGAGAACCGACTCGTGAGGATATCATCTTGGGGTTTTGAATACATTACGGGAAAGACAGTGATCAATGTCTTACAAATATTTACTATTAAAAACAGTCTTCATCACGATCTATTTATCAAGGTGACCGGTTTCGACCACTACTGTGGTCCTCTTCAGACCATTGAGTAGGATCCTCTTTCTGTTGGAGAATCACTACTTCATGAAGATTCTTGTAAAATAAATCGTGATCAAGACTGTTTTTAATAGTAAAAAAATCTTGGGGTTGCTGGTGATATTTATATATTTTTTTAAAAAATATTTATGGTACGTGAAGTTCAGAAGTCAAATATCAACTACAGAAAATTGTTCGATGCAACTTCCAAACATTATAGCTTGGCTCTGTGGTGGAGCGCTCGTCTTCCATGTGTGTGACGTTGGTTCGATTCCCATCTAATACAAGTTTTTGAACAAAGGTGCATATCCTACGAGCATTTCCATGTGGCATAAGATACATAGATATGGGGAAAATGGTAGTGCTCGAGACTGGTAGTCACTGGATTGCTGGTTCGAGTTTCGTTTCGGTCATTATTTTTTGCGCCTTTTTCCGTTCTGTTCGAATACCTAAGTCCTTTAAATATGGAATTCACCAAATATGTGTTAATTAATGTTTATCTAATTATCATTTTTGTGAGATATGCTCGCCTTCTTATTTGTGATTACATATCACATACAAAAATCCAATTTTTTATGAAAATGTAAATTCATAAATACCGGTCGTTTATAAGCGGTTGTTGATAAAGATCATGTAAATTTTAAAAAATCTACAAATTAATTCTTTTATATTTACTCTTCACGGAAATGGTCGTAGAACATGCACGTTTATTTAAAAATTTACTTGAGGTTGGAATGAATCCCAGGCCATCCATGTGCTAGGAGGGTAATCTGTCATGAAGCCAGACTACCTGTCGAAAGATCAACCCAACTTTACGGTATTAAAAACGATACAAAAATTTAGAAGTCGATTTTATTGAGAAATTTTGAGAGCTGCGTCGAATGCTTTATGAGATTGGTTTTTGAGTTCTGAAACCATAAATATAAAAAAGCTACAAAACTCGGATTGCCGTGCGGCCTCTTTGTCAATTACTGGAGAAAAAGGAATCAGTTACTGCATCACTGAATTTGTAAATAGGAGTACAAAGAAGGGTATGAAGATCTTCCTGTTTAACAAGAGCGACAAGAGACAGATTTTAGATTGCCTGACTGGTTATCACGAAAATTTCATCTCCAGCACTGACAGTGTTGAACATCAATGGTCAGAGTTCAAGAATGTCTTACAATATGACTGAGACAAATACGTACAGAGAAAAATTGTGAGGTGTGGAAAAAACTGCCACGGTGATTCGACGACCGTCTTAGAACGCTGCTACGAAAGCAATGGGAGCTTCACTGCAAATTTAAACGTATCCAAAGCTTCGCCGCCAAACAAGAATTAAACGACGCTAAATAAGCGTTAAGAGTAGAGCAAGCTTTAAATGAATTCGAAAGCAAACTCTGTCTCCGAACTGACAAATAAACCTAAAAAGTTTTGACTGTACGTTAAATCAGTAAGCGGATCGAAGCCGTCTGTCCAGGCACTCTGTTGCCATGACGACTGAAACTGGAGATGGCACAGGAAAGGCTGGAATACAAAATTCTTTCTCAAAAACTGTTTCAAGGATTGCACAGTATTTCCTCCTGTAACAGCCGCGCTAACGATAAAATGACAGATATCGTAATAAGAGAACAAGAGTAGAAATCAACTGAAATCATTCAATATAGATCAGGTCACTAGATGTGACGGGATACTAGTTCGGTTCTACACATAGTATGTGAAAGAACTTGGCCGTTTTCTAGCAGCAGTGAATCGTAGATGTCTAGAGGAGCGAAACGCTTCTGATGATTGGGAAAAAGCACGGTTCATTCCCGTTTTCGAGAAGGATCGAACAGAAGGACAAAGCTATAGGCTTCTATCCCTGACGTCGGTCTGTTGTATAATTTTGGAATACGTTTCATGCTCGCTTATTATGACATTTCTGGCTGAAAATCCCATATGTTGGAATCAATATGAGTTCCGAAGATAACGATCGTGTGGAAGCCAGCTCGCTCTCTTCGTTCACGAGACCCGGAAAACAACAGATACCCACACTCGTGTGTTCCCTGTCTTCCGGGAAGCGTTCGACATAGATCCGCACTGCAGCCTAAAGAACAAAAGACGAGCGCATGGAATATCAGACCCACTGCATGACTGGATGGAAAAGTTTTTAGCAACAGTATGATCTAGAACATAAGCCGTTGTTTTCATGAGGCTTTTCGTGGATGATGTATAAAGACAGGTCGCAACGCTGGAAAATTGTAGCGAAATGCAGGAGTATGTGCAGAGATCGACCATTTTGTGTAAGGAGTAGCAATTAACCTTCAACGTAAGCAAATGTAACGTATAACTAATACATAGTCAGAAACAGTCTTTATGTATGATTAGACAATTGCAGAACAGTCACTAGAAGCAGTTACTTCCATAAAAAATCTGGTAGTATGCGTAAGAGAGATTTGTAGTCGAACGACGACACAAAATTAATCGCGGGCAAGGCAGATGACAGACAATTCACTGTAAGAATCGTCAGGAAATGAAATCCATCAACAAAGGAAGTAGCTCATAAGACATTCGTTCGACCATTACTTGAATATTGCTCGTCAGTTTGGGATTCATACCAGACAGGATAGATAGAGGAAATAGAGAAGATACGAAAAAAAACAGCACGTTTCTTTACATATTTATTTAGCAATCTTGAGAGCGTCACGAAGACGCTCTACCAACTCCAGTGAGAGACGCTCCAAGAGAGGCGTTCTGTACCAAGGCGTGGTCTGCTGTTCAATATCCGACAGCGTACGTGTCTAGAAGTCAACCAGTATATTGCTTCCTCCTAGGTATATGTCGCGAAACGAGCATGGAGATGAAATGAGAGAGATTCGAACCCACCCAGGGGCTGACCACCAATCTTTCTTCTTGCGAACCGTACGCGGCCAGAAAAGAAAAAAAATCGGACAGTGTCACTGGTACACCACGTACCCACCGCCACGCGCCGAAAGGTGGCTTGCGGAATATAGATGTAGTGAAGATGTAGACGTATATGAGATAAATTGTTGTCTGGGCAACATGGATAAATCGGCATTAGCAGATCATGCAATGGGAGCAGGGAACTACAAATTCGTTTCTCTGATAACGTAATACTACGCTGATACACTATTGCAGTGGTTGGGAAGGGAGTGAGACAGGGTTGTAGTCTCTCCCCGATGTTATTCAATCTGTATATTGAGCAAGCAGTGAAGGAAACAAAAGAAAAAAATTCGGAGTAGGTATTAAAATCCATGGAGAAGAAATAAAAACTTTGAGGTTCGCCGATGACATCGTAATTCTGTCAGAGACAGCAAAGGACTTGGAAGATCAGTTGAACGGAATGGATAGTGTCTTGAAAGAAGGACATAAGATGAACATCAACAAAAACAAAACGAGGATAATGGAATGTAGTCGAATTAATTCGGGTGCTGCTGAGGGAATTAGATTAGGAAATGAGACACTTAAAACAGTAAAGGATTTTTGCTATTTGGGGAGCAAAATAACTGATAATGGTCGAAGTAGAGAGGATATAAAATGTAGACTGGCAATGGCAAGGAAAACGTTTCTGAAGAAGAGAAATTTGTTAACATCGAGTATAGATTTAAGTGTCAGGAAGTCATTTCTGAACGTATTTGTATGGAGTGTAGCCATGTATGGAAGTGAATCATGGACGATAAAAAGTTTGGACAAGAAGAGAGTAGAAGCTTTCGAAATGTGGTGCTACAGAAGAATGCTGAAGATTAGATGGGTAGATCACATAACTAATGAGGAAGTATTGAATAGGATTGGGAAGAAGAGAAGTTTGTGGCACAACTTGACCAGAAGAAGGGATCCGTTGGTAGGACATGTTCTGAGGCATCAAGGGAACACCAATTTAGTATTGGGGGCAGCGTGGAGGGTAAAAATCGTAGAGGGAGACCAAGAGATGAATACACTAAGCATATTCAGAAGGATGTAGGTTGCAGTAGGTACTGGGAGATGAAGAAGCTTGCACAGGATAGAGTAGCATGGAGAGCTGCATCAAACCAGTCTCAGGACTGAAGACCACAACAACAACAACAACACCAACAACACTATGTGATCAAAAGTATCCCGACACCTGGCTCAAAATGACTTACATGTTCGTGGCGCCATCCATCGGTAATGCTGGAATTCGGTGTGGTGTTAGCCCACCACTACCCTTGAGGACAGGACGCAGGCACACGTTCAATCAGATGCTGGAAAGCTTCCTTGGGAATGGCAACCCATTCTTCAAGAAGTTCTGCACTCAGGAGAGGTATCGGCGTCAGTCGGTGAGGCCTGGCATGAAGTCAGTGTTCCAAAACATCCCAAAGGTGTTCTGTAGTATTCAGGTCACGACTTTGAGCAGGCCAGTCCATTACAGGCCACCACATGCAGTGTATTATGAACACGTGCTCGATCATGTTGAAAGATGCAATCGCTATCCCCGAATTGCTCTTAAACAGTGGGAAGCAAGAAGGTGCTTAAAACATCAATGTAGGCCTGTGCTGGGATATTGTCACGTAAAACAATAAAAAAACACGACCACACCATAACACCACCGCCTCCGAATTGTACTGTTGGCACTACATACGCTGGCAAGTGACGTTCACCGGGCATTCGCCATACCCACACCCTGCCATCTGATTGCCACATTGTGTACTGTGATTCGCCACTCCACACAACGCTGCGATTGTTCGGGTTTTGCAGGCAAATATGATATAGTTCCTACATTTGAGGGGTCCCCTGCTAATTCATACGTGGTCAATAGTTCTTCTAGCTATTTCCTCACAGTGGTTGCTTCTCCGTATTTGAGCTATAAAATAACACGAAATGAGTTATTGACGATAGATACGTGACACGATATGAAGGCCATAAAAAGTGATGAAGATACACGTGTTGGGCACTGCTGGTGGCACAAAACTTCACTACTTAAATTACTAAATATTAAGAATGAAGTGTTGAAAATAAAATGAAACCCAGGAGACGTGATGTTTATAACATTAATTAAATTAACGAACAAAGCTATTGGATAACCACTTCCACAGAGCACTGTATTACAGGCAGATAATCGAACGTCCGCTGTATCACGTTCACACTAAATGACTTAGTACACTCATACAGAAAGAAATGCAAAACAGACCACCTGTATTTTGCGTGAAAATACTAACCGGAAAGACTCAACGAATTAGAAATGTCGCTGACAGTACTACAACAACAATTGTTACAGGAGTAGATAAGTGCGAGATTATCCTGTTTGACGAGATACGAGCAATTCAAAAACGGGAAAGTAATAAACTGAAAATACAAATAAGGAATAGACTGAAGTTTGTTGTCGAAAATATGAAAATCTGAAGGTAACAGAGAGAATGCTAATAGCTCTCTGTTGATTTTAGTATAAATATACTACTCGTTTTCATTATACTTAGGTACATTTTCAAAACTGTTATTCACATTATTCGAGTGATAACGTGGCGAGC
This sequence comes from Schistocerca gregaria, assembly GCF_023897955.1. Lineage (NCBI taxonomy): Eukaryota > Metazoa > Arthropoda > Insecta > Orthoptera > Acrididae > Schistocerca > Schistocerca gregaria. Next base: position 129,281,437 of record NC_064931.1, on the reverse strand, counting down.
GCGATAAATAAGTGTTCTGTTTCAATGTTATGACCTAATTCTTGGCTATCCACATTTTATAAACAAGGCAGCGACATGGGCAGTGATCTACGAGACACAGTTAAAAACATAAATTTCTTCGAAATCATAAGTCATCAATAAATTTCTTGGCTTCTATAAGCTCAAAAATGCGTCTATGTATGTAATGGTCAGTTCTGTTATCACTCATTTCTTTTGTTACACTTTACAGTTCAATTGGCAATGACGACAGCGAAGTCTGAGCACTTGCTTGCTATATGCAATACCTAGGTAGAAGAAGACCGTTAGAGGAAACACTCCAGCTACTTGACGGAACTAGTACAGGTAAACTACGAAAAATCTCCAGAATGAGATTTTCACTCTGCAGCGGAGTGTGCGCCGATATGAAACTTCCTGGCAGATTAAAACTGTCTGCCGGACCGAGACTCGAAGTCGGGACCTTTGGCTTTCGCGGGCAAGTGCTCTACCAACTGAGCTACCCAAGCACGACTCACGCCCCGTCATCACAGCTTTACCTCTGCCAGTACTTCGTCTCCTACCTTCCAAACTTAACAGAAGCCTCCTGGTAGAGCACTTGCCCGCAAAAGGCAAAGGTCCCGAGTTCGAGTCTCGGTCCGGCAGATAGTTTTAATCGGCTACGAAAAATCTATTTCAGTCCTCTTCATCATGCAGCCCGAGTCTGCAACTTATGCTTAATTCCCCCTTTAAAAGTTTCTGTCAGGTCTTACACCACGAAATACAGTTTATCTATGCTATAACATCCAGTCTGCAATAATTTATCTTTTGCTTTGGAAGCACCTGTACGTCATCTGTCGTCAGTTCTGGTAGAGGAAAAATTATCCAGGTGCGAATATGGGACTTGACAGGAGAAGATACGCCATCGAATTGCATCATGGGTGCACTCATATCATTTCAGAAATGAAATAAAAGTTATAAGTTTACAGTTAAAGCAGAAGTTACGTGCAAACAGACAAAAGCAAATTCTCGAGTCCAACTTGTAACCAATTTAATTTGTTTCCAGAATGAGATTTTCACTCTGCAGCGGAGTGTGCGCTGATATGAAACTTCCTGGCAGATTAAAACTGTGTGCCCGACCGAGACTCGAACTCGGGACCTTTGCCTTTCGCGGGCAAGTGCTCTACCAACTGGGCTACCGAAGCACGACTCACGCCCGGTACTCACAGATTTACTTCTGCCAGTATCCGTCTCCTACGTTCCAAACTTTACAGAAGCTCTTCTGCGAAACATGTAGAACTAGCACTCCTGAAAGAAAGGATACTGTGGAGACATGGCTTAGCCAGAGCCTGGGGGATGTTTCCAGAATGAGATTTTCACTCTGCAGCGGAGTGTGCGCTGATATGAAACTTCCTATATTTGTTTCCCCTTTGAACAAAGTGGAGGACTGATACAATACTGGACTGACATTTGAGGAGGAAGGTGGTTGAGATTCCCGTCTGTTCACCTACAATTAAGTTTTCCTTGGTTGACCTAAATCACCTAAGGCGAATACCGGGACAACGCCTTTGAAAAGGGTACGGTCGATTCCCTTCTTTATCCTTCATCAATTTGAGTTGGTGCTCCATCTCTAATGACGTCGACAGGACGATAAATCAAAATATTTCGTTCCTTATTTACCGATATTACTTCAGTATGAATTATCGTGGTTGTTGTTATCTGTTACGCTATTTAAATATTTATTTGACAATACGAATTGTACAGATGGACAGTCTGCAATGCGAACAGAGCTTCTTCCGAATACAGAAGTGACGTTTTTACCACTAAGATACCTCGCTCCGTGTTTTGTTTTAATAGCCCTCTAGTTTTACTGATAATCGTTTTATGGAAGTAAGACAAATGGCAGGTAAACTTTAGATGTACTGGGGAAGGACGTCTTAATACCTAAAGATGAAAAAGTGAAGGACAAAAAACTCTGTTGTCCGAGATATATTGAGCACAGCGAAATGAAATGATTTTCATATTTTTGCCGCAGTAAGGTGTTATATTTACACAAAAACGATAAATCGAAATCCTGCATGTGGGAGTGATTCCTAACCGAATTGTCCTTTCAGGTCGAGCTCGTGTGCTTTCTCCCGGGGGCGTTGGTATTGTGTTGCATCCCTGAGCCCTCTTCCATCTTGCGCTGAAAGAGGACGCCCTCCTCAGGAACCCTGTTTACTTAGAGACGAAATGATATTCTCGGATTTCCAGCAGCTTCCTTTAAGCGTTACTATCGGATTTAAATATTGGTTCGGCAGCCTCAGCTCATGTTCCCACGGCAAAGCGCTCAGCTGAATGTCAAACAGGAGCACTAGACTTCTGATGGCTCAATCCAGTTGTGATTATTGACACAGAACTCATTTTTAATGCAGCTGGAAAGGGCATTTTACGAGAGAGACAGGAAGAGAGTGAAGAAAGAGAAGGTTTCGGAAGCTGCACACAAAGGAAGTTATGGTAAAATAATATCAGATTAGCATTTTTATTGAAACTGTGTTCTTTGCCAGCAAAGTTTTCGTGATTGAGATAGCGTTACATTCAGAGAGAAAATATAAAAGAAATGTTGTAAAAAGCAGCGTAAAAAAATAAAATCTTCAGTTACGCCATAAGTTTTATTGAAAACACTGAAAACATACTACAAATCCTGCACAAAACCCCAAAAGATCGTGTCATGAATATTTTGGTAGAATTTGAAATGTGGATTCACACCAAGGATATCCCTACAGTATACTAAATGAGCAAACCGATTTCACGCACTCAACAACTAGCTGTCAAGCTTGAATTTCTACAACTACGAAGTAATAAAATACGTATTATAAGTGCAACAGCAAACTATCAAACAGCTTTAAAACGTCACTAAAAAAAATTATTTCATGCAACTACTACAGACAGTAATAATAGTTTACCCAAAGTCGACATTTGTCCATCTGCAACTTCAGGACGTGCATACAACATCAAATCTAAAAAATAATTTATAAATTATGTATTGCGATTGTTTGAGAACCTAGAAGGAGAGCTTCTGTGAAGTTTGGAAAGTAGGGGACGAGGTACTGGCGGAAGTAAAGCTGTGAGGACCGGGCGAGAGTCGTGCTTGGTAGCTCAGATGGTAGCCGGCACGGTAGCTCAGCGTGTTCGATTAGAGGTCTGCGTGCTCTCTGTAATAAAAAAAAAACTGAGCCAAGGAATCAACGATCAACTTGAACGGATGTCTTGTGACGTCCTCCCAAACCAAACGCAACGAACTATATCGAAAAAATGGTAGAGCACATGCCCGCGAAAGGCAAAGGTCTAGATTTCGAGTCTCAGTCCGGCACACAGTTTTAATCTACCTGGAAGTTTCATATCAGTGCACACTCCGCTGCAGAGTGAAAATCGCACTATGTTTGCACTCTTCCGTTGAACTTCCTTGCAGGACGAAGTACCGTCAGATTTGAATCGCTAATAATTACGAGACTAATAATAAGTAAACAGTGGTTGCGCCCATAGCCTATAAAACATGTATGTACGTGCTTCTAGCCAGTGACGTCATCACTCCAATGTAGGCGTATACTCGTCACTATTAGGAATTAGCTTTGTGTAAATGATATAGCATGGAATCACGTTTCGCTAGGATTTTTGCTTTGGGTGTCGTTGTAAAGAACTTATTATACTATATTCTCTTGAATGTAAGTGAAAATGGGTTTAAATTGGAAATTACAAAATTATGGAATGTGTCTTCTCATATGACTTGAAAATATGCTCGTAATTATACTGGGTTGATACATAAGTTCGTAGCGTTTTCCACGTTAAGTTTAATAAACTCAGCAGATAAAGATAACAGAGACTTTAGTCATCAATAATATATTCTCCTTCAATAGTGACAACAGTCTGCCAACGCTGGGGTAACTGCTAGGTTCCGCGATTGTAGAAATCACGTGGTTTCAGACGAAGGGCTCGGGCCACGTTCACAGGGCATTTTCATTAGGAAAGGAAGTTCCTTGAAGATTGTTCGATAGAAAGCGGAAAAGATGAAAATCTGAGGGTGCAAGATCAGATGAATAAGGTGGGTGCGGAATGACTTCCCAACCCGAGTCCTGTATAGTGTTTTTAAACAGTCTAGCAGAATGCAGGCGAGTGTTAGCGTGGAGTAGCATCATTTCACGCAGTCTTCCTGGTCGTTGTTCTTGGACTGCGTCTGCAAGACGTCTCCGTTGTTGACAATAAATGTGCAGTGCAGCAGTGAAGGTTACACCTCATAGAAGCAATTTGTAGTAAACTACACCATCGCTGTTCCATCGGATGTACAACATTATTTTTTGTGGATGCTCGCAGGTCTTTGTATGGGTTGGTTCAAATGGCTCTGAGCACTATGGGACTTAACATCTGAGGTCATCAGTCCCCTAGAATTTAGAACTACTTAAACCTAACTAACCTAAGGACACCACACACATCCATGCCCGAGGCAGGATTCGAACCTGCGACCGTAGCAGTCGCGCGGTTCCGGACTGAAACTCCTAGAACCGTCGGGCACCGCTGCGGGCCTTTGTACGGGGAGTAGCTGCTATGTTGGGGCTCAGTCATTCCTTCCCTTTCCTTATGTTAGCATAAAGACACCATTCCTCGTCACCAGTAACGATACAGTGTCGGAATGGTTGGTGTTGTTCACCAGCTAGTTGGTGATGATCAAGCAGAGATGCACATACGGCCACCAGAAGATTTTTGTGATTTTGGTTTAGAGCATGTGGTATCCGTATACACGATTTTTGACCCTTCCCCACTGCAAACAAACGTCGGACGACGATGGAATGATCACAGTTCATTACATTTGCCAGTTCTCGAGTACACTGACGTGCATCATTGTGAACTAACGCGTTAAAGCGATCTTCATCAAACTTCGAAGGTCTTTCTGAACGTGGAGAGTCACTAATGTCAAAACGATCCTCCTTAAAACGAGAAAACCACTTTCTTGTTCTACTCTGTCCAGTGACGTTATCCCCATACAAGGCGCAAACGTTTTAGGCTGCCTCCGCTGCTGTCACCCTTCTATTCTACTCAAACAGAAGCATATGCCAGAAATATTCCGATTATTCCACTTGGTATTCCATTTTGTAGCATCCACAGCTGCAAAATACTAACGCGAATTCTTTACAGACGAATGGAAAAACTGGTAGAAGCCGACCTCGGGGAGGATCAGTTTGGATTCCGTAGAAATGTTGGAACACGTGAGGCAAGGCAATGGTAAGGAAAGCGTTTCTGAAGAAGAGAAATTTGTTAACATCGAGTATAGATTTAAGTGTCAGGAAGTCGTTTCTGAAAGTATTTGTATGGAGTGTAGCCATGTATGGAAGTGAAACACGGACGATAAATAGTTTGGACAAGAAGAGAATAGGTTTCGAAATGTGGTGCTACAGAAGAATGCTGAAGATTAGATGGGTAGATCACATAACTAATGAGTAGGTATTGAATAGAATTGGGGAGAAGAGGAGTTTGTGGCACAACTTGACAAGAAGAAGGGGCCGATTGGTAGGACATGTTCTGAGGCATCACAAATTTAGCAAAAAATGGCTCTGAGCACTATGGGACTTAGCATCTGAGGTCATCAGTCCCCTAGAACTTAGAACTATTTAAACCTAACTAACCTAAGGACATCACTCACATGCACGCCCGAGGCAGGTTTCGAACCTGCGACCGTAGCGGTCGCGCGGCTCTAGACTGTAGCACCTAGAACCGCTCGGTCACTCCGGCCGGCCAAATTTAGAATTGGAAGGTAGCGTGGAGGGTAAAAATCGTAGAGGGAGACCAAGAGATTGATACACTAAGCAGATTCATAAGGATGTAGGTTACAGTAAGTACTGGGAGATGAAGAAGATTGCACAGGATAGAGTAGCATGGAAAGCTCCATCAAACCAGTCTCAGGACTGAGGACCACAACAACAACAACAGCTCCACTCACCTGCCAATGACAAAATGACACATGTAAACTCAAACAGCAACAGTGAACTACAAATAAAAAATGACAATCGATAAATCAACCCATAGCAACCGGAATACCACCACGCTAAACAAAACTCTACGGAGTCATGACTGAACAAAACAGGAAACGCTAGTCAGAGGAAAGCTCACATCGAAAGCAATACTAAAAAGACTAGAAGTCCAGTGCCGAGGGAATGCCAAAGATAAGCAGCGTCGAAAAGGAAAAGCGATTGTGGCAAACAGCCGCTAGCGTTAGTCCAAACTAGTGATTCGTCTATTCTGTAACCGTTTTCCACTCTTTGTAACAAAATGATTGCAGTTCCTGTGTTGTTCTGATTTACGATGCAAAGTTCCTTTGGACATGCATGCACGTCCAAAGAAACAGGCACTGCGGAGAATACAGCCGTTACGAAATACATTAACTGGATTCGAAATTGCGAATACTGACAACCATCAGCTGTAGAATGGGATGACGATATTGAGAATTTGTGCTGGACAGCGACTCGAACCCGGATTTCCCGCTTCTCGCGACCAGTTGCCTTACCATTAGGCTATCCGAACACGTCTCACGGCTAGATCCAAACTTCCGTATGTCGTCAACTATGGATCCACAAACTGTAGCCGTACGTCCGTTATGTATATTCCCGTACAGGTAAGGCATATTGCTTGAAAGTCGCTTGCCCGGTGTCGGAGGATAAATACGATATTGCGGTGCCTGTGTTGTTCTGAATTACGATGTCCAAGGGAACTTTGCATCGTAATTCAGAATAACACAGGCACTGCAACACTGTATTTAGCCAGTGACAACGGACAAGCGACTTTCAAGTAAAATGTCCCACCTGTACTGGAATACACACAATGGATGTACGAGTATAGGTTGTAGACACATCGTTGACGACATATGGAAGTTTGGCCTTGAGTCGCGCTCGGACAGCAAAAAGTAAGATGACCGGTCACTAGAAGCGGGAAATCCGAGTTTGATTCCCGGTCCGGCACAAATTTTCCTTTTCATCATTCCATTCTACAGCTGATGGTTGTCCATAATCGCAATTGTGAATACGTTTAATGCACACCTTGTCACCGTCGTATTAAGGGACCGATAGTCAAACGACACATTAATACGAAAATCTCCTATGATTTAATCTAGAGGTTTTGACGAAAAATCTATATCGCGGACCCGAACTGCGCACGCAGAATTTTTTTCTCAAGTGCTTCAGATTTCATGTTGTTGAAACTGTCTAGCTCTCATTTGGTTTCCTTAATGGTGTCACGTTCTTCTTTTCTAGTTTCTCACGTTTTTTTATCTCAGGAAGCGAAGAAACTGGTGTTCTTTGTCGCCAAGGGTAGCTTGTTGAGAGCCACTAAGAAAGACGAATCGTCGGGCGCTGGGAACACGGCGGGTGCTAGGTGAAGCGACTGCCTCGTCAGACTGACGGGTTGCCTGCGGCGCCAGAGACTTCTTGTATCAAGGAGTCGCCTTTAAGACGCCTCAGTCTCTACAAAAGCGCTTCTGATCAATTTTCCAGCGTCTGGAGACGACAGGGGATGAAAGGGGAGAATAAGGAAAGACGACGTAATTGTTCTCGCTACAGCCTCGTGTCTTTTGTGGAGAAGTGCCACTGCAGATTGTTTTTCGTCTCCATAAACGGTGGCTCGTTTAAAGGAAGAAGGGAACCGGTTACAAATTACAACCTCTGGCGATTATTAACGACTTCTCCGGAACTCCCTCCAGAATGGAGCATTTTTTTAATAGAAAGGCACGCCCTTACAGAAAAGACGGTGAAGCAAAAATATGTCCTTCCTCGTTACAAACTACCCAATCACTTCTAAGATAAGGTGAAAACTTCCGTCCTGGCTCTGAACGATTGTGACTTCTAGGTAAACATACACCTATTTCTAGCTCTAGTCCTCAGTGTTGTTTCAATTGGTAAAATGCAAACCCAAAATGTGATTCTAAAATATTTAAATATAAGTGAGAAATATACCCTTTCAGTCGACTTAAAACGCTTTTCTGCCACAAGCTTGTTTACATATGGGGATAAGAATGGGTCCGAAACTGCCAGGTGTGGTGGTTAAGGGATATTTTCCAACAATTCGTACTTTAAATACACTACGTAATCAAATGTATCCGCCAAAAACATGCGTTTTTCATATTAGGTGCATTGCTCTACCACCTACTGCCAGGTACGCCATATCAGCGACCTCAGCAGTCATTAGACATAGTGAGAGAGCAGAATGGGCCGCTCCGCGAAGCTCAGGGACTTCGAATGTGGTTGAGTGATTAGGTGTCGCTTGTATCATACGTCTCTACGCGAGATTTCCACACTCTTAAACATCCCTAGGTCCACTGTTTCCGATGTGATAGCGAAGTGGAAACGTGAAAGGACACGTACAGCACTAAAGCGTTCTGGCCGACCTCGTCTGTTGACTGGCAGAGACCGCCGACAGTTGGACATTGTCGTAAAGTGTAATAGACAGACCTCTATCCAGACGATCACACAGGAATTCCAGACTGCATCAGAATCGACTACAAGTGCTATGACAGTTAGGCAGGAGGTGAGAAAATTTGGATTTCATGGTCGAGAGGCTGCTCATAAGCCACACATGACGCCGGTTAATGCCAAACGACACCTCGCTTGGCGCAAAGAGCGTAAGCATTGGACGATTGAACAGTGGAAAAACGTTGTTTGGAGTGCGAATCATGGTACAAAATGTGGCGATTCGATGTCAGGTTGTGGGTATAGCGAATGCCCGGTGAACATCATCTGCCAGCGTGTGTAGCGCCGACAGTAAAATTCGGAGGCGGTGGTGTTATGGTGTGGTCGTGTTTTTCATGGAGAGGGCATGCACTCCTTCTTGTTTTGCGTGGCACTATCACAGCACAGGCGTACATTGATGTTTTAAGCACCTTCTCGCTTCCCACTGTTGTAGAGCAATTCGGGGACGGCGATTGCATCTTTCAACACTATCGAGCACCTGTTCAATATACACGGCCTGTGGCGGAGCGGTTAACGATAATAACATTCCTGTAATGGACTGGTCTGCACAGAGTCATGACCTAAATGCTAGAGAACAGCTTCGATACCTTTTTGGAGCGCCGAATTCGTGCCAGGCCTCACAGACCGGCATCGATATCTCTCCTCAGTGCAGCTCTCCGTGAAGAATTGGTTGTCATTCCCCAAGAAACCTTTCAGCTTATGACTGAACGTATGCCTGCGAGAGTGGAAGCTGTCATCAAGCCTAAAGGTGGGCCAACACCACATTGAACTCCAGCATTACTGATGGAGGGCGCAACGAAATTGTAAGTCATTTTCAATATGGTGTCCGGATACTTTTGATCACATAGTGTAACTTACGTTTACCGTCGCCAAAGACCTATTCCGGAATGATCAACTGTCCTCCAGTATTTTTTTGTTTGAATCAAAGCATCTGCTTGACCATAATGGAAATGGCGGTGAACGAAACGTATATGCTCAATACATGTTGTCTCGAACCTACGACACTTGTAAAACTTTACCAACTCGCTGATATGGCGCCACCAGGTATTCGCAGTGAAGTAGCAACCGGCGCGGAAAGTAGAAATCAGGCTCATTAGGTAAATCATCCACTACGTGGCCACGTTCCAGCAGACCCAAAGCTGAATTCCAGAATAAGTTTCTTCAAGACAACTTTAGTGTCGTAAACGACAGCAACTACAGAAAGAAAACGGCTGTGGATCTCTCGACTTGAGAAAAACTCTATGTGGCCTATCGAGCGGCTAACAGCTCCCATCTAAGCATGAGCAGAACTGGATCACTTGGAGGTCACTCATTTTTCTTCCCTCTGGAGTTAGAAGATGCAGGAATAGCCCGCAGAAATAACACCTCCTTATGGATACGACCAACTGTGACTCCACCACAGACCATGGAGCACCTACTGGATTGTCAACTGCATCTTGCACGGAAGGAAATGTTCTGCTCGCGATACTGGGTGCTATTAAAATTGTATGATTTTGTTCCTGAGCGCTTTTGCTTGTTAATTTTTTCTTTGATTTCTTTGTTGTAGTAATTGCTATATATTGTATTTGCTTTCTGACTCGAATAATAAATAAGGCATCTTGTATCACAAGTTTTCATCCAGTTGGTCCAGAAGACTTGTGTAGTTTCCATCCCGTATTGTTTTACTTTTTGCTAACTAATTAATAGGCATAGACGTTTTCTCACAAGGAAAACACAATTGTACCTACGTACCATCTATACTGAAATCACTGCACAGTATGAGATGGATTCGTTTTTATACAGCACAAATATTCCTGGGTAATTGGTTTTCTCTTCTGATTTTGGTCAGTGTTTGACAAATGCAGCACCAAAATCTACAAACCTTTCTCATAGTTAATTATTCAGATAAAGCATACCATAATCATTCTTCTGTTTATACAGGTTCAATTACCGTTCGCTTAATGCTTTGTACGTAAAACAAACGTTATTATCGTTCTACGTCTTTGTTCTTCTGTCTACATATTTATTTCTCAACATAGTCACCCTTATGACGAACACATTTCTCTCAATGAGAGACCAATTTGCTCATACCGTCACTACACAATGTTTGACTTTGTTGACGTAGCCACAGCCTCAACTCTGCTTGCACAGCTTCATCACCATCAAAGTGAAGTCCTCGAATTCCTTTTTAACTTTTGGAAACAGATGAAAATCGGATGGGGCCAAGGCGGGATTGTATGGGAGATGATCAGATGGCAGTGAACCCAAAGCGCTGTACTGTTGCAGATGTTACAGCGCTCGTGTCTGGTCTCGCATAGTCATGCTGAAGGAGAGTATGCTTCACGTGTGAACGAAACTCTTCGAATTCGAAACTAGATTAGAGCACACTGTTTGTCACGCACCGATATACGAGGGCTGTTCAATAAGTAATGCAACCCATATTTAGTTCTCGGCCATTTTCTCGCTTCAGCCCCTATAGTTTCATGAAGTTCCGATGGATGGCGGCGCTATACACAACCTTCAGAATGGCGCCTGTAACAGAGACGCGTTTCAGCCAGGGAGTTGTCATTGAGTTTGTTTTGGCGGAAAACCAGAGAATCACAGATAATTATAGAGGTCTTCAAAATGTTTACGTAGACCTGGAAGTGAACAAAACCACGGTGAGTTGTTGGAGGACGTGTCAGCCACCGTCGCAACGGTGTCACTGCGAACCCGACCGATCTCCCGTGTGCCGGTCCGCCACACACAGCTATGACTGCTGCAGTGTTGGAACGTGCGAACACTTTCATTCGAGGTAATCATCGGATCACCACCGATCACCTTATTGCACAGTTGTACATCTGTGTTGATAGCACTGATACATTCGTCCACCAAGTGCGGTACTGAAGGGTGTGTGCCCGCCGGGTTCTTCGCCGCTTAACGGAAGACCATAAAAAGCAACGAAGAACCATCTGTGACGAATTTTTGCTCCTTACGTGGCTGATCGAGACAATTTTTTTGTCAAACATCGTCACAGGCGATGAAGCATGGATTCATCGCTTCGAACTGTAAGCAAAACGGCAATCCATATAGTGACACCATACCACCTCTAACCTGAAGAAAAAGTTGAGAGTCCCACCTTCAGCCGGTAAAGTTATGGCGATACAGTAAATGTATTCGCAATTGCGAATGGAGTAACTAAAATGAAAATTTTTGCCGGATCGGAATTCCAACCCGCTTTCCCGTTAGCGCGAGCGGTCGCTCTTACCATTTGGCTATTCGAGCAAGACTAGACCCAAACTTCCATATGTCGTAAGCCATGTGTCTGCAACCTGTACTCGTACATCCTGTACATGTGAGATATTTTACTTGGATGTAGCTTGCCCGGTGTCGGCCGATAAATACGACATTGCAGTGCCTGTGTTATTCTGAATAACGATGCAATGACTTTGCACCGTAGTTCAGAATAACGCAGGCACTGCAATATCGTATAGTCTGGGAGTCTGAAGGGTTTATTCTCTTTGATGTCCTCCTTCATGACGCAACGATCAACTCTGAAGTGTGTTGTGCTACTCTCTGAAAATTGAAGTCCAGTAGAGTGGTACCATGTGGGCATATAACCCCCCCCCCCCCCTTCCCTACGCTCCCCAGTAAGTTGGCGCAAGGCCGTCGCATTAAACTGGGATTATGTTGAAAAATAGGTTTTTGTAGCCAAAAGAGTGGAAAATAATATCGTGTATTGCAATCATGATTAAAACCAACCTGCCTTCTGAAAAAAAAAGTGTTGACTTATTTACTAATGCCTCTCGTAGTTACACATCGCCATGTTACACACTAGAATGCAGAGACCACTAGCAGCAGACTGCTGAAAATATGCAGACATAAACAATAATGATGTGCAATATTAATAAAGTTTGTTTTATGTGACTGGATTTGTGATTTCCTGTCAGATAGGTCACAGTTTGTGGTAACCGATGGAAAGACATCGAGTAAAACAGAAGTGATTTCTGGCGTACCCCAAGGTAGTGTTATAGGCCCTTTGCTGTTCCTTATTTATATAAACGATTTGGGAGACAATCTGAGCAGCCGTCTTCGGTTGTTTGCAGATGACGTTGTCGTTTATCGACTAATAAAGTCATCAGAAGACGATTTAGAAAAAATATCTGAATGGTGCAAAAAGTGGCAGTTGACCTTAAATAACGAAAAGTGTGAGGTCATCCATATGAGTGCTAAAAGGAACTCGTTATACTTCAGTTACACGATAAATCAGTTTAATTTAAAAGCCGTAAATTAAACTAAATACCTGGGTATTACAATTACGAACAACTTAAATTGGAAGGAACACATAGAAAATCTTGTGGGGAAGGCTAACCAAAGACTGCGTTTTATTGGCATGACACTTAGAAAATGTAACAGCCCTACTAAGGAGACTGCCTACATTACGGTTGTCCGTCCTCTTTTAGAATACTGCTGCGTGGTGTGGGATCCTTACCAGATAGGACTGACGGATTACATCGAAATAGTGCAAAGAAAGGCAGCATGTTTTGTATTATCGCGAAATATGGGAGAGAGTGTCACAGAAATGATACAGGATTTGGGCTGGAAATCGTTAAAAGAAAGGCGTTTCTCGTTGCGACGGAATCTTCTCACGAATTTCTGATCATCAACTTTCCCCTCCGAATGCGAAAATATTTTGTTGGCAGCGACCTATATAGGGAGGAACAATCACCACGATAAAATAAGGGAAATCAGAGCTCGTACGGAAAGACATAGGTGTTCATTCTTTCCGCTCGCTATACGAGATTGGAATGATAGAAAATTGTGAAGGTGGTTCGATGAACCCTCTGTCACGCAATTAAATGTGATTTGCCGAGTATCCACGTAGATGTACATGTAGAAATGTTCTTTTGACCTAGGGAACTGGGTTGCAAGTCAGGACTATAGGGTGGGTGGCTGACCATGTTCCACTGAAACTGTTGCAGGACAGCAACGGTTTGCTGAGCGATGTGTGGGCGAGCGTTGTCATGGAGAATGTGTACGCCCTTGCTCAACATTTCTCTTCTCCGGTTCTGAATTGCGCCTTTGAGTTTTCTCAGAGTCTCACAATACCTGTCAGCGTTAATTGTGGTCCCAGCGATTCAGTTCCGACGACGCGGTGAAGGAAGAGGTTCATGACTTTCTGAACAGCATGGCGGCGAGCTGGTATGACATGGGCATACAGAAACTGCCACAGCGTCTACAAAAATCCATCGACAGAAATGGTGATTCTGTCGAAAAATAGCTAAATGTTCAAGCTGTAAACTGATGAAAACCATTGTAGAAATAAACAGGTCTATGTACTTATAAAAAATAGCAGACCATACTTTTGGGATTATCCTCGTATATAAAATACAAGGCTCAAAACTGCAAAACTGTCGAAAGTTCTTCTCATATACCATGGGAATTTTTGTAATTGACAGCTACAGATATTGCACATTTTACGCTCTTTGAGTGCCTAAGTTTTTCTCTGAAGATGTTAACACACGCTCCGCGCGGGATTAGCCGTGCGGTCTTAGGCGCTGCAGTAATGCATTGTGCGGCTGGTCCCGGCGGAGGTTCGAGTCCTCCCTCGGGCATGCGTGTGTGTTTGTCGCTAGGATAATTTAAGTTAAGTAGTGTGTAAGCTTAGAGACTGATGACCTTAGCGGTTAAGTCCCATAAGATTTAACACACATTTTACCATTTTTTGCTAACACACGCGCAAAGGGTTCTCTCTCACATTCCTTCAACAATACTTAGACAAAGACAAAGTTTTTATCAATTACGTCGACGGGTGAGGTAGTCTGGTGGTGAAGAGCATGCCTGGAAACTGAGATGGCGCGGGATCGAATCCCGGTCGGACAGTGCCAGTTTCCCTGCTGGCTTTTTGTCAAGCCTCCGTTTCTCAACAATGTGAGGAGTTGCCACGAACGATACGTAATTCGGATTGCAATACACAGCTGTAAGTCGCTTTTCCTCGGCTGGAATAGATTAGTTACACACAAATCCCGAAGTGGCATCCAACAGGCAGATTTGTAAAAGGTCATATAGGCACACGAAAAAATAATTAACATCGCTATAAGTATATAGGGTATGTAATATATGGGAACCGTTTGTGAACGTCAACAGAAAATACAGGGTGACACAGAAAAACTGGAACATTTCCACAAGGAAAGAAATTGCATTCATAGTAACCGAAACGACTTTGCAATTTATGAAATATTGATGCCATGTATCATTTTTTTAATTACGTCCTTTAGATGACGTCTTCCTGTACGAATACATTCGTGAAATGTGTTGTTGAGATTCCTTATTGACCGCTGCAACATCTCAGTTGGGATGCCGTGAATTGATCCCGAATTCTCTGTTTTAACTCATCCAGCGTTCTTGGTCGAGTCGTGTAGATTTTGCTCTTGAGGTAGCCCCACAAAAAAAAGCCGGATAAATCTGGCGATCTAGGGGGCCAATTTCGCACATATGCCATTGACTGCCGTGCAGTGTGTGATGTCGCTCCGTTCTCTTGAAACCAGGATTCTTGAACGTTTGGAAATTTGTTCAATGCAGGTGTAACGAAAGTTCGTAATATCTCCACTTAACGAACGGTATTGACAGTTATTGTGTTTCCCGGTCCGATAATCCCATGTTATAAAACACCACATCATACTGTCACTTTACTAGCGTGTAAAGGGCGCACATGAACGTCATTAGGATTTGTGTTTGCCCAGTAACGGTAGTTCTGTTTATTCACATAACCTGTGAGATGAAAATGTGCCTCATCTGACATCCACAATTGGTTTAGAAATTCATCGTCATTGTTTATTTTTGTTATCATTCATTGACAGAATCCTAAACGTAACCGGTAGTCTTTGTCCTTCCATTGTTGCATAATCTGTAGTTTGTGCGGATTAAAGTTTAAATCAAGATGATGAATTCTGCGAACACTCTCCCGGGACATTCCAACCACTGCTGCTTGCTTGCGAGTTTAATGCCGTGGGCTCCGTAAGACAGACTCGCCTACAACATCAATGTTCGCTGGAGAACGCACATTTCTTGATATTCCTGTTGGTTTCTTCTTGAGGGCAGATCCAGTTAAAAGTAATTAATCCAATATTTTATCGCGTGTTTCGACGGAACGGCATCATGACATCCTAAATTATAAAAACATCGAAACTCCCTCTGCACCGCTACCAAACTATCATTGTCTTTATAAAACATTTTTATGGCTAACGCACGCTGTTGTCCATTCCATTGATCCATTATTACTGAAATGGCGGACTGTTTACTCGTTAACTGTCACGCATCCGCAGCGATGCCACCTGCCCATGGCTGCCATTACTCACTTAAAACATTCCCGTTATTCTGCATCGCCTTGTATTAAAAAATGAAGTGGGTTCACCCCAGTTGACCATGAAAAAATGTGAAGTATTACCAAACGTTTTCCACGAAGAAAGTTAGAACAACTTCCTTAAAAAAATTCCTGGTTCAGTTTATCAAATGAGGTACTACAGTAAATTCAATAATGTGGAGTGAAATGTGAAAAGCCATGAACATCATGTGAAAATTTTTGAGTTCCAGTCTGGTACTGCCGCCGTACAACAGTCGTCGACACAATACGACGAAACTTCGAGACATCGTGGCTAGTTTAATATGGGAGTTGTCCGACTCTTCCCACACACCCCTCATTTGGTTCCTAGTTACTACCCCGTCTAACCTAGGAAAGTACGATTAGACTGCACGTTCTTGTAGGGAAAACTGAAGACGTATGGGAGACGAAACTGAAAAACACCCACAAACCTATGTCGACGAACCACTGTATCAGGGCAATTCTGACTCGTTCTGGTAGCTACATAATCAATACAGCCAGACAACCGGCTGCCTCAGGGATACCGACAACGGAATAGTCACAAACTAATCACACACAATAAATTACACTACAGCGCCATCTATCACAAAGCCAAAAAATGTGGTCTAACTAAAACATTTCATATTTCTTTACGTACTACACGAATATGTAATTAAAAAATGGAGGTTCCTATTTAAAAAAACGCAGTTGATATTCGTTTGACTTATGGCAGCGCCATCTAGCGGGCCAACCATAGCGCCATCTGGTTTCCCCCTCCAAGCTAGGCGAGTTTCGTTCTTTGTAGTGTTTTCGTTTCATGCTTATTTCGTGAGATATAAGGCTTGGTTACTATCAATGGACCACCCTGTATCTATACATATATAATATGTGTGCGAAATAGTATCTATGTATTTGATCATACCCTGACGTAACACATAG
Source organism: Schistocerca gregaria (assembly GCF_023897955.1). NCBI lineage: Eukaryota > Metazoa > Arthropoda > Insecta > Orthoptera > Acrididae > Schistocerca > Schistocerca gregaria. The sequence continues at coordinate 129,264,718 of NC_064931.1, read as the reverse complement.
GCTACCTATATATCGGAGTGTGGGTTGAGGAGAAAAAGAAGTGTAGCAAATAACGCGCGAATACCCATGCCTTACTTATCCAGTACTTGAGAATGAGAGCTCCTTGTGACTTGCAACAAACTTTACACATAATTTCAAACCTTTATGAAAGTTATTCTCGTTGACAAACCCCCCCCCCCCCATGAAAGTGAAAAAGTTTATCGCTTACTACATCGCTGTTCATGCAACAAAACTGACACATAGTTCAATAGATATGTCATAAACACTGAGATGCGTGAAAACTGCCATGAATCACGTATGTCGCTGAATGTACCTACAAAAGTATATCATTGTACTACACATAGTTCAGAAGATGAAACACCATAACCATTGAGCGGCGTTGAAATGAAACTGCAGGGGGAAGTTCGCAAGAGATACAGGTGAAATATGTGAACAAATGGGTGTCAATGTGTTGAATGTTTAAATGTGTGTGAGACACATTTGACATGTGCGTACACAGGCAAAGCCAAGGGTAAAAAGCTCATTGTAAATCCCTGGAACGATTTCAACCAAGTTTAGTAGGCGCATTAGTTACGAACTAGGAAAAAATACTCTGGTCGTAAGAACCACCAGCCTCCTATTAAGGTAGGGGTGATAACGTGGGGAGATGGACAGACAGTGGGGCAGGAGGTAATCGAGAGAGAGTGAGTGGTGGGGGCGATGGACAGAGGGGAAAGGGGGGAGGGGATGGAAGAGATGGACTGATAGAAGATTGGAATAAATACATATCAGGGCAACGACAGGTCCTCAGATATCTCTACATATACACAGAGAACAACATGTCTCGTAACGTTATTTACGTAGCCGAAGCAGTAGATCTCTGGCTCACCATACGCACCGAGACGATTGTGATCAACCCCATGCAAAGCATGGTGCAAACACACGAGAAATTATTTACTCCCTTTTCTGGGACATTCTGTACTGTTTGCAGTACAAGTCCGCTAACAGCTCTACCACCCACTCAAAACCGAGCGAGGTGGCGCAGTGGTTAGACACTGAACTCGCATTCGGGAGGACGACGGTTCAATCCCGCGTCCGGCCATCCTGATTTAGGTTTTCCGTGATTTCCCTAAATCGCTCCAGGCAAATGCCGGGATGGTTCCTTTCAAAGGGCACGGCCGACTTTCTTCCCCGTCCTTCCCTAACCCGATGAGACCGATGACCTCGCTGTCTGGTCTCCTTCCCCGAAACAACCAACCCACTCAAACTGTCGTACAGATGTCTTCCCTCCGGTTCGCCCTGGCACTGTTTTCCTTCCGTCCTATATCCCACAAATGTTTTTGTGTATTATCTCGCAGATGTAACCACAGCAATGGGCAATAGCAAACAGATATGGCGGCATCACTGCAGACACACAGCCTGTGATTTCCCGATAGCAATGCTAACCACCATCGAAGAGGTGACAAAAGAATTTTTTGTTACGATCACCTGCAGGTCATCTAGCGCCTCTTCCCAAATACGAAATGACGAAGAGCGTCAGAACTGACGGAACATGGTTGAGGTTAATGGCGGCAAAGTTCTACGACGAAGGTGTACAGGAGCTCATCTACTGTTTCGAGAAGTGCCGTAATGCAGCAGCAACTTACGATAAGGGCTAGCTTCGGCGTTTAGCTATAAAATGTGTTCAGCAAAATCCGTTAGTGTTCTTAATAGCCAATTGGAAGTTCGTTACTTTAGGAATCGTCCTCATGTATCCAGTGCTGAGCAACAGAGTGAAGAGTCACAGCGGTTAAGACGCTGGACTCACATGCAGAAATAACGAGATGTAAATCCCGGTTTTGGGCATTCCTTCATCTCGGTTTAGGGTTTCCAAGGATTTATTAAATTATTTCAGGCCAACATCGGGGCGATTCAACTGACCACGGTTGATTCCTTCCACTGTTGCCTCTATAGAGCTACAACTGTAATGATGTCAATAGAGGCACGATGGTATTCTCTGATCTTGTTTGTATTCGTACTGCACTTAGTGACAAGAGAGCGGTGTTGTAAAGCTAGTACCATCCAGCTCGTTATTTGCATTGTAGGTTCTTATTGTTGCATTTACTAGATATGCAAGTATTTTGAGTAAGCAACTGCAATGTTCATATCGATTTCTGTCCATAGGCGAAAATCGTGTTCATGGAGGTTAACGTACGCATTAAACTAATGAAACACCATAAACGCTTTTTTTTTCACCACTCGACATCCTGCAAAAGTGTGGATATTAGCCAAGGGCATTAGCGTCCAATCTTGTGACTGTGGGCTCTTCACTGCCAACTTTCCTCCCCTTGCCGGAAATGAAAATTCTTCCCCTCGCAACAAATCGATTTCCATGCCGAGGGGTGACTACCATCTCATTATCTTTTCCTTTTTTGCAGCGAGGCAGAAATGTGTATCCTATCTACGTAACAGGAACGCCTAATTAATTTCGTAAGAATGTGTTTTTTAGTTGTCGTAGCGATGTAGTAGTGTCTAGAGCTGCTTGACAAGACGAATGCTGTTCGCAGCAACCTTCGACTCTCATATTTCGTATATATTAGAGGATGCTGTGATACAGCAGCAAGATATGCATTTGGAAGCATTTCATTTAGACAACTGTCCCTATGTGATTCAGGATGAAGTAATGAGACGCTTCGAAATCGAGCGGAAATAAAGAAAATCTCCTCTGTGGAAATCAAAATAGGTTTTGAAAACAACTATCGTATCAAACACAACTCTCTCTGATTGTCCACGTGATCCAGAAGGCCGTAGATACAAGCGTCCATGCAGATGCCGTGTTCCTTGACTACCGGAAGGCGTTCGACACAGTTCCGTACTGCCAACTAATGAACAAAATACAAGCGCACGGAATATCAAACCAGCTGTGTGACTCGATTGAAGTGTTTCCAGCAAACAGAACACAACATGTCATTCTTTACGAGGAGAAGTCTTCAGAAGTAAAAGTAACTTCGGGAAAACCCAAAGCGAGTCATAAGACCATTAATTTTCGCAATAACTACAAATAGCATATTAGACAACATCCGAAGTTCGATGAGGCTTTTGGCAGATGTTGCTGCTGTATACAGAGACGTTGAAAGGCTAGAAAAATATAGCGAAATCCAGGAAGGCCTGCAGAAGATCGACAGGTTGGCAAAGCTTTAGGTGACAGAATAGGTGGGGGTGGTGGGATCACTCGTGGGAAAATTCCTGCAGTAGTGGGTGTTAGAGCTGCACCTTTTATTTAGATTGAAGTCAGCTGATAGGTATTCCTGCTTAAGGGAAGTCTCTCTAACAAAGGAACCACTTTTGACAAAGCTTAGGTATCCGAGTAATGAGGGAATTAGTATATTTCATCAAAATATACAAGTTATTAGAGATAAAGTTAGTGAACTGCTTATAGATGTTCACTCTGAAATTATTGGTATATCTGAACACTTCTTAAATAAGGAGATAATTCAGAAGCTTCCTTTACCAGGATACAGGTTGGCTGGCAGCTTTTCTAGGAGCTCTTTGCGGTGAGGGGGAGTAGCCATGTATATGAAAAACGGTATCCTATTTGAGTCAATTGATGTTTCAAAGTACTGCACTGAAAAGATGTTTGAATGTTGTGCATGTGTGGTTAAATTTAATGAAGCTAAACTTCTAACTGTTGTTATTTATAGATCCCCAGACTCAGATTTCACAAAATTTTTGCTAAAGCTAGAGGAGGTTCTTGGTTCACTTTATAGGAAATACAAAAAGTTAGTTATATGTGGTGACTTCAATATTAATTGTATAACTGATTGTGCAAGGAAAACGATGCTGGTAGACCTCCTTAATTCATATAATCTTATGCAAACCGTATTCTTTCCAACGAGAGTGCAAGGGAACAGTAGAACAACCATAGACAACATTTTTGTTCATTCCTCATTACTAGAAGGGCATTCTGTTAGCAAAAAGGTGAATGGCCTTTCAGGCCATGTTGGACAAATTTTGACTCTAAAAGATTTTTGTGCTGGAACACATGTTAAATATAGTTATCAACTGTTTAGGAAAGCTGATCCAGTTGCTGTAGAAACCTTTGTAAAACTTATCAAGGAACAAGAGTGGCAAGATATTTATAGTGCTGATACAGTAGACGATAAATATAATGCTTTTCACAACTCTTTTCTCGTGCTCTTTGAAAGTTGCTTTCCGTTAGAAGGTTCAAAACAGGGTACTAGCACAAACAGGCAGCCTGGGTGGCTAACTAGAGGGATAAGAATATCTTGTAGAACAAAGTAACAATTATATCAAAACGTTAGAAACAGGCAAAATCTAAATGCAGCAGCTCATTACAAACAGTATTGTAAGGTGCTTAAAAATATTATTAGGAAGGCAAAAAGTGTGTGGTATGCAGATAGAATAGCTAAGTCTCAGGATAAAATTAAAACCATATGGTCAGTCGTAAAGGAAGTGGCTGGTCTGCAAAGACAGGTACATGATATAGAATCAGTGTGTAGTGGGAATGTCCGCGTTACTGATAAGTCGCATATATGTACAGTATTTAATAATCACTTTCTGAATATAGCAGGTGAACTAAATAGAAACCTAGTCCCAACAGGGAATCATATAGCGCTCTTAGAAAAAAGTGTTCCGAGACTACTACCTGAAATGCTCCTCCATGATACAGGAGGGAGACTGAGTTAAGAATTAAATCACTAAAGACCAAGAACTCTCATGGCTATGACAGGGTATCTAGCGGAATACTGAAGTATTGTTCTATGTATGTTAGCCCAGTACTTAGCCATATCTGTAACTTTTCCTTTAGGAGTGGTCGGTTTCCTGACCGATTAAAGTACTCGGTAGTGAAGCCACTTTATGAAAAGGGAGACAGGGGTAATGTTGACAATTTTAGACCTATTTCTATGCCATCGGTGTTTGCTAAAGTTATCGAGAAGGTTGTATATACAAGGTTACTGGAGCATTTAAATTCACATAATTTGCTGTCAAATGTACAGTTTGGTTTTAGAAGTGGTCTAACAAATGAAAATGCTATATTCTCTTTTCTCTGTGAGGCTTTGGACGGATTAAATGAAAGGTTGCGAACGCTTGGTGTTTTCTTTGATTTAACGAAGGCTTTTGACTGTGTTGACCACAAAATATTACTGCAGAAGTGGAACCATTATGGAGTAAGGGGAGTAGCTTACAAATGGTTCGCCTCTTACTTTAAGAACAGAAAGCAGAATGTAATTTTCCGCAATATTAAGAGTGGTATTGATGTTCAGTCCCAATGGGGCACGGTTAAGTGGGGCATTCCCCAAGGGTCGGTGCTGGGGCCACTGCTGTTTCTTATTTATATAAATGATATGCCTTCTACTATTACAGTTGATTCAAAAATATTTCTGTTTGCTGACGACACCAGCTTGGTAGTGAAGGATCTTGTGTGTAATATTGAAACAGTATCCAATAATGTAGTTCATGAAATACGTTCGTGGCTTGTGCAAAATAATTTGATGCTAATTCACAGTAAGACTCAGTTTTTACAGTTTCTAACTCACAGTTCAATAAGAATCGATATTTTGATCAGACAGAATGGGCATATTATAAGCGAGACGGAACAGTTCAAGTTCCTAGGCGTTCGGATAGATAGTAAGATGTTGTGGAAAGCCCATGTCCAGGATCTTGTTCAGAAACTAAATGCTGCTTTATTTACCATTAGAACAGTATCTGAAATTAGTCACAGTTCAACACGAAAAGTAGTCTACTTCGCATATTTTCATACGCTTATTTCGTATGGTATTATTTTTAGGAGTAATTCTTCTGATTCAAAAAGGGTATTTTTGGCTCAAAAACGACCTGTTGAAGCTATATGTGGTGTAAGTTCGAGAACCTCTTGTCGACCCCTATTCAATAGTCTGGCAGTTCTGACATTGCCCTCACAGTATATATTTTCTTTAATGTCATTTGTTGTTAGCAATGTTAGCCTATTCCCAAGAGTTAGCAGCTTTCACTCAGTTAATACTAGGCAGAAATCAAATCTGCATGTGGAATGCACTTCCTTGACTCTTGTGCAGAAGGGAGAGCAGTACTCTGCTGCATCCATTTTCAATAAGCTGTCACAAGAACTCAAAAATCTTGGCAGTAGCCCAAACTCTTTTTAAGTCGAAACTGAAGAGTTTCATCATGGCTCACTCCTTCTATTCTGTCGAGGAGCTAAAAAATTAAGCAAATCCCAGTGTTACATTGTTGATGTTCTTTATTTAAACTTACAACTTGTCGCCTGAATATGTTTTTTTATGTTTCATTATATCTGTTTCTACTATCGTGTTGTAATTTCATGTATTGACTCGTTCCATGACCATGGAGACTTCTCCTTAATTTGGTCCGACGGAACAATAAATAAGTAAGTAAATAAATAAATAAAAAAAACCGTTTGTGCAGGGAGTCACAAATGACCCTCAACGCAAAAAAATGTAACATATTGGATATACGAGAATTATTCAATAATTCAGAGGCAAATTGGTCTGGAGGAGAAAACGTTTATTTTTACAAAACAATACTTTTTTTACTTTTCAAGATAATCCCCTTGAGCATTTATGCACTTGTTCGAACGGGCTACAAGCGTTTTTATTCCGGCTGCAAGGGAACTCTTTATCTTGACGTTTGAACCAATCTCCCTCAAATTTTTTCACGTCCTCGTTGTCCATGAATATGTTCCCACGTAATACCTCCTTCAGTGCACCAAACAAATGGAAATCACTGGCTGCTAAATCAGGACTGTAAGGGGGCTATAGCAGTACTTCCCAGCCCATTTCGTCGATGGTTTCACAGGTTAGTTGAGCAATATGAGGACGTGTGTTGTCTTGCTGAAGAATCACACCTCTCCTCTGAGATCCACGACGTCTCTCTCTCACGGCTGGTTTCGCCTTGTTTAGAAGCAAATCAGATCGTATTGGCAGTTCACTGTACGCTGCTCTTAGAAATAATCACAAAAAACTGGACCTTCAGCATCCAAAACACCGTCAACATGTCTTTTGATGCTGATGCTTGGGGTTTGAATTTTTTCTTGACAGGTGAGTTGGTGTGCTTCCATTCCATGCTTTGTCGTTTTGATTCATAATAGTGAACCCAACTGTCATCACAAGTTAAAATTTTGTTGAAATCAAATGGCTCTGAGCACTATGGGACTTAACATATGAGGTCATCAGTCGCCTAGAACTTAGAACTACTTAAAACTAACTAACCTAAGGACATCACACACATCCATTCCCGAGGCAGGATTCGAAACTGCGACCGTAGCAATAGCGCGGTTCCGGACTGAAGCGCCTAAAACCGCTCGGCCGCCGCGACCGGCTCCAGGGCAGAGCTAGGGATGTAAAGGAAGGGAACTAGCGTTAGACTTATCTAGCAGCTCCAAAGATATTTAAACAAAAACATCTTGACATATTCACCCTTTTCTTACAAATTAACCGTGCAATTTATGGGCTAAACTCCATGATGATGTGCCCAAAATCCAAAAGATTAACCAGCGATTGAAGACAATATACAATAGCATATGGAACTTAAATGACACGTTGTGTCATATTGCATGGCATGAGAAAAGCCACGTTCGGTGACATGATGAAACGTGTCATGTTATACGACATGACATCGTCTATAACGTTACTTTACTTGACATGGTGAATTATGTTATTTGACATGTGTACTAATGCTAACAAGTAAAAAAGTGCGGATGTATCAAGATGTTTTGATTTGCCAGACAAGTCGAAAACTAGTTCACTTCTTTTACATCCCCAGCTCCGTCCAGAACATATTCGCATTTTTTATGCCATGACAGAAGCATCTTTCATTCTGGTGTTATTTTAGCGGTAACTATTAAAACAGATCTGAATGAAACAGCTTTAAAGGTAACATTCTATTTGAGTGAATTACCTGTGTAATTGTGTGGAGAATACCACCGGAAACAGATGCCAACGCAACGTAGCGGATGCTGCTGGTACTAAGTACGATAAATATGGAGTATTAAATTTGTCTTATGTTTTGTTGTGTTGTGTACATAGTTCCGCATAGTCAGCGCGTACAGAACTTTCCCACTAGAACGCGCCCCGCTAAGCACAACAGCGCATGCGCAGTGCTCGCTCGCCTCCGCACTACGAGATGGCGCTGCCATAGAGACGGACCAAATTCTGCTTCCGCCGATCCGCGTCTTAATATGTAACGCAGCCAATGAGATTGCTGATAATGTAGAACCTTTTCTCCTCGCGGTTCACACTCGCGAAGTGATACATGAGCGCGCGAGGTATTATAACGAGTGTACAGACCTCCATTAGTCAGTCTGTATTTGTCTGTACCAGTCTGCCTTAGTCTGTACCAGTCTGTACGAGTTCTACATTTGTCTGTACCAGTCTATAGTCAAGTTTCAGTCTGCGCCTAATAAGATTACCATATTCCTGTACATAGACATGAAGATAAATGTGTAAACAATTTTGTCAAGTATCAGAGATATATGTGAGAGTAAAAATAATGTACCAATACGAAATGAACTTCAGATTGTCAATTGTAAACATCATCCAGAACCAATTTAAGTAATTTTTATGCTTTTTATTATTCTAATAAATGTGTGTGAAAATTAATCAAGTTCTGTTTAATGTTGGTCACTGTCAATCTGCTACTCTAAGCGTACAAGTGGCATTTCTATAGTCTGACCTAACGGCAGAAGATAAACACGCCACGGTAAGACCACGAGACATATTCCTGACACTCGCCTACTTCGTTAGAGCGACAAGTCAAATAATCTGATGGTGTGTGTACCGAAGGTCTTACAGTAGACACACCACATGTTGATTCGGCTGTTCAAAGCGAATAAAAGAAATGGAATTCAATCATGAGAAACGCAAGAGAGTATGTTCAGCAGCGAAAGACTGTCAGTATGTTTCTGACGGAGTGTCAGTAGCTCATTTCCAGTCGTGACACGTTTCAGTTCAAGCGGTCGAGAGGCAAGACGCCAGGATCCAGGATTTTGCGAGCCGGTAGCCCCTGCGCTGTGCCCAGGGACAATCAACGGGGGTGGTGGGCTTCTCCTTTGCTACTCCCCTCGCCCTCGCCACACACAAATGCCGGCACCTTGACGGCAGCCGCGCCTAGCGCAGCAGACTGGACGTTTGTGCCGTGTGTGTGTGTGTGAACACAGCGAATGGAAGGAAGAAACAGCGTTGATTCCTTTTGCTCGCGAGTGGGGCTGGTAGTTCCCTTTCACAAAGAAAGCTCCCCAGGGAAGATGAAATTTCGCGCACCAACTTTAGACGCTGTACACGAGGGTGGGGACACACGATACACGCCACAGTGGTCAGTGCAGAGTTTTTCTGTGTAACTGACTCGAACAGGATTGAAATAATTACTGTGCAACACGCTTTTGGGGTACACTTCAGTGACTTTGGTAGTTGAATAAGCCGCTGCTACATAAAATAGAGTGCTTTTTGCTTTTAGTCCTCGTTTTGCATGGACTGTACACTTCGAAAGCTTCAGTGTTTCCCAACGTACGTTAACAACAGCACAAAATCAGCTCTTGCGGTAGGGCCTACCGAGTAAAGAAAAGATCAATATCAGACGAAGGCAAAGATCGTTGATTTACCCATGTGCCGTTTGCTGCGGTGAATAAATTTACAAAAGGTTAAGATCCTAAATGGCACCGAGAAATGAACTCTGAAGGCGGTAGAATTCGTAACGAATACGTTATGTTCAAATGGCTCTAAGCATTATGAGACTCGTCATCTGAGGTCATCAGCCAAACAAAAGTTTTCAGAGTCCAAAAGCGTGTAATGCGTATTATTTGTGGAGTAAATTCACGGACGTCCTGTAGAAACCTTTTCAAAGAACTGGGTATACTAACTACTGCCTCTCCTTAATGAAATTTGTCCTAAATAATATATCTCTTTTTCCAGCGAACAGCTCAGTTCATACATACAATACAAGGAACAAAAATTATCTGCACAAGGACTTATAAGCACTTTAGTTCAAAAAAAGGTCCACTACTCAGGAACACTCATCTTCAATCATTTGCCAGCAAACAAAAAAAATTTAGTTATAAATAAAGATCAGTTTAAAAGGAGCCTGAAAGACTTACTACTGGCCAACTCTTTCTACTCCATTGACGAATTTTTAATAGAAACAAATTAAGTATTGTATATATTCATACTATTAGTATTGTTATTTCAGCTTGAAAAAAAAATACACATCCACGGATCTATGGAACGAAAAACTAACCTAATCTAATCAGTCTCCAAGACTTAGAACTACTAAAACCTAACTAACCTAAGGAAGGCCGGTGTGGAAGAGTGGTTCTAGGTGCTTCAGTCTGGAACCGCGCGACCGCTACGGTCGCAGGTTCGAATCCTGCCTCGGGCATAGATGTGTGTGCTGTTCTTAGGTTAGTTAGGTTTAAGTAGTTCTAAGTTCTAGGGGACTGATGAGCTTAGATGTTAAGTCCCATAGTGCTCAGAGCCATTTGAACCATTTTTGAACTAACCTAAGGACATCACACACATCCATGCCAGATACAGGATTCGAAACTGCGACCGTAGCAGTTGCGCGGTTCCGGACTGAAGTGCCTAGAACTGCTCGGCCACAGCGTCCTCCCAATGCGTCATGTCACACGAGCATCATAATAATGGGAGAAAAAAGTCACGTGCGAATTTGGATGCATGCAAGTCTACCGGAATTACAAAATGCGCATAATACATGTGGTAGTCTTAAAAATATGCCGTGCAATTCGTTGTCGAGCGATACAAGAAACAAAATCTTCTCAGAAATAAACACATCAAAAAACGTTTTGCATCACCTCTGTTCCCAGAACTCCTGAAGATGGACATTGACTGTGGATATTGTATCACAGACACAGTCCATTTGATTGTTCAGAGATGTCACTAAACCCGCCCAAAGATGCAAACAACCATGCATGAGCAACGCCTGTTAGACAGAGGGGTCCGACAGCCGAACACCTCTAGTCATTTCCCCAGGAAGGTGGTACACGGCTCATGTTGTTTGTAGTTCAACCATGCCTAGAGGGTCAGTACCGCGATTCGATCGCTTCCACATAGTTACTTTGTGCCAGGAAGGGCTCTCAACAGGGGATGTGTACAGGCGTCTCGGAGAATCAAAGCCATGTTGTTCGGACAAGGGGGAGATACAGAGAGACAGGAACTGTCGATGACATGTCTCACTCAGCCCGCCCAAGGACTATTACAGCAATGGATGACCGCTACCTACGGATTATGGCTCGGAGGAACCCTCACAGCACCACCACCATGTTGAATAATGCTTTTAGTGCAGCCACAGGACGTCGTGCAATAGGCTGCATGATGCGCAACTTCACTCCCGACGTCCATGGCGAGGTCCATCTTTGCAACCACGATACCATGTAGCACGGTACAGATGGGTCCAAAAACATGCCGAATGGACCGCTCAGGATTGACATCACGTTCTCTTCACCGATGAGTGTCGCATATGCCTTCAACCAAACAGTTGTCGGTGACGTATTTGGAGCCAACCCTGTCAGGCTGAACGCCTTAGACACACTGTCCAGTGAGTGCAGCAAGGTGAGGTTCCCTGCTGTTTTGAGGTTGCATTACGTGGGGCAGACGCACATCGCTGATGGTCATGGAAGGCGCCGTAACGGCTGTACGATACGTGATTGCCATCCTGCGACCGATAGTGCAACCATATCGGCAGCATACTGGCTGGCACTCGTATTCATGGACGACAATTCGCGCCACCACTGAGCACATCTTGTGAATGATTCCCTTTAGGATAACGACGTCACAAGACTAGAGTGGCCAGCATGTTCTCCAGACATGAACCCTATCGAACATGCCTGGGATAGATTCAAAAGGGCTGTTTATGGACGGCGTGACCCACAAGCGACTCTGAGGGATCTACGCCGAATGGCCGTTGAGGAGTAGGACAATCTGGGCCAACAGTGCCTTGATGAACTTGTGGATAGTATGCCACGATGGATACAGGCATGCATCAATGCAAGAGGACGTGCTACTGGGTATTAGAAGTACCGGTGTGTACAGCAGTCTGGATCACCACCTCTGAAGATCTCGTTGTATGGTGGTACAAAAGGGCGGAAAAGATGTTTATGTTGAGCTTTTATTCCAATTTTCTGTACCGGTTCCGGAACCTTCGGAACCGAGGTGACGTAAAACTTTTTGGATGTGTATTATAAATACATGACTTGAAACTTCCTTCGAGAATTTGTAAGAAACGACCATAATAATTAGTGACACTGTGAATTTCGCAGTTACTATCTCTGGCTATTAAATGCCTTAACTACGCCTATGTAATGCTTCGAGTACCCACTGCACGCTTTGTGGTTTTGTTTATCTGAAAGTCAGTAGTTTAACTGTATATAGAAGGTGTTTCAGCACAACGATAACAAACGTTCAGGAGACATAGAGCACACCTAGATGATATGAAATCACATAGGAATACACGGTCGTAAAAGGATTCCTGACACTGTAATGACGACACAAAACAATGTCCTGTGCCGTCACTACGGCCCAGAAAAGCGTTTCCGACCATACGTTGATTTCTTTGCGATATCTGGGTGTACTCTGTGTATTCCGTCTTCCCTAAATGTCCCTAACCGCTGTACTGAAACAAATTGCATACATCAGCGAAAGAATAAATTTGACGCTCTTCAGTTTAAGGCATGGTGCTGCTTTTTCGATAACATTTGTGTATATGCTTCCATTCCATGTTAGTATGTTTGCTCCCCAGTAGACAAATAGTAGAGATACACTGATTGGCCATAACGTTATGAACACCTACCTAATAGTCTGTACGTCCACCTTTAGAATGGAAAGCAGCGGAAACACGTTGTGGCATGAAAGTAACGAGGCCTTGGTGAATTACTGGAAGGAGCTGGCACCATATCTGCACACACACACACACACACACACACACACACACACAGCCGGCCGTTGTGGCCGAGCGGTTCTAGGCGCTTCAGTCTGCAACCGCGCGACCGCTACTGTCGCAGGTTCAAGTCCTGCCTCGGGCAGGACCCTTAGGGTAGTTAGGTTTAAGTAGTTCTAAGTTCTAGGGGACTGATGACCTCAGTTGTTAAGTCCCGTAGTGCCCAGAGCCATTTCAACTAGTTTAGCGCGCGAGCACACACACACACACACACACACACACACACACACACACACACACACACAAACGTCACATAATCACCGTAATGAGCTCTGACGCCACGTTCAGTCACATCCCAGATGCGTTCGATCGGATTCAGATGGTTCAAATGGCTCTGAGCACTATGGGACTTAACATCTGAGGTCACCAATCCCCTAGAACTTAGAACTACTTCAACCTAACTAACCTAAGGACGTGACACACACATCCATGTCCGAGGCAGGATTCGAACTTGCGACTGTAGTGGTCGCGCGGTTCCAGACTGAAGCGCCTACAGCCACTCGGCCACACCGGCCGGCATCGGATTCAGATCTGGGGAGTTGGGGGGACCAGCAGGTCGACTGGAAGTCGTCACTGTGTTTCTCGAACCACTCAGTCACACTCCTGGCATTGTGAAATGGCGCATAATGTTGACGAAAAATGCCACTGCCACCAGGAAACATGATCGTTATGAAGGGGTGTACATGGTCTACAACCAGTGTGCGATACTCTTTGGCCGTCATGGTGCCTTGCACGTGCTCCACTGGAACATGTATGCCCACGTGAATGTGCTGAAGACCATAACGGAGCCGCGGCCAGGTGGTCTCCATCCTGCAGTACAGATGTCAAGGAGCTGTTCCCCTGGAAGACGACGAATTCACGCCGTCCCATAGGCATGATGATGAAGGTATCGGGATTCATCAGACCGCGGGACGGTCTGGCACTGCCCCAGCGTCCAGTGCCGATGGTCAAGTGCCCAATTCAGTTGTAGTTTACAATGTTGTGGTGTTAACATTAGCACATGCATGCGTCGTCGGCTCCGGAGGCCCATGGTTAGGAGTGTTTGATGCACTGTGTCTTCAGACACACATGTACTCTTTCCAGCACTAACGTCCGATGTTACTTCTGCCTATCGTGTTTTACCAGTCAGCCCAGCCTAAGACGTCCGATACCTGTAAAGAAGGGTGGCTGCCAAACCCCATGACGTCTTTATGTAGTTTCACCTTGGTTTCGTCACGTGTTGAAGACACACTCCACACCACTCCTCGAATATACGACAAATTGCACAGTTTCCGAAATGCTCACATCGAGCTTACAGGTCATAACAATCAAGCCTCGGTGAAACTCAGACAGATCGCGGGCCTTACCCATTCTACACACGGACAGCACTTTCACTGATACTACATGCACCGTGCGTGTATCTGACTAGCAGTCATTCCTCACCAGGTGACGCTGCTATTGTCTGGATGAATTTATGTCGATAGTGAGTCGGTGGTCATAGCATTCTGGCTGATCAGTGTATTTACTCTACGAATGCGAAACAAAGCCAAAATTTAACAAGCAGTATTGAAGATAGTAAATTACTGTTGCAAGAGAAACTATCGTTTGTACAACTAATAAACAGGTAAAGAAAAGCAGATGTCACTACACGCTTAAACAGAGGCTTCGGAACAACAGAAGATTCATTTTAGTCGAGGCAAGGCGATAAGGAAAGAATCTGAAAACCGCAGCACTCACTTAAATGTTGTGGTCGCTTTCTCTCAGTTAACTCATAAATACATGGGAGAATGTATCAGTAGCAAAATGTATAAATTTGTGTTCAGAGTCTTTCGCGGTGGTAAGCTTCAATAAAATATCCGTTACTTTAGCCAAGTCAATTCTAACGAAATTCTCGAGCTTTCGACAGTTGTCTCTACCGATGTCTTCAATAGTAAAACATATGAAGTAAATTGTGTTGTAATATACACATTGGTAAAGATTTTTTGTGATTCAATTTTTTTTTATAAATGAAATTACGTGATGGTTGAAATGTAATCAAGGTTGATGTTGATGCTACTATGCTATGAAGGGCTTATTTCAATAGCAGTGCAAGTCCATTTTTGTTCATTCTGAGATACAGAGTTATCAAGTTAAATGAGCGCTGAAAAATCTGCAGTTGAGATACCAGAAATATTCAAGCATATGGCTTCTTGCTAGAGCTGAACCTTTCTTTCTGTCTGTTTGGACCACTAATTTCAGAAGCATTATAGACAGAAAAGTGGAGGTAATGGACTTGTGCCACTATTGAAATAAGCCCTTCCTATAATGGTGGTGCTGTTTAGAGTATGGTACGGTATTCTGTTTATACAGGCAAGGCAAGACCGAAATGAAGCTGTCAGAGGAAGGCTGAAATGATGCATACGCAAGGAGCCGAGCCAGGCAGCTCCGGCAGTAAGCGATGGCAAGATACCCATCTTGGATGTACTAATTGAGTGGCAGGCAGACGGGAAATTTGCTCATCATGCGTATATAGGAAGCCAACTATGGCCATCTTGGAACTAAATATGAATACTTTTCATCATACTGCGTAAAAAAAAAGCTGCCTTCGTCATGTTCTTATATAGAGGCTCTGAGCACTATGGGATCTAACTGCTGAGGTCATCAGTCCCCTAGAACTTAGAACTACTTAAACCTAACTAACCTAAGGACATCACACACATCCATGCCCGATTCAGGATTCGAACCTGCGACCGTAGCGGTCCCGCGGTTCCAGACTGTAGCGCCTAGAACCGCTCGGCTTTTTTGTACAAAAGGATTGTTTGAAATAATATAACAGTGATTTTCAGACAATGGAAACAAACTTCTTCCTCATGATTCAGACTTTGCCAAGACTGAAAGAAGAAAGGCAGTCGAAAAGGAATTTGTAACGAACGATCTATGTAAAATAGTTGCTAAACCATTTAGTTATTCACGGTCGAAATTTATTCGGTATTCTGACTGTGGCTGCCTTAACATTTATTACTAATATATCGACGTCATTTCGCAAAGCGCGAGTAAGGTGTCGTCAGAGAATGATTAACTCCTGGATTATTTTGGAAGTATTTAGTACATAGCTGAGTACAAATTCTGCAACAATTACACTCGATGCATACATGCAATACATCATGTCACAGAATTAGGCGGATGTTCTATAGGAGAATAAGAGAATATGTGAGAATATTCTTTTATGATTGTTTTTCCACACAGAGTAATGCTATAGTAAGAATTTCAAACAATTAATTTTAATATTTGAAAGCCTTAGAGCAAATTTGACAACAGATGATGTGTGAGCTGCAGGGGTGTCGACTGTATTATTTTGCGCAGTTCAAGCTAGAGCCCGGATAGTGACAATGTTTAAAGTCAAGCAGTTTGCAAAGACTACTAATTCAGTTATCGAAATATGTTACAGAAACATAGAATCGTCAGTCTGGCTGGACAACAGAAGATATATTTTCTACCGAAAACTCCAGACAATGTTTCGCACATTTCGTGAATCATTAGTCTTCTAAATTATTTTCGATTATTGCAGATCCTTCTCCCTTGCTGCTTCGCTCAGACGATGACTGCCTACCCCCATAATGAAGGTCCTATGAACTCTCGATAACAATATGTCTCTGACCTGCAACAGTTTAGTTTCTTTTATTAAGTTACTACAGAGACCCAAATTCTTATACTGATGAATGCGTTTTGCCTTTCACAGCGTTGTGTGTCAGCGTGGGACCCTACTAAGAATGCCTTGGCGTACCAGCGTTAGTGGGGACATAGTGCAGTGACGTTACAAGTCACTTGTACGCTCGATCGCTAGTGCCTGAATAGAAATGGGAGTTTCGGAACGGCACGTCAACATTTCACAACAATGAGTTCATTCTGTATTACTCTTACTCTCTGTTTACATTTCCTCTCTTTCTCATTTTCAACAACCTCACACACACACACA
This sequence comes from Schistocerca gregaria, assembly GCF_023897955.1. Lineage (NCBI taxonomy): Eukaryota > Metazoa > Arthropoda > Insecta > Orthoptera > Acrididae > Schistocerca > Schistocerca gregaria. The sequence continues at coordinate 129,247,848 of NC_064931.1, read as the reverse complement.
CACACACACACACACACACACACACACACACACACACACACACACACACACGTACTGCCGAATGCCAGACGAGAAATATTTTAGCACCGCTGGAATAAATTAAGTGACGAACTCACGGCACGACTGATTCTGTGTTTCAATTAAGATGCACGGGAGAGGGTGCCCGCAAACTGAATTCTAATGTTTGCGCTCTGCGAAGATACGCAAAAGGAGCATTATATATGCTCGAGGACGCCCAGAGAATGGAAACGGCGAGACTTTTCCGAGGCGCACTTCCGCCTACATTTGCCTACACGTGACAGCTGCCGGTGTTTGGAAGTGTTTCTGCCCTCAGATCGCTTCCTCTCCGACATCTGAGACGGAGCTCAGCATCTGTTTTCATTAGTTTGGTATCATGAAATAATCACAAATTTTACTTATTTAAGTCCGTCTCAGTGTTGAGGCGCTTGTTATTCAGACGCATTACATACAGTAAAGAAATGTCTGTAGATATTAATGGTGAGTGTCCTCATATATTTTCCATAAGTGATTCACACTAATTATTTTTTTGACGAGAAAACGTCTTTACAATTGTCTCAGCACAGGTCATGACCAAGTTTCCGATGAACGGAAATTACGTCGACTTTTGTTTCATTATAATGTGTGTATTGTAAGCCATTCGGTCAAATACCGCAGAACCGAAAACAAGAACCAGCGAGGGATACATGCTTGCCCCCTTACTCCAACAAGTTGACTGGGAAGAGAGTAGATTGAAAGGTGTCAAAAAGCCAGCTCATTAGCCACTCGCACAGACTGCGCCTGCGGAATGTTAAGTGTCTTGAACGGCACGGTAAACTGATCATTTTTCAAGGGAACCCATGTCCAAAACATCAAAACTTTGGCGCAACGTCGGGTAAACTTCTGAGAATGTTTCGTATGTGGTGATCCACATATCGTTAGGAAATCAATCAAAAGGTCACACCGTGCAGTATGTTAGAAAAGGGATCCAAATTTTGACCTCCGACCTGATGCCTCAGTATACATAGGCGCTGTATAGAACCTCTCTCTCTCTCTCTCTCTCTCTCTCTCTCTCTCTCTCTCTCTCTCTCTCTCACACACACACACACACACACACACACGCACACGCGCACATACAGGATAACTCAAAATTCCTATTACAGGCCTCCAGGTGTTGTTGAGGGGACTTATTAGATGAAGTTTTGGTAAGGAACCCGTGCTCGGAAATGTACTCTTTCGGTACAAAGTAAGTTTGAAAACCGGATCACTTTGATATCTTATCCCTCACGTTACGCACACGAGCTGAGAAGAGGGCGCTGCCGTTAGTCTCAGTTGTAATTATAGAATATAATACCTGGGTCTGACTACAACAAGGGCTGCGAGATATTGGTACGTTCGAAACTAGGAGGGTTGGCCGTGGTTATCCACGGTCGCGCTGCAGTCTACTTTGAAGAGGGCCCCTGCCATGTGCATCTACAGCACACACGTCAGACCTCATTGTCTTCGCTATGTGTGTACCGTGAAAACGGTGACCGGGAAGTGATACGATCCTCAAAACGATTTTACATCGAAACGGACAAGTGCTCTACGACTTACTGGCGGAAGTAAAGCTGTGAGGACGGGCGTGAGTCGTGCTTGGGTAACTCAGTTGGTACAGCACTTGCCCGCGAAAGGCAAAGGTCCCGAGTTCGAGTCTCGGTCCGGCACAAAGTTTTAATCTGCCAGGAAGTTTCATATCAGTGCACACTCCGCTGCAGAGTGAAAATCTCATTCTGGGGGACCAAAAAGTACCCGTTCGAAGGCCGTACAGTCAAAATGTTCAAATGTGTGTGAATTCCTATGGGACCAAACTGCTGAGGTCATCGGTCCCTAGTCTTACACACTGTTTAAACTAACTTACACTAATTTATGCTAAGAGCAACACATACACCCATGGTCGAAGGAGGACTCAAACCTATGGCGGGAGGGGCCGCGCAATCCGTGACATGGCGCCTCAAATCGCGCGGCCATTACTCGCGGCCGTACAGTCCAGAATCGGTGTGCCAAACAGGGGAAATCACCATGAGCATTAAGTCAGTCTTCCCACCGACACACCAGGGTGAAAATACCCGTTCCTCCTGCATAAAGAAGCCCGCAGCTGCCTGTGGCACGTCCTCTGCCGACAGGAGACGTTTTTAAGGGGCCGAAGGAGGGGTAATCACATGGGGACAGAACAAGACCACAGAGCGAATGCTCGAGCGTCTCCCACTTGTCCGTTGCGGAACGATCAGTCGAAGCGAAAAGTCTTGTAAAGATGGACTCTAAAATACATACTATAAGAGACATGAGCTCTTCTTCATCTTAGATACTGTGAAGCAAATCTCTTCTATTGCAAGCTCTTTGCTTTCCATGTTCTGAGAGGTGGTGGTACAGTATGGGCCAAAACAAGAAAAAAAGTGCATATCTTAGCAGCTATGAACACTAGTTCAAAAAATGGCTCTGAGCACTATGGGACTCAACTGCTGTGGTCATTAGTCCCCTAGAACTTAGAACTACTTAAACCTAACGACATCACACACATCCATGCCCGAGGCAGGATTCGAACTTGCGACCGTAGCAATCGCACGGTTCCGGACTGCGCGCCTAGAACCGCGAGACCACCGCGGCCGGCCGAACACTAGTTCATCTTCGCTACTGTGAAACACATGTCTTCCACTGAACAAGGGCTCATAGTTCTTAAGGTATGCAATTTTAGAGCCCATGGTCACTAGACTTTTCTGCTTCGAATAATCTTTCGTATCATATCCCTGAATAATGTCCATTCCGCCTGGGACACCCGGTGTGTTACGGATACCCGTGGTGGCTATGGAGCGGTTTACTCCCAAACAGCGCAATGATCTGGGTGCCCCACAGTTATATTTAACTGAGATGAATCTCCATCGTTTCGCAGTCACGTTACCTGATGAAACTTTGGAAGGGATTAGTTATGGCCAAATTATGTGACCCGAAACTACCTCAGTCCACTCCTTTCGCTACGAACCTGTGCTGGTTACTCCTAACTTGGGCATGCAGATTATCGTCTGACCAGATACGCCATAACCCAATGCCTTCTAGAGTGGAAGCGCATGAATTTGTGAAGATCGCCTCTTTCTCTTCTACCTGTCTTAAAAGATCCAAAACATAGTCCTCACGGCCAACTGTTCGAACAGAGCGTGGAAAGTCGGCATCCGTTTTGTCATCTAATACTGTATATAACTGAAAAACAATTGGCAAACTATTAAGACGCCGTACCACATGTACAACAAATTGTTCAATATCACACAGAGCCACTCTATGTATACAATGATGAGCCAAAACATTATGAGCACTGCTCACCACTAGATTGAATGACATTTAGTGGCACTGCGGAGTTATGACCGGTAGAAACATTTTAGCGGTAATATGGACCGCAAAAAGCGAAACTTAATTGCGTAAGTGAGTATGACAAAGAGCATATTGTCATGACCAAGAGCCCGGTAAAGAACATCTCGGAAACGATGAAGCTAGCTCGTGACTCCTGTCAAGAACATGTATGGAATGAGGTTTAAGGACGCTGAAACCACAAGTCTACATCTACATCCATACTCTGTAAACCAATATGGAGTGCATGGCAGAGGGTACTTCCCATGGTACCAATTATCAGGGCTTCTTTCCTTTCCATCTACGCGTGGAGTGGGGGAAGAATGACCGTTTCAACACCTCTTCGCCAGCTGTAGTTAATCTAATTTTGTCATCGCGATCCCTAAAGGAGCGAGATCTGGGGAGTTCTAGTATATTCCTAGCTTCACCATTTAAAGCAGAATTTTTGAAGCTTTGTAAGTAGGCTTTCTTGGGATAATTTGAATCTCTCTTCACGTGTATAACGTTAATAAGAAACCACCACAGCTGCATTGATGAACATTACCATTTCACGACCGCTTTCGTTGTAAAGAACATCACTAGTTTACAGTGCCAACAATCTTCGTAACAAATCACCAACGAGTTGTGACAATATCGTGATTTAAAAGTCTAGTTATGTTACGTAACATCTGAGGTAAACTATGCTACATGACGATCATATAAATAGTCCCTCGACCGCTTGGCAGTAGCACGGCGAGCTTTGACTGGAGACAAACTATCTTGCTGTGTGCACTAGACACAGTGTACATTGGACACAACGTACACAGCACGCCAAGTTGCCTGCACACACTACTCCGTGTTTCTGCAGGGCGGTTGACGGAGTGTTTATATGAGCGCCATGTCTCAGAACTTTTCCTTTGAAACCAAGCGAGGTGGCGCAGTGGTTAGCACACTGGACTCGCATTCTGGAGGACGACGGATCAATCCAGCGTCCGGCCATCCTGATTTATGTTTTCCGTGATTTCCCGAATTCGCTCCATGGTTCCTTTGAAAGGACACGGTCGACTTCCTTCCCCATCCTTCCCTAATCCGATAAGACCGATGACTTCGCAGTTTGGTCTCTTCCTCCAAATAACCCAACCCCTTTCCTTTAAAGTTACGCTGACTAATAACGTTTTTCAAGTCATGTTAATTGCGTAATTCTGTGGTGATTTGTTATGAAGACAGTGGGAGGAGGAGTTGGATAGACTGAGGGGACAGGAGGAATGGACAGACAGACGGAAGGGTGAGAGGGGGGGAGGGAGGGAGGGAGGGAGGGAGGGGATGGACAGAGAGAAGTGGGAGGAAGATATTAAAAGAGAGGGCAGGAAGTGGGAGAAAGAGAGAGAGAGGGGGGGAGCGAGAAAGGGAGAGGATATGGACAGAGAGAGAGGAGAAAGAGGTGGGTAGAGAGATTATGGACAGAGAGAGAAGGGGGGTGGAAAGAAAGGAACAGAGAGAGGGGAGGAAGATATAGACGGAGAGAGAGAGGGAGGGAGGGTGGCAGGGGGAGATGGACGATGAGGGGTCGGGAGGAGAGGGGTAGAGACAGAGGAGAGAGGAAATGGACAGAGAGAGGATGGAGGTGCATGAGCAAATGAACTGTGGTATGTGGGTGGAGGAGACCTGCAGAAAGAGGGGACAGGAGGAGATGGACTAATAGAAGACTGGAATAATAAATACCCAGGTAGCGCCGAGTGCTCTGCTAGTTTACAGTATAAATGTTAAGGTGCAAACATTATTAACAATGCAGAATGAGATTTTCACTCTGCAGCGGAGTGTGCGCTGATATAAAACTTCCTGACAGATTAAAACTATGTACCGGACCGAGACTCGAACTCGGGACCTTTGCCTTTCGCGGGAAAGTGCTCTGCCAACTTTTTAAGAGTGTTCAGGTATGAGGAGGTGGAGACAAGGCGGGCGGGGGTCGGAACCCGAGGCCTGGCGGCCGATGTCTCCCCCTCCCGTCCCTGAATCACTCCCTCAAAGTAGCTTTCTGATTTATTTTTTATGTTTTTTCACCAGGAACAGGGTAAATGAACAAAACATCTTTATTGGTACAAGCTTAAATACAACAGAAATGCCATCCTTCCGGCGAAAATAACGCAAGACATTATACTCGTACAAGGCGGGCAACTTTTTTTAAACATTATGAACAAGGTGTAGGAAAAAAAGAATAATAATACTGATGTAAGCTAAGAGGTGTGAAGAAATATACAGTGGAGTTAGGGAAAAACCAGTGTTTTCTGGTATAGTGCATAAAAGAAAGGAGGCGCGTGTCCATGCGCCTACACCACTGTCGGTTACAATGTAGAAAGTTGCGCGGGGAGTCTCAGATGTGAGCAGAGGGGCGGGAGTGCTGTCGGCGTGTGGCACCATCCAACTGAGCGGGGGTGACGTAAAGATCGCATGTAGGTAATTGGCGAAGAAGGCGCGGTGTCGCGGTCGGTGTTCGACTTCACTGTGGGCGGTTTGTAAGTACTGCCAGAAATCAAGGCGTGATTTGTCGCCATCATTATACATGTAGGTGATCGTCCATCGCTTGACCCATACAATCGCATGATTTTTGAGGCTGGGAAATAAGTATTCTCAGGATGGATAAAAGTCCATAGGTCAATCGAGTCCGGCGGAACGCGGAGGTAACAGGCAACGAACTGTCGGGCAAGTTTCCAGACAGCACAAGTAAGTTAATGGACATCGTCATCCACGAGGTGGCAAATGGAACAAAGTGGAGAGTCCTTTAGTCCGATGGCGTAAAGACGATGATTTGTGGCGAATTTTTCATTTGCGACTTGGTACCATGTGGCCCGGACGTTGGAGGGAACAAAAGGCTGGTGGATGTGACGCCAAACCGTGGGCCACCGCGTGGACGGATGTCTCAGTTTGATATTGTTGCTGGATATGGAACGAAGGAGTGGGGTGTAAAAATCTTTAGGTCGAGGAGAACGCGTGGTCGGTAAATGTGTGTGAGCATAACTGAAGTCGACGATGAAATCAGAAATGTGCGTCAGATGGTGCTTGATGTGTCCGACTGGTATTGGTGGTGTGGTCGCGGGCACAAGAATTTCCAGCAAGCTGCGCGTAAGGGAGGTGTCTCCGTGCCACTGCTTGTGCATGGTGGACATGTACAAGGACGCCGCGTGGAGTCGCACATTGACAAGGCCGAGGCCACCCGTCGTAGCGGACCTGAAAGAGCGTACCGGCCGTAAGGAAGTATCCGAAGGCAGCCTAGAGGCTGCGTCCAATAGTTCATGGCAGCGGGAGGACCTGTGTAATGTGGACCATTCTGGACGCCACATGTTGATTCAGGTATTGGACACCTTGTAAAGAATCGTGTCGTCGGAGAAGATTTTGTCGCACCGTTGTGCGGATAGTTTGGAGTACACGCCGAAAATTGATGGTAGCGGAGCGGCGCACGGTGGAGGCGAAAATGATACCAAGGTATCGTAGTTTTTGTACACACGGGAGAGGTGCTAAGTCGTCGTGTGAGACGCCGTGTCCAATGGTCATCGGCTCGGATTTAGCCACATTCATGTTACTGCCCTCTGCAGTGCCGTACGTTGATATCAAATCAAGTACCGTGTGTGTTTCACTCCGTGAGTGGATCAAGAGAAGGAGGTCGTCCGCATACGCACGACATCGAAAACTGTGCTGTCGCAGAGTGAGACCAGAAAGGTGGCTTGTCAGACTCCCGATGAGTGGCTCCAGGCTGATGGCATAGAGTAGGGTCGGAAGTGGTCAGCCATGCCGTGCGGAACGCCGGATCGCCACTGGTCCCGCCACACGGCCATTAACCTGAATCAGCGATTCGGCGGTGCCGTACAGGCGCCGGATCACGTCGATAAAGGCTGGTGGAAAACCCATGCGGTCCATCACTGAGAACAGAGAAAGATGCCGCACTTTGTCGAATGCGCTGACAAAATCAATGGCAACCACTGCGGCGCGGAGTCTGCACGCCGCTGCCAGTGCAATTAAATCGCGACATTCTCCTGTGGCCGTTCGTATATTAACTGAGCTGCCTGGAGTTGTCTGTTCCGGGTATAGAATGCTGGGCAGGACCTTGCGGCATCACGTGCCAGTAAGCGTGTAAAAATTTTACAGTCTGCGTTAAGCAGGGTCAGGGGACGGTAATGTGCAGTCGTCACACCTGGTGTCGGTTTGTGGATGGGTATAATAACTCCCGTGACGAAGGACGGCGGTACGGCGTTCCCCATCATCAGCAGTTCATGAAACATTGTTGTCCACCGTGACGCCATTAGTGTGAAGAAAGCGCGATAAAATTCTATCGGCAATCCGTCGACACTGGGTGACTTATTCAGAGCACCTTATTTGATTGCATCGTGGATTTCGTCACGCGTAATGGGCTCCATCAGCTCGTCCGCTTCGTCGCTGGTGAGGGTGCGAGTTACATGTGGTAACACAGACTCCTCAGCGTGGTTGTTGGTAGTCTCCTCCTGGTACATTGTGCGGTAGTGGTGGACAAAGGCACTAACGATTTCGGCCTGGCAAGTGACGTGCTGGCCGCGACAGGTGGTGATCTCGGTGATGAGTTGTTGTCGTCGATGTTTCCTATCGGAGGCGATATGATGCATGGTCGGATGTTCTTGTTCCGCCGAATCTTGACATCGGGTTCGCACCATAGACCCCTCAGTCGACGGCGTGTCAATGTTACAATTTGCGCCTTAATCCTGCTGCGTTCCCTCTGGGTGTCGGAGGTGGGCGGTTGGGCGTCCAGGTCGCGGAGAGGGGCGTAGAAATAGTCGGTAGTGTGCCGGCGCCACATAGCAACTTCCTTTCCATACTGAAGTAAAGTACGTCGAATGGCAGGTTTGGCGCATTCCAGCCACCAGGTCAAGGTCGTGCAGTATTTAGGTAAGGGACGTTCACAGGTGGCCCATGTCTCGGTAACACTTTGAAGACATTCGGTATCACGAAGATGGGAGGAGTTTAGCTTCCACGGTGCACGACTACGCCAGACCACTTGCTTGGGGAAGAGAATGTTGCAGATGTAGGCACAGTGGTCCGAAAAGGCCAGGGGTCAATGTTCTGCATCTCGGACTGCAGGTGTGAGTTCCCGAGAGACGTAAATTCTATCAAGGCGGCTTGCGGATTGACTCGTCTGGTAAGTATGTGCAGGCGCGTCGCCGTGCTAAACTTCCTAAGTGTCGCGGAGCAACAGATCTGGGACGACAAGACGCAGTTCTTAACAGGTGTTATAGTGGGGCACTTGATCTTTAGGGTGCAATACACTATTAAAATCACCCCCAAGCAAGTAACGGTCGCAGCGTCCAAGAAACAAAGGAGCGATTTCTTCTGAGTAGAAGAGTGCCCTGTCGCGTCTGCGGGTGGAGCCTGACGGGGCGTAAATGTTGACGATACGCGTCCCCATGACGGTGACGGCCATGCCTCTGGCAGATGGAAGGTATGTGATATCGGCCACTGGAATGCCTTCTCTGGCGTAGATGGCTACGCCGCGTCCCAAGTGGTCACCAGGAGAAGGATAAGTGTTATATCCCCCGACGTCTGGAAGTGTGGCCAAGTGTACTTCCTGTAGTAGTGCGATATTGACGTCCGACGCCCATATCATCTCTCGCAGCAGTTGAAGTTTCACTGGTGAGCTAATGGTGTTAGTGTTGATCGTCGCTATTCGGTAGGTTTGGAGCCGTACCCCGCCGTGGAGGGGAACTCCACCGGCGGAGGATGAAGAGGGGCGAGCCAACGTCGAATCGTGCCGTACGCCACCTGACGGCGTTATCAGCGGCGTAACAATGCTTCCGTCTGGGGTAACTGTCCCCAGCGTGTGGTCCGGGTCCTCATCGGCGTCCTCACTCCACACCATTGAAGGCGCTGTCGTTGTGATGGTCGTACGTGCCACTTCGGTCGTAGGGGCGGAGGACGTCTCGGCGGAAGTCGCAACGGTGGAATCCATTGGTTCAGGAGCACCTGATCAAGCCAGTAGAATAGGCATCGACACAGCCACAGTCGGCGTCATGTTGTCGTCATTCGTATCGTCGTGTAGGTTCTCCGAGGCCTCGTCGGGTCGGACGGCCTCTGGAGCATCAGGGGGAGGTGATCCGTCACGTTCCGAGACCGTACGGCGCCTCCTCTTGCGCCTCTTAGGTGAACGTTGTTTGCGGGTCCGTCCCTCCGTGTCGGAAAGCGGAAGGGAGTCGCGTCGCTATGAGAGGAAGGCCGTCGCGGGAACGTCAAATGAAGGGGCGTCCATATGTTCAGGCGGGTGGGTGTCGAAAGTCGTCGCTGTTGGTAGTGGCGCCGGAGTAGCGTCAGGCTTTGAGCGCGACGTGTCGCCCCCGGCGGTATCCGTAGCAGCTGGGAGAGTCACCGGTACGTGGTCCGATGGGCGGCGGCCGGTGGGAGGAGAAGAGAGCGCCGATGCGTAGGTGATCGGTAAAACCGTCGTCGGAGCCGGAGGTGCCACGGTAGCGGCTGGCAATTGAGTGATTCGTCGCTGAAGACACTCAGATCTGAGGTGGCCTTCTTTGCCGCACCCGGAACAGGTATTGGGTTGGCCGTCGTATATGAATACCGCGCGGCACCAGCTAATTTGCAGGTAAGATGGCACGTGGCGATGGAGGTCGATGGTGATCTGCCGTACACCGTTAAGAACGGGGTACGTTTGGAATTGGGCCCAGCGTTCGGCAGCGTGGCCATGTACAGTACCATAGGGGCTCAAAGCCGCGATAACGTCTTCCGCCGGAAGCTCGAACGGCAGTTCGAAAACTCGTATGGTGCGCATTCCTAAGCCGGCATGGTCGACAGTGACCGCTCCGACATTGCCGTCGGCGTGGCAAAAGCGTAATCCATGGTTGGTGTCACGAAGTATTCTTTCACATACCTCGTCATTGACGACTTTGACGTACACAGTACTGCTTAATATGGACCAATGGATGCCCAAGATGTCGGAAGCTGGGATCTTAGCAACGTCGCGTAGGAAGCGTTATACTTCCAAGGCCTTTGGTCGTGCGTAGTCGTTGCAGAAGTTGAATCGTAATGTTGATTTTCGAAAACGGTTGGCCGTTGTTCTAGTGCACGTAAGCGACAAGTAAGTGACGGCCGCGGAAATGTAAACAACAGCGAGCTCGCACGCTCAGCAGGCGGAAACAACATGTCCGCACTGCACGGCGGTGAAAGCCGGACTGACTGGACTGAGCTACCCAAGAGTTCGAGTCTCGGTCCGGCACACAGGTTTAATCTGTCAGGAAGTTTCATTATTAACAATGCTTCGGCAAAACAGAGAGTAGCGCGTTTGTTGCGAGTACGGGAAAAGGAAGAAATCGGTTTTTTTCCCATCTGGCGTGGACATTCTCGCATAGCCTTAGGCGCAATGCACTATATTGCGAGACAGGAAGGTCAGCCACACCAGGATGGGATCCGCGCTGCGGTTTAATGACGTTGTTCTGCTACACCGGCAGGCCTGGCTGTGACTATTTCGCAGTTCTAAACGATAGTTTAACCTAATGTTGGGTTAGTCCCAAATTTCCACCAAAAAACAAGATAAACTAACAGTTAAAATACAAAAGTAGAGGGAACAAAGTTTACGCAATTCGCAGGCATAAGGTAAAAAAAAAGTTCGAATGTGTGTGAAATCTTATGGGACTTAACTGCTAAGGTCATCAGTCCCTAAGCTTACACACTACTTAACCTAAATTATCCTAAGGACAAACACACACACCCATGCCCGAGGGAGGACTCGAACCTCCGCCGGGACCAGCCGCACAGTCCATGTCTGCAGCGCCTAAGACCGCTCGGCTAATCCCGCGCGGCATATGGCAACACACGTCTTTCCTGTCTTAGATTAACTGACGGATACGCATCAGTAAGGGACCTAGCCACAAAGTTTAATAAAAAGAAATTCCATATTCCGAAAACACGATTTAAGTTGCTCTTTAGAGCTATTTTGAAAGAGAATCCTGGGAAACTCTAAGGTTTCAGCAAACGTCAGGATTTAAAAATGATAGACGAAAATAGTCATTGTTGTCGATAGTAAATGGCTCAAATGGATCTGAGCACTATGGGACTTAACATCTGAGGTCACCAGTCCCCCAGAACTTAGAACTACTTAAACCTAACTAACCTAAGAACACCACACACATCCATGCCCGAGGCAGGATTCGAACCTGCGACCGCAGCGGTCGCGCGGTTCTAGACTCAAGGGCCTAGAACCTCTCGGCCACACTGTCCGGCCTCGATAGTAAAACTATTATTAATAATCTGCCTCCATATCCGAGGTCTCTAACGCACGCTTGTGCTGTGGTGATCGATCGGAGATAACCGGTCCGAGTCTGGTGGTGGATTTGGCCGGCAAGGAGAGAGATGGTGGCGTAGTAAAGTTCCTGATCACTGGACCTTGCGCCTGTGTCCAAGATTATTTTATAAACCTGATCACAGTGCAGTGAGAGCGTGTGACACTGTTGATAATGATACGTTCGACGGATGGGAATTTGCCACGTCAAGACCACGGGTGCTCTTGGAGTTCTTCGAGAGTAGTATGCTATATGACGGTTCTGGATGTCATTCTCTATCATCTTTTCATCATATAACACAATCATGACTCTATACATCCATCTGTCCATTCATTACAGTCATGTTCACTTAATACGTACACTTACGACACAACTCTCAAACATGGCGAAGTTCCATTTCGATTAGCCGACTGTGGCCTATGTCACTGGTTTCGGTCACTCAGTGGTTGCTTTCATGTGTGGACAGTATCGTAATTACAACTAACTTGAAACGCCAACGGCCGCTGGAGGGAGGTATTGTCCTTATCAGTCGTGTGGTTATTTCGCCACATAACCGGATGTACGAAATGTCTTCCTCATAATTTTCACCAGTATATAATTGTTTTATTTATTTCGATTTATTTCATGTATTGATTTATTTAACCTGGATAGGTTAGACCCATAAGGCCATCTCTTACATCTAACCATACAATCAATATTTTATATTACATATATTACGATAAGAACTATTGGTTCCAAACTCCCTAATAAAGAAGGTGCAAATGCTACATGACAGTTGCAAAAGTGGTTTACAAGAGGGTAATGACAGATCGGACTGGTGCAGGACAGAGAGAGAGAGAGAGAGAGAGAGAGAGAGAGAGAGAGAGAGAGAGAGAGAGAGAGAGTGGGAGAGGGGGGGGGGGGAGTGCAACAGGATAGTGCACCTTCACCATTGCTCTTATAGATGAGACTATAATGGAAATCAAGGAAATAGTCTTTGCTGATGATGTCACCATTTGTGGAGAAACTTATCTAGAGTTACAGTGAAGACTGGATGAATGGAACTCCAAGTTTAAAGATTACCAGCTACAGTAAGCAAGAGAAATCCTGTAGCAATGGTTATGAGCAGGAAATCTGATGCTAGACGGAGAGAAAATTTAATGGGTGGAGTCTTTCGATTGCCTGGGAAGTACAATATCAACGAATGAAACTGCTCAGCTAGGAGCATGTAACATAGTAACAAAGGGATATAAATATTTTGATTAATTGCAGAACCATTTTTAAAACGTATCTCCCTCTCATTATGATGTACAGCTTGGAGTGTTGGGTAATTAACAAGACACATTTGAGTAAGTTACAAGCATGTTAAATAAAGTTCTTGCGATCACCCTCACAGAAGACTAGAAGACATGGAATTAGGAATAAAGAAATCAGAGGAGAGATGCAGTTTAACCTGTCAGTGACTGAGAACCTAAATACTGTACTGTAAGTGGTTTGGGCACGTGAAGAGAGCGAAGAATAACCGCCTGCCAAAGCAATATTTGGACGGAAGTGTCCAGCATAAAAGACCAAACAAAGAAGAAGATGGCTGCATCAGATGAAGTAAGATGTGAAAGATCTAGAAAGAAAACTGGTAACAATATCAACAGAAGAAGTATATCAAGATAGAGAAAAATGAGTCCACAATATTCATAAACACCTTAATTGGCTAGTTGGAATGATACGATGATTTTGGTGGTGATAATGATGATGATAGCATTATGATAAGAATGCTGTAAATTGAATCTAACATACGGGGTAGGCATAAACAGTCTGAAAAACTTGTAGAAGTGTTGCAGCGTAGGCTGTGCTCAGAAATAATTGTTAAAAATTGGATACGTTGAGCCGTTTCCAAGTTAATTAGCGTTGAACTTGGCCAATCAGGCCGCTGTACGCTAATTCAAGCGGCCCGCCGGATACAATAAGCCTCAGTTGTTCTCATAGCATGGATGGCAGAGGACGATACTGCTCAACCTTTGGCTCGAGTTCGATCCTTACTACCTTCACATGTCCAATTTGTGTATCGCTCTCTTGTTCGGTTTTAGGAAACAAGACAAAGCACGCGTTTGGCTACACCGTCTCTGGCGGGACGCTTGAATTTGCGCGCGTCGGCCTGATTGGGTAACTTCAATGCTAATTAACTCGGAAACGGACCAACGTATCGAATTTCTTTTCTTAACAGTAATTTTTTTAGAACAGCGTACCCTGCAACACCCTTACAAGCTTTACAGACTGTTTCTGACCCGCCTGTAGAATAATTCATTCAGAAATAACAATAAAGCAGATAAAAACACACAGTTTACATTACTTCGCGATAAACAGAACAATAAATACAAATTACGGGAAGGTAGGTTTGAACTAGGAGCGCTAGCAGCAATGAACATGCGAGAAAACGATGGAAGAGAGAGAGAGAGAAGAATGTGGTAATACACAGTTAATGAAGATAGTAGGAAAGAAAAATGGCGTGACTCACACAGAAAGGAAAAAAAAGAAGCAAATGTGAGAGGGAGGAGACAGGAGCACTAATTTTACTGTTTGACAGAGAGTAAATTCGCTATAAACGTCAACTTTTGTGGAAACGTTAAGATGGTGAAGGAAGGAGTTGCTTCAATTCCTTCTGTACCTGTATTAAATTGCGCAATAGTGGGATTAAATAAAACGCTGAAAAACAGCGCAGCTACAAACGCTAACCCACCCAGCGAGGTGGTGCAATGGTTGGTTCATTGGACTCACATTCTGGAGAATGGCGGTTCATATCCCCGTCTGGTGATCCAGAGTTAGGTTTTCCGTGGTTTCCCCAAGTCAGTTAAGGCAAATGCCGGTATGGCATTCGCGAGAACGACGGTTCAAACCCGCGTCCGGCCATCCTGATTTAGGTTTTCGTAATTTCCCTACATCGCTTTAGGTACAGGGTGTTTCAAAAATGACCAGTATATTTGAAACTGCAATAAAAACTAAATGAGCAGCGATAGAAATACACCGTTTGCTGCAATATGCTTGGGACAACAGTACATTTTCAGGCGGACAAACTTTCGAAATTACAGTAGTTACAATTTTCAACAACACATGGCGCTGCAAGTGATGTGAAAGATATAGAAGACAACGCAGTCTGTGGGTGCGCCATGCTGTACGTCGTCTTTCTGCTGTAAGCGTGTGCTGTTCACAACGTGCAAGTGTGCTGTGGACAACATGGTTTATTCCTTAGAACAGAGGATTTTTCTGGTGTTGGAATTCCACCGCCTAGAACACAGTGTTGTTGGAACAAGACGAAGTTTTCAACGGAGATTTAATGTAACCAAAGGACCGAAAAGCGATACAATAAAGGATCTGTTTGAAAAATTTCAACGGACTGGGAACGTGACGGATGAACGTGCTGGAAAGGTAGGGCGACCGTGTACGGCAACCACAGAGGGCAACGCGCAGCTAGTGCAGCAGGTGATCCAACAGCGGCCTCGGGTTTCTGTTCGCCGTGTTGCAGCTGCGATCCAAATGACGCCAACGTCCACGTATCGTCTCATGCGCCAGAGTTTACACCTCTATCCATACAAAATTCAAACGCGGCAACCCCTCAGTACCCCTCAGTACCACTACCATTGCTGCACGAGAGACATTCGCGAACGATATAGTGCACAGGATTGATGACGGCGATATGCATGTGGGCAGCATTTGGTTTACTGACGAAGCTTATTTTTACCTGGACGGCTTCGTCAATAAACAGAAGTGGCGCATATGGGGAACCGAAAAGCCCCATGTTGCAGTCCCATCGTCCCTGCATCCTCAAGAAGTACTGGTCTGGGCCGCCATTTCTTCCAAAGGAATCATTGGCCCATTTTTCAGATCCGAAACGATTACTGCATCACGCTATCTGGACATTCTTCGTGAATTTGTGGCGGTAAAAACTGCCTTAGACGACACTGCGAACACCTTGTGTTTTATGCAAGATGGTGCCCGGCCACATCGCACGGCCGACGTCTTTAATTTCCAGAATGAATATTTCGATGATCGTGTGATTGCTTTGGGCTATCCGAAACATACAGGAGGCGGCGTGGACTGGCCTCCCTATTCGCCAGACATGAACCCCTGTGACTTCTTTCTGTGGGGACACTTGAAAGACCAGGCGTACCGCCAGAATCCAGAAACAATTGGACAGCTGAAGCAGTACATCTCATCTGCATGTGAAGCCATTCCGCCAGACACGTTGTCAAAGGTTTCGGGTAATTTCATTCAGAGACTACGCCATATTATTGCTACGCATGGTGGTTATGTGGAAAATATGGTACTATAGAGTTTCCCAGACTGCAGCGCCATCTGTTGTTGACAATTGTAACTACTGTAATTTCGAAAGTTTGTCTGCCTGAAAATGTACTGTTGTCCCAAGCATATTGCAACAAACGGTGTATTTCTATCGCTGCTCGTTTAGTTTGTATTGCCGTTTCAAATATACCGGTAATTTTTGAAACACCCCGTAAATGCCGGTACGTTTCCTTAGAAAGGACACGGACGTCTTCCATCACCATACTTTCCCAATCCGATGGGACCGATGACCCCGCGGTTTGGTCCCTTCCCCCAAATTAGCCAAGCAGCCATTCTTCGCTAA
Source organism: Schistocerca gregaria (assembly GCF_023897955.1). Taxonomy (NCBI): domain Eukaryota; kingdom Metazoa; phylum Arthropoda; class Insecta; order Orthoptera; family Acrididae; genus Schistocerca; species Schistocerca gregaria. Next base: position 129,231,576 of record NC_064931.1, on the reverse strand, counting down.
ACGACAATCATAAATAAACTGAATAAATTCCCATTTTAAATTGAAAAAAAAATCCGAACTGCAGTGCTAATCTACTACCAAATTGTAGTTTGTAATGTTGACAAATCCTCTTCTCTTTCACTACCTACCGAGTGAGGTGGTGCAGTGGTTAGCACACTGGTCTCGCATTCGGGAGGACGACGGTTCAATCCCGTCTCCGGCCATCCTGATTTAGGTTTTCCGTGATTTCCCTAAATCGCTTCAGGCAAATGCCGGGATGGTTCCTTTGAAAGGGCACGGCCGATTTCCTTCCCCATCCTTCCCTAACCCGAGCTTGCGCTCCGTCTCTAATGACCTCGTTGTCGACGGGACGTTAAACACTAATCTCCTCCTCCTCCTCCTCCTCTTTCACTACCTTCAGGACTTAATTACCACTTTCTTTTCTGAAACTTCAGTCACGACACATAACCTTAATGGATGTCGTGGAGGGTGCTGATAAAGTCCATATGCAATATGTTTTAGTTGTTTATGTACTGAATACTGAAGACAGTAATAGGAAATCAAGCCATAACTAAGTTTAAAGAAGAGATTCCCGTCCCGCTGACATCGAGCTCATTAGAGATAGAGCACAAGCTGAGATGGACAGAGATGAGAGATAACCATTCCAGCATTTACATAAAGTTATGTTGGCGGACCACGTGAAACGCAAGGATGGAAGGGTAGTGGTGGGGATGGTGGGAGGATCGATTGTTCCGGACTATGATTTCAGTGTGCTGACGACTGAGGCGCAAGCAGTGAAAGGCCACAGTCAGTCACTTATCGTCCAAGAGGTTTGAGAAAAATGTATCCGATAGACGGTTTCAGGAAAGAACTTTGTAAACAGTTTTTAGAAGTGTTATCCGCGAAATCTATTTAATGAAGATTGTCTTACTGTAAACATATGTTCAGAGCTTTAACTCCCGCTTGTAAACTGCGCACGGTGCGAACGGAATATCGCGTTCCTGTGGGTGAGAAATTTAGGCGCGAGAATAGGATTCAAAGCGTGGCGATGATGTCGAGAGAACAGATGGGACACTTCCAGCAGTTTTTAATAAGAAAGTTCGTAAAAGAAAAGTTTAGTGCAATAGAACTGGCAACAGCACTTCCACGAATTGAAGGTCGCATCAAGACGCAATGTCGCCAGTTAAATGTTTGCTAAAGTTTGAAGTTCCATTGTTTTCGAGCTAGAGAATGATAGTCATCAATTTCAAATGTTCAAATGTGCGTGAATTCCCATGGGACCGAACTGCTGAGGACATCGGTCCCTAGACTTAAACACTACTTAAACTAAGTTATACTAAAAACAACACACACGCCCACCCCCGATGAATGACTGGAACCTCTGGCGGGAAGGGCCGCGCAATCAGTGACATGGCACCTCTAACCGCGCGGCCACTCCGCGCGGCGCTGGAGTCATGGTGGACACCAAATGGTTCAAATAGCTCTGAGCACTATAGGACTTAACATCTGAGGTCATCAGTCCCCTAGAACTTAGAACTACTTAAGCCTAACTAACCTAAGGACTTCACACACATCCATGCCCGAGGCAGGATTCGAACCTTCGACCGTAGCGATCGGGCGGTTCGAGTCTGAAGCGCCTAGAACCGCTCGGCCACAGCGGCTGGCTCGTGGACATCACAGACACCTTTTGACAACCTGTGGTAGCCGTCACTCTTCTTCCAGTTGAGGGAGATAGAGGTCACTCTTCTTCCAGTTGAGGGAGATAGAGGTCACTCTTCTTCCAGTTGAGGGAGATAGAGCGTCCGGGGGTGCTATATGGTTGTTTCAGAGCATACTGCAAGGAAAGATCCGATGAGTTAGAGGCACCATGGCGATCAGTCATTAATCCGTGACATAGCGCCTCAAACCGCGCAGCCACTCCGCGCGGCGTCATCAATTTCAGAAACTATGAAGCGAAAATTGTAAAACACTTTTATTTCCAGCTGAATTCATTACATATACGTAAAAGGACGTTGCGTTTGAGTCACATTTAGAAAAAAAAATGGAAATACACTCCTGGAAATGGAAAAAAGAACACATTGACACCGGTGTGTCAGATCCACCATACTTGCTCCGGACACTGCGAGAGGGCTGTACAAGCAATGATCACACGCACGGCACAGCCGACACACCAGGAACCGCGATGTCGGCCGTCGAATGGCGCTAACTGCGCAGCATTTGTGCACCGCCGCCGTCAGTGTCAGCCAGTTTGCCGTGGCATACGGAGCTCCATCGCAGTCTTTAACACTGGTAGCATGCCGCGACAGCGTGGACGTGAACCGTATGTGCAGTTGACGGACTTTGAGCGAGGGCGTATAGTGGGCATGCGGGAGGCCGGGTGGACGTACCGCCGAATTGCTCAACACGTGGGGCGTGAGGTCTCCACAGTACATCGATGTTGTCGCCAGTGGTCGGCGGAAGGTTCACGTGCCCGTCGACCTGGGACCGGACCGCAGCGACGCACGGATGCACGCCAAGACCGTAGGATCCTACGCAGTGCCGTAGGGGACCGCACCGCCACTTCCCAGCAAATTAGGGACACTGTTGCTCCTGGGGTATCGGCGGGGACCATTCGCAACCGTCTCCATGAAGCAGCGCTACGGTCCCGCACACCGTTAGGCCGTCTTCCGCTCACGCCCCAACATCGTGCAGCTCGCCTCCAGTGGTGTCGCGACTGGCGTGAATGGAGGGACGAATGGAGACGTGTCGTCTTCAGCGATGAGAGTCGCTTCTGCCTTGGTGCCAATGATGGTCGTATGCGTGTTTGGCGCCGTGCAGGTGAGCGCCTCAATCAGGACTGCATACGACCGAGGCACACAGGGCCAACACCCGGCATCATAGTGTGGGGAGCGATCTCCTACACTGGCCGTACACCTCTGGTGATCGTCGAGGGAACACTGAATAGTGCACGGTACATCCAAACCGTCATCGAACCCATCGTTCTACCATTCCTACACCGGCAAGGGAACTTGCTGTTCCAACAGGACAATGCACGTCCGCATGTATCCCGTGCCACCCAACGTGCTCTAGAAGGTATAAGTCAACTACCCTGGCCAGCAAGATCTCCGGATCTGTCCCCCATTGAGCATGTTTGGGACTGGATGAAGCGTCGTCTCACGCGGTCTGCACGTCCAGCACGAACGCTGGTCCAACTGAGGCGCCAGGTGGAAATGGCATGGCAAGCCGTTCTACAGGACTACATCCAGCATCTCTACGATCGTCTCCATGGGAGAATAGCAGCCTGCATTGGTGCTAAAGGTGGGTATACACTGTACTAGTGCCGACATTGTGCATGCTCTGTTGCCTGTGTCTATGTGCCTGTGGTTCTGTCAGTGTGATCATGTGATGTATCTGACCCCAGGAATGTGTCAATAAAGTTTCCCCTTCCTGGGACAATGAATTCACGGTGTTCTTATTTCAATTTCCAGGAGTGTATTTATGAGTTAGAGAGAGCCACAAAAGGATTATATTTTTGGGACACCTTGCACTATACAGTCCGCAGCTCGCGGTTTCGCGGTATCGTTCCCGCTTCCCGAGCACGGGGTCCCTGCCCCAAGATGACTAGGTGTTGTTCTGTCGTCTTCATCGTCATCTTCACTACGGTCGGAGGAACGCAACGGCAAATCACCTCCTTTAGGACCTTGCCTCGTACGGCGGTGATGGTCTCCCGCATCGTTCCCCTACGCTCTGTCAAGAAACATGGGACTACATTTCCATTTGCAATATACATGTTTGCCATGCACGAAAACGCGTACTTCACGTTGCACCGTATACACCAAAGGAGCCGTATTTAGAACTTTGCTGTACCAAACTACGGTTCGATTGTTTTGGTTCATTACGTAAATGGCGTAGTAAATTGAAAGATTACTGCTAGAATCGATAGCATTGATAGGGAATGAAACATAATCGAATGTAAAATTGGGAGCCGACGACTCCTCTTTGTTTCTGTTTGTTTAGCACATAATTAGAACACACAACTTTCAGTGTTAGACAACTGTGTATTTTATACGCTTACAAAATATAAATTGCATTTTATAGGTAACATATTAGTTGATCGAAGTGCTACTGCGCCTTTATATCTACTCATAACAATTACTTCGAATGCAAGTACAGTTTACATACACCAACATAAAAAAATATCTAACTATTGTGGTTATTTTGTACGCAATATAATGTTCTTTATCATGATCAAAGACATGAGTTCACTGTTATTACTGATAAGTGCGAAAGCTCTTTATGAATAACAGAAACATTTTATGTAAGCTCGAAAAAGTACTAAGCGATGTTCGATATGTTTTAGTTTTACCTTTTTTCATTTTTTGAAGAAACTGCGATTTCTAGCTCCATATGATAAAACTGTATTGTTTTATAATTTTACTATACAACATTCCTACTTTTCACGTACCGGGTCAACAATTTTCACATGAAACCTGAATTAAGTATTAACATTTTCAATTTTGCTGTACATACCATTTATTTTTAAATAACAGACGGGGTCAAAACTATGCAGAACAGAAATTTTCCGTTGGTTACGTGACCCTTTATATGTCCTCATTCAGTTTCTAGATGGTTCACCACAAACTGTTTCTATGGGAATCTACTAAGACACTTATCGCTTACGTCAGCAAAGCCATCAAAATGAGGTACCTTCCGACAGGTATACAACACACCTAACTTAAAGATAACACGGTTACGATCTTAACTGACCAAGGCTTAGCCAGCCGCTGGTGGCCGAGCGGTTGTAAGCGCTTCAGTCTGGAACCGCGCGATCGTTACGGTCGCAGGTTCGAATCCTGCCTCGGGCATGGATGTGTGTGATGTCCTTAGGTTAGTTACGTTTAAGTAGTTCTAAGTTCTACGGGACTGATGACCACAGATGTTAAGTCCCATAGTACTCAGAGCCATTTAAATCACTTTTTGACCAAAGCTTACTAGGAAAACTGCCATAGTCCAAGCATACTTATGACAGTCTACAGTAGCCTATGTTAGTTTTTCAACGCTACTCATGTTCCAGTCCCATCGCGTATAGCCAGTTTTAGACGAACACTGCCGTTGACAGCACGTAGCGTTGGAAACTTTTGTGTTAGCTGAAGAGCCAACACCGTGTTACAAGTGGAGGCGGAAATGCACGCGTTTTAGCTCACGCAGGCTGGCGTGAGGAGGGAAGAACTATACTGACGTGAGGTCTGGAACATGACAAGGAATGAGAATTCAGAAAGCGGACGAAATTAGCTTGATACTTAGCTTTAATCGATTAATGATGAACGTCGCTCTTGACGGTACATGATTCACAATATTATCTGTTCAGATTATAGTAACTGAATATGGCACCTTGCTAGGTCGTAGCAAATGACGTAGCTGAAGGCTATGCTAAACTGTCGTCTCTGCAAATGAGAGCTTATGTAGACAGTAAACCATCGTTAGCAAAGTCGACTGTACAACTGGGGCGAGTGCTAGGGAGTCTCTCTAGACTAGACCTGCCGTGTGGCGGCGCTCAGTCTGCAATCACTGATAGTGGCGACACGCGGGTCTGACGTATACTAACGGACCGCGGCCGATTTAAAGGCTACCACCTAGCAAGTGTGGTGCCTGGCGGTGACACCACAGAAACCCCTCCAGATATTTTCGCCTCAATTTAACCAGCTTGATCATGACAACTTAAAAATATTGCGGGCAAAAAAATCACTACTTGAAATTAAATGAACAAAGTACTCATAAGTTGAAGCAAATCCAAACAGTAACAAGGCTTGCAACACCGTCACTCCAGGACATACTGTAAAGGGGCTTGAAATTTAAGCCATAAGGTTGGTACGATATCTGAATTGGCGATATCTTTGCCGGGCAAGTACTGGCTAAGGAAGCTTTTACAGCACGAGGAACCAAACTGAATACCTCCGAGTCTAGCAACACCGCCCAAGCTCGCTATTGTGACAGGCCACTGACATTTATTAACTTCTCAGTCAAATTCGGACTTCATTTTATCCAATTTTCTACATTTCAAGTCAGTTTGTGTAAGTAAGCTACATGGCGTACGCTGTGAAACTTCATGTAGCCTTATTCGAAGCCTGATATTATTATCATTTTTTTTCTTTACTAATACGGAAATTGCAAAATGTTAAGGTCCACGGAGGAGGACGTTTGAAGTGCGGATTAAGTTAATACCTTAATAAACATACAGTAACGTACATTTCTGAGAAGAGAAGTATGTGTTTCAAGCTGTCGGCATCACTGTACCTGAAATATTACATGTTACGCGAGAGGCCACATTCTCTAGAATTATGTATTTTGTTCCGAGTTTTAATACTGCCTGTCGACTCCAGTGCAGCAGCGACTTTGGACGGTCAACACGGTCTTAAGGGTGGTATTTGCACACGGCGTACGCTTCCTGCTGTTGTAGCTGTCCGCGCCTCACACGTTAATAACACAGCAGAAGGTAACGGGACCAGCGGCGCCGGGCAGCGAGTCCGAGAGCTGTAACGAGCACACGCCTGCTCGCCTCCGAGTTGCCGGCACGGAAAACATGAGTCAAGTCCGCCGCGAAATTCGTGCCATCGCGAGCTGTAACAACGGCAGATGAGTTAGCGCTGCTCGGCCTGGAGTTGGGGCCGGGTCAACGTCGCTCTGTAAATATTCCCGTCTCAGCTTCCAGCGCTGTTCGGAGGCACAGTTATTTCTCTGCTTACCACTGAACACAGAAGAACTATACTTGGCACTAGCTTCATACATTCTCATCAACGCTACATTAATTTCAGGACTGACTAAATAGACAGTGTTTAAGCACCAACATTATATACACTAGTTAGTCTGCAAGACACGATACGAGATGGCTGATAAATCGAAAAAATATTTGACGAGTGTGATGAAACATAGCCAGAATGTACACTGAAGAGCCAAAGAAACTGGTATAGGCATGCGTATTCAAATACGGAGATATGTAAACAGGCAGAATACGGCGCTGCGGTCGGCAGTGCCTATATAAGATAAAAAGTGTCTGTGCAGTTGTCAGATCGGTTACTGTTGCGTACATAGTTCCGCGTAGTCAGCGCGTACACAACTTTCCCACTACAGCGCGCCCCGCTAAGCACAACAGCGCAGGTGCAGGGCTCGTCCGTCACCGCACTACGAAATGGCGCTGCCTTAGAGACAGGCCAAATTCTGCTTCCGCCGATCCGTGTATTAATATGTAACACAGCCAATGAGATCGCTGCTAACGTAGAACCTTTTCTCCTCGCAGATCACACTCGCGCAGTGATACCTGAACACGCAAGGTATTATAAAGAGTGTACAGACCTCCGATTAGCCAGTCTGCATTTGTTTGCACCAGTCTGTACCAGTCTGAATTTGTCTGTACCAGTCTACAGTCAAGTTTCAGTCTGCGTCTAATAAGATTACCATATTCCTGTACATAGCCATAAAGATAAATGATAGACACTTTTGTCAAGTATCAGAGATTTGTGAGAATAAGATTGACGTGCCAATACCAAGGGAACTTCAGATTGTCAAATGTAAATAGCATCCAGAACCAAGTTAAGTAATTTTATACTTGTTATTATTTTAATAAATGTGTGTGAAAATTAATCAAGTTCTGTTTAAAGTTGGTCACTGTCAATCTGCTACTCTAAGCGTGCAAGTGGCATTTCTATCGTCTAACCTAATGGCAGAAGATAACACCCACGATAAGACCACGAGACATATTGCTGACACTCGCCTGCTTCGTTAGAGCGACAAGTCAAATAATCTGATGGTGTGTGTACCGAAGGTCTTACAGTACGCACTCCACAGTTACCGTTGCTGCAAAGGCAGGTCATCGAGATTTAAATGAGTTTGAACGTAGTGTTGTAGTCGGAGGACGAGCGATGGGACACAGCATATCCGAGGCAGCGATGAAGTGGTGACTTTCCCGTACGACCATTTCACTAGTATCCCATGAATATCAGGAATTCTGTAAAACATCAAATCTCTGTCAACGTTGCGGCCGGAAAAAGAATCTCTAAGAACGACACAAATGACGACTGAAGAGATACGTTCAACGTTACAGAAGTGCAACCCTTCTGCAAATTGCAGCAGATTTCAATGCTGGGCCATCTACAAGTGTTAGCGTGCGAGCCATTCAATGAAACATCATCGATATGGGCTTTCGGAGCCCAAGGCCCACTCTTGTACCCTTGATGGCTGCACAACACACAGCTTTACGCCTTTCTTGTGACCGTCAACACCGACATTGGACTGTTGATGACTGCAAACATATTGCCTGGTCGGACGAGTCTCGTTTCAAATTGTATCGAATGGATGGACGTGTACGGCTATGGAGACAACCTCGTGAATACATGGACCCTGCATGTGAGCAGAGGACAAGCTGGTGGAGGCTCTGTAATAGTGTGAGGCGCGTGCAGTTGGAGTGATACGGGACCCCTGATACGTCTAGTTACGGCTCTGAAAAGTCACACGTAAGCAAGCATCCTGTCTGATCACCTGCATCCATTTATGTCCATTGTGCATCCCAACGGCCTTGGCTAATTACAGCAGGACAATACGACATCCCACACGTCCAGAATTGCTACACAGTGGCTCCAGGACCACACTTCTGAGTTTAAACACTTTCATTGGCCACCAGACAGTCAAGACATGAAAATTGCTGAGCATATCTGGGATGCCTTGCAGCGTGCCGTTCACAAGAGATCTCCACCCCCTCGTACTCTTACGGGTTTACGATTTATGGACAGCCCTGCAGGATTCATGATGTCAATTCCCTCCAGCACTACTTCAGACATTATGCGAGTTCACGTTACGTCGTTCTGCGGCACTTCACGTGCTCGCAGGGGCTCTACACGATATTAGGAAAATGTACCAGTTTCTTTGGCTCTTCATTGTATAACCTGGACTATGTTGCCCAAATGTGCCTTTGCCAGACATTATTCGCTCCTTTGAGTTTTCAGTAACCACAGACAAAAACGTATTTTTAACAATGCCTAAAGAAACAGACACTGGTGATGATATTGCAGTTGTACTAACTTTATGAAATTTATTCTCAGTTGCGGAATGTTTCTGACGTTAGCTGCATTAGGTACGAAGGTATTATCTGTTGGTGACATATGAAAATTTGTGCCGGACGGCGCCCGGGTTCCCGGGTTCGATTCCCGGCGGGGTCAGGGATTTTCTCTGCGTCGTGATGACTGGGTGTTGTGTGCTGTCCTTAGTTTAGTTAGGTTTAAGTAGTTCTAAGTTCTAGGGGACTGAGGACCATAGATGTTAAGTCCCATAGTGCTCAGATCCATTTTTTTTTTGTGCCGGACGGTAACTCGAACCCGACTTACCTACTCGGATAGCCGAAGTGCTTAACGCAACCCCTCGTGAAATACGGGTTCGAGTTAGTTCTGGTGCGGCACAAATTTCATGTATCAACAGTAGGTAATATCTCAATACCTAATGCAGATGACCGTCAGAAAGTTTCCGTAATTGCAAATAAATTTAATAAATTTAGTGCAACAGATAGATCGTCACCAATGTGTGTTTCTTTAGGCATTGTTAAATATATGTATTACAAACCTCGACGGGCAATATGACAATCGTAATACTGACGTGAAATACGTTTGTCTTCTTGAAACGCTGTGGTGGGAATCCAAATAAAGTTGCGAACGATGGGGTCGTAGACAGTATGACATACGGAAATTTGGGTCGGTTCTGGAACCATGTTCGGAGAGCCGAAGTCGCCGCCTGCACGTTAGCTCAGCGTGTTCGGTCAGTGTTAGCGGCCCTCTGCAATTTAAAAAAAAAAAAAAAAAGTGAGTGAATGGATCAACGAGGAACCTGAACGGGTGCCATGGGACGTCCGCCCCGAACAAATGCAACGAACAATAGCGAACGAAATGAGGCGAAATAGTCGTTAAGGCGACCGCTCGCGATAGTGACAAGCTAGAATCCGCTTTCCAGACCCACTCCGGCACCAATTTCCTTGTTTCACAAATAGTTAATATCTTCGTAACTAACGCAGCGATTGTCAGAAAGACTCACACAGACAAAAAATATCTGCACTCAGCTACATCAAAATTACTGAAGGGACTCTACATCCCACATTTAAAATTACATTGGATCCTCTATGCCACCACAGATGCTTATGTCAGTCTTTATGTGCTAAAAACACTCGACTATAGAACAGCTTTTCTGCTTTTAGCTGTGATGACGAGGGCGTCAACAGCGTGTCTTTTGAGTATTTTTTTTCAAACCTGCCTGACGGAACACGTTGGCCATTCACATAGGAGAACCTAAATATGAGCAGGTACTCGTAAACCAAGAATCTAGACTGTAGTTACTAAATTCCGGAGGTTGTTCAGTGACATTTTCTGAGTATTTTGATATAAATGACTCATGGTTTCCAGTGGCTCGTTAATTAGTGGTAATTTAATTATGATTTATTTGGTTTGTTACCTGAATTACACCCTGAAAAGAGTGAAATGTTCTGTAATACGCAACCACTTTGTCGGCGCGGCTCTGGCAATATCCTCCGAACTATTTATGCGTGTGTTCAAGTACAATAGCACACAAACTACTGACACTCGTATAAATTTGAACCAGAAACATTTATTAACACATACACGTTGAAGATAAGCAAGACCATGTGATTCATAAGTTGCAGCAAATTAATGCTAAGCACGGTGCGTCCCGAATAAGAAAATTAATTCTCACGGTGCATGTGGTATCGATAGCAACGATGCCACGTCGTAGGTGCAAGTTCTCTAGCCGGCGCTATCGAGCTCTACGAGCGTCGGTCCGGATTCAGAGCAGACCGCCTGGAAACATCGCTTCAACTTCAGAGGGTGTTGGCTTGCGATTGAGACTTTGTGCTACTTACGACGGGTCTAAGGCTTCGCTCATCTCTGCAAAGTTATGTAACCATTTGTTAACTCGTTTTCGCCTGTAGTAAACATCTATAATTTTACACGCAGTACCGTCGAGTTTTACCCTTTCCTGCTCCTACTCACTTCCTACATTCGACCTACCCTTCAGTTTACAGGAGCAGACTCTCACAACCCTACCACAACAAAAGTGAAAAATTAATTATGATTGTAGTGTTACTCACGCTGCTAAATATTGAATTTTCGGGCAACAACAAAGTTATATTATGTGGTAGGTGTCATTAGAGCGTAGTTAATAAAGTCATTTCTTGAAATAATGCATAAATTAGGCGCTTATCTTTTCGTGTTTCCCACGCTGGTCTCGTTGTGACATCACGACTCAATTGACGAAAATCTAGGTAGTGATGATTCCAAGCTCGGATGCAAAGAGCCCTAGGTGTTATTCTCCGATATTCAAAAGTTTTATAGATGTGTTTCATAAACCATTCTTGAAGATTAAACTTTTGCAACTTAAGACAATGGTGATGTCAAAAAAAAGTAATCAGCACTCCGAATTTAAGTTACACTTCTTTTTTATTACTTTCGTTACAATATCACGTAACTCGTTCCAAAACATCACTTCACAATATAAAACATACTTGAAACTATCTTCCTCACTGCTAAAGTTCACATTTCAGAAACTGACTACTATTTGCGTCTTTTTAACATGAGGACAAAAGCTTGACTCTCTAATAACCGCTTACACGCCCAAAAATCAGAGTTACAAGTACGACAATGATCATAGTGACAAAAGAAAAAATAAACATAAGAATAATATCATTGCAATATATACATACCGATGTATCGAAGTACCTCTACATTAATGAAATCAAATCTGAATGTTGTCACAGAAATATGTTAACTACTTTACAGAAACACAGTAGAATATTGCTGGAATCGAGCGGCTGAGGTGAGGTGCCGTAATGGGTACGTAATTCAAGTACCGTTACAAGACCCACACGCCGCCTTCAGCCGGGATACAAAAGTGCACTCCTGTGGAGCGTCGCTAACACTATGGTCGATATCTAAGCAACAGTCGACTGGCCCGCCAACTCATTGACGGCTACTAAACACAGTAGGCGATTGTTTTATTCGCTTTGACCGGAAAACCAAAAAACCCGCTTTCTAGTACGTGCCTATGTACAAACGCAAAAGTACTGTGTTGTGGTTGCTGTTGCTGCGAGAACAGCTTAGCACAGTATCGTTATTCGGCTCTTCCGTTGCAGTCGGTGAACCAATACGCAAGGTGCATATTGGCAAGCTTTCTATCAGTAGACCTATCCACAATTCTGTGTATCAGTGTAAACGTGTAATTAACACTGCAAGAAAAAGAGAAGCAGTAAAGGATACAAGATTCAAGGCGATGAGTAAAGTGGGCTGATGTTAGTTAGTTGCAGGTGACATCTGTTTCATTCTGAAAAGCCTAATGCAAATATTCTGGACAAGAACACACTGAAGTTACCACAGAATCAACGAAACATTCAAATCCGTACTCATATACATTACGAGCTACATCAAAAGAATTTAAAGAAAAGAAATATTAGTTTTGCACAAATATTCGAACGTAAATAATTCACTAGCATGGTCATAATTAATATCAGCATAGGCGACAAGCTTGGGATCTTTCAACAGAGTTTTTCTCTTATTAATTTACTAACAGCTCCCCGCTGTCACATCCACAGTTAAACAGCTATTTATAAAACAAAAAAAAAAATTTATGCCGAATCTCACCACCCATGCTATGAGCGATTGCAAAAGTTATCTGTTACAAGCCTTACGGCGCGAGCCAACTGTGGACCAAAAACCGCGTGAAATAGAAAAAAGCACCAAATTATGAGACAATGGGAAAAAGTCACAGAACTAGTGTTATTCGCAACTCATTCTTTTACATCGCGGAAAAAAATTGAACGTGGCCGAATAGCGAATTAAAAACTGTACTAGAAAAGGATGTAAATAATTTCATGGCTGTCTGCGACAAGCTTAGCACGGAAAAGTCGTAACTGTTATAGTGTGACAGCCAGAAATTTACTAGACTACATCTCTGCAAACAGTGTTCCGAGACTTGTTCACTACGTATTTGCGTTGCCCAGATATGTATTTATTCCAATGTTCTTATAGTCCATCTTCCCTCTCTCTGTCCATCTCTTCCATCTCATCTCTCTGTCCGACTCGTCCAGCCCTCACACTCTGTCGATCTTCTCCTGTCCACCTCCTTCCTCTCTTCCCGTCTCTCTCGCCAGCACCTGCTTCCCTCCTCCCTCTCCTTTTCCATTTCCTCCTCTCTCTTCTCTCCATCTACTTCCTGCTCTTTCCGTATTATTTTCGAAATGTGTTGTGAAAAAGTTAGTAGTAAAGAAGTAATAAATATAAAAGCGTGCATGCTGTGGTAGTTTTTCACACATTTCTCCCGAACTATGTGTCGTACAACTATATTCTTTCTATGTATATTCAGCGTCTTACGTGAATACTGTCTCTGAAATGTATTGCAAATGGAGCTATTAGTTAAGAAGTAATAAAGTAAAACTTGATGGTTCATGGGGTTGTATTGCTCCGTGAACAGCGAATATGTAGTAAGCGGTAAAAGTTTTCCCTTTCAACATTCCGTGTGCGTTGTCAGCGAGAAGAAGTTTCGTAATGGTTTTACATTATGTGTAACGTTTGTTGTAAGCCACTACGTGTTCTAATTCTCAAATACTGGGTGAATAAAATATGTCATCGTGCACTACACTTCTTTTTCATCTCCACCCCTTTGAGAGGTAGGTGTTTCTAACACCCACAGAGATTCTTTTCCGACAGTGATATGTGTATCGACTTTGGTTGAAATTGGTCCTGTGGTTTAGGAGGAGATGGGGAACATACATACATACATACATACATATGTACGTACATCAATTTTTATAATATTAGGTAGCCTACGTTTTAATTCAGGCTGCAAGCTGTTCTATCCTCTGCTGAAGAGTGATGAAACTCAAAAAATGTTCAAATGGCTCTGAGCACTATGGGACATAACAGCTAAGGTCATCAGTCCCCTAGAACTTAGAACTACTTAAACCTAACTTACCTAAGGACATAACACACATATCCATGCCCAAGGCAGGATTCGGCAGCAGCGCGGTTCTAGACTGAAGCCCCTAGAACCGCTCAGCCACTCCGGCCGGCGATGAAACTGTTTTACGACAGCTGTTTATTACAACAGCTAAGCAAAGTATATTTCGAAGAGAGAGTATCTTCGCAACTCGAAAAAAGAAAACTGTCTATTCTGCCAATATCTCGAGGAACAGGGATGTGGGTTCGGCGTGGCCCAGCGAGGCGAGCCGTTCGTGGGCAACCACTGGTAACCACGGCGAATCTGTGCCTCATGAGCGCCTGTTGGAAGCGCAGACACTAACGGCGCAGCCCTGAATCCTCCCTCGGTCGGAAAAATGGTACCGAATCCTCCCAAGCATGCAAGGGTCTGAAAAACGATGGGACCTAATTCTCCCGTTTGAAGCAGGTAACAGTTCTAAACGTTATGAATACTTCAAGCAGGCAAAAGAAAGCATGCGAAGTTACAGTAGAAGATATAAAAAATTTTCGCGTGTATTGTGAGTATGTTTAAAAGTTTTATCTTATTGATATAAAGTCCAGCTGGCAGAGCGCCAACGACTAATTCCCGCTCAAGGCGCAAAGCGTGCATAAGTAATTGAATATTTTTTGTTTAAAACATGGAAAGGGTGGGCCAAGGAGATAAGGAACATAGCAAGGATAATAATATTATTGTCTATGATACAAAATACAATGTGTCAGTTTGGGAGGATTCGGTCCTGTTACCTGTTTACCTACCTGGTTTCGGGAGGATTCGAGGCTGAGACCGGAACGAATGTTATTCACGGCGAAGAGAGCACATTTCGAAGGGTAGTGGAAGCTGTATTCTCACAGCAGGCGGAGTCTGTAGCAGAGGCTTAAAGCGATTCCTGATCCATTGGAGTCCCGGACGTGTATGGCATCTTCTGGGGGGAGCGTGGACGAATTTACGTTATGGCACGGACATAAAATAGTGCCCGCTGATCGCAGCGCCGGGTTGGCCGAGCGGTTCTAGGCACTTCAGTCTGAAACAGCGCGACCGCTACGGTCGGAGGTTCGAACCCTGCCTCGGGCATGGATGTGTGTAATGTCCTTAGGTTACTTAGGCTTAAGGATTTCTAAGTTCTAGGGTATTGATGACCTCAGATGTTAAGTGCCATAGTGTTTAGAGCCATTTGATAGCAGCGCTGCGTGCTGCGACTAACGTTCCAGGTAGTGGTAAAGGGGGCGCCACAGGACGCTGGTTGCAGCTCGACTGTGTACAGTGCCTTGCCTCGTCTACTTACTAACAACATCGCAGGTGAGGCAGGGGCCGTAACTGCCCCGCTAAACACAGACGGAAGTGGGGTGGTCTAAATATGCAAGGTCCAGCGCTGCATTAATCACATAAGCTATCTCCATTACAAATTACATTCAAATCCGTCCAGCAGGTCCAGCAGAAGGAATTAAGATTCGCGAACACACACTAACACAAGCACACACACACACACACACACACACACACACACACACACACACACACACACACACACACACACACACACACACAAGTTGGCATTTATAATATATACATGGTGGTCAGAAACATGCTGAGAAGCTTGGAAGGGTGCTGCAGGGTAGGTTGTGCTGAGAAATAATTGGTAAAAAAAAATCGATACGTTGCGCCGTTCCCGAGTTAATTACATTGAAGTTAGCCACACACGCCGTTGCACGCGCAAATCCCGGCGGCCCGTCGGAGTCGGCGTCGCCAAACGTGTTCTTCGTTTGGTTTCATAAAACCAAACAAGATATCGATACAAAAATTTGAGGGTGTACAAAAATGTTGATCAAAAATTTCGCAATTTGTAATAGCTTTTTAAGTTTATGTGTGCAACAACCTTGATCTTCCAATGTCTAAGTTCTTTGACCATAACCTACATGTTTCTGTATGAGCAACATCTTTGCACCTCCCATGTCTAAGTTCTTTGGCCATAGCCTACATGTTTGTATGTAAACACAGTGTATATGGGTTGGGTTGTTTGGGGGAGGAGACCAGACAGTGAGGCCATCGGTCTCATCGGATTAGGTCAGGATGGGGAAGGAAGTCGGCCGTGCCTATTCAAAGGAACCATCCCGGCATTTGCCTGGAGCAATTTAGAGCAATCACGGAAAACCTAAATCAGGTTGGCCAGACGCGACAGTGTATATCACGAGTCCACGATGCAGTATTGAAATATGCAGCTAAATTTTAAAAAACTGAAACATGGAAGTGAAAATGATAAACGTGCAACTGAGTGGAATAACCGTCACCACAGCATAATCGTAATAAGAACGCTTCATCTTTATGTAAGTACAGATATATTTTTGGCAAATATGGCCACATCTGTTTAGTCACAAGCAAATAATATTCTTTGTATTTAAACAGTGATCTCCAGCAATATAAACAGGTATACGAAGGTATAAACACATTAGAATAGGCACAATCCCGAACCTGGTCGTGTGACGAATACAAAATCTTTTATTGTGACTGGTAGTGGAAAATTTCCTACATCCTATAAAGGAATAGTCACGGAGCTCAACAGCATCCACTATGGTCAAAATTCACAAAAATTGGTAGTAAGGATCGAACCCGACCCAAAGGCTAAGCAGTCTCGTACGCTATCAGCTACGCTGTGAGAACAACTGACACCAACTCCATCTGGCAGTCTGCTTCAATATACGCGTGCAACGGTTTTGTTCGCTACCTTTAGTGCTAAATAACTCGGAAAGGGAGCAAGGTACCGAATTTTTCTTCTTAAAAAAAAAGAAAAGAAATATTGTTCTGAGCACACCTCTACTCTGCGACACCCTTACAAGCTTATCACACTCTTTCTGACCACCATTTACAATTCTACGTATTCTCTAACAAACGCCGGCTGCGGTGGTCTAGCGGTTCAGGTACTCAGTCCGGAACCGCGGGACTGCTACGGTCGCAGGTTCGAATCCTGCCTCGGGCATGAATGTGTGTGATGTCCTTAGGTTAGTTAGGTTCAAGTAGTTCTAAGTTCTAGGAGACTGATGACCACAGGTGTATAAGTCCCATAGTGCTCAGAGCCATTTGAACCATTTCTCTAACAAACGCGGCCGTGCGCGGTTTGGTGCATCAATAACCTCCACATCCTCTACGCACTGCTTCCCGCGGAGTGAGTGCATCCTCCATTGGGCCAAACATATGGAAGTTAGAAGGTGCGATATCCGGGCTGTAGGGTGGATGATGAACAGTCCAATGACTTTTTGTGAGCTCCTCTCGGGTGCGCAGGCTTGTGTGAGGCCTGCGTTGTCATGGAGAAGGAAAAGTTTCTTTGCATTCGTTTGTGGCGAAGAACGTGCTAAAGTCGCTTCTACAGTTTCCTGAGTGTAGCACAATACACTTCATAGTTGATCTTTGGACCATAAGGGAGAAAATCAAACACAACCCTTTCAGAGTCCGGGAGACAGTCGCCATGACCTTGCTGTCTTTGAATTCATCGGAAGAGTGGTGGTGTGACGTCACTCCATGTGTTACCGTTTCGTTTCCGGTTCGAAGTGATGAACCCATGTTTCATCTCCTGCGACCAAGTTCGACAAAAATTGTCACGATTAGGCACGTAACGCGCAAGCCATTCCTTACAGATAGGCCTTCGTTGCTGTTTATGGTGTTCTCTTAGTCGGCGGATAACTCAGCGGGCACAAACCTTTGAGTGCCCCAACTGGTGGACGACTGTGTCAGTACCATCAACAGAGACGTCCAGTTGAGCAGCGAAGTGTCTGTGATCCGTCGACCACTTTGAATGAGAGTGTCCGCACGTTTCAAAATAGCGGCCGGCCGACACGCGGGAGATGGGACAGGTTTGCGCAACCTTGTTGTGATGATGATAGACACCACGGCCAACGCCTCGCCGTGCTTTTGTTCATTCCCAGGTCTCCGTAGACGTTCTGCAAGCGCCTGCGAATATCTGTGATGCTCTGGTTTTCCGTCGCAAGTAACTCAATGACAGCTCTCTACTTGCAACACTCCTCAACCACTTTGAAAGCTACGTATAGCGCCGTCGGCTATAGGAGCTTCATAAAACTATAGGACCTGAAGCGGGAATATTCCACAAAGAATTCTGCACTTTTTCAACCGAAATTGGCCGAGAAAGGAAAATGAGTTGTATTACCTATTGAAAGCCTATCGTATTGAAAATGTCTATATTTGAAATAAAAAGTGCTTTTGGTCAGGGGTTTTCATTCGTAGATACTAGTTTACATAAAATTCCGTTTATAATCAATGTCTGAGTCACAGTTATGAAACGAGTCGAGTGAGTGGCAGTACATTTATTTAGTACAGTCTCTAAACCTTGTCAAGGACAAGATATCAAATTCAGCTTGACGATAAATGAATGTTCATGCAATGACTCATACAATGCTAGAATCACCTACGGTATGTTGAAGCTCTTCTTAATTTCTACGTTCGCAAAGACTGATTGGAGAGAATTTTCGCCTTCTATAGGACTTAACTGTCTCTTACAAAAGGAGCAACCTTCCTCCATTTTTTCCTTATAATTTTTCGAGGCGTAATCATAAAGTTTTAATTATCACGTCGAAGACATCGAGCTACGACCACAAAACGTGATGAAGATGTTGCCATACACATCCATCAACGCAATATTGATTATGGCAGCGTTGTTCCTTTTCAACTGCACAAAATGAACTGTCGCCCTATGCCCCATTTATAAATGTGCTTACCGTTTTGTTTTGGCTCGTCTGGCGGCGTGCTACGTTACTGTGCTGCTGGGATTTTGGTGAAATAAATTATTAACGTAAAAATAATGAAAACTATGACACCCCTTGTATTATGAATTGCATTTGAATTCAGCTTACAGCACTCATGTATTTACATTAGGAAGCATGATACTGTAGGTAGTAACTTTAGTGTAATGTACAAGCAGATTGGAAATTTTAGTGACCACTTGCTGCCGTGAGAAGCAAAGAAGTTTTTCCATCTACCGGATGTCTCCCCCATGGTTTGTGAGTTGCATTTTCTTTGGTGTTTCAGCATATATTTGAAATTCGTTCTTGTAACGTGTAGTCTTTGCGAACGTAGAAATTAAGAAGAGCTTCAACATACCGTAGGTGATTCTAGCATTGTATGAGTCATTGCATGAACATTCATGTATCGTCAAGCTGAATTTGATATCTCGTCCTTGACAAGGTTTAGAGACTGTACTAAATAAATGTACTGCCACTCACTCGACTCGTTTCATAACTGTGACTGAGACATTGATTATAAACGGAATTTTATGTAAACTAGCGCTCATTGCGTCTCTCATGCGACGCACTGTGTCGACGAAAGACGTCTGCTTGTTTCCCATTACAAACAAAATGTTTTTTTTTTTAAATCGGTATTATACGTGCCCATTCGACAGAGCGGTCCCAAATTCGTCTAGCCTGGTATTTCTTTGCCTATAAGTATTTACATGGTCAGCGAAATGTGGAGAATAACCTAGTACTCCAGCAGCAACTGAGCAGCGTTTCTGTATGTTGGTAACAGTCAGCGCGGGCCAGGGCGGAGCTGCAGCTGCTAGAGCTCTAGTTGTTCTTCCTGTTTTACTGTTCCTGTTAATAAACGTCGTTAACATGAATGTCGCCTTGGACTAATTTGGAACCTCTCTGTCGAACAGGCACGTAAAATTCCGATTTAAAAATCATTTTCTTTGTAACGACAAACTAAATCTTTCCGTCGACACTGGGTGTCGCACGAATGACGGCAGTGCAGTCATTGGTTAGGAATACTCCAGCTACACTTCCCAAAAACTAAACTGCAAATATCTACTGAAACACCAGACAAAATGCACCTGACCACTCTTAGGACAGACACCCTGTATATAAGATGAGACCTACTACTTATTGTCTAAATTACACCAGAAGGCAACGTAGGAATTGATCGTACTGGACCATGTTCTTTTTATGTAGTACTTATGTAATACAGGGTTTTTCCCTAGGCTCTGCAACTAAGGCCACGATCTTCCCGGGAGCAGATGAAACCTTTTCCTCATGATTTTTTTATTACCTCTGACATTTTTCCTCTTGTATAGGGCTTCTACCTCGGACATAACGCTATAGCTCACGTGAGACTCAAAGAATCAACGAAGACTGAGTTTACACGTAGCAGCATCATTGACGAAAGACACCACTGATAAGTCATCTATTCCTGCACAAATTCTTAGGTTTAATCCCTCCAATAGTGGCCTCATCGCAAACTTCATAGTTCAGTGGTCGTAAGAGACAAAAAATTGATTCCTAACGCCGTAGCAAGGTGTTCCGCATTTTTTCGTGGAAAAGAGCTTTTCTTATGCTCCATGTGATTATGACACTCCTTGCTCCACATTGGTTCACGAGTCTATAGGGTGACCCCGAACACCACCGACAAGCTTCCAGATACGGTAGTATGGACCAGAACAAGAAAAATGTGTAGAAAACATGGACTCTGAAATGCGTACCTTGCGAGTTATTAGCACGTGTTCATCTTAGATACTGTGAAACACATCTGTTTTACTGCTAGCTGTGTGTATTCCATATTTTGAGAGGAGGTTGTATGAAGCAAACCAATTAAAAAAAGTCCAATAACTTGGGCTCTAAATTCCTACCTTAATACCTATGAGCACTTTTTCAGTAGAAGAGGTGTGTTTCATAGTAGCGAAGATGAATGAATGTTCAGATCTCTTACAGTGTGCACTTAAAAGACCATGCTTACAAGACATTTTTTCTGGATTTGATCCGTAGTATGACCTTCCAAAATATGAAATAGAGGAATAGCCTTCAGTAGAAGAGATTTGTCTCATAGAAGCGAAGATGTTTACCAGCCATTCTTTCTAGTTTTTGCCCACTTCCAGCTCTGAACGTTTGTCATTGAAGTTCTGTTTCACACTTATATAATTTATACATCACTTACTTGAGCGGATAGTACCACTTTTCTTAGGGTACATACCACATTCTTTAATCAGGAAATCTTTGACGCTGCATTGTCTACTGTGAGGGCTCGCTGGGATTATAATCTGACGATGAAGGTAACTAGACCGGCGCTGTGAGCTTAACTTCCATAATAACTCATTCTCTTTGATTTACAGCGGCTGCTTCTCAGCTCGCACCAAAGTAATCTCGATGTACGTTGCGCATAGACGCTCAACTTTCTCCTTGCGGCTGGAATTTCACATCGAGAGACGTGGCTGCACCATTGACGGCATACAATGAAAACCTTTTGACCTTTATAACAGGCGGCGAACTAAGATTTAGTTGGGAGCTCCTGCCTTCGTTATCACGCAAGGATTTTCCGACAGATTTCGTAATACTTTGTGAATAGCAGTAACTGTTAGCCCTTTGAATCTATCGCAGTATTTGATACCCTGACTAAAGTTAAGATCAGAGAGCAAGTTTGTTGCTTTGCCTGCGGTTTTTTTTTTTTTTAAAGCTGAAGACTACTACTAACAAGGGGAGGTTCACACAGTGGGATCAGATTTTTGAAACCATTTATACGGTGACGTCGTTTAAGGTCCCAGGTATCGTACCCTGCAGCTCACTGGTGGGCCATTGTTTGCCAGTAATCGCCGAAAAAGAATTCGAGAATCTGCGATTTGCGTGATGCTCTATACAGCTTTATATAAGGAAGTATCATCACAGTCGCTGCATAGGGTAAATGGTTAAGGTACAGCCCACATATCGGAACGTTGTTAAGTTCGAATTTTGTCACGTGGTTTGAAATTTTTTATTTCTTATTATTTTCGAAATGGCTTTGATAATTGTTATTATTCAATTAATTGTGGTAAATGTAATTTTTTATCATCACATATTTTCGTCCATGTTATTGCTTTATTATTTCTATTCCTCACTTTGCTTCACTTTCGTTTTACTTATAACCCCTTCTTTCCGTTGAATTTTCGCATGCGTTATTTAGTGGGTAGTGCAATAAGAGCTTATGTTTGTATGATAATTACCATTCAAAAAATGTTCAATAGTAAGGGCAAATACATTTCTGACACCACTGCACACTCAATATATACAGGTTATTTCGACTTCAGTTTTTTTTTTTTTTTTTAACTGAGAGATTGGCAGTTTCATACATTTCAATATTATGATGGATGAATAAAAAAATTAAAGTCACATGCACGAGGACCGCAAGTCGAAAAAAAGAATGACAGGAAGAAAGAACAAAAGCAACTGAAAGAGTTAATACAATGATTAAATAATGTGAGAAAGGAATTGAAAAATAAACTTGCATTTAGGCTAAATATTTGAATAAAAGTAATGATCTAAGTCATTTTGACAAAGATTTAAAAATAAAACACTTCAAAGAACCTGACAAGACTTGAAACCACAACGTTTTACATATGAAACCTGTACCATAAACACTACGACAAGCAACGAGTTTGAATACAATGTCTTTTTTAAAGCTGTGGACCATCACTCAAAACTTCTGAAATTTCCTTTCGTCGAGCCGGCCGCGGTGGTCTAGCGGTTCAGGCGCTCAGTCCGGAACCGCGGGACTGCTACGGTCGCAGGTTCGAATCCTGCCTCGGGCATGGATGTGTGTGATGTCCTTAGGTTAGTTAGGTTTAAGTAGTTCTAAGTTCTAGGGGACTGATGACCACAGATGTTTAATCCCATAGTGCTCAGAGCCATTTGAACCATTTTGAACCTTTCGTCGATTACTCGCAACCAAGGGTCCACCAGGGTGAGTGGCTGCAGGGATTGATAGCCGGGACGTTAACCTACATTACCGTATAGATGGTTTCAAGAAGTCGATCCCACCGCCGGCGACTCTCCTTCTAATTAAGTAACGATTGCATAGTATTATATCTAAAGCGCGTAAACATTCTCAAGTGGCGAAAGGGTTAGTAATATAAAAGATATAGTGGTAATATTGAACCAATCGGAACAGAAATCATAGAATGAACATGTACTCAATACAGGAGGAGGAAGAGATTAGAGTTTAAGTTACCGTCGAAGACGAGGTCAATATAAGAGGATACGGAAGGAGCTACATCATACAATTTTCAGATATATCATATCATCCTAGCGTTCATTATTAAGGTTTTGGAGATATCGCGGAAAAATGGAGTTCGTGATGTCTAGACAAAGATTTTAATCATCCCGAACTCGAGTCCAGTGGCTTATATGAATACAGTACCCAGTGTAAAAACTAATCTCGGTATTAACCTGTCCACAACTGTATCATGTCACTATACTATGAAAACTAAAAACAGAACGTCCGTAATACTGGCATTAGTTCTCATTTGCCCTAAACAATGATATCGTAAGGATTTTTTTTACATAGTAGCAAGTTCCCACATTTTTATAACAGTTTACAAGTGAACCTTTACTGTATCGGCATGATAATTCTCCTATCCACCAATCTTCAGTTGCGTGCTATATCTATTCAATACAAACTCCAACAACAACGACTGCCAATGATTGAGGACGGAAAGAAACTTCGTCCTTAGTGTACTGTACCTTGATTTAACCGTATAGCTTAATGCGACGCGTGGCGACATGATTTGAAAGATACAGATCAAATCCACGAGGTATACTAATGACTGTTGATTTGATATACCTGCCAGTTGAACCGTGGTTCTTGATCATGTTCCAGACAGTGTTGGCCAAAGGTCGGGGTGATATTTCATCTCGACATTTGAAAATGTTCCCCTCACCCCTCCCCCCTGCGTAATAAAGTTATACTCGATTGAATATGCCAACTTACGAGACCAGTTCTCGACATTTGCAAGTAGTTTTAATTTTCTGCTTTTACTTGAAGAAATCTGCGGCTGAGGCTCATAAAACGCGGCATGACAGTGTTGACCCAATGTTGAAGACGCCGTTAAAAAGTACTTGGAAACGTTGAAATGGGAAGTTCTACCCCACCCGCCTTATTCTTTGACATTGCTTCCTCTGACTACCACCTCCTTCCTTCAATGGCACACGGCCTGGCTGACCGTCGTCTCCGGTCATATAAACAAGTGCAAAATTGAGTAGATTTATAGATCTCCTCATAAGCCCCCCGTGAGATTTGTATGCTGTCTGAAAGTTGGGAGAAAGTACTGGCCAGCGATGGCAAATAATTTGAATCGTAATTCTTTTTGTAAGTTTTCACTATAAAACCACGAAGATCGAGAAAAAACAGTGGAAGCGAAATTGTAAACCTAATGTACACATATATTGTGCAAAGTTTAAAGACGAAATAACTTTTGCATGGTGTGACGCTGCCACGTAACATAGCTCGATAGAAGTGGGAACATATACGGAAAGAATGCTACAGTGCAGTGCAGAAGGGTTTTTCCATTCCTCCACCAGCGCGTTGACAAATGCTGGATGGTTGTTGGTTCACTTGGACGTGCTGAAATACGTGCCTCCTACGCATCCCACAAATGCACGATATGGTTGAAGTCGGAGGAACAGCCAGACTAATCCACTGGCCGAATATTCTCTCGATCCAAGGGCTCCTCCAGCTGCACTATTTGATGCTGTCACGCATTGTCATCCATAAAAATGAAGTCAGAGCCGAATATACCCATGAAAAGACGTACATGGGGAAATAGTAGAATGTCACAATCACGTTGAATGGTGAGTGCGCCGTGTTCAAAGATCTGGACGTTAGTACACCCATGAAACAGTATGCCTGCCGATACGATAACATGTTCGACAATGTTCCTGGGTGAATTATGTGTTCCCACCTCTCTCGTGATTTTCCTAAGCCACTTCAGGCAAATAGTTCCTTTCACAGGGTACGGCCGACTTCCTTCCCTAAACCGATGAGACCGATGGCCTTGCTGTTTGGTCTCTTCCCCCAAATAAATCCAAAATCCCACCCCTCTCGACGTGATGGTAGGTTCATAATCACTACTCAGACTCCGCTCTCATCCGAGAAGAACACGCAGCCAACTCCTTCTTGACCTAGTCCCTATGCCTTTGGCACCCTGGCAAACTGTGCCACCAAGGCGTAGGTGTCAACGAAACACGAAGGGAAAAGAGAACACCCCACTGCGATTGCCATGTCACTATGGAGTGTTAGACTGAGTGCCGCAGAGACCTGCCAAATGTAGTTCGCCTGTTGAACAATGTAGCGGTCATCTGTTGCTGTAGTTAACCATGGTCGACCATCTCCTCCCCTTCGGGTAGCAGAGCCTGTAGCTGGAATGCTTCCTATACACGTGAAAGAATGATGTGAGCAATACCAAACCCCTGGGCTACACTCATCACACTATGTCCTCCTTCTAGTTTCCCGATTATTCTTCCCCGTGTGAAGTCATCCACATGTTGTCTCCGGGCAATGTAGTAGCGAGGAACACCAACACGATGCACTCTTAACTCCTCGCTAATTGACACTTTTATCTTTTGCCGTTCCATCAACTGGCTCGTGTTGCGGGGCGATCCCCATTTGGCACTATAGCCACGCTGACCTCACGCAATATGACGTCCAACTTTCTGTACACGACTGGTAGACTTCAGGCAACATGCTCACGCCATTCCATTCGTCTCCACCGAGTTATTATGTTATTTATATATCTCGTCCATAAACACATAATTAACATAATTCACAGACAGACATTCATTGTCTCCTTTGGAATAACACGAATATTTTGAGAGTTATAGTATCAGTTCAGAGAAGCAAAATAAAACTATGAAACGGGCGATTGCTCTTCATTAACGCACGCTACCACAGACGCAGAAAAAGGGAAAAGAAGGATGTAAAAGAATTATTTGAAAGCTGTCTCTGGAGATTAAACGCAAAGAATTACTTGAAAGCTGTCCCTGGAGATTAAACGCCGTAGCAGCAGCTAAAGGAACACATCTATGCTATCAGTTACATGGCCCCATGTCTTTGACACGAACAATATCTTTTTCCGGCGGCCTTTGTTCACATAGCAAACATTTGCACACAGTGCGATAGAAATTCTCCTCTTCCCAAATTATCCTCTTCAGAAGCAAGGTTATTGCATCAAAGTACGCTGTCGCTCTAATAGAAGTACCCCCATGACGAATTGCGTTATAGATGGCTGAGAAAGCGCTCCTGTCACCACGCCGTCCCACGAGACTCGAATGCTGCCGGCAGGACGGCTTGTCAGTCCACCTCCGACTATCCAGGTTTAGGTTTCCGTATTTCCCTAAATCACTTCAAGCAAATGCCGTGACGGCTCCTCTGAAAGTGCACGGTCGATTCCTTCCCCATCCTTAATGACACTTTGTGCTCCGTCTTTAAAAATTTCGTCATAGACGGGATGTTAAACCCTAATCTTCCTTCCTTTTTTACTTTCCAACCGTGTCAGATCGTCTGTGCGTTAACTGAACGCAGAGTAGGCATAACCATCGATGCATCCGCATTTGATTTAGATCAAGTAACAGAAGGCCGACGAAGAGGAAACGTAAGGGTCTATCCTGAGTCCGTTTGGGGTAAAACCGTAGCCACCTGGCTCAATACCCATTGTCAACAATGTGACGATTACAGGGATTATCGTCGAATATTTCGAATAGTAACAGCAGATAGATCGTCCACAGCGCAACAAACCACTCGTTACTTCATTGGTGGACAGTGGGTGAGCTTCCATACCGCTTCATCGCTAGAGGATACAGAAGCAACCGCCGCATGCGGCAAGTATGATCAGCAGACGGCGTAGTTAGTTAGTGCGGTATCGACAGCATCTACGTCTCCTGCATACGCCGCTCTTCGCACCGATCGCAGCTATACGAGAGACGGCACAGCGACTCGCTATCCATCGCCCGCTGTTCCCTTCGGGTGGCGCCACGTATGCACATCACCAGAGGACAAGGAAGTTGCACGACCTAACTGCACGCAGCTCTGAGCGGGAAGGGCATTTTGGGAACCTGATCAGATGAGGAATTTCTTGTCATGACACCGTCTCATCTGCCCTCAGTGCGCAGCTCGTGGTATAGTGGCTAGCGTTGCTACCTCTGTATCACGGGGTTCAGGGTTCGATTCCCAGCTGGGTCGGGGATTTTCTCCGCCAGGGGACTGGACGTTTGTGTTGTCCTCATCATTTCATCATCATTCGGGAAGTGACGAGATTGGAACTGGAAAGATTGGGAACTTGTACTGGCACTGATGACCTCGATGTTGAGCGCCTCACGAACTAACATCATCATCCACTGCCCTCAGGATACCAAAGAATTCCGCGTAATAAACTGAAAACTGCTCTGAGAGCACAATCCTGAGGACAATGTCGGGGAACACGACAGAACAACCGAGAAACTCTCCCTGCTTAGAACCATCCGTGTTGACAGTAATAAAATCTGGGTGACTACGTAAAACCTCGTCAAATTTAATTTTAAAAATTTAGTCTATGATTCAATTCTTCCTGCAAGCAATCAGTTCTAAAAGCAATCTGGGCCTCGGTAATAGCCAGGGGGATGCCTTACTCCACCCTTGGGTTGGGACCTTAATGCACCCCACTCAAGTCTCTCCCTTGCAAGGATCGCAACTGGCCTTGTTCCTTGTGACCGATGATCAAACAGCCGTTCCAGTGAGGCTGTACAAATTACCTGGATGCTGGTGATGTGGGAACCGACGATGCTCTATAGGCTTGGCGTCCCACTAGAAGAAGATGTAGAACAGACAGTGGAGGCTCACCAGCCTCCGCACATAAGCTAACAATACGGGTCGTGCGATATGTCCCTGTTGACAACCTTCTACCCTAGTGGTGAACTGCATCTAGCATTCTGACGTGTGCAGGCCCTGCAGACCCATAAATCTGGCATACGAATTCGTGCTGGGATCGTACGAAGGCAGACGTGCCCTGTCGGCTCCCCCTGAATTGTGGCTGACACATTTAAGGTCTTGAAAAATGTCAGTTTCAGTTATTTATGGCGTAGCAGCCATTTTAAGTTCTCATCAAAAGTAAAGCCAGGTACTTCATCTTTTTATTAAAAGTAAGAAAGGTATCCCCCTGTTTTAAAACGGGTAAATTAAATGGACAGTGGCAACGATTAAAATCAACAAACTTTTTCCAAATAGAATTTAGAACCTGTGGTGTAACACTATGCCTCCAACTGCCTGATCGTCAGCTGCAACTGCCGAGTAGCTGTTGCGAGGCTGAAGGATGCACAGGAGATGGAGAATTCATCCACAAGCAACGAACGTAGTACGGGACGTCGCACTGTGAACGTCTGCATAATCCCCACTGATAGAGCTGTAACAAAGTATTGTGTTTCCAGGTAGTATCGTAAGCCTTTGCCAAATTGGAGAAAACACCGATAAGGTGTTGCCGAAGGAGGGAAGTTTGTTGAACTACTGCTTCGAGCAGGGTCAGGATATCAAGCGTGGAGTGATACATACTGAACCCACACTGGGAGCTACTGAGTAGGCACATGGTTTCCAGAATCCACACCAAGCGCCGATCGACCATACGCTCCTGTATCTTTCCTACTCAGCTTGTCAGGCTAGTACTACAACAACTACCGACGTCTGTGTGACTCTTCCCTGGTTTTAAGACTGCGATGAAAATAGATTCTTCAGACGAGTTGGGAAAGTCACCAGTCATTCAAATTTCATTTGAGTTAAAGCAGCAGACGGACAGTCAGTCTAGCATTATGGGCTACCATCCCATACTTCCCACAGGTCATTTCGCCTCTGCAACTTGGCGTTGTATGGCCAAAACGCTGACATCTGAAGCAGTGCATAGAGTTAGGACACAGAGCCTAACCCTAAAGTCAGAGGAAACTTGCCATGATGTGTTCACGTAGCGTCGCAGAATTGAAGGTTACAATGAAGGTGGCACGCTTCTCAATTTCTTCATTATTCTTACCTGTCCTTTGCTCCACATCTACTGTCCTCTGTGATGCCTATTCTCGTTTGAGTTCGGCAACGTCGATGTCCATAATATCCTGGAGTTCCGGGAGTTATGCAAATCAAGAATGATGTCATAATCAACCAATTTTTTTGACTTCCTAAGTAATTCCATCCGGTTTGGCCGGTTAATCTCGACCAGCAAGGAACCATTTCGCAAGGGCTTAATAGGCTTGAGGGTGCCAACAAGCCTTTCTAAGCCGTTACAGATATAGAAGAGGGGCACTTTTTTAAACGTCCCCTCCATCCTCTTGATCACTACAAAGATATTCAGATTCACGACTCCTTGAGCCCCATTACTAGTAACAAGTCGATTATGAGGAAGACTAGCCTCCCTCATTCTTTTAGATAAATGGGTGTGAGTACTCCCAGGTGGAGCACCCTACCCTCTGGAAGGTGAAGATTTCGATGGTTCCATTTCGGTCCCACGAGCAGCTAAGGAAGTAAAGGTCCACTTAGACAGAGCCCAGTGTGCCTGAGTAACCCTTACCCAACTGAGGAGCGGCAGGTTTCCCAGAGGTTGCCCGCTAACGATTGCTCCATCTCAACCGCATTGCATCTCATCAGCACTCTTCTTAATTTGATTGATTGAGTTTTTTTATAGAGGTTTATTCCATCTCGCAATCCGGACGGTCAAGCCAAGATCCCCGTTACCTGTGAAACATAACATTCCACCGCTGCGCCCCACTGTGGTCTCTGAAGCATGCCCAGAGCTTACGATGAGAGAGGACAGGCGTCGCTCACCAGTCCCCAGCTCAGAAGCCCAGAGGTCTCCAAGGCTGTAATCAGCAAACGAATGGTGAGTCCCTGAGGGATCCAGTGTACAATACGGTCGTGTACCTAGGATCATACATTCTATTCAAATTTAAATGCGTTGCAATCGAGAAAATCTTCTCAATACTGTGTGTGTGTATACAGGGTGAGTCACCTAACGTTACCGCTGGATATATTTCGTAAACCACATCAGATACTGACGAACCGATTCCACAGACCGAACGTGAGGAGAGGGGCTAGTGTAATTGTTTAATACAAACCATACAAAATTGCACGGAAGTATGTTTTTTAACACAAACTTACTTTTTTTTAAAAATGGAACCACGTTAGTTTTGTTAGCACATCTGAACATATAAACAAATACGTAATCAGTGCCGTTTGTTGCATTGTAAAATGTTAATTACATCCGGAGATATTGTAACCTAAAGTTGAGGCTTGAAACCTCCGACGTTCAGTTGCGTGTTGTAACAACCACGGGCCACGGTCTGCGAGCAGCACCAGATGTACTGCGGTGTGTAAGACATTCATTACGCCAGAGATTGCAATTGTGTGCAGCAAATGATGGCCACCACATTGAACATCTATTGGCCTGACATGTCGGGACACACTCTATTCCACTCCGTAATTGAAAACGGAAACCACGTGTGTACGTGTAACTCACCCCTCATGGTAATGAACATGTGCGTCAGTGAAAAAGACCAACAAAAAGTTGTTAGCATGTGAACGAAATGTGCTGTTCCAGTCTCTTCTGTACCTAAGGTCCATCACCGTTCCCTCTGGATCCCGATGTAAATCGGTGCTCTCCGATACACACGATCGAACAGCAGAGGAGTGGTACTCAAGCGTCAACTTTAGGTCACAATGTCTGCGGATGTAATTAAGATTTTACAATGCAACAAACGGCAATGATTACGTATTTGTTTATATGTTCAGATGTGCTAACAAAACTAACGGGGTTCTATTTAAAAAAAACGTAGGTTTGTGTTAAAAAAACATACTTCCGTGCACTTTTTTATGGTTTGTATTAACCAATTACACTATCCCCTCTCCTCCCGTTCGGTCTGTGGAATCGATTCGTCAGTATTTGATGTGGTTTACGAAATATATCCAGCGGTAATGTTAGGTGACTCACCCTGTATATGTGTGTACTGAATCGGGGACCTAGAAACGACGGAGAGGCTTCGTCCCCACCGTAGCCCACAACAGGCTACAGCAGTCCACCCACCTCTCCGCTGCCCCACACCGAACCCAGGGTTATTGTGCTGTTCGGCCCCCAGTGGACCCTCCTGGGAACGTCGCATACCAGACGAGTGTAACCCCAAACGTTTGCGTGGTAGAGTAATTATGGTGTACGCGTACGTGGAGACAGTGTTTGCGCAGCAATCGCCGACATAGTGTAACTGAGGCGGAATAAGTGGAACCAGCCCGCATTCGCCGACTCAGATGGAAAACCGACTTAAAAACCACCCACAGGCTGGCCGGCACACCGGACCTTGACACTAATCAGCCGGATGGATTCGTGCCGGGGACCGGCGCACCTTCCCGCCCGGGCTCAGTACTGTATTCTACTTTGTACTGTATCTGTTACATCATTTCTTTACTACACAACAACAGTAGCTAAGTGACATCAAATTAAGTATTAATACTATCGAAACAGCTTACAAGATGATATGTTTCGAAATGGAAGGTATTTGAAAATAACACAAACTTTCATTTACAAGACAGGTAAATCTACTCATTTAATTTGCAAGTATCACGCGTTGAACGGTAAAAGACCTCCTTCCGTTTGAAGGTGCGAGATGGTGTACGTCTGACGAAGTATGGTCTAACCGTCCACAGGTTATGCAGCTAATTTGAAAAATTTCTGAAGTTTTACTTGCCGTAGAATTCTGTAACTGAAGAAATAACAGTATCTTCCAAACATCAGTCATATATTATGCAGAACTTAAATGTGTAGAACCAAAAATATTTACAAAAGCTGCATAAAACATAACCTCTTGTTTCACAACAAAAACAGTAGAAAATGCGGTAAACTGCTTATTGCGGTCTCCGTGCGTATCCCGTCATGTAATTGTAAAATTGGTCACTAGATCGAAACACTGACCAGAAATCATCACGTGTTCATAGTACACTACCCTGCATATACATCACTCTGCCCTACTGATTTGCATATATTGTGTTTTATCTAAATTCAGTGACATTCCGTCGGTAGAAATCCGTTCAAAGTTATCAAGAAAATTAGTTACATTTTCAAGCTGCATTTTGAAGTAATTCTAGTAGCCATGATTGTAATATTTGCATCGCCAGGAATGACAACTATTCCTGCTTCTTGGATGTGATGGAAGATCATTTGTATGTGATAAGTGCAAGAGCAGACCCAACACTGATCCTTGTGGACCCCTGTAGTGATTTTTTCCCATTCTGAATACGTTGTCTCATTGTGTACTCTAACAGTGTAGGATACAGATATTAGCATGGATCCACGAACATCGACCGAGCGACGTGGCGCAGTGGTTAGCACACTGGACTCGCATTCGGGAGGACGACGGTTCAATCCCGCGTCCGGCCATCCAGATTTAGGTTTTCCGTGATTTCCCTAAGTCATTCCAGGCAAATGCAGGGATGGTTCCTCTGAAAGGGCACGGCTGACTTCCTTCCCCGTCCTTCCCTAATCCAATGAGACCGATGGCCTCGCTGTTTGGTTTCTTCCCCCAAAGAACCCAACCCCACCAACATTGGCACTGGACGCTAGTGAGGAATGGCAAATGGCCACCTACACTGATTAGTAACTGTACAATTCCACAACTTGCTGGAAACCACACGAGGCGACCTATAGCAGCGCACCGCCCCGTTATTCCTAAATTGCCTAATTATACTTTGAGCAACACATCTTAGAAAAGAGAGTAAATGCGTGGCTCACGAAATCAAAGTATCTCGTACCTCCTGAGCGCATTTGTAATGCCATAAAGGAAGATGTGCGCGCCTTGCACGTAACTTTTATCAATCTGCGTTGTGGGTGACGGTTCAGCTGTGATGGATCAGGATGGTTGTCCAAAGATTTAGATGTCTCATTGATTCCGCGACGCCGCGCGGGATTAGCCGAGCGGTCTGGGGCGCTGTAGTCATGGAATGTGTGGCTGATCCCGCCGGAGGTTCGAGTCCTCCCCCGGGCATGGGTGTGTGTGTTTGTCCTTAGGCTAATTTAGGTTAAGTAGTGTGTAAGCTTAGAGACTGATGACCTTAGCAGTGAAGTCCCATGAGATTTCACACACATTTGAACATTTGATTCCGCGACGTAACGGGTCGCAGTCGTCATCAGCACCAAGGTGGTTCTTAAAGTTGCTACGCAGCTCAGGCTAATTCAATTAATTCTATAACTCACGAGTATGCTTTACTGCGCAAGGTGTATATTCCTCTATGCAGTCCAAATCTGAGATAAATCTCTTAATTTTGCATTTCATCTATTTATGGGCTTCATGTCTTTTACAAGTCGATATTTCATTAGCGAATCAATTACGTATTGCACTTAGAGCTGTTGCCTCGGCAGCTTTGGGGACAGCCTGGCTGAATGACAATCGAAGCGGCCCGGGTTCGATTCCCGGCCGGGCCGAAGATTTTCTCCGCTGAGGAACTGGGTGTTGCTTTTTCATCATCGTCGTCAGGCAAGTCGCCTAAATGATGCTAATAACTTAGAAAGCGAATAGCTGTACAAGATAGTAACGGTAGCAGAACGGTTACTAGATCGATTACAACCTGCACAAAAATTCCATCATACCTATCATATGGTAAATTGTAGAGAAAATAAAAAAATGAAGGAAAATGAAGTCGCCCTTAACTGTTAAACGACTTTTGTTAGTGAAAGCAGGTTGTCCTTTGCCACAAAGTTACTTATTTATGACAAATATACGGTGATTTTTTCCACCGTGTACAAACTCAAGGGATTGATCGATGAGAGGATACCGAACAAAAAAAGGTGTAACGAACTTAATGCTGGTTTCCATTCTAGGGACCATTTATTCAATCATACTTTGTTACAGAGACTGTGGTCTAATACGCATTGTACGAAGCAGAAACGGATAGAGTATGGAAGGTTTCCTCCTAGAGGGTTGTACTGTTCCTCATACGTTATGCCCTAGCGTCTCTCCCGCCATAGTCATTGGTAATGTGTCCGATTCACTTCTCTTGCCAACTCACCTTTTAGTGGATGTGACACAGCGTTGAACGCAATGGTTTCGTATTCAAATCGAGAGCCTGCCGACATGATGTTTAGTTGCGGAAAGGTAAATGGCAACGAGAGGCGGGCAGCAAGGTTGTATAATGAAACCTATCCCCACCGACAACAACCACACCATTCAGTGTTTGAAACAGTGTTTCGCCGTTTGCCTGAGGCAGGGTCGTTTCAGGAAGCAGGAGATCATCAATAACGTACCCGAAATGTTCGGACACCAGACCTGGAGGAAAATGTGATTTATACTGTGGAAGGAAACTGCCGTGTCAGTACCAGGCAGTTGGCCAACCAGTACAGGGTATGCCAGGCGATAGTGTGGAACATTCTCCATGACTACTGCTACTACTGTTACCACTCTCAGCGTGTGCAGGGCCTTACTAGAGACAGACTTTCCACATCGGGAGCAGTTTTTTCACTGGTTTCTTCACCAGGAAATCACAATTCCGGGATTTGTGTCACCCATCCTATTCCCAGACGAGGCCACCTTTACGCAGAGTGCTCTCTCCAACTTTCATAACTGACATCTGTGGCGGCGTTTCTTGCGGGGGACTTTCATTCCCTGCTGGAAGAAGTGCCTTTGATGATTCGAATGTTTATGTGACTGCTACATGATGGTGCTCCATCCCACTTCGCCGTTAACCTCCGGACGCATCTCAGCCATGTCTTCCCTGGTCAGTGGATCGGACGAGGAGGTACTGTAGCATAGCCTGCTCGTTCACCAGATCTCAACCCGTGCGATTTCTGGTTATGGGGCCATCTCAAAAGTATCGTGTGTGCAGAGCCCATTCTAGGTGTGGAGACACTGGAACAACGTATTCATGCTGCCTTTGACACTGTTCGGATGCCGTCTGGCCGATATGAACGTGTGGGGGGCAAAGCATGCTACGGCGCGTACACGCAATCGTTGGGGCACTTGGAAAACATTTTCAGCAGATACTGTAACTGAGGCTGAATGGTACAGCGCGTATTAGACGATAGCCTCTGTAACAATTTTCTTGTTGCTGTCGTTGTAGTCTTCAGACCGGAGACTGGCTTGCTGCAGCTCGCTATGCTACCCTATCCGGCGCAAGCCCCTTCATCTTCGAGTAACTACTGCAACGTTCAAACCTCTGAATCTGTTTACTATATTCATCTCTTGGTCTCCTACGATTTTAACCCCCACACTTCCCTCCATTACTAAATTAGTGATCCCTTGATGCCTCAGAATTTGTCCTACCAACCGATCGCTTCTTCTAGTTAGGTTGTACCACAAATTTCACTTCCCCCACTTCTTGATACAAATCCGCGACACACTGCGCGTTGAGCATCTGTTTAAAATCGCCAGAAAGAATACGGCACTTTCTAGCCTCTGTATCACTACCAAAAGGACTACCCATGGACTCGACGAAATAGGAGAAACGATTCCCTGATTCTACCAACACTGCAACTTGGCCTTTACCTCGTCGCGCATGGAGAAACAAGTGGGGCGGTGCCGACAAAATTTAGGCACTGCCAATGAACAAGGTTAAACGTGTCTCGAAATTTTCTACCAGGGCCAAGTTATTTCAAACAGCTGATTGTATGACTGCATCGAAAATAGGGGTTCGAATGGCTGTAAGCCATCTTAACATCTGAGGTCATTAGCCCCCTAGACTTAGAACTACTTAAACCTAACTAACCTAAGGACATCACACACATCCATGCCCGAGGCAGGATTCGAACCCGCGACCGTAGCGGTCGCGCGGTTCTAGACAGTAGCGCCTAGAACCGCTCGGCCACCCCGGCCGGCGTCTACCATGTTAATACTTATAGGCGGTTCCGCACTGAAGAGCCTAGAACCGCTCGGCCACTGCAGCGAAAAGTCCAAGTCTTGAAATGGGACCGACCGAGACACAAAATTGACTTTTTAAACTGCCTGGAAGTCGAAAACAGAAAAAGTGTCTAACTCAAAAGTATTTTACGCCAACAGGAAATTGACTACTAACTGTTTAAGCTACCGTTCCACTTGTAATATGCAGAGACGGAGAACTGTAACATTAAAGGAATACACTGTTTATTATAAGATACGAGTTGACGTAGCGATCGTCCAACGCAGGGCAGCCCAAGAGCCTGCACATATTTTATTTTATGAGACTACTTGAAATTCAGTCGGTCGTCCATCCACTACCAATGTCAGCAAAATACGCGAGGGCGAGACGTACGGGGTGCCAAAGATAGCGCCAGAGAGCAGTGAAATCACATTGCATTCCATGGCCGAGTCGCGGCTCGCTGATTGTCAGGAACAGTTGCTAAATGGCCCACCTGACGGTATACCCCACATATGGCCTCTGTCGGGGCACGCCCATCGGCTCGCCTAATGTGGAGAAGGAGAGCGACGCCTAGTACCCAAAAAACGCCGGGGGCGGGAATAACGACACTGAGATCGACACGAGCCGGCCGAACGCGACGCAGAGAAAGACGGGCAACGCCGCGACGCCTCTCCGCCTGAATCGTTAACGGCGTCAACAAACGGCGACTCGGTAGGAGGGAAGGCCTCCTGGAGAACCTCGCGGCACCCCGGGGGCGGTTTACCACGCACACCTAATAGCGCCATATGCTAATCGTCGAAAAGGACGTTCCTCGCCGCTGCCGTAAGTGCGTGCGATGCCGCTGTCTGGGCTACGTCGGCTAAGGAATGGCTCGAAAAGGGCAACGTCCCAATTCGCACCTTAGGATCAGGAGATGCTGATTGGACCATCACGTGCCAAATTAGCGAGTCTGTAAATGAGACATCACATTTGGGAATCTGAGAACGACGCTTGCGCAGAGAGCCCCTACGAATCGGAGGTCCAGGCCGCACACTGGCTGCCCGGTGCGCTTGTCGTGCTAAAAAATTCTTAACTGCGCGTTTAAATACGTGCAAGCTCTCGATAACACACGAAAAAGCTAAGATCTTTAGTGCAAGGGTGTCCAACCCGCGGTATGCAGGCGGCATGCGGCCCACAGCAAGTATCAATTCGGCACAAGAAATAAACGTCTATCACACGATTAGATAAAATATCCATAAATTCCTGTTCGCATAAAGTTATAACGAAATGAATATTTTCGATATGAAACTGGCGCCATACCTCTGACCATCCCTCCCCCCCCCCCCTCTCTCTCTCTCTCTCTCTCTCTCTCTCTCTCTCTCTCTCTCTCTCTGTCTCTCTCTTTCTCTCCCCCTCTCTCTCCCTCTCTCCCTCTCTCTGTCTCTGTCTTCTTTCCACCCCCACATTTCAGTGTTAAGAATATTATGTGCATACCAAAAATACTCGTGTCCTTCGGATGTGGTTCCAATGTGGCCCAGGTGAGCTAACATGCTGGACACCCCTGCTTCAGTGGTTACCTTTCCATTGACATAATGATTTTCTGTGGGCCCTCCGTGGGGCCGAGCGTTCACGATGTATGGCGGGCAAGGCGACTAGTGTGACGTCACAAGTTCGTTGCGGGACACGTATTTCTAGTGGGCCTCGGACGTCTGGAATACTGTGTAAGCAGCCGATAAAGTACGACAGAGGGGAGTCTCGTGGGTACAAGGTCATAGAACCCCACAGTGCTGGACAATAACAGGGCGGCTCTGTCGATACGCTTTAGATGTTAGATTTGTTACTGATGGGTTCGGACAACACGAAAGTGTTACGGAGATGCTTCGGGAAGCCCTGGAGGAATGGCGACGTTCCTTTCAAGGTGCACTATTCAGAAAATTTAGAGAACCGGGACCTGAAGCTGACTGCAAAAGATTTTTTGCCTCCAACATACATTGCACATAAGGACAACGATGATAACATATGAGAAATTAGGGCTCATACAGAGGCATATAGACAATCGTTTCTCCCCGTTCTGTTTGCAAGTGGAACAGGGACGGAAATGACTGTTAATTTATGTTGATTCTGTTGAGTGTTCATTAAAGACTTACCTTACTTTCACATGGCTGATAAGAGCACAGGTCATTTGGGAGGTATAAAGTGCATATCTAGAAACATAATTTTGTCTTATTTTTTAATCTACATA
This sequence comes from Schistocerca gregaria, assembly GCF_023897955.1. Lineage (NCBI taxonomy): Eukaryota > Metazoa > Arthropoda > Insecta > Orthoptera > Acrididae > Schistocerca > Schistocerca gregaria. The sequence continues at coordinate 129,193,763 of NC_064931.1, read as the reverse complement.
ATTTGAATGGTAATCGAATTATTTGATCACCAGTTAAGTGTTCCACAGAAATAATTGCTCTTTGAAGTTCGAGAACCCGTTTTCGTAGCGTAGTTGGGTTGAATTCCACAGTGCTTTCCTAGCTGATACTGTCGTTTCGGAGGTTATGTGCCCTCGCCTTCCTCATACCTGAAGATCGCGTAACTCGGTCAGCTATGGCGGAACCTACGAATCAATATGATATCTGACTCTCAGCGAAATTTTAATTTTTCACATGCAAAAAATATCACTTTTATTGGCATATTAAATTATTCTAGAACCAACAAGAGATCCAAACGCAAAGACTTGCAGTTGTAGTCAGACACTCAGGGCTAATCCACAACCTCCCAAAGTGACATTACCTTACTTAGTGCTGGTGGGCTGATGGGGATACCATCAAGGAAGCGACTGCAGATAGCAACTGCCAATTATCCTAGAACGTAAATAAATTAACATATTGCGCATAAACAGGTGAAGAGAGCAATTACTTTTCGTTAAAAGTACATGTGACAAATCACTGAAAACAGTAACTACCGTAAAATACCTAGGAGTAATAATCGGTAGCGACCTAAAGTGGAATGACCACATACAACAAACAGAAGCAAAAGCAGATGCCGGACAGATTAAGGAAGTGTAATTCATCCACGAAAGCCGACCGTTTAGCCGTGTGGCCTAAGGCGCTGCAGTCATGGACTGTGCGGCTGATACCGGCGGAGGTTCGAGTCCTCCTTCGGGCATGGTTGTGTGTGTTTGTCCTTAGGGTAATTTAGGTTAAGTAGTGTGTAAGCTTATGGACTGATGACCTTAGCTGTTAAGTCCCATAAGATTTCACACACATTTGAAAGCCGGCAGTTGTGGCCGAGCGATTCTAGGCGCGTCAGACCGGAACCGCGCTGCAGCTACGGTCGCAGGTTCGAATCCTGCCTCGGGCATGGATGTGTGAGCTGTCCTTAGGTTAGTTAGGTTTAAATAGTTCTAAGTCTAGGGGACTGATGACCTCAGCTGTTAAGTCCCATAGTGCTCTGAGCCATTTGAACCATTTTAACGATCCACGAAAGAAGTGGGTTACAGAACACTGGTTAGACCGTTTCTTGTGTATTGTTCTTCAGTCTGGGACCCTTACAATGTAGGATTAATAGAACAGATGCAGAATACCCAATGACGAGCGGCGAGTTTCATCAGGGGATTGTTTACTCAGCTGGAGAGCGTTACGGAAATGCTTAACAAATTCCAATGGCAGACGATGCAAGAGAGTCGTTGTGTATCGGGGAGAGATTTACTGCTGTAATTTCGAGAGTTTAATTTCCAGGAAGAATGAGGCAAAATATTACCTCCTGCCACATACGCTTCTCAAATGATCATGATGAGGAAATTTGTGGAATTAGATATCTATGGAAATTTATTGACAATTATTTTTCCCACTCGCCATACCCACAACGGAACAGGAAAACGGCGTAAAGATAGTTGTATGAAAAGTAACTTTCGCACACCGTAAGATGGCTTGCGGAGTGTAGATATAGATCATATAGAAATTGTAAGCTCTCTTCCCATGCTTGCAAGAAAATAACTGTGTCTGCAAAAAGATGAACCCTCTTCGATTCATTATTGTAGATGTACGAGTATATGATCTCTAAATGTGCACTCCGTGATCTATGAAGGGGTATACAATATTCTAGGCACATTTACTCCCTTTCTGTTACATTCGAGGGTGGTATTCGGGTGAGAAAAGTTGTTGCTACTCTGTGCAAGCCTGATTTTATTTTATTTTATCTTTTTGGGCATTACGTAATATTTAGTTGGAGGAAGTAACAAGTTTCTCGCGTCACGATAGGCTGGGTTCTCGGAATTACGATAAACAAGCTCAACGCCTTTCCTTTAGCGTCTTCCCTTCGATTTTGTTGAGACATGCGCGCTGGTTAAATAAACCTGCGACGAATGGCACAACTCCTCGTTTAATATTTCCTATCCCTTTCTTAGCTCCAAACTGATAAGATTCCTGGACCGACAAATACTAGGTAAGAACTGGCCGGAGAAAGATTTTCTAAGCAACCTCACATGAGTGTGAATTACACAGTTTTTGAAATCCTCCAAATATATCTCATTTTGGCATCCACTTAGCTTTATGTGGTCGTTCTTAATGGTTCAAAAGGCTGTAAGCACTATGGGACTTAACATCTGAGGTCATCGGTCCCCTACACATAGAACTACTTAAACCTAACTAACCTAAGGACATCACACACATCCATGCCCGAGGCAGGATTCGAACCTTAGACCCTAGCAGCAGCGCGGTTCCGGACTGAAGCTCCTAGAACGGCTCGGCCACAGCGGCCGGCGTCGTTCTTATTAAATCAGTCTGGAAAATTATTTCTAGATGTTTTATTGTTGAGATTCACAGCAGAATGTATACTTAAAAGATACTCAGTGTTTTCTCCTGTTTAAGTGAATAACATTATATTTACATTGTGAATAAGCCGACAGTCATTGTATCTAGCGTTATTAATCTGAAAATCTTCCCGGATTTAGTAATAATTATCAAACGAAATAACATCATTACATAAAACTACTTCGTCAGGGAAGAACACCATAGAGCTACGCAGGTTGTATGACAGCTCATTTATGTACAATGTGAACAGTAACTGTTCTGTGATAGTTGCTTGAGGTACACATGATGCTAGTTTCCTTTCGCTATTGAGACAGAAATTCTGATTTTGGATGTTTATTACAAGGTTTTAATTTAATAACACTTTCTGTGACTGAAGTAACACGTCGTCAGATGCGATCTCCTACACCTACAGTTTTGTGGATATGTTTTATTTTCCACGCATGTGATCGGCTTTCGCCGCGCGGGATTAGCCGAGCGGTCTCAGGCGTTGCAGTCATGGACAGTGCGGCTGATACCGGCGGAGGTTCGAGTCCTTCCTCGGGCTTGGGTGTGTGTGTGTTTGTCCTTAGGATAATTCAGGTTAAGTAGTGTGTAAGCTTATGGACTGATTACCTTAGCACATAAGATTTCACACACATTTGAACATTTTTGATCGGCGTTCAGGATAGTGCATATTAATGTTTTATTTTTATATTTTAACATGCATCAACAGCGTGACTGTTAGAGAGCAAGCGTTAATTCAGACCGACAAAACTGATGGAAATAATCGAACGTAACTTCACTTCGTCGCCTGCTGATCTGCGAAAGGGTGGCTATAGCGAACAAGCTTTCCTCTGCTTATTTCTTGGTACTTTAATGTATGAAAGATGCAAAGTATAGGTACTTTTACAGACTTCCTATTATTGTGTGCTTTCACATAGCAACGGTGAGCCGATGTGGTGGCCAAACTCTGCCAGACTGAGTTTACAGTTCGCTCCGTTCACAAAGAAAAACCCGGCCGTATAGAATGATTTGATTTTCTGAGTGCACCCGCCACTACGCCAGTACATTCGTGTGACTGCCACAAACAGAGCGAATTTTTTTTGGGGGTGGATGGTAGTGAATGACCGAGTGTATCTGGCGTGAAAAGAGAAGGTGCGCTTTCGCGGGGGTGAGCTGTGCGCACTGGAACAACAGGCAGCGGAGTGGTGACGGCTGTCAGGGCAGTTCCCTAGGCGCGAAACGCCGCGAGTCCTCGCCCTGACGCCGCTATCTGCGGGCGCGCTTCCGGTTTTACAGCTGGCAAGGAGCAGCCGGTGTCGTGTGTGGTGGCGCCAATGCGGGCGGCGTCGCTATGCCTGCAACGACAAATAAATGAATCTCGAAGAAAAGAAGAAACGCTCAAATAATAGTACGAGTGTTTAAAAAATCACGTGAAGGGCAGTTCCATAGATGAAGTAAGCGGACGAAGCCTTAAAGAAAATACACATATATAGTGTCTCCCATTTATCTTGACGACCCTAAATAACTGTTTGTCCAGATGAAAATTACAAAATGTTTCAAGCAAATGTTCTTTAGACGTCAAGGGGACATCAATCAGCATGATGGCCTTGGTTGTAGCTTTGTTTCTTTACAAAGAAGGTATGAACAGCGGGATGAATTTTTTAAATGGCTGCCTGTATTTTTTATCGGGTAATTCATTTCCGCTCCTGAAGACCTATTCAAAACTGTATAACAGTGTAGCATTCACTGAAGCACAAAGTTATTAATTACATAACAACACTGACTTTGAGCCCGGGATCACAAACTCGTCCATGCTGGAGTTGTCAGAAAACAAATGAAAAACAAGTAAAAACATTACACAAAATTGACTTTGACTCTTCTGTACCATTGCCCAGGAGCAGAACATTCAAAGGTACTCAAAGTGGTGACCCTGGACACCGATACACTGGTGTACTCGTTGAATGAAAGAATTATTTACTGCTTCCAGTGCTGCCTGCTGAAGTGAATTACAAGCAAGAACGATACGTTCCTGCATGTCCTCTGGAGTTGTGGGAATATCGCGATAGACGACGTCTTTAATGCAACCCCAAAGAATAAAGTCCAGAGGATTTAAATCAGGAGACCTAGCAGTGTTCCTCCTTGACCAATCCATTTGGCAGGATACCTACGGTTTAGGAAACGACGCGCACGCAAGGCATTATGTGCAGGACATCCATCGTGTTGATACCACATCGGCATTTTGATCCTTAGCGGCATTTCATCCGGAAGAGAAGAAAGAATTCGTCTGAGGAAGTTGGCATATGCTGTGCCGTTTACACTACCATTGATGAAATAAGGGTCAATAATTGTAGTACCAAGTATCCCACACCAGACGTTAACTCTCCATTGAAGCTGATGTTCCACCTGTCTAAGCCATCGTGGGTTGTCGCTGGACCAATAATGCACGTTCCTTGTATTTATCTGTCCTTTGTTTGTTCATTGGTAAATACACTCCTGGAAATTGAAATAAGAACACCGTGAATTCATTGTCCCAGGAAGGGGAAACTTTATTGACACATTCCTGGGGTCAGATACATCACATGATCACACTGACAGAACCACAGGCACATAGACACAGGCAACAGAGCATGCACAATGACGGCACTAGTACACTGTATATCCACCTTTCGCAGCAATGCAGGCTGCCATTCTCCCATGGAGACGATCGTACAGATGCTGGATGTAGTCCTGTGGAACGGCTTGCCATGCCATTTCCACCTGGCGCCTCAGGTGGACCAGCGTTCGTGCTGGACGTGCAGACCGCGTGAGACGACGCTTCATCCAGTCCCAAACATGCTCAATGGGGGACAGATCCGGAGATCTTGCTGGCCAGGGTAGTTGACTTACACCTTCTAGAGCACGTTGGGTGGCACGGGATACATGCGGACGTGCATTGTCCTGTTGGAACAGCAAGTTCCCTTGCCGGTGTAGGAATGGTAGAACGATGGGTTCGATGACGGTTTGGATGTACCGTGCACTATTCAGTGTCCCCTCGACGATCACCAGAGGTGTACGGCCAGTGTAGGAGATCGCTCCCCACACCATGATGCCGGGTGTTGGCCCTGTGTGCCTCGGTCGTATGCAGTCCTGATTGTGGCGCTCACCTGCACGGCGCCAAACACGCATACGACCATCATTGGCACCAAGGCAGAAGCGACTCTCATCACTGAAGACGACACGTCTCCATTCGTCCCTCCATTCACGCCTGTCGCGACACCACTGGAGGCGGGCTGCACGATGTTGGGGCGTGAGCGGAAGACGGCCTAACGGTGTGCGGGACCGTAGCCCAGCTTCATGGAGACGGTTGCGAATGGTCCTCGCCGATACCCCAGGAGCATCAGTGTCCCTAATTTGCTGGGAAGTGGCGGTGCGGTCCCCTACGGCACTGCATAGTATCCTACGGTCTTGGCGTGCATCCGTGCGTCGCTGCGGTCCGGTCCCAGGTCGACGGGCACGTGCACCTTCCGCCGACCACTGGCGACAACATCGATGTACTGTGGAGACCTCACGCCCCACGTGTTGAGCAGTTCGGCGGTACGTCCACCCGGCCTCCCGCATGCCCACTATACGCCCTCGCTCGAAGTCCGTCAACTGCACATACGGTTCACGTCCACGCTGTCGCGGCATGCTACCAGTGTTAAAGACTGCGATGGAGCTCCGTATGTCACGGCAAACTGGCTGACACTGACGGCGGCGGTGCACAAATGCTGCGCAGCTAGCGCCATTCGACGGCCAACACCGCGGTTCCTGGTGTGTCCGCTGTGCCGTGCGTGTGATCATTGCTTGTACAGCCCTCTTGCAGTGTCCGGAGCAAGTATGGTGGGTCTGACACACCGGTGTCAATGTGTTCTTTTTTCCATTTCCAGAAGTGTAGAACATTGGTGACGAACTTCGGGTTGGCGAGGATTTGCTGCTGTGCCCACTTACAAAACTGTACACGATTCTGGAAATCATTCCCATGCAATTCTTGATGTAGGTGTACATGATAAAGATGGAATCAGTGAAGTGTAATAATACGATTCACACTGGTTTTAAGAATTCTAATCTTGCGTTCAAGCTTTCGTGTGCTCACATGTGGATTCATAGCAACGGAAGCGAGAACAGCAACTTCGGCAGCTTCGTCTGTGCGAGTGCTACGACGATTACGTCGTCGTGGGTTGAAATTTCCCGTTTCGTGAAGCGTCAAACAAGACCAGAAAACAACCGTCGGGAAGGTGAGTTCTTGGCAGGATTTTGCTCTCTGTACAGTTCCGCTGCCTGCTTAGCATTTCGCCTACCTTCAACGACAATAAAAGAAACGTCGTGTCGATGCAGTTTGTAGGAAGGACAGCCTTTACTCTATGCCTACTCTACGTAACAGTATTTAAAAGGACTAAACTACTGTACTAAATGCACCCGTACATAAGAAAACAGTATTGCAACTACTGTTCTGCTAACTTACATTCCCCATAGATGAGTAGCATTTCTACCTTCTCTTCGTTGGTGTACATTCTACTCACACAACTCTTCAACTGCCGATGGTTGACGGAACGACGGGTGTGCATTCTACTTATGTTTACATTTGTCCTCTGTCAACGTCAGCACGTGGATGTGTTCCATTACCCAGAGTACGTGCACTAAGCGTTGTGAGCGTCAACGTCAATGTTGTGTTATGTAATTAATAACGTTGTGGAACTTTCTGGCAGATTAAAACTGTGTGCCGGACCGAGACTCGAACTTTCGCGGGGAAGTGCTCTACCCAAGCACGACTCACGCCCCGTCCTCACAGCTTTCCATCCGCCAGTGCCTCATCTCCTTTCTTACAAACTTTACTGAAGCTCTCCTGCGAACCTTGCAGGACTAACACTCCTTTCTTTCAGGAGTTCGCAGGAGAGCTTCTGTAAAGTTTGGAAGGTAGGAGGCGAGGTACTGGCGGATGTAAAGCTGTGAGACGGGGCATGAGTCGTGCTTGGGTAGCTCGGTTGGCCGCCTGCAACTCGTGGTCGTGCGGTAGCGTTCTCGCTTCCCACGCCCAGGTTCCCGGGTTCGATTCCCGCCGGTGTCAGGGATTTTCTCTGCCTCGTGATGGCTGGGTGTTGTGTGAAGTCCTTAGATTAGTTAGGTTTAAGTAGTTCTAAGTTCTAGGGGACAGATGACCATAGATGTTAAGTCCCATAGTGCTCAGAGCAATTTGAACCAAAACGATCCTCCATAAAACGGAAAAACAATTAGTTCCGTCAGAGGGATAGGTGCCCTCTGTAATAAAAAAAACTAAGTTAATCGATCAATAACGAACATAAACGGATGTCTTACGACGTCCAGCCCGAGCAGATGAAGCGAACAAGCAACGAACGAAAGCGAACAAAATGAGATTAAAAAAAAAAAAAAAAGTTGGGAGAGCACTTGCCCGCGAAAGGCAAAGGTCCCGAGTTCGAGTCTCGGTCCGGCAAACAGTTTTAATCTGCCAGGAATTTTCATATCAGCGCACACTCCCCTGCAGAGTGAAAATCTCATTCTGGAAATAACGTTGTGTTTCAATGAATGGCACACTGTGATACATTTTTGAATAGGTCTTTAGGAGAGGAAATGAATTACCGAATAAAAAATGCAGGGTGCCATTTAAAAAAGTCATACTGCTGTTCATACTTTGTAAAAAAACAAAGCTACAACCAAGGCTATCATGCTGATTGATGTCCCCTAACGGCTAAAGAACATTTGCTTGAAACATTTTGCACTTTGCATCTGGACAAACAGTTATTTATGGTGGTCAAGGTAAATGGGACACCCTGTATATGTGAAATGTAGGTCCAAAGAGGATACATGAGATAATAATTATTGTCATTAATCGTATCAGAAGCATCACATTTATCGTAAATAATATTCAACTGTTAACTAAGATATAATAAATTTCTACAAGCTTAGGCATTGCACAGATATAGTCCAGAACATGGCCGCGTCCTCTCGACTGAGCTGTGCTACTACACATTTGACGATTAAAACTACAGCACCATGAAGGCATTATCCAATGAAGAGCAAACTGTCGTGGACTGTATTTCATGCGCAAATATATGTTTACATCAACAAGCGAAAACGTCATGACCACCTGTTTAATAGCGTGTTGTTCAACTTTCCAGACACAGTAAAACAGAGATTCTACTTGGCACGGATTCTACAAATCCTTGACAGGATTCCAGAAGTATGTGGCGCTAGATATCTACGCACAGGCAAAGCAATTCCCGCAAATTACGGGATGGTGGTTCACGGGCTCGCAGCTGGCCCCAGATGTGTGTTCCAGTGGGTACAGATCACGCATATTTGCCGGTCAAGCCATCAATAGGAGTTCACTACGATGCCTCTCAAACTTCTGTAGCACGATACTGACCTTACAACATGGACAGTTACCCCGATAGAAGATATCATCGCCGTAGAGAGAGACCTCAAGCATAAAGCGATGCAAGTAGTCATCAACAATATTCACTTATAAACGTGTCCTTTTTAAATTTTACTATGCAGATCTAGGTTTCGGGCTAGAAGCTAGCCTTTCTCAATGCACTATTATTTTCCGCTCAAAGCATGTCAGTCCCTGTTAATCGGGCTCCACCCACAGTTAATTGAATAGGGAATCGAGGGCGATCTCCGTCTTTTCCGCTAAATTCTTTGTGGTATGAGATAAAATTTATTATATTGTTATGAATCCGCTCTTTTTCAGGATGGAAGTAGTTAGCCTGTCGTTACGACCATTCCTTTTTTTTTGAGAAATTTTGCCTCTATAATTAAAATTTTCAGTTAGGGTTTGTTTCCCAGAGGTTAGAATGGGGGCTCACGTTATCCATTTGTAGCAATGCAATCAGTTGGTGCCTTCAGTTCACGAGAGCAGCAAAAGTATAAAAAATCATGTAGTTCCACTTTTAGCAGTAGCGTTTTGCAATTTTAATTTTCTTACTGGTCTTGCTAAAGTAACATGGGGCCTCACCCCTCCTAGTTAGCTTAACAACTGCTGATGAGAAATTTAGACGATGAGTCCGTGTGAAACCTGCTAGGATATGCGCGTATTTTGTGTGAGTTACTTGAGGCTCTAAGCGTGTGACTTTTTTTTTTTTGGCAAATTCATAAATTTTATGAACCGCTCTTTCGATTTATGACTACCCCCATTTGCAAGCAGCAACCTAGACGAGGCTCCACGTCCTAACTAATTGGTAAATAATAGGTTGTGCTTGTGAATAATTGTATAGATTGAAAACAAGAATGAACAGTGAGGTGAGTACAAAAAAATTTGCCATTGGGGTCGATCATGCACGTAGTGTCGAGTTGCACCGCCATCGAATTACCAGTCCGTCCTTGAAACTTGTTAAGTTGAGGATGCTTGCGTGTGACGTAAATTGTTAATTTTATAGGATGTTGTATCTTTAAAGAAGTTGTGTATACGAGAGATGTTTGTGTCTGTTTTGTTCCCCCTGTTTTCCCGCCAAGAATCTTTGCTATAATTTTGACTAAGGGAACGGTGCTGAGAAGTAATGGGGAGTGTGACCATTGAGGAACCGAGGCGTGGTTCATTAATTCATCACCATTCGGTCCACATGGGGTGCGAATTTCAATCACTGTCCTAGCCGACGGGCTACAGATGCAGCAAAGTAGATCCCTCCCCTTTCCCAGTGCACAATGTTATAAATGAGACCAGATTTCTGACAGTATAAGCACCTTCAGTACGAGAGAGTGTTGAATATATCTCTGATAACATAGGCACCCTCAGTTCTAGGTAAGATAGAAGCTATTCGTCTTTGATTTGTTAATTGCAATTATGAGATCGCTTAAGTAGCGAGTAAGAAAAATGGTTGTAGCATCTGAAAAATTTATGGGTAAATAATAAAAATGTTATATGAATTTAATTTAATGGACTCAGTGACTGATCATAACACCCCCATCCTGTGTAGAGAACAATGTTAGTACTAAATTGATGTCATGGTAATCTGTCGGTAATGGCAGTTAACACGGATAGAGAATATAGATCATGTTAGAGCGTGGTAATTAATTACTTGCCTACTTGGTTGCTTGAGAACTCCCCTGCGTTATCCGTTCCGAAATCTTAATATGATAATTACCTAATCAGTCAACTGCTAACTTCGGGCCGGTCCCCTTTCAATGAATCCTTTCGAGCATTGAACCAAGCGGGTAAGCAGCGTGTATATGAGATGCCTTGGCACACACGCAACCGGCACGCTCTAACATAGACTGGGAGAGAGAGAAAGAAGATAACAACGAGGAAGAAATATTATGGCAACATTTTTAACAAATGCGTCCAAACAGGACGAAAGTGCTGTTGTTCTTTCCTTGGCTGCCGAAGGACAAACAGCAGTAGACATCCATGGAGAATGTAAGATGTGTCTGGCGCAGCATGTCTATATCGAAAACCAACGTGAAATGTTACACCAAGTTCCGTGCTGCTCCTCTATGATAACGCAGTCTCCTATCGCAAATGTCGTAACGCATTCGAGCATCTACGTTTTAGTCCTGATGTCTCCCCGTGTGATTATCACGCATTCGGGCCCTTGAAAAAAAACCTTGAAGGGTCGACGATTCCAGTCGGACGAGGATGTCCAGCAAGCAGTTCCGGACTTCTTCACTCAACAGGACAATGCGTTTTACCAAACGGGTATCTTCAACCTAGTGCGTCGTTGGGATTATGCATTTCTGAAAAGGATAACTTCGTGAACTGTTAGCGAACATCCATAGTTAAAGTATACCGTGCATGACGATATGGCGGTATCCAAAACCGGCGCCGAGGCAACTGTGTTGAACCACAGGCCGTAGATGACAGGGCTGAAAGACGACTGCGGGTGTGTGTACGTGCGAAGAGACGTGCGCCTGTTGAGCAGCTGACGGCCCACTTTAACCAAGGGGCTACTAACTGTGTCTCCTCAACGACCGTTCAGGGAACACTGGTGCGTATTGGTCTCCGCAACAGGCACCCGACTCGTGCACCAATACTGACTGCTATTGATCGGCGATGAAGGCTGGAACTTGCACACGGTTACTGCAACTAGACTCCCACTGAGTGCTGACAGGTAGCCTTTTGAAATCAGTCACGGTTTTGTTTCATCGGAGCAACAATCGTCGGAAGGGTCAGTCCAGAGGAGGGAGCGTTTCGTTTAGTGAATGACTTCGTGGCATTTCCTGGATGACCTCGTCTATCTGGAAGGCACAATGAATCAACACAAGTATGTAAACTACTGGCCATTAAAATTGCTACACCACGACAGGAAGAAGATGCTGTTATATGTCAATGATTAGCTTTTCAGAGCATTCACACAAGGTTGGCGCCGGTGGCGACACCTACAACGTGCTGACATGAGGAAAGTTTCCAATCGATTTCTCATACACAAACAGCAGTTGACCGGTGTTGCCTGGTGAAAAGTTGTTGTGGTGCCTCGTGTAAATGCGTACCATCACGTTTCCGAATTTGATAAAGGTCGGATTCTAGCCTATCGCGATTGCGGTATATCGTATCACGATATTGCTGCTCGCGTTGTTCGAGATCCATTGACTGTTGGCAGAATATGGAATCGATGGGTTCAGGAGGGCAATACGGAACGCCGTGCCGGATCCCAACGGCCTCATATCACTAGCAGTCGAGATGACAGGCATCTTATCCGCATGGCTGTAACGGATCGTGCAGCCACGTCTCGATCCCTGAGTAAACAGATGAGGACGTTTGCAAGACAACAACCATCTGCACGAACCGTTCGACGACGTTTGCAGCAGCATGCACTATTAGCTCGGAGACCATGGCTGCGGTTACCCTTGACACTGCATCACAGACAAGAGCGCCTGCGATGGTGTACCCAACGACGAACCTGCGTACACGAATGGCAAAACGTCATTTTTTCGGAGGAATCCAGGTTCTGTTTACAGCATCAAAATGGTCGCATCCGTGTTTGGCGACATCGCGGTGAATGCACATTGGAAGCGTATATTCGTCATCGCCATACTGGCGTATCACCCGGCGTGATGGTATGGGGTGCCATTGGTTACACGTCTCTGTCACCTCTTGTTCGCATTGACGGCACTTTGAACAGTGGACGTTACATTTCAGATGTGTTGCGACCCGTGGCTCTAACTTCATTCGATCTCTGTGAAACCCTACATTTCAGCAGGATAATGCACGATCGCATGTTGCAGGTCCTGCACATGCCTTTTTGTATACAGAAAATGTTCGACTGCTGCCCTGGCCAGCACATTCTCCAGATCTCTCAGCAATTGAAAACGTCTGAACAATGGTGGCCGAGCAACTGGTTCGTAACAATATGCCAGTCACTACTCTTGATGAACTGTGGTATCGTGTTGAAGGTGCATGGGCAGCTGTACCTGTACACGGCATCCAAGCTCTGTTTGACTCAATCCCCAGGCGTATCAAGGCCGTTATTACGGCCACAGGTGTTTGTCCTGGGTACTGATTTCTCAGGATCTAATCACCAAAATTGCGTGAAAGTGTAATCACAGGTCATCTCTAGTATAATATATTTGTCCATGAAAACTCGTTTATCACTGCATTTCTTATTGGTGTAGCAATTTTAATGGCCATTATTATTTTTTTTTGGGGGGGTGGTTTAGGGCGCACAACTACAATGGTCATTAGCGCCCTGACTAATTTAGGAATGTACCGCGAGGCACAAGGTTAAAACAACAACTAAAAGGGACAACACTATAAAAGACGTATTAACAGGCATAGGATTAAAAAACTACAGCATAATCAAACGTCCTTAGACAGGTGTGTCAAGTTGATAAAACGAAGAACGCGAGCAGCAGCTCCTGGGTTATCCGCTAAAATGGCATCCAGAGTACATGGCAGGCCAAGATCAAGACGCAGCGTAGTAAAATCCGGACAGGACGTAAAATGTGGCGGACCGTCAGCAATTGCCTACATGGACAGAACGGCGCCGGCGCTGCCGTCAGCAGCAGATGGCGATGGCTGAACTGGCAGTGTCCAATTCGTAGCCGGGCCAAAACGACCTCCTCCCGCCGAGAAGGACGTGAGGAGGACGTCCAAGTTACGGGAAGAGGTTTCAAGGCCCGAAGCTTGTTGTCCCTAAGTGCAGCCCAATCGGCATGCCACAGCGATAAAATGCGCCGACAAATGACCGTGCTACAATCTGATGAAGGGACACAACAAGAAGCCGTCCGAGGCTGGAGGACAGCAGCCTTGGCCGCGGCATCTGCAGCTTCGTTCCCAGGGATACAGACATGGCCAGGAACCCACATAAAGCTAACTGGAGACCCGTCGTCCACCAGATGCTGAAGAGAGCGTTGGATCCGGTGCACGAAAGGGTGGACCGGATACGGATCACTGAGGCTCTGGATGGCGCTCAGAGAATCGGAGCAGATGACATAAGCAGCATGTCGGTGGCGGCAGACGTAAAGAACAGCCTGGTGGAGGGCAAAGAGCTCAGCTGTGAAGACCGAACAATGGCCATGTAGCCGGTATTTGAAACTTTGTGCTCCGACAATAAAAGAACACCCGACCCCGTCATTGGTCTTAGAGCCATCTGTATAAATGAAGGTCATATTAATGAACTTCGAACGAAGTTCGACAAAACGGGTGTGGTATACTGAACCGGGGGTAACCTCCTTTGGGAGCGAGCGGAGGTCAAGGTGAACACGAACCTGAGCCTGGAGCCAAGGTGGCGTGTGGCTCTCGCCCACTCTAGAGGTTGCAGGGAGTGAAAAATCAAGGTGTTGAAGGAGGCGACGAAAGCGAACTCCAGGGGGTAGCAGGGCATAGACATACAACCCGTATTGACGGTCGAGAGAGTCGTCAAAAAAGGAACGATACGATGGGTGGTCGGACATTGACAGAAGCCGACAGGCGTAACGACAAAGCAGTATATCGCGCCGGTAGGTGAGTGGCAATTCACCGGCTTCAGCATGCAGACTCTCGACGGGACTAGTATAAAACGCTCCGAATGCAAGCCGTAAACCCCGATGTTCTATGGAGTTGAGGCGGCGTAAGATGGATGGCCGTGCAGAGGAGTATACAAAGCACCCATAATCCAGCTTGGAGCGGACGATCGACCGATATAGGCGAAGTAGGACGGTTCGATCCGCTCCCCACGACGTGCCACTGAGAACACGGAGGACATTTAGAGAACGGGAACAACGGGCAGCCAAATAGGACACATGTGGAGACCAACTAAGTTTCCTGTCAAATGTAAGACCTAAAAATTTTGTTGTCTCCACGAATGAGAGAGCAACGGGGCCGAGTCGTAAGGACGGTGGGAGAAACTCTTTGTAGCGCCAGAAGTTAATACAGACCGTTTTCTCGGCAGAAAAACGGAAGCCATTGGCGACACTTCAGGAGTAGACGGTCAAGAGAACGCTGAAGACAGCGCTCCACGAAACATGTACGCTGCGCGCTGCAATTGATGGTAAAATCGTCCACGAAAAGGGAGCCTGATACATCATCTGGGAGGCAATCCATTATTGGATTGATCGCTATGGCGAAGAGAGCGACGCTCAAAACGGAGCCCTGTGGCACCCCATTTTCCTGGCGAAAGGTGTCTGACAGGACAGAACCCACACGTACCCTGAACTGTCGATCCATTAAAAAGGAACGAATAAAAAGAGGGAGGCGACCGCGAAAGCCGCATGTATGCATGGTGCGGAGAATGCCCGCCCTCCAACAGGTGTCGTAAGCCTTCTCCAAATCAAAGAACACAGCCGCGGCCGGGCGCTTCCGCAAGAAGTTATTCATAATGAAGGTCGACAAGGTAACCAGATGGTCAACAGCAGAGCGGCGCCTACGAAATCCACATTGTACATTGGTAAGTAGGCGTCGAGATTCAAGCAGGCAAACCAAACGAGAGTTAACCATTCGCTCCATCACCTTACAGACACAGCTGGTAAGCGAGATGGGTCGATAACTGGAAGGCAAGTGCTTGTCCTTCCCCGGCTTAGGAATCGGTACAACAATAGACTCGCGCCAGCATGCGGGAACATGTCCCTCAATCCAGATGCGATTGTAAGTACGAAGAAGGAAACCTTTACCCGCAGGAGAAACGTTCTTCAGCATCTGAATATGTATAGAATCAGGCCCCGGAGCGGGGGACCGTGACCGGGCAAGTGCATTTTCGAGTTCCCGCATGGTGAATGGGGCATTGTAGTTTTCACAATTCGAGGAGTGGTAATTTGGTGGCCGAGCCTCCTCTGCCTGTTTTCTGGGGAGGAAGGCAGGGGGGGGGGGGGTAATGAGTGGAGCTCGAAACCTCTGCGAAAAAGCGGCCGAAGGCATTGGAGACATCCTCAGGGGCCACAAGGACGTCATCCGCGACCGTCAAGCCAGAAACTGGTGAGTGGACCTTAGTGCCAGATAGCCGGCGCAGGCTAACCCAGACAACAGAAGGAGTAAAACTGTTGAAGGTGCTTGTGAAAGCAGCCCAGCTGGCTTTCTTGCTTTCTTTAAAAATACGACGACACTGCGCACGTAATCGTTTATAATTAATACAATTCGCCACTGTAGGGTAGCGTTTAAAGGTGCGTGAAGCACGTCGACGAGCACGTAAGGCGTCTCTACATGCTGCGGTCCACCAGGGGACCGGTACGCGGCGTGGAGAAGAAGTAGTGTGAGGGATGGAATATTCAGCAGCAGTGAGAATGACTTTTGTGAGGTGTGCGGCCTGACTATCGCAGCTTGTGAAGGTTTGATCCTGAAAGGTCGCCCTGGAAGTGAAGAGCCCCCAGTCTGCTTTGGAGATGTTCCAACTAGTTGAGCACGGAGAGGGGGTATGATGCAGGAGATGGATAACACATGGGAAGTGGTCGCTCGAATATGTATCACAAAGCGCATACCACTCAAACCGGCGTGCAAGTTGGGTAGTACATACAGAGAGGTCTAAATGGGAATAGGTGTGAGAGGCGTCTGAAAGGAAAGTAGGGGCGCCAGTATTGAGGCAGACAAGATTGAGCTGGTTGAAAACGTCTGCTAACAGGGAGCCCCTAGAACAGGATGCTGGAGAGCCCCAAAGAGGATGATGAGCATTGAAGTCTCCAGTTAACAAAAATGGTGCAGGGAGCTGAGCAATAATTTGCAGCATGTCTGCCCTGGTAACGGCAGACGACGATGGAGTATAAACGGTACAGATGGAAAATGTAAAATTGGGGAGAGTAATGCGGACGGCAACTGCCTGCAGGCCGGTGTGCAATGTGATGGGATCATAGTAGATATCATCCCGGACCAGCAGCATAATCCCTCCATGAGCCGGAATACCTGCCACAGGGGGTAAGTCAAAACGCTCAGAGGTGTAGTGTGCCAAGGCAATTTGATCGCATGGGCGTAGCTTCGTTTCCTGGAGGGCTACGACGAGCGGACGGTGCGAGCGGAGCAGCAATTTCAAGTCCTCTCGGTTGGAACGAATGCTGCGAATATTCCAGTGAATAAGTGCCATCGTGAGAAGAAGAAGATGCAAGAAGGGGTCATCTCGAAGGCCGCTGAGGACCCGGCTTCGAGCGAGCACTGCCGCCGCTAGCAGGAGGCGGACAGTCATCGTCCATTTGTTCTATAGGTTCATCGGCCATCTTGTGAAGATGGCCGGGAGGGGGAGCTTCCTCCGCTGGTGAACGGCCAGATGTTCGGCTACCAGCGGTGCGGCCAGGCGAAACGGATGACAGCCTGGGGCGGCAACCGCTGGGGGGGGGGGGGGGGGGGGGGGGGGGCAGGAGGAGAAATGCGCCGTGGCGGGGAAGGATAACTGTGCATCCTATGAGCCTTCTTGGAAGGTCGTTTTGTGGAAGGATTGGTCGATGGCTGAGGGTTCGAGGTACGTAGAAGGTCTGCACGAGACGGTTCTTTCTTGAAGGCCCGTGCTTCTGACTTCTGGGTCTTCGTCCTGGCAGAAGCTGATAAAGGTGCTTGTGTCGGAGGGGCGACGGGAAGAAGAGGAGACGTCGACAGGGCGATCTTAGCACTGGCCGAACGGACGACCGTAGTGCTGAAGGTCAGATCGCATGTCTGCGTCGCCACCTCCCTGGTAGTCCGAGGAGAGGTGAGGACAGTACTGTACCTCTCCGCTGGGAGCAACATGGGCTTCCTACTAGCGAATAGCTTGCGAGCAGCCGAGGTGGAGACTTTCTCTTTGACCCGAATTTCTTGGATACAGCGTTCTTCCTTGTAGACGGGGCAGTCGCGGGAGGACGCTGCATGGTCACCGCGACAGTTCACACAATGAGGAGACGGAGGTGGACAGTCACCCTCATGGGCATCCCTGCCAAAAGTCACACATGTAGCCGCATTCGAACAAGAATGGCGAGTGTGATTAAAACGCTGACACTGGTAGCAGCGCGTAGGTGTCGGGACATAGGGGCGAACAGAAATAACCTCGTAGCCCGCCTTGATGCGCGACGGCAGCTGAACACTATCAAAGGTAAAGAAAAGTGTCCGGGTCAGTACTAGGTCATTGTTGACCTTTTTCATGACCCTATGGACAGCCGTCACGCCCTGCTCAGCGAGGAAAGACTGAATCTCCTCGTCAGTCAATCCGTCGAGTGATCTAGTATAGACCACACCAGGAGACGAATTCAAAGTGCGGTGAGCCTCCACACGGACAGGGAACGTGTACAGGAGTGTGGTCCGAAGCAGTTTTTGTGCCTGAAAGGTGCTCTCAGTTTCTAGTAACAAGGTACCATTACGCAACCTGGTACAAGACTTGACAGATCCGGCTATGGCATCTACGCCCTTCTGGATAACGAAAGGGTTGACAGAGGAAAAATCCTTTCTGTCCTCAGATCGAGAAACTACGAGGAACTCTGGGGCAGCCGGTAGTACTTTTGTTACTGGTGGCTGGTCAAGTTTCCGTTTGTGGGCAGAAGTCGAGAGAGAAGAAGAAGAGAAATCCATTGCGGAGGAATCCCCCATGAT
Organism: Schistocerca gregaria; assembly: GCF_023897955.1. NCBI lineage: Eukaryota > Metazoa > Arthropoda > Insecta > Orthoptera > Acrididae > Schistocerca > Schistocerca gregaria. The sequence continues at coordinate 129,175,458 of NC_064931.1, read as the reverse complement.
TGCCAGCGTCTCCGATGGCGCGCTCCTTCCTTGTGGGGACCCTCTCAGAGGGTGATTGTTCACACCTCAGGCCACACCTCCCGAGAAACGGACGGAGGGACCAATCGGCATGGTCGGAAGGTGTCAGCTCAGGCAATCACCCCTCCCTGGGCCTGGCCTTTACCAGGGGGTACGTGCGTGCCTTACTTGTCTACCCAGGGCGGGGAATTACGCGTTACCCCGTCACCGGCTACGCGTGCGAACGCGTGGGTCGGCCTTCAGGCACGCACAGGGAGGAAGGAAGAAGAGGAAAAAGAAAGGAGAGAGGGAAAGAAAGGACAGACTGTCTCAAACGCCGAAGCGGAGACCAGAGAAGGAGAAGAAGGCAAGGAGAAGAGTAAGTAAGACAGTGAGATGGAGAAGAACAAAGGAAGAAACCAGAAGAAGTGAAAAACCAAAATGAACGCAAATATAGGTCGTGTAACCGTCCGTCTCCGGACGCAGGCGCTAACTACCCCCTTGAGGGGGAGGGACTCCTTTTAGTTGCCTCTTACGACAGGCAGGAATACCTCGGGCCTATTCTAACCCCCGGACCCGCAGGGGGGAATGGCCAGTAATGTATCTATCTTTGGGGACCATGTGCACCCCTACATGCAGTTTGTTTTTCTGCAGAACTATGGCATCTACCAGCAGGACAGTGCAACGTGTCACACAGCTTGTAGTGTACATGCGTGTTTCGAAGAGCATCAGTGTCAGTTTACCATTCACCCCTGGCCACGAGGCTTCCTGGATTTAAAACCAATAGAGAATCTGTGGGACCACATCAGTCAGGTTGTAAGTGCTATGGTTCTGCAGCCGGGAAACCTAGCATAGCTGGCCATGGGCACTGGAGTCGGCGGGGCTGCACGTCTCTGTGGGTCCCTTCCAGAACTTCATTCACCGTCTTCCTTCATGTCTCGCAGCAGTCCACTCTTTTGACAGGTGGTCACATTAATGTGACTGGACACTGTATCATTCCTAGTATAACGTATATGTACAATAAGTGAATTATTTTATCTGCTGTCCTTCGTGCTGCTGGTAAGCTGTTTATAATGTCTTGCAAGGAGCGCTGAGAGGACATGGCAGGAGTACATACATTGATGATCCAAAACTACCATCTTCATAACGTATTGGTCCACGTCTTTAACGGAACATAGCAACGGATGGCACTGAATAAACTGGTCGTTAGTTGTTCTCCGAAGACGTGTGACATCAGATTTCTATGCACACGTTACGCATTTACCATAATTTACGGACTGGCGGTTTTTGGGATTGGAGCTGGCGAACGATAGCGACCAAGATGCCACCTCAGACAAATTTGGTGGCCAAGACATCGACATCGGTTCACTATCAACGTCCTCCACCAACTGGTGAACGATTCTAGAATAGTGATGCGGTCAGGTATCCTGTTGGAAGTCATCATCGGCGTCGGGGAAGACATAAAATATGAAAGGATGAAACAATCTTTCCGTTGACCCACGGTCCAATATCAGTGCTCCCGCACCTAGTGAAATGGCAACTGACCGTATGAATTACGAATTACGTCAGTCCACCTTCTACAGAAAGAGGGCAATTTTCAGCGTTGCACCAATCAGGTCTCCTAAAAAACTTCTATAAAGCTGCAGCACCCTGATGTATGGTTAGTTATGAAAGTGAACTTTCAGTTCCATTTTCGAGAGGCTACTCTGCAACTGTATCAAATGGTATGTTGCACAACTATCGCATTTCTTAAGAATTTTGAACATTTCCAAGCATGAATCTTAACCATTTGTAGTCTGGAACTACGGTAATTTAATTTTTTTTGTAATAGATCTGAAAATGGGCAGCTGGCCCGAAAGAGGTCTCATGAAAAATGAAGGAAAGCGATCTGCAGACTGAATTAGGACAGTTTACGTAGCGTTTCTCGCTCTCCTAGTCGAGACGAACCTCAAAATTTACCAACCCTGATGCCGAAGCAGAAACTTCCCCCATCTTGAAACAAACCTCTCCAAAGGCTTCTTTTGCAACAGTGCTGGAGGCCGGCTGCTTGGTTATGAGGTATGGGAGGAAGACTGGCGAGTGCCACCTTTACACCTAGCCCAAGATCCAGTAAACTTTACATAATGGGTACAACTAAGACTCTGGGTGATCACTGGTCGTAATTTCTGCTGTGGTAATCATACACTGAAGAGCCAAAGAAACTGGTACAACTGCCTAATATCGTGTAGGGCTCCACGAGCTTGTAAAAGTGCCGCAACACCACGTGGCATGGAATCGACTAATGTCTGAAGTAGTGCTGGAATGAATTGACATGAATCCTGCAGGGCTGTCCATAAATCCGTAATAGTACTAGGGGGAGGAGATCTCTTCTTAAACGGAAATATTCCTAAATTTCAAATCATATTTAACAGATCGTTCAAAGGAATATTCCTGTAAACAAATCAGTAAAAGCACTGTGTGATTTAACAGAAAAACCTAGACGACCAACACAGGCAGAAATATATACAGGGAGATTTAGCTGCCCCTACTGCCGTCGTTTTATGCAACCCGCAGTACGTCTGTAACAGGAACGGTATCCAGACGGGCGACACCCACGTGATCGATATAAGTTCCTTCTCAGAGCTTTGTACGACTGTTAGCAAACGGAATCGTACTTCAAAAAATACAAGTGAGGACTGGCCATGAGTTACACGCTGTTTTTGGACAAAAATATATCTTTCTTACACACATGTCTCCAGTCTTTCTTTGTGTGATTAGCGGTTTTGTCATACAGGTTTTAGATGTCTCTGTAAGTTTATTCCGTTTACAGTACTTAATCTTTTGTAAATGATTGTGAAACGCTGCCTTGTAAAATGTGCTTCACCATCGGAAACAACGAAATTAACATGGAACATTAAAATGGGAACTGAGTAACTAGGAACCTTTTTGTATATAACCTAACGGAAAGATTAATATAGGACTTGCCGCGTTAATGTGCGAAAGTAGTTTTACAAACAAAATTTATATAATAGGGCTAAGATGTCTTCGTATACCGTACCAGTTTTTCTGCGACATTTTGAAAAAGTGCTTCACATATCCATAGCGAACAGGCCAACAACATTGTTATGTCATGTGGGGTTGCATAAAACGAGATAGATAGGGGCAGCTGATTCACCATGTATACTCTAATATTTCTCCTAACAGTAGAAATACGAAGACGTGCCGAAAAGTGAATTTCCTACGTGAAAACTCTCAAAGTTTTTTAAATAAAAGAAACGTTATTATCATTCTACATCTTTGTTTGTCAGGTCTACATACGAGTATTAGCTCCCTTCAAGACAACGCATGTGGTTCCAACATGACGGGGCGCCGGCACATTTCAGCCGTCATGTGCGTCGATTGTTGGACCGGCGGTTCCCAGAAACGTGGACTGGCAGAGGTGGTCCTGTACCACGGCCTGCTCGTTCCCCAGATGTGTCCCCTCTGGACTTTTTGTGTGGGGAGAGATGTGTAACCTTATTTATGCAACTCCTCTTGCATCAGAAGAGGATCTGGTTGCCCGGATAGTAGCAGCAGCAGGAACAATTCAGGATACCCCTGGGGTTTTTGCCCGCGTCAGACAGAACATGATCCGACGGTGTAACCTTTTTTTTACGTGTCAGTGGAGGCATTTTTGAAAACCTACTGTAATTGAAACTGGGTTGCGTTAATCTGTTGTCTCTTGGTCATAAAAAAATTGAAAATTGTTTGTTGGTTTAATTGATGTGCCACCAGAGAAATCTTCCCCTACTGGTTTAAATACTCGTCATAGGAAAAAAACGACATCAAGGAAAAATATTTGTTTTGATGTCCTCTACAACCTCCCAGAGTTTGTCGCTTTAAATACTTTTCACTCTGTATATTTATTTATACAGCTTTTTTTGAAATTGTCTTTGGTGTGTTTTGTATAAACTGATAAAGTGAAATTCTGGGGAGGCAAAGAAATTCTTTGTTTTCCAATGATCTAAAACATACGGAAATTCGTACAAATAGGTTAGAAGATTTTATGGAGACCTCTCCCCACTGTCAAGAGTTAAGAAATAGTCTGCTTGAATTAAACTGTGCTTGTACATTTTTGGAGACAAGGCACGTGTGCAACGTAGCAAACCTGAAGCCATAGATTGAAAAATCGAGAAAGGTTGCAATATCGTGTTAAGTAATAGGTAAATGATAGGCCCATGATGTACAGGGATGAAGTCTTCTCATTAAAACAGGTGCATTTCCCTAATAAGAGAATACTTTAAAATTTAGTGCATCTGTGACCCAAGATATACAGTTTTCTACTCCAATACCAAGACATTCTCACATTGGCCTCACAGAAAAAAAAGGGGGAGTTAGTAACAAGCTAAAAAGGTGTAATTTTTATCAGGTCGTACGAAGGTGGCTGAATGTTATTGTTTTTTCTATCTTCACATTAACTCTCTGGGATCATATACACTCCTGGAAATGGAAAAAAGAACACATTGACACCGGTGTGTCAGACCCACCATACTTGCTCCGGACACTGCGAGAGGGCTGTACAAGCAATGATCACACGCACGGCACAGCGGACACACCAGGAACCGCGGTGTTGGCCGTCGAATGGCGCTAGCTGCGCAGCATTTGTGCACCGCCGCCGTCAGTGTCAGCCAGTTTGCCGTGGCATACGGAGCTCCATCGCAGTCTTTAACACTGGTAGCATGCCACGACAGCGTGGACGCGAACCGTATGTGCAGTTGACGGACTTTGAGCGAGGGCGTAAAGTGGGCATGCGGGAGGCTGGGTGGACGTACCGCCGAAATGCTCAACACGTGGGGCGTGAGGTCTCCACAGTACATCGATGTTGTCGCCAGTGGTCGGCGGAAGGTGCACGTGCCCGACGACCTGGGACCGGACCGCAGCGACGCACGGATGCACGCCAAGACCGTAGGATCCTACGCAGTGCCGCACGGGACCGCACCGCCACTTCCCAGCAAATTAGGGACACTGTTGCTCCTGGGGTATCGGCGAGGACCATTCGCAACCGTCTCCATGAAGCTGGGCTACGGTCCCACACACCGTTAGGCCGTCTTCCGCTCACGCCCCAACATCGTGCAGCCCGCCTCCAGTGGTGTCGCGACAGGCGTGAATGGAGGGACGAATGGAGACGTGTCGTCTTTAGCGATGAGAGTCGCTTCTGCCTTGATGCCAATGATGGTCGTATGCGTGGTTGGCGCCGTGCAGGTGAGCGCCACAATCAGGACTGCATACGACCGAGGCACACAGGGCCAACACCCGGCATCATGGTGTGGGGAGCGATCTCCTTCACTGGCTGTACACCTCTGGTGATCGTCGAGGGGACACTGAATAGTGCACGGTACATCCAAACCGTCATCGAACCCATCGTTCTACCATTCCTAGACCGGCAAGGGAACTTGCTGTTCCAACAGGACAATGCACGTCCGCATGTATCCCGTGCCACCCAACGTGCTCTAGAAGGTGTAAGTCAACTACCCTGGCCAGCAAGATCTCCGGATCTGTCCCCCATTGAGCATGTTTGGGACTGGATGAAGCGTCGTCTCACGCGGTCTGCACGTCCAGCACGAACGCTGGTCCAACTGAGGCGCCAGGTGGAAATGGCCTGGCAAGCCGTTCCACAGGACTACATCCAGCATCTCTACGATCGTCTCCATGGGAGAATAGCAGCCTGCATTGCTGCGAAAGGTGGATATACACTGTACTAGTGCCGACATTGTGCATGCTCTGTTGCCTGTGTCTATGTGCCTGTGGTTCTGTCAGTGTGATCATGTGATGTATCTGACCCCAGGAATGTGTCAATAAAGTTTCCCCTTCCAGGGATAATGAATTCACGGTGTTCTTATTTCAATATCCAGGAGTGTAACACCTATACCTGTTCTATATTGATTCTTATTATTCCAGAACTGCTTCATCCTCTTCCCATGTTTTGCTTTCTTCTGCCTATGTTCGTCCCAATTTCATATTACGTCTGTCTTGAAAGACTTCTAGATTTAGTATTTTATTCCTTGAAAAACTTGCCTCATGTTTATTTCTAGTTCTTTTCTTATTTATGTAATCCAAGCTCTTACTGAATTGTTTTGCCAGAAATAAAAGAACATTTGCTTCTTTAGCTGTTCTCATTTTTCGGTAGAGGTGTCCAAAGACGATCAACTTACGTTTTCCCATCGCTTTTGTTATTTTCTGTACATTGTGTTACATCTTCTAATTATTTATCAGTTTCCAACCATTTGTGGTTTGTATAGCACGCAGCATTTTTCTAATACTTCCTCTTTGAAGTATCTTTATCCTGCCCAGCTTATAGTTCATCCTTATGTATTCGCATGCAAATTCAAATTCTTACTGCTATGTTACAGTGTTTAATTTTCGTGTTTCTTGTTATAAATATTTTTAGTCAAACTGTACACTCTTTCCATTTTTTTAAGTCGTACATACAGAGTTATTCAGCTGCCCCTGCCTACGGGTTTTATCCAAACCGCAACGCCTTCAAATTCTACCCGCGAGATTTCCAGATTCTTTCGCACACTTCTTGCAACGTATTAGTCCTACATAAAAATTAACGGGAGAGTTTTGTAGGAAATTAAATGCAGTTAATTTTTTTACTGGGTTACGTTTTCGCTGGAGGCAGCAGTTTTCGAATTATTCAAGAAAAACGTACAAATGTTGCCTTCAGGCACGTTTTCCGTGAATAACTGGAACAACATGGCTCCCAGCGAAAGCGTATCTCAGTACGAAATTGAACTACACCAAGAATCTGCAGGACTGATACTCTGCGCGTAGCGAGTGAGGGAATATCAAATTTCGGAGTGTTTTCGTCCGACCCCGGTAGCTGAGTGGCCAGAATAGCACTCCTAAGGGCCCGGGTTCGATTCCCGGCTGGGTCGGAGATTTTCTGTTGCGTTGTCCTGATCATCATCATTTCATCCCCATCGACGCGCAAGTCGCTGGAGTGGCGTCAAATCGAAAGACCTGCACCCAGGCGAACGGTCTACCCGACATCAGTCTACTATAAAAGCCGTAAATTCCGCTAAATACTTAGGTATTACAAATACGAAGAACTTAAATTGGAAGGAACACATAGAAAATGTAGTGGAGAAGACTAACCAAAGACTGCGTTTTATTAGCAGGACACTTAGAAAATGTAACAGGTCTACTAAGGAGACTCCCTACACTACGCTTGTACGCCATCTTTTTAGAATACTGCTGCGCGGTGTGGGATCCTTACCAGATAGAACAGACGGATTACATCGAAAAAGTTCAAAGAAAGGCAACACGTTTTGTATTATCGCGAAATGTGGGAGAGAATGTCACAGAAATGTTACAGGATTTGGGTTCAAATGGTTCAAATGGCTGGCTGTGGCTCTGAGCACTATGGGACTTAACAACTGTGGTCATCAGTCCCCTAGAACTTAGAACTACTTAAACATAACTAACCTAAGGACATCACACACATCCATGCCCGAGGCAGGGTTCTAACCTGCGACCGTAGCGGTCGCGCGGTTCCAGACTGAAGCGCCTAGAACCGCTCGGCCACACTGGCCGACACATCATTAAAAGGAAGGCGTTTTTCGTTGCGACGGAATCTTCTCACGAAATTCCAATCGCCAACTTTCTTCTCCGAATGGGAAAATATTTTGTGGACACCGACCTACATAGGGAGGAACTATCACCAAGATAAAATAAGGGAAATCAGAGCTCGTACGGAAAGATATAGGTGTTCATTCTTTCCTTGCGCTATACGAGATTGCAATAATGGAGAATTGTGAAGGTGGTTCGATAAACTCTCTGCCAGTCTCTTAAATGTGATTTGCAGAGTATCCCTGTAGATGCAGATGTGCATTTAGCATGGTTTCTGAAGGCGTTGCGGCTTACACAACACGCTTAGGTAGAGGCAGCTGGATCAGCTTGTAGATCGTAAATTTATATCGGCCTTTCCGCTACATTGTTTCTCCAAGACCTTTTTTTCGCTTTTCGGGAAAACACTGCAAAATTTCCACAAAATTCAGGTATTGTAGCTTAATTCCATTCGATTCACTTGGTAGAATTATTGATTCAGTTGTGTGCATTTTTTTTCATTCTCTGGATCGCAACAATTCCTCCTAAAAACGGTTAAGCAGTTAAACTGATAAGCTGGACCTTTTATAACATAACGGGTGTTTTTAGTCATTTTCTTATATTTTATCAGTATTGCTAATGGGTATTTCGCCAACAAGGAAACTAAGAAGATTCTAAGATGGAATATTTGTTTTATGTGAGCGAGGAATATTATACAAAAGTTTGCGTCGCAGGGGCGAACGAATATTAAGGGACATGTAAGTGATGGCAGCAGGCGCGGGGTGCTACGGCCTGCCAGGTGCAGCAGTTGGCTGGCGGGAAAGCATCGCGACAGCTGTCACCGGTAGGTGCGGCTGTCATTCGGAGCCTCGCGTCTGCTGAGCGGACATGTGCATCCGCAGGCAGCGGACCGTGTGGGTGATACCACAGCGGGGGCCGAGCCAGATGGAAACAGCAACAGGACACCCTGCAGCACCTTCTGCTCCCTCGCCTGTGCTGTCACACAGACGCCGGCAAAACCAATTAACACGCGCGAATAGAAACTCAATCGTTTACCGTTATGAGACCAGCACCCTCACACTGTACGTCATTTTTTCCATAATGACAGCAGTTAAAAGAGTCAAGATCAGGGCTGTTTCTACCATTAGGCGAGACTACGCGGCCTCCTATGGCGGTAAAACTCAGGCAAAGGGAGGAAGAAATTAAGTTCGAATCAAACAGCGAAAAAACTGAGAAAATGAGCAGAAAAATTTTCCAAAGGACGAAAATTTAAAACATTTAATTGTTTTCTAAGCATACGGCACAGTTACTTAAGAAAACTTCCTGGCAGATTAAAACTGTGTGCCGGACCGAGACGCGAACTCGAGACCTTTGCCTTTCGCGGACAAGTGCTCTACCAACTGAGCTACCCAAGCACGACTCACGCCGCGTCCTCACAGCTTTACTTCTGCCAGTACCTCGTCTCCTACCTTTCAAACTTTACTGAAACTCTCCTGCGAACCTTGCAGAACTAGCGCTCCTGAAAGAAAAGATATTGCGGAGACATGGCTTACCCGCAGCCTGGAGGGATGTTTCCAGAATGAGATTTTCACTCTGCAGCGGAGTGTGCGCTGATATGAAACTTCCTGGCAGATTAAAACTGTGTGCCGAACCGAGGTTCGCAGGAGAGCTTCTGTAAAGTTTGGAAGGTAGGAGACGAGGTACTGCCAGAAGTAAAGCTGTGAGGACGGGGCGTGAGTTGTGCTTGGGTAGCTCAGTTGGTGCCGGCACGGTAGCTCAGTTTGTTCGGTCAGAGGGTTTAACTGCTTTCTGTAATAAAAAAACAGAGTTAATCGATTCACAACGAACTTAAACGGATGTCTTACGACGTCCGCCCTGAGCAGATGCAACGAACAAACGCGAATAAAACAAGATTATCAGAGGGTTAGCTGCACTCTGTACTAAAAAAAAAACTGAGTCAACCGATCAACGACGAACTTAAACGGTTGTCTTACGACGTCCACCCAGATCAGATGCAATGAAGGAAAGCGAGCAAAATGAGATTTTGCCGGCACGGTAGCTCAGCGTGTGCGGTCAGAGGGTTAGTTGCCCTATGTAATTAAAAAACTGAGTGAATCGACCAACAAAGAACTTCAACGGGCGTCAGGGGACATCCGCCACGAACAGATGCAACGAACAATGACGAACAATATGAGATAACAAAAAAAAAAAAAAAGTTGGTAGAGCACTTGCCAGCGAAAGGCAAAGGTCCCGAATTCGAGTCTCGGTCCGGCACACAGTTTTAATGTGCCAGGAAGTTTCATATCAACGCACACTCCGCTACAGAGTGAAAATCTCATTCCAGTTACTTAATAAGTCTTTAATTTATTTTGACGAAAGTAAACACATTGCCTCTACCTACCCCAAAAATGAATCAGTCACTGCTTCGTACTAAACGGATGCTACGAAAAGAGCCACTCCCTTTAGACAACCACAAAATCCATCCCTCGCCGTGATTCGAACCTGGACCCATCTCAGACGAACGATCAGAAGAGAAGATTAAATTTATTCTTCGTTCTAAAAATATTTCAATTCAAACAGAAACGAAATAATATTACGATTATGCTGATGACCTACTTTGATGCTCCTCAATGTCTCTCATCAGTATAGCGTAATTTGCAATTTCAAGGGATAATTCATTCGTACCTGAAAATAGTTCCACACCTTTATTTGTCCATTTCCTTGCACTTAAATAAAACAAGCAATCGATGCAAAATGGATGCACTGGTATATTCAGTTGAGTTATAGTTTAAAATGTTTAGCACATTCATCCTATTTCAATTCTTTTGAAAAGTACCGAACACTGCGGACAAAAAATTAGAAACTGAGCACAGTTGTTGTCCTCAATCAGTTTTAAAGCATCTGAGGACAACGCACGAAAACTGAAGATCGTCCCCAGACAATGAGGAGGGCTGGTCACCTTAGTTTAGTGATTAAGAGTATAATATGATATTTGCGGTGTTGTGCCATTGGTGGCAGGTGGTAGTAGAGGGAGGGGGGGGGGGGGGGGAGATCGCTGGTAGCAACGCCCCAGGTCGAGAGCCATGTAAAACCTTATGTGTGTGAAATCTTGTGGGACTTAACTGCTAAGGTCATCAGTGCCTAAGCTTACGCACTGCTTAACATAAATTATCCTGAGGACAAACACACACACCCATGCCCGAGGGAGGACTCGAACCTCCGCCGGGACCAGCCGCACAGTCCATGACTGCAGTGCCTTAGACCGCTCGGCTAATCCCGTGCAGCAGAGGCATGTAAAGGAAGCACTGTTTGAGAAAGGAGTGACACAGGGTTGTAGCTTATCCCCGATGTTATTCCATCTACATATTCAGCAAGCAGTCAAGGAAATCAAAGAAATTTTCGAGTAGGGATTAAAGATCAGAGACAATAAATAAAAAACTTTGAAGTTTGCAGATAACATTATAATTCTGTCAGAGACAACAAAGGACTTGGAAAAGCAGTCGAATGGAATGGAGAATATCTTGAAAGGAGAATAAAAGATGAACATCAAGTGGTTCAAATGGCTCTGAGCACTATGGGACTAAACTTCTAAGGTCATCAGTCCCTTGAACTTAGAACTACTTAAACCTAACTAACCTAAGAATAACACGCACATCCATGCTCGAGGCAGGATTAGAACCTGCGACTGTAGCGCCTAGAACCACTCGGCCACTCCGGCCGGCGATGAACATCAACAAAAGCGAAACAAGGATAATGGAATGTAGTCGAATAAAACCACGTGATGCTCAGGAAATTAGATTAGGAAACGAGGAATTTAGAGCAGTATATGAGCTTTGCTATTTGGACAATAAAATAACTGATGATAGCCGAAGTAGAAACGATATAAAATGTAGACCAGTAATGGCAAGGAACCTGTTTCTGAAGGAGATAAATATGTTCATTTACATGGATACTCTGGAAATCACACTTAAGTGCCTATCAGAAGGTTCGTCGAACCACCTTCACAATAATTCTCTGTTATTTCACTCTGTAACAGGGCGCGGAAAAAACGAATACCGATGTCTCTCAGTGCGCGCTCTGATTCCCCTTATTTTATTATGATGATCGTTTTTCCCTATGCAGGTGGCGTCGTCAAAATATTTGCACATTCGAAGGAGAATGTTGGTGATTAAAATTTCGTGGGAAGATCCAGCCGCAACGAGAAACGCCTTTGTTTTAATGATGTCCATCGCAATTACTTTGAGCTTTATAGATGTAATCCGATAATTCTGTCTGGTAAGGGTCCCACACCGGGCAGCAATATTCCAAAAGAAGGCGGGCAAGCTAGTGTAGGCAGTCTCTTTAGTTGACCTGTTGCATCTTCCAAGTGTTGTGCCAATACAACGCAGTCTTTTGGTTAGCCTTCCCCACAACTTTATGTATGGGTTCTTTCCAACTTAAGTTGTTTGTAGTTATAATTCCTAGGTATTTAGTTGAATTTACGGCCTTGAGATTTGATTGATTTATCGCGTAACTGAAGTTTAGCGGATTCCTTTTAGCACTCATGTGGATGACCACACGCTTTTCACTATAAAGAGTCAATTGCCAATTGCCAATTTTCGCGCCATACACATATTTTACCTAAATCGTTTTGGAATTGGTATTGATCTTCTGAAGACTTTACTAGACGATAAATGACAGCATCACCTGCAAACAACCTAAGACGGCTTCTCAGATTGTCTCATAAATCGTTTGTATAAATAAGGAAACGCAGAGGGTCTACAACACTGCCTTCGGGAACGCCAGAAATCACACCTGTTTTACTCGATGACTTTCCGTCAATTACTACGAAATGTGATCTCTCTGATAGGAAATCACGAATACAGTCACATAATTGAGACGATGATCCATAAGCATGCAAGTTGATTACAAGCCACTTGTGAAGCTTGTGTTAACATCGATTATAGATTTAAGTGTTACGAAGTAGTTTCTGAAGTTATTTGTCTGGACTGTAGCCGTGGACTGTAAACAGTTTAGACAAGAAGAAGATTTTGAATTGTGGTGCTAAAAAAGAATGCTGAAGATTTCATGGGTAGACTGCGAAACTAATGAGGAGGTACTGAATAAAGTTATGGAGCCAAGAAATTTGTGACACTTCTAAGAAGGGATGGGTTGATAGGATAAAATCTGAAACATCAAGGGTCAACCAATTTAGTACTGGAGAGAAGTGCGGCAGTAAAAGTCATAGAAGGAGACCAAAAGATGAGAACAGTAATCAGTTTAAAAGGATATTCGGTGCAGTAGTGATTCGAAGACGATGAGGCTGGCATAAGGTAAAGGAGCTTGGAGAGCTGCATCAAACGAACCTTCTGACAGAAGACTGAATCAACAACAGCATGTAGGAAGGTAATCTCTAAAGTGAGGGAGAACAGAAAGTGTGTCGCTCAAACCGCATTAGGTACAGCGAACTTAAATGAGTGATAAGTGAAATTAAACTATCATCATATGGAGACCCTAGAGTATGGTGTGGTCGTGGTGGAGACAGTCGAAATATTCACTGCCATTTGTAATGAATGCGGTTAAACTGCTTTTCATGATTGGAAACAAAAGGGTTTTCGCAAGAGGTGTTCTCAAGTGTTACAAGGTGAACTCACAGACTTTTAACTGCAATCTAGAAAAAAATAAAGTTATGTCTCTCCGACGAAGAATGAAGTGGCAGACCATCTCTTTTCGAAGAACCGCGGTCGCAAGAGAAGTTGAAACCCTGTTTATTGAAAACAGGGATAGCAAAATGGAAGAGATAGTGAAAAAGTTAAGTCGGTCATATATTAATTTTCAACCTATCGCACGAAGAAAGCACATCGAACCGATGCAGGAGCTAATATGTTGCAGCTTTGTCAGGTTATACAAAATGGTATCTTTAGCTACATAATCAACATGGATGAGTGATGGGTGTGTCAGTATGACCCAGAGATAAAGGAACAAAGCAAGCAGAGGAAACATGTGTACTCACTACCACCGAGAAGGCCGATGATTTTACGTAGTATTACCGAGCAACGTTAAGCACCATCTCTTTTGGACTACCATGGTGTGGTGCTAACAGGCTCTGATCATAAGGGGAAAACCGTCACAGCAGCATACTATCGAAATCTTCTGAAGAGGTCCCGCGGAGCTGCAAGGCGAAGCGTCGTCTTAAGCTTTCTAAAGGGACGAGTTTTGCTCAGCGCCGCAGATCATTCTGTAGAGGACACAATACACATCCTGCATCTTTGAGCTATAAGATTTTCCTCTCCCTCCGTATTCCTCCAACATGTTACCCAGCAACTTTTTCCTCTTTATTCGGATGCAGAAAACTTTGTGTGGCAGGCACAGTAGTAAAACTAATGTAGGCTACCGTCGACTGTCTTGAGTAATCGTATACTATGGTAGCTTTCCTTGCAACTTTGGTCAGTTAAGATCGTAGCCGCGTTACCTGTATGGTAGGTGTATTGCATACCTATCGGGCATTACCTCATTTCGATCGCTTTGTTGTCGGCCGGTGTGGCCGTGCGGTTCTAGGCGCTTCAGTCTGGATCCGCGTGACCGCTACGGTCGCAGGTTCGAATCCTGCCTCGGGCATGGATGTGCGTGATGTCCTTAGGTTAGTTAGGTTTAAGTAGTTTTAAGTTCTAGGGGACTGATGACCTCAGATGTTGAGTCCCATAGCGCTCAGAGCCATTTGAACCATTTGATCGCTTTGTTTGCATATGCGATCAATGTCCTGCTCGACTGTCCTAGATACCAGAAGCGGTGAACCGTCTGTAAACTGAGTGAAGATACATAAAGGGCCGAATTACCAACGAAACGTACTTGTTCTACACGATTATATCTGTTACAGTATATAAGCAAAAATTGGAACTGTGAATATTTAATCCAGATTATATTAAAAATTATTGATTTCTAATGTGAAATAGAGGAATGTTGTAGTAAATATAATAAAAATACTATGCAGTTTTATCCTATAGCGCTAGGAAACGCAATTTACTCAAAAAATGGTAGAATCGCGAAAAAGTGGGAAACAAAAATATATCAGACATCTCTTCAATAACTCGTCGAGCTTATATAAAACATGTTTCTGTTATTCATGAACAACTTTAGTACTTACCAACGTTAACAGGAAACTGTTGCCCTTGATCATGATGAACGATCTACTGAGCACAAAAAACTACAATAATAATGTTATTTAGATTTCTTATGTCTGTGCATGTGAACTGTATTTTCATCAAAAGTAATTTGTTTGGTTACATAAAAACGCAGAAATTAGGCGATCAACTAATTTTTGTTATGTATAAATTGCAATTTATATTTTGTGAGAACATCAAATACACAATGGACTAACAGGAACATTATGCGGTTCTAATTATGTGCAAAACAAACAAAAAACAAACTAACTAAAAACAAAGAGAAGTCGTATGTTCCCAGTTTCTCTTTCACACATTTATTTTTCTTTCCCTATCAATGGTACCAATACTACTTATTACCCTTCCAATTACTATGCCATTTACGCATTGTACCAAAACCACCGGGCCATCCTTTCTAACATTCATGATGGTGTCTGATTGTACTATATCGTGTCTCCCTACCACTTTCGCGCAACGACGCTCTGAGCGTGTTTTTTAGGGAATTAACTAGTTTGAACCTGGGACCTGTTGCTGGTAAGGAGACGCCAGACCACACATGACATGTAGAATTCAGAAGAGTTCAGTGAGACTAGCGATGATATAACCAAATACTAAATGATCTCAGCGTCAGCTCCACTGCACTCCCTGTAAAAGAATCTTAATACTAACTAAATTTAGTGGAAAGGGTTCAAGGCTTTCCTATTTTTAGTTAGCTGGTAAAATAACGTCGAAAAAGCAGTTAAGTTTACCATTGGAAATTTTATTATACTCACAAAACATCGTTTATAAATTGCACTATTGATAAAAGGAAATGTTTTAATACAGGATGGTAAAAACCAACAGAATTCAACAAAAATGTGAACGAATATTACCTAAATGGGTTTCCAAGTTCTACAATCGATCGAAGGATGACCTATGCCATATCACATCTATAATCTAGGTTAAATTTAAGTTTCACAAAAGAAAAAACTATCAAAATGGTCTACAGTGACCCTCATTTATCTTTAATTACTTATCTAACTTGTCGTAAATTACAGTGGCTGATGTGGCTTCTCAATAACTATAAAATAGAAAAATTATCGCGTTTCAGATCTTTACTTCAAGTGGCAAATGTGAACACCATGAGTTTTAATTAACGATCGACACTAGTATTACGCAAAAAGGGGGTGTAACAGATGAGACTTCTGCAGTTCTGAGTGAAGCCTTATGCGCTCAAAAATGCGGCATCGCGTGCGTTCATTACCTTGTCGGTGTTTAGGCAGCGTCAGGGCGGCAGCGGCCGGCGCAGCAGCCATCCAGCTCGCCGTCTCGGAACCAACTCTACTCTAACTTCTCGTTACTACAATTTACCGAATTTGGTTTAAAAAAACTATCTGGCTGTGTTTTCATCTGACCAATCAGGGTCTCAATGTTAACCTTACGCTCCGCCTACAAAAATTCTGTCTATCCAATGAGAAACGTTATACTTTTCGTGGTGGGGCAATGTTTTTTAAAGTTTGCAACGTAACAGAGACGCTAAAAAGTCTCACGCTAAAACCTGCAGCTAGTGTGGTCCTTTTAGCGTTATCGTAAGATCTATACTGCTCTTCTGGAGGGCTCTATCTTTTAACATGGGCTGGGGAGTGATCCTAATGTAACAGACACGCGAAAAAGTCTCACGCTAAAACTTGGGGTGGTAGTGGCCCTTTTTTGTGTTATCGTAAGATCTATACTGCTTTTCTGGAGGGCTCTAGCTTTTAACATGGGCTGGGGGTGGTCCTTGACATACCTGAGACGCGAAAAAGCCTCACGCTAAAACGTGCGGGTTGTATAGTTGTACAGGTAGGCTCGCGGCGTGGGTGCCCAGCCCCTCTCTTTTCTAGCTTAACACGGTTCTGCTCTCGGCTTCTGTCCTCGTTTCTCCCCTCGGAACTGCGTCTGCCTCACGGTGGGGAGGTATGACATGCATTTAGGCATTCTTGTGTTAGTCTGTGGTATTCCATTTGCTCACTCGTTACTCGTATTACTTTGGTTAATTTAATGTCACGATTTATTCGGAGCTATGTGACATACTACTGGATTTGCTTATCATGTCAGGGTTTTCATGTAAGGTGTTGGATTTGCCTGACACCTTACACCGGGCCATACTTTTGGTAGGGCACAACTCTAGTGGTAGGCATTTCAAGAATCACAACGAGGTGATTTTCGAGGCGGAAAGTTTCCTAAGCAGCCAATACGCAGTTTTTACATGCAGGGTCTCCTCCACCATCTCTCGTTGGGAAAAGTGTAGCACGGGAAAATGAATTTATAGGGTACGACTAAGTTTGGTGGCCGCAGCCTTATTGTTCAGATGTGATAATTAACGCTTTTCGACTGCCACTAGTGAAATGCTACTTTTAGTTCTTTATTTGTGACAGAAGTGTGAACAATTCGGTATTATTCCAAAAAATAGATGGGAATAAATTACGAACTAAAATTCGAGGGGCGTTCAATAAGGAATGAAACATATTTTTTCCTCAAAGCAAGTTGGTTTTATTCAGGATGCCGGGCCATCTTACTGGGAGGCCTGTATACATCCATACCACTCTACTGGTCGAGGACGGAGCGAAAGTCTTGCTGCATCAACAACCTCCCCAACATCCACGTACTGTTTTCCCGAGGACTGCATCCTTCATTGGGTCAAACAGATGGAAGACGATGAACACAGCGGCTACACACCTTTAAGTACCCGAATGGTGGACGAGCGTGTCAACACTACCAATAGAGACGCCCAGTTGAGCAACGACGTGTTTGATTGTGATCCGTCAGTCACCTCAAATGAGAGTGTCCGCACGTTCCAACATTGTACGAGTCACAGCTGTGTGCGATCGGCCAGCGCGCGGGAGATTGGACATGTCTGCGCGACTTTGATGTAATGATAGATGTCTCGCCCAACGATTCATCGTGCTCTGGTTTACTACGAGGTCTCCGTAGACATTCTGAAAGTGCCTATGAATATTTACGATGGCTTTCTCCTTGGAATCACCTCCATTACAGACGCCATTCTGAAGACTGCGTATAGTGCCGTCACCTATCTGAACTTCATGAAGCTACAACTGCTGAAGCGGGAATATTCCACACTTTCCCACAACATAATTCTACATTTCTTCAACAGAAACTGACCGAGAAAAAAATGCGTTGCATTAGTTATTGAACGCCCTCCATAATATACATTATTTTGAAGAATGTAACGCCAGAAAACAAAAAATCCAACATTAAAACATTTTCGTCCTTCGTTTCTGACGGCTAAGAAGTGAGCTGAATATGCACCTGCTCCAACGTAAGTGGCAAGAATTCACATTGCTGTAATGCATGACCTCTGATGAATGTAAGTAAGTGAGATTGCTAATATTTCAAACATCTCGATAGGCGGAACCAACCATATTTTACACGAAATTTCTGGTATCCTAAGTTTCATAACGACAGATGAAATTATATTTTATCATTTCACGTCATGGATTAAGGAGCATAGGTTACACATGTTTATGTGATGGGAGCGTCTGTCGATTTGATGGAAAGAAAATGATCGATAAATATTATTTATTTAACAACGATCGGAAGCTTTCTGTCATCATATGATCTTCGGAAACTTAAAGAACGTTCGTATCAGTCAAATAGCGGGAACACATTCTACTCACAATACAGCAAAGCACATTGGTTTGTCAGTAATATGAAGATGAAAGTACATGAATATAGTAACTGTTCTCGAAAAAACAGATACCATTGATGACCGTACAGCTTCTCTAAAATAAATGGCGTTTAATTGAATTCTCTACGGGAATCGTCACCTTAGTTGGCGCGAGTAATGAGTGGATGGGCAAATACCTGTTAGGAACACTACGTATCTAGATTGTGGACAATTGGGAATGTGGGTCTCACGGGAAGCGTGCAACGGATAAGTCCCTGCAGTCGCGCTATTCATCTGTGTCCTCGGTGGCTCAGATGGATAGAGCGTCTGTCATGTAAGCAGAATATCCCTGGTTCGAGTCCCGGTCGGGGCACACATTTTCAGCTGCCCCATCGGCGTATATTAACAACCCATGTCGGCAGCTGAGGGTTTCAATTAAATATCATTTATGAAAATATATGCTGATGAACCAGAACTTTATGACGATCTACCTAATAGCCGGTATGTCCACCTTTACCACGGATACCAGCGGTGATGCGTAGTGGCATGGAAGCAATGACACCTTGGTAGGTCGCTGAAGGGAGTTGACACCACATCTGCACAAGTCAATTAATTCCCGTAAATGTCCGAGGGAGGGGAGGGGGGGGCGGAAATGAGCTCTAACCCAATTTCAATCTCATATGAGATGAGTGCGATCGCGTTCAAATCTGACGTGTTGGGAGCCAGCACATCAATTGTAACTCGCCACTGTGTTCTTCGAACACAACACTCCTGGCCTTGAGACATGGCGCATTGCCGCCCGGAGTGGCCGAGCAGTTCGAGGCGCTGCAGTCTAGAACCGGGCGACCGCTACGGTCCCAGGTTCGAGTCCTGCCTCGAACATGGTTGTGTATGATCTCCTTCGGTTAGTTAGGTTTAAGAGTTCTAAGTTCTAGGGAACTGATGACCTCAGAAGTTAAGTCCCATAGTACTCAGAGCTATTTGAACCATGGCGCATTACCATGTTGAAAAATGCCACTGCCATCAGGAAACATGATCGTCATGAAGAGGTGTATGTGTTTTGCAGTCAGTGTACGATACTCCTTGGCCATCATGGTACCCTGCACGAGCTCTATTGGACCAACTTATGCCCACGTGAATGTTCCCCAGAGCATAATGGAGTCGATGCCAGCTTTCCTCCGTCCCGCAGTACAGATGTCAAGTAGCTATTCCCTAGGAAGACGACGAATTCGCGCCCTCCCATCGACAGCATGAAGGTATCGGGATTCATTAGACCATGCAACTCTCTGCCACTGCGCACCCAATGCCACTGATCATGTGTCCATTTCAGTCGTAGTTGTCGATGTTGTGATGTTAATATTGGCACATGCATCGGTCCTCGTCGGCTGCGGAGGCCCATTGTTAGGAGTGTGTTCAATGTGTTCAGACACACTTGTGTTCTGCGCAGCATCAAAATCTGATGTTAGTTCCTCCACAGTTCACCTCCTGTTCTGTTTTACCAGTCAGCAGAGCTATCTTGGTTTGAATACACTCACCACAGCACTCTTCGAACACCAGACAGGTCGTGCAGTGTCCCAAATGCTTGTGCCGAGTCTTCGGGCCATGACAATCTGCCCTCGGTCAGACTCAGATAGTTCGCGCACCTTCCCCATTCTACATCTACGTCTACACCTACATTTATACTCCACAAGCCACACAACGGTGTGCGGCGGAGGGCACTTTATGTGCCACTGTCATTACCTCCCTTTTCTGTTCCAGTCGCGTATGGTTCGCGGGAAGAACGACTGTCTGAAAGGCTCCGTGCGCGCTCGAATCTCTCTAATTTTACATTCGTGATCTTCTCGAGAGGTATAAGTAGGGGGAAGCAATATATTCGATGCCTCATCCAGAAACGCACCCTCTCGAAACCTGGCGAGAAAGCTACACCGCGATGCAGAGCGCCTCTCTTGCAGAGTCTGCCACTTAAGTTTGCTAAACATCTCCGCAACGCTATCACGGTAACCAAATAACCCTGTGACGAAACGAGCCGCTCTTCTTTGGATCTTCTCCATCTCCTCCGTCAACCCGATCTGGCACGGATCCCACACTGCTGAGCAATACTCAAGTATAGGTCGAACGAGTGTTTTTCAAGCCATCTCCTTTGTTGATGGACTACATTTTCTAAAGACTCTCCCAATGAATCTCAACCTGGTACCCGCCTCACCAACAATTAATTTTATATGATCATTCCACTTCAAATCGTTCCGCACGCATATTCCCAGATATTTTACAGAAGTAACCGCTACCGGTGTTTGTTCCGCTATCATATAATCATACAATAAAGGATCCTTCTTTCTATGTATTCGCAATACATTACATTTGTCTATATTAAGGGTCAGTTGCCACTCCGTGCACCAAGTGCCTATCCGCTGCAGATCTTCCTGTATTTCGCTACAATTTTCTAATGCTGCAACTTCTCTGTATACTAAAGCATCATCCGCGAAAAGCCGCATGGAACTTCCGACACTATCTACTAGGTCATTCTACCCATGGGCAGCAAGGTAACTGATAGTACATGCAATGTGCGTGTGTCTGACTGGCTGTCAGTCCTCGTCAGATGATGCTACTGTGGCCTGGACGGATTTATGTCGATAGTAGGTCGGCTGTCATAGTGTTCTGGCTGACCTTTTCACAATACAGATATTATATTTTCATTTTCTTATAAGTGACAAACCAATGTGCTTACGTTGTAATGTGTGTTCCCACTATGTGAGTGACATCTATGCACTTTAAATTTCCGAGAATCACATGATGACAGCAAGCTTCTGTCGAAACTGGTCATCGTGAAATAAATAATGTTTAGCGGTCTCGGCTTCAGCAGAACAAGGAGCAGACAGCTCTGAGTCAAAAAGACGAAACCGCATAAAAAAAGCAAAAACAGTTTCATTTGTAGGAAAAGTCATAGTTACCAACACTGGCGTCCTCATGGCGTGGTGTATAGAAGGACCTACAAAAGGAGATAAACTTATGGACGATACTCATCCCTAACGACCACATCTTGCAAAGGAAAGTATTGTATCCCATCACGATAAGATTACTCTCATAGACATCACTGTTCTTAATGACCTTATATTTGCTTCGAACAGCTGTGCGACCTCGTATTCCCTGGATCTGATGGTCGCCTAATACTTTTAGACCCCAGTTCAAAAGAACTAGCACGCTGTACGAAGAAGGATGAATATAGGACAGACGACTATTTTTCCTAGTTGCACAAATCGTATTTTAGGTGAGGGTATGGAAACGATGCAAAGTTTTATTTGTATGATGAGCTATAATGTGACTGGTGACATAGTCCCTAAAATCATCATATCTAAATCGCAACAGATTTAATTTACTGTTATTTAAACAAAAATGCACACAATTTTAACATTCTGACTGCCTTTATGACCAACGTGTGCAACGGCCTTGCCGTAGTGAATACACCGGTTCCCGTCACATCACAGAAGTTAAGCGCTGTCGGGCGTGGCGTGAGTGGCACTTGGATGGGTGACCATCCGGGCCGCCATGTGCTGTTGCCATTTTTCGGGGTGCACTCAGCCTCGTGATGCCAATTGAGGAGCTACTCCACCGAACAGTAGCGGCTCCGGTCAAAGAAAACCATCGTAACAACCGGGAGAGCGGTGTGCTGACCACACAGCCCTCCTGTCTGCATCTACATCTACATCTACATGACTACTCTGCAATTCACATTTAAATGCTTGGCAGAGGGTTCATCGAACCACAATCATACTATCTCTCTACTATTCCACTCCCTAACAGCGCGCGGGAAAAACGAACACCTAAACCTTTCTGTTCGAGCTCTGATTCCTCTTATTTTATTTTGATGATCATTCCTACCTATGTAGGTTGGGCTCAACAAAATATTTTCGCATTCGGAAGAGAAAGTTGGTGACTGAAATTTCGTAAATAGATCTCGCCGCGACGAAAAACGTCTTTGCTTCAATGACTTCCATCCCAACTCGCGTATCATATCTGCCACACTCTCCCCCCTATTACGTGATAATACATAACGAGCTGCCCTTTTTTGCACCGTCCACCGTCAATCCCACCTGGTAAGGATCCCACACCGCGCAGTAATATTCTAACAGAGGACGAACGAGTGTAGCGTAAGCTCTCTCTTTAGTAGACTTGTTGCATCTTCTAAGTGTCCTGCCAATGAAACGCTACCTTTGGCTCGCCTTCCCTACAATATTATCTATGTGGTCTTTCCAACTGAAGTTGTTCGTAATTTTAACACCCAGATACTTAGTTGAATTGACAGCCTCGAGAATTGTACTGTTTATCGAGTAATCGAATTCCAAGGGATTTATTTTGGAACTCATGTGGATCACCTCACACTTTTCGTTATTTAGCATCAATTGTCACCTGCCACACCATACAGCAATCTTTTCTAAATCGCTTTGCAACTGATACTGGTCTTCGGATGACCTTACTAGACGGTAAATTACAGCATCATCTGCGAACAACCTAAGAGAACTGCTCAGATTGTCACCCAGGTCATTTATATAGATCATGAACAGCACAGGTCCCAGGACGCTTCCCTGGGGAACACCTGATATCACTTCAGTTTTACTCGATGATTTGACGTCTATTACTACGAACTGCGACCTTCCTGACAGGAAATCACGAATCCAGTCGCACAACTGAGACGATACCCTATAGGTCCGCAGCTTGATTAGAAGTCGCTTGTGAAGAACCGTGTCAAAGGCTTTTCGGAAATCTACAAATACGTAATCAACTTGAGATCCCCTGTCGATAGCGGCCACTACTTCGTGCGAATAAAGAGCTAGCTGCATTGCACAAGAACGATGTTTTCTGAAACCATGCTGATTACGTATCAATAGATCGTTCCCTTCGAGGTGATTCATAATGTTTGAATACAGTATATGCTCCAAAACCCTACTGCAAACCGACGTCAATGATATAGATCTGTAGTTCGATGGATTACTCCTCTACTACCCTCCTTAAACACTGGTGCGACTTGCGCAATTTTCCAATCTGTAGGTGCAGATCTGACGGTGAGCGAGCGGTTGTATATGATTGCTAAGCAGGGAGCTAGTGCATAAGCGTAATCTGAAAGGAACCTAACCGGTATACAATCTGGACCTGAATACTTGCCCGTATCAAGCGATTTGAGTTGCTTGGTATCTACTTCTATGAATCTCATGCTAGCGGCTGTTCGTGTTTCAAATTCTGGAGTAATCCATTCGTCTTCCCTGGTGAAGGAATTTCGGAAAACTGCGTTCAATAACTCCGCTTTAGCGGCACAATCGTCGGTAACAGTGCCATCGGCACTGCGCAGCGAAGGTATTGACTGCGTCTTGCCGCTTGTGTACTGCATCCTTATGTGATGATGACACGGCGGTCGGATGGTCCGGATGGGACACTTGTGGCCTGAAGACGGAGAGTTTTGTGACAAACGTACCACCTGCTTATATGTTGTACACCTAACCAAGCTCTAAACACTTAGGGAGCACTGTGGAGATAGCACACAATACGCACTTGCGTGCGATCTTGATTCCAACGTGCTTTGCACCGGAACATAAAGATGAAGGAAACGGATACTGTAGTATGCCTTGTAACCAATAATCGTGCAAAGGATTAACTTGGCCCTGACCATGTTGCTACCAAAACGTTCGCGTTTTCTAGTGCAAATCACCTTGGTCTAACCTTTCTAACATAATATTCGGACAGAAGGTCTGTTTTAATAATAAGATGAAAAAGAAAGGAATCTAAGCTATGGACATAGGTGGCAAGTCATGAACAAGTGCGACACCAATGTACAATGCAGATTAATAAAACACAAGAGGAAAATATGAATGCATTATTCACACACAGCAAAATTTATTCTCTAAAAACTTTAAAGTAGAGGCACACCTGTTCATCACACGTCGGACATTGTTCGTTCCGGGATAAAGCACTCGGGAACATTTAAATCGCTGTATAATGTATAGACAGTACTATAAGGCGACCTTTCAAACATTCTTACATAAAAAAGTCTGGAAACTGACTGAAATAGAGATAACTTCCGATATCATACGAATGAGCATTCTTATTTCGGATTTTCGCCTCATTAATCACTACTTGACCGTAGCCACCAAAACTAGAAGTTATCAAGAATTTCCTCTCCAGGACGTTACGAGTATTCAACACATTTCGAAGTACCACACTCATAGTATGGAAACACAAAGAATCACTGCAAGGCGAAGCATTTATGATACAAACGAACAAGCTAATATTAAAAGTGATTAGTGGCTAAGGGTCACGGGGCTTTGAAGAAGCTTCATTCAAAAGATTTTACTTATCATATTCATGAATTCAATACAGAATTGATTGCAGTAATCAAACTCAGAGCAGATAGGTAACGCCCAAAGCGATAACACTAATTCCCACTCTTTCGCGCATGCAGCATATCATGCCAGGTACACAGACAGTGGCGGCATTGGTATCTCTCACAGGTTGAGTCCTCTTTGCAGCGAATTTTTGAAAATTCTGTCAGTACTGAGGAAGCACTGAAACGCCATGAAAAAAATAATACTATTAACAAGTCGAGTAACCTGTATATCGGCAGATGAGCGACGCTCCACGACAACCGTCAGTTTAAAAGTAGGCAGGATTTTATTTCCACAGATGTTTTTAAAGAACAGTGATCATTTTTTAACACTAAAAGACTTCTGGTGCACTACGAATCTTTCACTCGGCCGAAGGGATTTAAATTTATCTAGTTATTTTACTTTATACGACGGTGTCTCTGAAAGTAACAGAGATGTACAGTTTTTCAATAAACTGAGTGGTCTACACCCGGACAGCCATTCACGAATACTTTTGCATTCGAAACGCAGTTTTGGGCGGATGGCACATAGCAAAGGGATGAGTTTGATTAACAGTCTTAAAATTTATATCTACGATATACTGAAGCATTTAATTGCTTGAAGAAAGGAAAACGGCATTAACCATTTCAATAAAGAAATTGAAACTTTTCGAAAAATAATCGTGAAATACATTGAGCGTGAAGCCTGTTGGAGTGATAATGTGCTGTAGTGGCAGCTTTCGCTTTCACGTTTACAAATGGCTCGCCTGTTTTCGCGAGACGTTTCACTACCACGCGCCATATCGGTTTCCTCTTCTTGTCGAGAGATCTGGATCGACGCAAAAGCTACGTCGTCCCACTTACAAAAATCGTAGTGGCTTCTATTTAACTTACAAGAGTTAGCCAATCAGAAAAGTACTCCCCGATCTGATTTTTGCTAGTCACCAAAAACATTGTTTCACTATTTTGTACTATTACCTAAATACCCAGTATTAACGGTGTCCGCATTAATGCGGAGATTCAGAGAAGAGCTGACATTTATAGCTGCACTTGATCACCAATATCGCAACACGTAGTCAGAGAAGAGCCTTGTAAATGTCCTTAGAGGAAAGAGCCTTTCAACGATGTAAACATATCAGTACATTTATCCTGATACGTCAACAAAAAAGGGGAATATATCTTGCTATATGTTCTTACTTTAGATGTGCTTTTATGCTATAGATCAAAAGTTGAGAATATTTCACTTTATGAAACTAGAAATAAAATTTTACATCTTTTCTCTCTACGTTATGTTTTGAAAATAATAAAATTTTTCGGCTTTTCGGTAATCTGTTTTCTGAAGATTTCCGCGAATATAAATAAATTGTCTACTTGCGTATACAGGGTCCCATGGTATAACCATTTTATCTAGTTCGCAATACTGGAAACAACAGTAAACATACCTAATTGAATATTCTGCCATAATTCGTACACTCTGTTACGGATATGCGTGTAAGATTTATTACATAATATATGAAAAAGACACTACAAATATCGTGTCTTTAGTGTCCGACGTAACCACCTAAATAATTTTCCCTTGTGTTGTGGAGTAGACTCTCGCAGGTGTATTATTACGCACAGTATTTCGGTAAAGTGAGTGTTTAACTGTAAAATTCATGAAAATTGCTTCTTTAATATTCCACAACGCAGGCTCTAGTAGCGGCAGCCGGTTGTATGACGCAATAACCGTAATGCAAGAATGAAACATGAATGTGAACCTCTTTCACAAATGAATATAAATGAATATTAGTGTGCTCATGGGGACTTAGGAAAAAGGTAACTTATTGTGCAAGATTCTTATTAGCTGTACTTTTTTTTAATAGTGGACTCATTTTTCAAGAATATAATCGCAGCGATTATAGTTCAGTAGTCTGAGTTTATATTACACCGCTCTATAAGCGAAATTGAGACTGTACGTCTGTGAGGTAGAGGTACAAAATGACATCATCAGATACTATTACTGAAAGCAACGAATGTCTGAAGTAAATTACGTATCGGAAGCAGACATGGTGGTACGTAGCGCGTGCAAGAGGATAGTATCATAAAACCATCCACTAAAATGATGTGATCTATTTGAAAAAAAAGTAGTGTGCACCGTGGCTTTAGCCACGGAATGACAAAACTTGTAACACATGGTGAGTTTCGAATTTCCAATTTCTTACTAATTTCCGTGACTGGACTAAAGATACAAATAAACTAGATAACATATTGATGTGAAAGGTGGGCAGTGTCAACGAATGAGCTCCAGGGTCAACTAGAATATTCCAGCAGAGCACCCAACCGCCAAAATAAAACAGAGATGCAAAAGATATATGTGTAAAATGATGCTTCATACAACTTTGCCGCGTATAATCTCTCCAATGGTCCATCCAGTAACGCTAAAAAAGGTGCGTCGACTCAATAAACTTTGTTTAGTACGTCAGGCCCTGAATTGACCGCTGCTGTTTCGTGCCACGATAACTCGATACGTCTAGCTCTCTTTTCGTCAAGCAGCTGGTGGCAGCCCTAAACAAATACTGCTCATCAAGCCTTTTATGCGATGCCCAGTGCCGACAGAAAGTGTCGGTTTATTTCCCGTTACGAGCAAAACGATTTTTATGATGGAACTTTGTGTGTCCATTCGACTGAGCCGTCCAAAATTAGTGTAGTGCGATATTCGTTTTATCGATATATGTTAACAGTGACTGTAAAATACGACGAATAAAGAGTACTCCAGCAGAGACAGGCCTGCTCGTGGTCTAGTGGCTAGCGTTGCTGCCTCTAAATCACAGGATCCCGGGTTCGATTCCCGGCCGGGTTGGGGATTTTCTCTGCCAGGGGGATGGGTGTTATCCTCACAATTTCATCATCATCATTATTCATGACAGTGGCTTGATTTTACTGTGAAAAAAATTGGACTGTGCAAAAAATTGAACTCTGTACGGGCGCTGATTACAGCGCAGTTGAGCGCCCCCTAAACCAAACATCATCATCACCACCACCACCACCACCACCACCCAGGACCGCACTTACTGCAGCCGTCACGCAGTGGCGCTGCTCAGTCACAGCTGGAGTACTCGTTATTCGTCGTGTTTTACTGTCCCTGTTCATACATAACAAGAAAACAAATATCGCACAAGACGAATTTAGAACCACGCAACCGAATGGACACGTAAAATTGTGCTTTAAAAATCATTTTACACGTAACGGGGAATAAACAAACACGTTATGTGGTACTGGGTGTCGAATGAAAAACTTGGTTAGCTGTATTTGTTTGGGCTGACTGCAGCTTTTCATTGCAGAAGAGAAATTCCAAATATTTGTCGAAACACGAGAGAAAATGCGCCTGACGACTCTAAGGGCACACACAGTATATACACTGAAGTGCCAAAGAAACTGATATAGGCAAGCGTATTCAAAGAAAGATATGTAAACAGGCAGAAAACAGCGCTGCGGTCGGCAACGACTATATAAGACAACACGTGTCTGCCGCTGTTGTTAGATCGGTTACTGCTGCTGCAGTCGCACGTTATCAAGATTTAAGTGAGTTTGAACGTGGTGTTATAGTCAGCCCAAGAGCGATGGGACACAGAATCTTCGAGAGAGCGATGAAGAGAGGATTTTTCCGTACGACCATTTCACGAATATACCGTGAATATCAGGAATCCGGTAAAACATCAAATCTCCGACATCGCTGCGGCCGGAGAAATATCCTGCAAGAATGGGGTCAATGACGATTGAAGGGAATCGTTCAATGTGACGATAGTGCAACACTTCCGCTGAATTGCTGCAGATATCAATAGTGGGCCACAACAAGTGTCAGCGTGCGAACCATTCAAGGAAACATGAGCGATATGGGCTTTTGGACCCTGCAAGACACAAAGCCTTAAGCCTCGCCTGGGACCGTCAGCGCCAATATTGGACTGTTAATGACTGGAAATATATTGCCTGGTCGAACGAGTCTCGCTTCAAATTGTATCGAGCGGATGGACGTGTACGGGTATGGAGACAACCACATGAATCCATGGACCCTGCAGGGAACTGTTCGGGCTGGTTGAGGCTCTGTAATGGTGTGAGGCGCGAGTAGTTGGAGTGGCATGGGACCCCTGATACGTCTAGATACGGCTGTCAGGTGACACGTACGTAAGCATCTTGTCTGATGACCTGGATACATTCATATCCATTGTGCATTCCGACGGTCATGGGCAATTCCAACAGGACAATGCGACACCCCACACATCCAGAAATACTACAGAGCAGCAAACTTCTGTGTTTAAATACTTCCGCTGGCCACCAAACTCCCCAGACATGAACTTTATTGAGCATATCTTGTTTGCCTTGAAACGTACTGTTCAGAAGAGATCTCCACCCCTTCCCACTCTTACGGATTTATGGACAGTCATGCAGGATTCAGGGTGTCAATTCCCTCCAGCACTACTTCTGACATTAGTCGAGTCTATGCCACATCGTGTTGCAGCACTTTCACGTGCTCGCGGGGGGTCTACATGATATTACACAGGATGTAGCATGCATCAAGGGAAGAAAAAGGATTTCTATGAATATAGGTCATAAGCCTTATATTTTCGGAGTTGATACCTCCATGTGCACGAGGAGCATATCTTACACACCGAAGACTTTGGCACGAACCAAATATGGAAACAGCGTCCGTACTAGAATTTTATGCATCACAACGTGGTTGTATTTGTATCAGGCACACGTCAAACACAAGAACACATACAGTATTCCACAGCGTACTACAAACCGTAGTGTTTCTGTCAGGCATCTTATTTTCATCTGGTGTACCTGTAGTGTTCACATGGCGCATTGTTTGTTGTGACGCAGCTGTACATAACTGAAATTTCTTCCTGTTTCTGCCACTGGAGGTGCAGGTGCCAATACAGGTGATGATACATATGGTCTTCTGCTTCGAGCAAGCAGCCGGAAGCAGAGAATGCGCGTTCAATACCTGCGACGCAATCCCTTATGAATTTGAGATGTTCTAACAAATGCCTGAGTTGTAGAATGGAAGGATGCATTGCAATGCATGGCAGGCACACCGAGCATATGTGAAGAGTAGCGTAAAGACATGCTGATCGCTGACAATAATGGTAGTAGAAAATAACGCCAAAAATATGAGGAAACAATGTTTTTAGGAACTCCTTTTCTTCCTTTTTTGCATACTGCATCCTCTGTAAATATTCAAAGTTTTTCTCTGAACACCATATTTATATATATCCTGAAATGGTCGAAATGGCCCTGAGCACTATGGGACCTAACTTCTGAGGTCATCAGTCCCCTAGAACTTAGAACTACTTAAACGTAACTAACCTAAGGACATCACACACATCCATGCTCGAGGCAGGATTCGAACCTGCGACCGTAGCAGTCACGCGCCTGAACCGCTAGACCACCGCGGCCGGCCGAAGGATCACACAGAAAATGTTGTGGGGAAGGCTAACCAAAGACTGCGTTTTATTGGCAGGACACTCAGAAAATGTAAGAGACTTACTAAGGAGACTGCCTACACTACTCTTGTTCGTCCTGTAGCGCCTAGAACCGCTCAACCACACACACACACACACACACACACACACACACACATATATATATATATATCTCCAGATCCACTTAATCGTTTTAGCGCAAATATCTCTGGAACAATAATAAATATTAAAAACCGACTTTCACGTATATGAATGTAAGACAGGGGCACATGAAAGTAAATACTATGAGACATTCTAAGACGTAAGAAAATATTATTTACAACGCAAACTTATGTTTTTAAATGGACACCCCGTATTTTTTTAATACAGTCAATAACATAAAAAAATCACAAAACGAATTGCGTGGGTTGCTTCGCAATATATCACTTACATCCCAAGAAATTGCTAAGCGAAGCTGACGCTTGAAATAAATGAATCGAGACACTATTGCGCATCCCAAGATGCAAGAGTGAACCCCAGGTTGCTCGTAGTCATGATGTGATTAACCTACTACTATGCTATAATCGCTGTACTTATTGCTATTTACACTTTTATTATGTGGACTCCAAAACAATACAGATGTCCAGTCACACAACTACTTACAACTATCATTTACCCCTCTCTTCGGTCCTTGCTCAGCTATTAATTATATTTACCGTGGCCGGTGACATTCGGTTTTTCGTTACCGTTAGGTCAATTCTAGTACTGTAGCAAAGATCAATAAAACACGAACAAGTAAGCTCTTTATTTTTCATTGTGTGTGATAGGACATCTGTATTGTTTCCAGTTCATCTAATAACAGTGTAAATGGAAATAAGTACAGTGTTTATTGCATCGCAGTACTACAGTCACATCGCGATTACGAATAACGTGGGATTCACTCATGCATCTCGGGATGTGCAATAGCGGCGCTTTTCGTTTCTTTCATGTGCCAACTTCACTTTGCAATTTCGTTGGATGTAATTGACGTACTGTGATGCAATAAATGATATTTTTGCAAATTTTCATGTTATTGATTGCGTAAGAAATAATAAGAGGTGTCCATTAAAAAACACATAAGTTTGTGTTGAAAATAATATTTGCTTAGGCTTTGGAATGTCTCATAGTATTTACTTTCATGAGCCCCTGTCTTATATTCATATCAGTGAAAATAGGTTTTCAGTGTCTGTAGTTGTTCCAGAGATATTTGTGCCGAAACGCTTAAGCGGACCACAACGTATATATGTTAAAGAACATACGGCATTAATACAATGTCAGTCTTATCACCAATGAGTTAAAGCAATTCCACATTGCCTACTTGTCGACCGTGAGTAATGACAATATGGAAAAATATGGCAGCAGTACAGAAGGAATGAAATGTGTACAAGAATTTGACTGATCAGAGGTAGAGTGAGAAATAACAGGGCAAGATTAGACAGTGAGATGGAAGGATGAAAACAGAAAAAGATAGGGAAGAGAAAGGCATTGATAGTTTGAAATGTAGCAGAGATACTGGTTCGCTGTTCCGCATAAGGAAACCAGATGGTATACGCCGAGAGCAAAGCAACACCGATGTTATTAGATTTTCCATTAATCACTTCTCGAATACAGAGTGGTCTTGGGTAAGACGCAGGTTACACAATAGTTTTTTTCTGGAGTTGTACGGCCGAAATTGAGAAATAGACAGAGGAAGGTTTAGTTTTACGCAGGGGTACAGCCAAACTGCTGCCGTATCCTGTATGTTATTACAGTTACGGAATAATGAGAGGTATTTTATTTGAGAGAAAAGATAATGAGGAAACCAGTGACTAAGAATCCGATGAAGACAAGAGAGCATCTCATCTATCCAGTCTCATCCACTCTAATTCAGCGTAGGACGTGGGGGTATTACAGTGATGCGTGTGTGGTAACTGTTGATAGATTGACAGAAGAGGATCGTATGTAGCAACGAGTGGATTCTGTATCACGCGACGTGCCAACAGTATTGTACAACCGTTATCTTGCCTTCATGCTCGTAACGTCCGTCTAGTTTCGTCCGTAGTATTGGCTCTAAGATTGAAAACTGCATCGTATGTGGACCAATTTGTGTAGACGATTAGATGCTCCCTGCTGCAGATACGACTGGCACCTTGGATCCGCTGCCAGCGTCGGAAGATAGAAAAACGTCTCGGATAGAAATGGACACGGGAGCCCCGATTCTAGCGCGCTGGGTGCCAAAATGTAGACTCGCTTCAGCTCGTCCTATGGTGAAATCCACATATGTGTTAGATGCACGCATGTCCGAAGGGTCATTGCATCGTTCTTATTAACAACACATGCACTTCAATATCGTATTTACCAGCTGAAACCGGGCAGGGACTTTCAATTACAAAATGTCCTCCCCTGTACGGGGAATTAAATAATGTATGTACGAGTACACGCTGTGACGCAGGAACAACGAGATTTCAGCTTTGTTTGAACATGTTTTGACCTCGACATATTTTTTATTCAGTAACGAATTTTTATGAACAGCCTGATGGTGTCGCCATGGGTAATCCTTTGTCTCCTTTGGTGGCCAAGATTTTTATGGACGATTTCGAGGAGAAAGCGCTGGAATCTGCAAGCTTGAAGCCCACTGTGTTTTGGAGGTATGTTGACGACACGTTTGTAGTGTGGCCCGAAGAGAAGTTAAAAGAATTTTTAGATCATCTGAATGCCATCCACAGACAAATTCAGTTCACGATGGAAATCGAAAAAGATGGATGCCTTCCATTTTTGGACTTGCTGGTACGGCCTAAAGATGATTGCACCTTGCGACACGCGGTTTACCGAAACTGACCCATACGGGTTTATATTTACGCGCAAATAGCTGCCACCATCTTTCACAGACAATGAGAGTATTCAGAACTCTAGTACACAGAGCACATGTCATTGCTGATGAGAGCTGGCACCATCTTTCACAGACAATGAGTGTACTCAGAACTCTTAGTACACAGAGCACATGTCATTGCTGATGAGAGTAGTCTGGAGGACGAGCTTTTACACCTGAGAAGAGTTTTTGAAGCCAACGGGTACTCACAGCAGCAGATACATAAGGCACTACAAATGAAACCAACTGTGGGTATAGGAAAATCAGAAGAAGTCCAGGAAAGTTTTAAATCGATGGCTTGTCTGTCGTACGTGGGAAGCCTATCGTGAAAAATGGAACTTATCCTCAGTAAGCATGAAGCGAAAGTGATTTTTCGCCCTCCACCAAAGACAGCAGCACTCCTGGGTTCCGTTAAGGATGATTTGGTGCTTCGGAAGCCTAGGGTTTACGAGAACCCCTTGTGAGTGCGGCCGTTCACACATCGTACTATCCAGGAGAGATGCACAGAGCACCGCAGACACACCTGGCTCTTACAACCTAATAAATTTGCGCTGGCCGAGCACTATATTGACCGAGCGAGGTGGCGCAGTGGTTAGCACACTGGACTCGCATTCGGGAGGACGACGGTTCAATCCCGCGTCCAGCCATCCTGATTTAGGTTTTCCGTGATTTCCCTAAATCGCTTCAGGCAAATGCCGGCATGGTTCCTTAGAAAGGGCACGGCTGATTTCCTTCCCCATCCTTCCCTAATCCGAGCTTGTGCTCCGTCTCTAATGATGTCGTTGTCGACGGGACGTTAAACGGTAATATCCTCCTCCACTATATTGACACTGGGCACTCTGTGGTGTACGAAAACGTCGAAATTTTAGCCTCGACTTCATCCTTCTGGGACTCGGTAGTGAAGGAAGCAATTGAAAATCACAAAGACATCGCTACGGTGCAGCTCGCAGTGATGCATCGATATCAGCGTGTGGATCGACTGCGCATCCATAGCTCTATTTCCATGCATATTCCATTCGTCTTTGCCGCCGATTAACGTCTCTGGCGCCTTGTGTATCTGTGGCCGCATGCGCAGTAGGGCGGTCCACGGCTTTAACAGGGCGGAGCAAGTGCTGGAGCGTCAGTCACCTCGGCTCACTCTGAAGATGGCTGGACGTATTAGAAGATGAAGTCAAATTTATGCTGCTGAATGCCCGAAATTTTATGGATCAGTATTTGCGCCGCGAAAATATGAAGATGCACAACGATATATGGAAGTTCGGTTGTCATCGCGAGTCGTGAACGGACAGCTAAAGAGACATTCTCATCGTCGCCATTCCCTTATACAGCTGAAGGTTACCCGTATTCGCAACTGCGAATACATTTCATGTATGTCAAATGTTATAAGTGCCATTTCTCAAAAAATGCGTTTTCACTGCTGTTAACTCTTGGTACTTCGTTGCAAATTCCTGGACTTCTTCCAGGTGTCAAATCGTGGAGAAAATGTTTCAGACCTTTATTATTACCTGCTGCATTGTCTTTGTGCCATGCAGTGGTTTTCTTTGGAGATCCAAGTGCAGTGCGCCTAAGTCTCCTCCATTTAACCCGGGATGGTTTCAAGAAATGATGCACAAGTTTTTAGATGAATAGTCGCAAATTTTTGAGCTGCAAGTGAGGTTTTGCAACTACAGAGAAACAAAGAACGGTAGGTAGGGCCTTTCTACCGCAAGATTTACAGAAGATCGATGTTTCAGCAGAAGCTATGCTCCAGTTCCAAGTAATTCCACAACATACAACTGATGAGTTTCATTTTAAAGATTTTGCTTAGATATTATTGCCAATACAGCTGTGTAAGGTCTATAAATGCGGTATGATCGAAGTGTTTCATACTCAGCCATCTTAAAGAGCTGTTAAATATTCTTACTTTGAAACAACAATGGAAAAGTGTCTATGTATTCAAAAGAGCAATGACTATGGCGCATGTACGCCATGCCGAACTTCGTCTGAAAGACAAGCCATGTTTATCAGTTGCGCAACTGGAAGACCTGTTGACAATGTTGCTATTGCACTCTCACCAGCACAGGGAGATCCACATCCAACTTTGCAACATCTGACCCCAAGAATGGAGTTGTGCAAGAAAGGTTAGCAATACCGAGAGACTTTTTCCTCGAATTTAATTTTATTCTTTCTTGTAAAAAATGAAAAATATATTAGAAATGGTTTTTAACTACAGATCATCTGGTTGAAACATTCCTTTTTTCCGTAATTGTGTTATCACAAATAAAATGTAGTGCCTCAATATTAACGGCACTTGAACCAAAAAATGGTTCAAATGGCTCTGAGCGCCATAGGACTTAACATCGGTGGTCATCAGTCCCCTAGAACTTAGAACTACTTAAACCAAGTTAACCTAAGGGTATCACAAACATCCACGCCTGAGGCAGGATTCGAACCTGCGACCGTAGCGGTCACGCGGTTCCAGACTGAAGCGCCTAGAACCGCACGGCCACACCTGCCGGCTTGAAACAAAACCTTTATTACACTTATTAAAATATTCCGGACTATTATGTCGTGATTGGATGCATTTCTTGCTGAAATCGAACGTTTCGCCCCCTTCTGCGGGGAACATCTTCAAGGAGCAACGCAAGTTGTAGTTGTTTCGAAGATCCGACGTGCATCGTGGCTCGCTACTAACTGAAGGAAATTTCCATTTCCGCGTGCCCTCGGACAGAAACGTGACGTAACCTGTTTTGAAAATTCGAACGCAACTGGCCGTTAACGGTTGCTGTTGTCCGCTATTTCTTTGTGTACCAGTGTGCACCAGTCATAACAATAGCTAACGACAGCAACAGACAGCGGCCAATTGTGCCGAGTTTTTAAAATAGGTGAAGTTAGTCCTCGGAGAGGGAGCATGCGATGCGGAAACGGAGTTTTGCTTCAGTTAGTAGCGATCCAGGTCGTGCATCACACCTTCGAGAGAGCTGCAACTTTCCTTGATGATATTCTCTTCAGCAGGGGACGTAAAGTTGGATTTCAGCAGGATATACATCCGACCATGGAATAACAGCCCTGGACCCATACATAATATAAAATGTGTGTGCGTATGTTTGTATGTATGTGTGTACGTATATTCCACATCTTCTCCTATATTACTGGATCGATTTCAACCAAACTTGGTACATGTATCACTTACTGTCTGGAAAGGATCGCTGGAAAGGATCCCTACAGAAGGGGTGAGGGTGCAGAACGGGCGAATACCTGGACTTTATTTATCTAGTATTTGAGAGACAGAGCACTTAGTCACTTATGACGAACTGTACACGTAATTACAAACCTTAAAAAAATTTTCTTGACGACATCCCACAAACCGAAGAAATAAAAGAAGTTTATTGCTGACTACATTTTCGCTGCCGCATATGGGTCTGCGTTTTAATTTATTACTTCTTTACTTGTAATTTTATTTTTGACGCATTTTGCTAGCAGTATTCACATGTACCACGGAATGTGCCTCTAAAGTTATATCATTGTACGAAACATAGTTCAGAAGATTAGACGTCGCATACCTTGAGTGCGATAACCAGACTACAGGAGAATTCGGATTCGCTAAGAGATGCACGTGAAATATGTGTGAAATATGTTCAGTACGTGTGAAATATTGTGACATGTGCCTAGATCAGTGAAACAGTGGGTAAAAATCTCTAAATCTCTTCCTGAACTCTTGGACTAATTTCAACCAAACTTGGTGCAGATAATGTGTATTATATGGAAAGAAATGCTCCAGGGATAAGAACCACCAACAACCCATTGGTTAGATGGCA
Organism: Schistocerca gregaria; assembly: GCF_023897955.1. NCBI lineage: Eukaryota > Metazoa > Arthropoda > Insecta > Orthoptera > Acrididae > Schistocerca > Schistocerca gregaria. The sequence goes on along the minus strand of NC_064931.1, from coordinate 129,138,636 downwards.
GTCATGGATAGAGAAGGGTGGATGAGAGTAGATGGAGAGAGACAGAGGGGAAAGGATGATATGAAGACAATAGGGGGGAGGAGGTCCTGGACGGAGGTATGAAGAGGAAGAGAGAGAGAGAGAGAGAGAGAGAGAGAGAGAGAGAGAGAGAGAGAGAGAGAGAGAGAGAGAGAGAGGAGGAGGAGGAGGTGGAGATGGAGATGGAGAGAGATAGGTCAGAGGAGGAGATGGACAGCGAAAGGGAACAGGAGGAGTTGGACAGAGAGAAGGGAGAGGTGGAGATGCAAAGAGAGAGGGGTAGGGGAAAGAGGAGGAGATGGGCAAAGAGAGGGGAAGTGGAGATGGACTAATAGATGATTAGAATAAATACATTCCCGGGCAACACCAGGCACTCAGCTAGTATTTTAATAAGTGTGACACCTCCAGCGGCGAAAGTTGACATTTAAAAAAAAATTATTGGCGCATAGAACCAGTCAGATTGTGATATTGCATATAGGACATTCTTAACAAATCATTTATTTTCGAATTTGTCTCATTTTTTTTTTGCAGTGATGAAGTGAGTAGCATAATTCTGTGGTGTCAGAAAGCATCTGAGTATTTTGGATTCAGATTAGTTATGTACAAAAAAAGATACATTTTTTTTTAATTCTCCTGGCTAATGTCATATTTGGCTCTTGGAACGTGTGACATTTTCACTCTTCATTTTATGATTATGCCATAGGAAGAGATCGAAGCCATCATCTCATACCCACATCAACGCAACCACTGCTGGTAAATTTATGGTTTGAGAGATAATCAGGGGGAGTGTAAATGGCGTGGAAGTCATTCGTCGCGACGCCTTGGCTGAATGCCAAATTCTTGAGTTGTCCGGACACTGAGCTTTGGCAACTTATCCAACTTCGTGACTCTGTATCTAGTCTACTCATCAGTATATGGTACGTCTCTTGTGATATTTTTAATTATTGGATGGTCAAAACTCTCTAGGCGTGAGTCCGAGAACCTCCAACAGTTATCTTGAAATTATGAAGAGGCCATAAGCACCTTTTAGAAGAAAAGCGTTAGCCACCCATCCAGTAACGTACTTCACAACGTACTTTTTTTTTTATCCGTTGCATTTTTGGAATGTCGTCAGTGGAACATTTTCAAGAGATGCACGGCGTGTTTCAATTCAGTAACTTATTCCTTAATTCTTGAAAATGAAACAGAAAACTCATAAAACCTCACTACGTTACTACGCATTTCTGTTTGGACGAGTCAGCCTCAAATAAAAAGGTGTATTGTATGTCTGTAATCCAGTTTATGAGTTTGACAAAGACACACATGACTACTTAAAAAACCATATAAACCAAAGTCTTACACGGATCCACAATGAACTTGAACAGCATGTATGACCATAACAGCGACAAAAGTTTTTAAATCAACGCCATCTCTGTGTCTAGACGAGAACTGTAGATTTTGTTTCTGCAAGCATATCGCTTCCGCATCCAACGTTTCCCATGGATGGGCTCAAAGATATATTAGTGACTTAAATATATCCAGGACATACACTGGTTGGAGAGAGATATCTCGTCCACTGATGTTTTATAGCTGATAACAAGTTCCAATCTCTCAGTAAATCGACAAAATATTTGCAATCATTTTTCAATCTAAACGTGATTCATCCATGAAGTGAACGATGTCCCGTTGATCTGCAGTCCGATGTGCAGTGCGTGCTCATAGCAACACTTCCTTCTCTGACGAACTGTAAGCTGCAGACATGTGGCTGGCCCAGTTGAGAGGCATCAGTTATAGGAAGCCTTCTCCGTACAGTACTCTTATTTCATCATTCGTGTGGTTTCAACAAGGCGAAACCATATTCAGATTTGGTTGCAGCTTTAGCCATTTGAATTCAAAAGAAAAGTTTCTTGCTCGTTTTGATAGAACTTCCAGGACACTGAAATTTGTGATCAGTAATTTCTGTTACAGTCTGTGAAAAAGAAAGTGGCGAAAAAGCAAATGCTTATCTACCTTTGATTAAATTTGACTTTTGTTCAATTTGCCAAAGTCCCTCCATCGCAAGTCCTCAAGTAAATGGTACACTGGTATCCAGGTTATCCAAAGTCTTTGCTCTGTCTCGCAGCAGAAACTACTGTCCTACACTCCAATGTGCAGCTGAATTGTGTGTTCATATCATTAACTAATTCCCAGAAGTTCTATAATGATACCATACTCAGCTTCCAAATAAATTTCCTTATTTTTCCTAAGGTTGTACTGATTTAGTGTATTTTTTTCTAACTTATGGAAACCAGTGAAGTTTCACCACTTAGAGACATTTATGTTTACATTTCCTCCCAAGAAGATTTTAAACATGACAGAAAAGATAGAGCTATTGCTACTAGTTCACAGACTGTTTCTTTAACGACTTAGAAATGTTTTCAGGAAAGAAGCCACGTTTTGTATGATTATGTCTATCGAATTTGATATTATATGTTTCTCGTAATGTTGATTGTGAGGTGTTACAGCCTCGGGGTCACGGCGTCTGCGTTTTCTATGTCTTCCACTTATGAGCCAGGAAACAATGCCAAGGGTACTGCTGTATGCTGCCACCGCCAACTCAGCCGAAAAATATTGCTCAGACATGGATAGTCCAAGCAAAAGCAAAGCAGACCAGTTTTTTTTTTTTTTTCAAATCAGAAAGCAGTCAGCACCCAGAGGCTGTGCATGATACCGTAACAAAAACCATTAACCCCAAACAAGATAAAGTCAAAATAAAATCCATCAGATCAACTGCAAATAGACAGTTCTAGAGGCAGAAACGCAAGCAGACAAAAAGAAATTCATGGAGAATACAGGAAAATTGAAAGATATCAGATGTGAGGATCTTCGCCGGCCGCTGTGGCCGAGCGATTCTAGGCGCTTCAGTCCGGTACCGCGCTGCTGCTACGGTCGCAGGTTCGAATCTTGCCTTGGGCATGGATGTGTATGATGTCCTTAGCTTAGTTAGGTTTAAGTAGCTCTAAGTCTATGGGACTGATGACCTTAGATAGTGCTTAGAGCCATTTGAACCATTTTTGTGAGGATCATAGGAAATTCAGACCATTGTTGGCAGTCTATCAAAAACCTACGTCACTGACTAGCCCTGTCTTTCTCGAAGAGCTCTATGAAATAAGTTCAAATGGTTCAAATGGCTCTGAGCACTATGGGACTTAACATCTATGGTCATCAGTCCCCTAGAACTAAGAACTACTTAAACGTAACTAACCTAAGGACAACACACAACACCCAGCCATCACGAGGCAGAGAAAATCCCTGACCCCGCCGGGAATCGAACCCGAGGACCCGGGCGTGGGAAGCGATAACGCTACCGCACGACCACGATATGAGGGCTAGGAATAGGTACAAGCTACCGCCAACCAGGAACAGAGCTTGGGGTCATGAGGTCGCCTCGGAGCAACAAATATGATTTTCACCAGACGTGGACCTAGAAACAGAAAACAGCCGTCGCTTCATTCGTGTGATACAATTCAGGAGAGATACTTTCATACAACAGACTACATCGACGATGCATGTATGCAAGGTGCCACAGACTACTGCGTGGCCAGGCAAATGACATACACTACTGGCTATTAAAATTGCAACACCACGAAGATGACGTGCTACAGACGCGAAATTTAACCGATAGGAAGAAGATACTGTGATATGCAAATGATTAGCTTTTCAGAGCATTCACACAAGGTTGGCCCCAGTGGCGACACCTACAACCTGCTGACATAAGGAACATTTCCAACCGATTTCTCATACAGAAACGGCAGTTGACCGGCGTTGCATGGTGAAACGTTGTTGTGATGCCTCGTGTAAGGAGGAGAAAGGCGTACCATCACGTTTCCGACTTTGATAAAGGTCAGATTGTATTTAGTCTATCGCGATTGCGGTTTATCGTGTCGCGACATTGCTGCTCGCGTTGGTCGAGATCCAATGACTGTTAGCAGAATATGGAATCGGTGGGTTCAAGAGGGTAATACGGAACGCCGTGCTGGACCCCAACGGCCTCGTATCACTAGCAGTCGAGATGACAGGCATCTTATCCGCGTGACTGTAACGGATCGTGCAGCCACGTCACGATCCCTCATCCAACAGATGGGGACGTTTGCAAGACAACAACCATCTGCACGAACAGTTCGGCGACGTTTGCAGCAGCATGGACTACCTGCTCGTAGACCATGGCTGCGGTTACCCTTGACGCTGCATCACAGACAGGAGCGCCTGCGATGGTGTACTCAACGACGAACCTGGGTGCACGTCGCAATACGCCAGTCACTACTCTGCATGAACTGTGGTATCGTGTTGAAGCTGCATGGGCAGCTGTACGTGTACACGCCATCCAAGCTCTGTTTGACTCAATGCCCAGACGTATCAAGGCCGTTATTACGGCAGAGGTAGTTGTTCTGGGAACTGATTTCTCAGGATCTAGGCACCCACATTGCGTGAAAATGTAATCACATGTCAGTTCTAGTATAATACATTTGTCCAATTAATACCCATTTATCATCTGCATTTCTTCTTGGTGTAGCAATTTTAATGGCCAGTAGTGTATATCAATTGGCCATCTTTCAAACCGGAAGGAGCTTTAAGCGCAAATCTTCCATCTAGATACTGATAAATCACACACGCATGTAACACACTGAATCATCAATGAAATAATTGTAGTACTCAGCACCCGTACACCGAAATGAACCCTTTCAGACCCTCTGACTTCATTTGCGTACCTTAACGTTTACCGTGTCTTAGCTGCAACAGAAATATTTTTCCCAATGCAGACCTGAGATACACATATGTGAATGTTCAAACCTTTTCATCACGCGCAAGTGCTTTTAACTGTTGAGCATCAGTACGAAAACATCAGCAACTAAATGTACCGGTGCGCAACAGCTCGTGACCACTAGAATACGTGGATGTGGCTGTAGTTAGCGAAAAGTGGACCTCAATCCACGAATTGTGCCTTCAGCACATGAAAATAGTTCTCTTTTCACGAAAAATGAAAAATAAATTGCATAGAATTTATGTTCCTTTTCTTTTAATACACACATATGTATCTTCATATAAATATCAGATGGATATGAAATAATATGATTTCTTTCAGAAAGCTTTTACGTTGTATTTCCATAGCCAAATCTGATTGTGTGTGTGTTTAATGATAGCACCCTACTGCAGCGCATAGTGTACACGGCGTAGAAATTCGCGTACGGCTTTCTCAGCTGCTAATAAGCAAGAATAAATGTCGGTTTCCTTTTCTTTCTTCGGAACTCTGCGAATTAAAATGGAAATTGAATCTGGTAATTAGTTTCCTTTGGCTTCTCATTACTTTTTCTTTTTTTTTTTTGCCTGTACCGTTTGTGGTAAAACGTTGAGTATTTCTTGTGCAGTATTGGCTAGTGTGGCAAGTGGGTCTATATTTAGATTAGGCAGTAAACTAGTCAGAGAACTGCAGTAAAATGAAAGTTCAAATAAACTCCTCATGGAATTCTTTTTACTTCCACACGTTTTACAATTAAGAAGAAGAATGCAAACTGAAACAAAAGCTTCATCTTTGGTTAAAAGAGTCTCATGATTTCACCACCAGTCTTCGTTTCTATTCATTTTCCTCAAAACAGCACAAAGCCATAATTACAAGAAATTTATTAGGAATTGGGCTATTTCTCACGATTTTCTACTTCGAATGAGAATTTCTAATACGAATTAAGAGTTGGAATGGACTTACGCCTCATGAACCTGAAACTACAATAAACAAACACATTGCACCATCTCCACCTATAAACATTTACTATTTTAAATTTTGTATTTCTTTACGAAATCATTTTTTCCTTTGCAATGACCAAAAGCGAATTTAATTGGTGTGTTTAGTATACAGAAGAACTAAAATCTGTCTTGATCAGAAGCATGAAATAAAATAATGTAGCCGGCCGCTTGTGGCCGAGCGGTTCTAGGCGCTTCAGTCTGGACCGGCGCGACCGCTACGGTCGCACGTTCGAATCCTGCCTCGGGTATGGATGTGTGTGAAGTCCTTAGGTTAGTTAGGTTTAAGTAGTTCTAAGTTGTAGGGGACCGATGACCTCAGATGTTAAGTCCCATAGTGCTCACAGCCTTTTGAACCAACCATAAAATAACGTAAAGGAGGAAACATTAACGATACCTTTTTCACACTATTTCCTTATCGGGGTAAAAACATTCGTTGATTTTGATGATTTAATCATTTAGTTCATACAAATGAGAGAGATATTCGTATATTGAGCACTGTTGCATTAGATCTGCGGAAAAATAAAAACATTTAAGTCAGAAGGAGAAGCTTATGAAGTGTAAAGCTGTCATCAATCACAGTCTTTATTTCAGAAGCACTGTGACTTACTGAAGGTGATCCCATCGCAATTTGCACACCTTTGACTTTCTCAAGCCTCAGAATAGATTCACGCAATGGCAATAACTTGGCCTTCAGTTTAAAATTAAATTTTAAGGTCCTTATTCAAAAAATGTGCCCAGTGGTTCAAGTAAATATTGGTGTAGACAACAAACTGGATTTGAACGCAATCCATTTAGTTATTTACCTGAGAATCAGTTGAGCTTCTCTTCCATGCCGACAACAGTAGTTTACGTGAAGGATGAACTTGGAGCTATAAAACAAAAATTGAAGGACTCCGTCTCCATATTGATAACACTGTTTACTGGATGTTACGTCTGTGAAACAATTTCGTCTTTTTCAACAAGGCAGCGTGCTGGTAACCTCCTCTTTCCATGTCTAAGTACTCAGTGATGCACATTACAGTGAAATATGCAGTGACTCTTGTGGTTCTGTTTAATAAAAGCTTCCGTCTTCTGACACGACGACAGTGAATATTTTGCTCTGACGAAGTGATAAGGAATAGCACTTAATCTATGATAAGAAAATTGCAGCACTGCATTGATACCAATTGTCATTACTTCCAACACCTTCTGTAAATGGACGTTCACGCCACCTTTGTGACCTTATTGTTACCTATCATTGTATTAGTCTCGATAGCCGCTATCAGAAAATAAGTACCAAACTATAGCATCACATTTAGAAAAACAAAGTTGACTTATCTCTCTGAAGCGATCCCACCTAGCAACAAAAAACCAACGTCATATTATGGCCCCCGTTGTTTCATGCAACATTTGTCCCCCAAACTTCTCAGCTCCCATCATACTTTCGGAGTTATTCTAGGCATCAATAGTTAGAGACTCACCCTGCATGTGGCAAGGCGGCATTCCTAATTGTCATATCGGGCTCTTTGGAAAACCCAGCTTAGTTTCCAGTGCACCGCTGTTCATTGCTTGTAAACACAACATGCGGTTCTTTGGCATGTGCTACACACGCCATCGAGCGGCGAGATAGCAAACTTCGTAGCGGGTCTGCCGTCTCTATGTAAACACTGCCAGAAACGTGGAGTTGTGCGGCAAACCTGAGAGAATCGTGTTTGCCACCAGCTTGCATAGACGATACGAGGATTTTAACAGTGTGCTTTTTATCATTCGTGTGCATTTTATCAAGTGAGTGTATTTCATCGACTGGATTTTTATTACGGGGGGTTGGACGTCAAACGGGCCGATTTCGAAAAGGAGAGGCACCACAGGACATTTTAATTTGCACTGTCTACACTTTTACAAATAAATTCATAACACTTTGTCAGCATGACCAGGAAGGATTCAGGATTCACGCTCATAACAGTGGAAGTTCAAAAACACGAAAAAATAAAATTTTTAATTGCGAAATTTCATGATTTTTTTTACTTACTGTTTGCTGCATTTGTTGCTATAGGTTCACTTTTCTTCATAAATAAGAGAGATTCTTCGATGAATTTTGCACAGCTTACAAACCATACTTACAGGTGTATGAAACTCTAGAATTTATTTAATCGATGGAAAAATGAATGTGTTGTTGTGTTTTAAACTTCGTGTTTAGAGAAAACTCGAATTTTATAGTTAATTATTTCCATTTGTACCACAGTTTTTAACAGATTTGGGAAATTCTAGAGTTTCATACACCTGTAAGTATGGTTTGTATGCTGTGCAAAGTTCATCGAAGAATCTCTTACTTATGAAGAAAAGTATACCTACAGCAACAAATGCAGCCAATACCAAGTGAAAAAATGATGAACATGTAAAAACAAATTGTTTTGAACTTCCTCTGCGATGAGTGTGAATCATGAATCCTTCCTGGTCATGATAACAAAGTTTTATGAATTTATTTGTAAAAGTATAGACAGTGTAAATTAAAATGTCCTGTGGTGCCTCTCCTGCTCCAAGTCGGTCCGTTTCTCGCCCTACCCCTTTTAAGACGTGTTCATGTGCGATTTCATATAATGTAATATGGCAATTTTATAGCAAGTTTCAGAAGCTACGTGGATTATTAGATGTTTTATATATCAGTCATATGAATTTTAGTCTCTCTCCAATTTGACTCATTATCTTTGTTTTTCCCTTAGATCAGCTGACGGCAGCATAGGACTATTGAAACCCGTCATCTTGGAGCAAGAAAAGTGTCTACAATGCGATTGTGGGTTACGTAATATGTTTATTTTCAAATCAGTAATTAACTGAAATTTATGTTGTCTTATTTTGACGTAAAATCCAGCAACTAAAGTTTGTAACCAAAGATTAAAATTCATTTTGTGACGTAATCGAATAATATTACCGGTCCAAGCCAGTCTGGTGATGTGCTCACTGTATCCACATGGCGATGTGTTGCTAACAATACAGGTTCATATTGCATATTTGTAAGCAGGCTGTTTCCGTAAGAGCGTGCATAAATTTGACAGGATATAGAGGATGCTCAACTAAACAATTTGTGGTGGGCAACCTGGGTCGGAGAAGCCAACTTAAGGAGATAATAAGATTTAAATCACATTACTGTGTACTTTTTTATTTACATTATTTAACTTCAAGTACCATCATTCAAACAACGAACGTATCATTTGTACGGTATCTTACAAAATTGGCTGAAACTGACGCCGTCAACCTCAATGCAAGCATGACATCGGCGAACAAGATTCTGACGCACCCTGACGAATATCCCAGGTGTGTTTCGAATCACGTCAAAGGCAGCTACATTTCTAGCAACTAATTCCATCTCTGTATCAACTGGGATTTCATACATAAATGACTTTATATATCCCCATAGGAAATAATCAAGGGAATTCAGGTCAGGTGATCTCGCAGGCCATGAAATAGGACCTTCGCTTCCAATCCAGCGACCAGGAAATACTGTACCGCACTGTACGTCTCTGAGTAGCAATGAGTAAAGGATGGGTCTGTCGTTGATTCGTATCACGTTCTGTCATGGGACAATGGAAATACGATACAACAGAGCCAACTTATGGACAAGGAAACGGTCTATTGACACAAAGTCAACATGGGTTTAGAAAACATCGTTCCTGTGAAACACGACTAGCTCTTTATTCACATGAAGTGCTGAGTGCTATTGACAAGGGATTTCAGATCGACTCCGTATTCCTGGATTTCTGGAAGGCTTTTGACACTACCACACAAGTGGATCGTAGTAAAATTGGGTGCTTATGGAATATCGTCTCAGTTATGGGACTGGATTTGCGATTTCCCATCAGAGATGTCACAGTTCGTAGTAATTGACGGAAAGTCATCGAGTAACACAGAAGTGATTTCAGGCGTTCCCCAAGGTAGTGTTATAGGCTCTTTGCTGTTCCTTATCTATATAAACGATTTGGGAGCCAATCTGAGCAGCCGTCTTCGGTTGTTTACAGATGACGCTGTCGTTTATCGACTAATAAGGTGATCAGAAGATAAAAAGAAAACTGCAAAACGATTTACAAAAATTATCTGAATGGTGCGAAAAGTGGCAGCTGACCCTAAATAACGATAAGTGTGAGGTCATTCACATGAGTGCTAAAAGGAACTCGTTAAACTTTGGTTACACGATAAATCAATCTAATCTAAAAGCCGTAAATTCAACTAAATACTTAGGTATTACAATTACGAACAACTTAAATTGGAAGGAACACAAAAATGGCTCTGAGCACTATGGGACTTAATATCTGTGGTCATCAGTCTCCTAGAACTTAGAACTACTTAAACCTAACTAACCTAAGGACGTCACACACATCCATGCCCGAGGCAGGATTCGAACCTGCGACCGTAGCAGTCACGCGGTTCCGGACTGAGCGCCTGAACCGCTAGACCACCGCGGCCGGCCGAAGGATCACACAGAAAATGTTGTGGGGAAGGCTAACCAAAGACTGCGTTTTATTGGCAGGACACTTAGAAAATGTAACAGACTTACTAAGGAGACTGCCTACACTACTCTTGTTCGTCCTCTTTTAGAATAGTGCTGCGCGTTTTGGTATCCATACCAGGTACGACTGACGTGGTACATCGAAAAAGTTCAAAGAAATACAGCACGTTTTGTATTATCGCGAAATATGGGAGAGAGTGTCACAGAAATGATACAGGATTTGAGCTGGAAATCATTAAAAGAAAGGCGTTTTCCGTTGCGACGGAATCTTCTCACGGAATTCCAATCACCCACTTCCTCCTTCGAATGTGAAAATATTTTGTTGACCCAGACCTACATAGGGAGGAACTGTCACCACGATGAAATAAGGAAAATCAGAGCTCGTATAGGTATTCATTCTTTCCGCACTTACAGGTGTATGAAACTCTAGATTGGAATAGAGAATTGTGAAGGTGGTTCGATGAACCCCCTGCCAGGCGCTTAAATGTGATTTGAAGAGTATCTATGTAGATGAAGACAGATGCAGATGAAGTAAAGTAAACAAAACCTGCATCATGACTTCCTGGTAATCAGGGTCGTTCTCCTTGATTCCTTGCAGGAAGTGAAGAATGTACATGTAAATTAACAGCACAGTATATGTAAACTTGTACGAATGTTAGTTGTAAATAAGATGGGAAAAAGTAATGCTTGGCAAAGCGGGAGACAAGTTTACTTCCATGTCTCCTTGAGCTGGCTTCTCCGACCCCAGATTCCGTATCTCAAATTGTTCAGTTGAGTATTCTCCATGTCCCGTTATATTTTTGCTCCCTCTTACGGAAACAGACTGTTTATTTGGGTTTAACTGCCTTAACATTTTTCCTGTGTGGTAGTTTACATTATTGTTCCGAATACTCTTCCAGACATGCCCCTGCAAATCATAGTTATCGTGCGATTTGTGTGTGTCTGGACAAGAGCACATTTCAGTCACGTTGTTTGAGAGGTACTGTTTGGTATTTACCATGCCGAATGGACAGGTAGAGGAGGAACAGTTTCGTAGTATCCACATTCCCCCGACCTCAGTGTTTGGATTACTGTCCGTAGGTGCACTCACAACGATTGGTTTGTGCAGCGTACATTTCTAATGCAGAGGTGCATCGTCAGCTTATAATGGAAACCTGCAAACAGTACACCACCTAAGGCTATCTGTTAGGATGCGATTGTCCATGATCCGACGAGTACACGCCTCTCTAGAAGTAACCGTAGAAGTATTCGAGCAACTGTTATGAGTTTCTGATTAGAGAACTTTGTAAAATGTTCTTTCATTGCAAACTCAAACGAAAAATTTTATAACATTTACAGGGAGTTAACAAAAATATGGAACCAAGGAAAACAACACATTATCATGTCTAATGCGGTGTAATGAAACCGCTGGCATTCAAAACAGCTAGTAGTCATTTCGGTATGGTTAAATACAGGTCCTGCATGGTTTCCAAGGGAATCTTATGCCAATCTTCCTGCAAAATAGTGTCAAGTCCCGTAAAGATAATGAAGGTGGTTGCGATCGCGTACCCTTCTTTCCAAAGCAGACCACAAAGACTCAATAATATTGAGTTCCGTTGGCTGTGGTGACCAGGTGAGATGCTACAATTCATCCTTGTGCTCAACAAAGTACGCCTCGGCTATGAGAGCTGTGTGAACAGCAGTCGTTTTGTTGGTGGCACAGCATCACCCTTGGAGAACAAATATTATACCATTAGCTCGACCTGATCAACCAAAATGGTCACATAATGCTTGGAGTAATGCGACCTTGCATTTTAATCATGGGGCCCACGGAATACCATGATTTGGCTGCCCAAATCATAACCGTACTCCCGCCACGTCGCACTCTTGGGACGTACAAGCGGCCAGAAACAGCGTTAAAAACTACTCATCCGACCAAACCACTTTCCTCCATTACGCCACAGTCCAGGTTTTATGTTTATTTGTCCACCTTCGGGTTCACTGAACTCAGACATAATGCACTCTTAACTACAAATCACAGTGATCTGACCACGACACACATTTTCAACGTAGTGAAGACATTACACAGGTGCCGTTAGTGGTCAAACAGAACATTACAATCTGCAGGTTTGACTAACATTTTCATTTACAGGGTGACAATTATTGAACTACATGAAGAAAGGTAAATTCATTACAAACTAGGGCGTACACACACTTTATTCAACATGTAAACGTCACTATAGATATTTGGATTTAGGTTATGGCACGTTCGATATGCCTGCATCGTTGGCGATGATGTGGTGCAGACGAATATCGAAATTCTGCATGACCCGCTGAAGCGTCGGAACATCGAAACTGTCATTGTCCTCCTGAAGGGCTGTTTTCAGCTGAGCAATGGCTTTGGAGTTATTGCTGTACACCTTGTCTTTAATACAGTCCCACAAAAAGGAGTCGTATTTGTTCAGATACGGAAAATAGGGCGTCCAATCGAGGCCTATTCCAGTGGCCTCTGGGTACCCCACAGCCAGAATGCGGTCCCCAAAGTGCTCCTCCAGGACATTAAACACTCTGCTGCTTCGATGCGGTCGAGCTCCGTCTTGCATGAACCACAACTTGTCGAAATCAGGGTCACTTTGGGTAATGGGTATGAAATCATCTTCCAAAACCTTCACATACCGTTCGGCAGTCACCGCCCCAACAAGGAATGTCGCACCGATTATTCCGTGACTGGACATTGCACACCATATAGTCACTAGTTGAGCGCGAAGAGACTTCTCGGTCGCGAAATGGTTCAAATGGCTCTGAGCACTATGGGACTTAACATCTGAGGTCATCAGCTCCTAGAACTTAGAACTAATTACACCTAACTAACCTAAGGACATCACACACATCCATGCCCGAGGCAGGATTCGAACCTGCGACCATAGCGGTCGCGCGGTTCCAGACTGAAGCCCCTAGAACCGCTCGGCTCGGTCGCGAGCTGCCGATTCCCAGTCCCCCAAATGCGCCAATTTGGCTTATTGACGAACGCATCCAAATGAAAGTGGGCTTCGTCGCTAAACCAAATCATACAGCGCATACTAATTCCCATCATACTCCACGGTCAACCGTGCAGTTTGAGCGTCCTAATGCACACCGTTCAGAATTTTTGACGATTTTATTTCATATAGTTCAATAATTGTCACCCTGTATGTTCAGGCATGCATTTCTCAAGGTGATTCCACATTTGTGCCCACCCACTGTACTTGCGTCGTGTACTTTTCTTGTTTTGATGTGAGAAATCCGTCTCCTAAATTTGTAAAAGTAGTCCGCTGCTGGTTGTAGTGGATCATGGCAGTGTAGTTCGGGTTTATCCTAGATGTGTGGATGATTTGCACATTACCATTTCAAATATATCAGCAGTGTAGAAGACACAAAGTACGGGAACATTTAAAACCCGCATCCGCGGCGGAAAAGGGACTGGAAGCTGCGAATGTCTTTTATAGAGATCACAGAGGCCACAAGACGCCATGCTCAAATTCAAAGATACAGTAGCAACAGCAATTGAGAGATTCATACCTCATAAATTGGTAAGAGATGGAACTGATCCCCCATGGTACGCAAAACAGGTCCGAACGCTGTTGCAGAGGCATTGGGAAAAGCATGCGAAGTTCAGAAGAACGCGAAATCCCGAAGATTGGCTAAAATTTACAGACGCGCGAAATTTGGCCCGGACTTCAATGCGAGATGCCTTTAATAGGTTCCACAACGAAACATTATCTCGAAATTTGGTAGATAATCCGAAGAAATTCTGGTCGTAAGTAAAGTACACAAGCGGCAAGACGCAGTCAATACCTTCGCTGCGCAGTGCCGATGGTACTGCTACCGACGACTGTGCCCCTAAAGCGGAGATATTGCACGCAGTTTTCCGAAATTCCTTCACCAGGGAAGACGAATGGATTACTCCAGAATTTGAAACACGAACAGCCGCTAGCATGAGATTCATAGAAGTAGATACCAAGCAACTCAAATCGCTTGATACGGGCAAGTATTCAGGTCCAGATTGTATACCGGTTAGGTTCCTTTCAGATTACGCTTATGCAATAGCTCCCTGCTTAGCAATCATATACAACCGCTCGCTCACCGTCAGATCTGCACCTACATATTGGAAAATTGCGCAAGTCGCACCAGTGTTTAAGAAGGGTAGAAGAGGAGTAATCCATCGAACTACAGATCTATATCATTGAAGTCGGTTTGCAGTAGGGTTTTGGAGCATATACTGTATTCAAACATTATGAATCACCTCGAAGGGAACGATCTATTGATACGTAATCAGCATGGTTTCAGAAAACATCGTTCTTGTGCAATGCAGCTAGCTCTTTATTCGCACGAAGTAGTGGCCGCTATCGACAGGGGATCTCAAGTTGATTATGTATTTCTAGATTTCCGGAAAGCTTTTGACACCGTTCCTCACAAGCGACTTCTAATCAAGCTGCGGGCCTATGGGGTATCGTCTCAGTTGTGCGACTGGATTCGTGATTTCCTGTCAGGAAGGTCGCAGTTGGTAGTAATAGACGGCAAATCATCGAGTAAAACTGAAGTGATATCAAGTGTTCCCCAGGGAAGCGTCCTGGGACCTCTGCTGTTCCTGATGTATATAAATGTCCTGGGTGACAATCTGAGCAGATTTCTTAGTTTGTTCGCAGATGATGCTGTAAGTTACCGTCTAGTACGGTCATCCGAAGACCAGTATCAGCTGCAAAGCGATTTAGAAAAGATTGCTGTATGGTGTGGCAGGTGGCAGTTGACGCTAAATAACGAAAAGTGTGAGGTGATCCACATGAGTTCCAAAATAAATCCCTTGGAATTCGATTACTCGATAAATAGTACAATTCTCGAGGCCGTCAATTCAACTAAGTACCTGGGTGTTAAAATTACGAACAACTTTAGTTGGAAAGACCACATAGATAATATTGTGGGGAAGGCGAGCCAAAGGTTGCGTTTCACTGGCAGGACATTTAGAAGATGCAACAAGTCTACTAAAGAGAGAGCTTACACTACACTCGTTCGTCCTCTGTTAGAATATTGCTGCGCGGTGTGGGATCCTTACCAGGTGGGATTGACGGAGGACATCGAAAGGGTGCAAAAAAGGGCAGCTCGTCATGTATCATCACGTAATAGGGGGGAGAGTGTTGCAGATATGATACGCGAATTGGGATGGGAGTCATTAAAGCAAAGAAGTTTTTCGTCGCGGCGAAATCTATTTACGAAATTTTAGTCACCAACTTTCTCTTCCGAATGCGAAAATATTTTGTTGAGCCCAACCTACATAGGTAGGAATGATCATCATACCAAAATAATACAAATTAGAGCTCGAAAAGAAAGGTTTAGATGTTCGTTTTTCCCGCGCGCTGTTCGGGAGTGGAATGGTAGAGAGATAGTATGATTGTGGTTCGATAAACCATCTGACAAGCACTTAAATGTGAATTGCAGAGTAATCATGTAGATGTAGACAACCATTCTCACTTTTCGATGATCTCCATCAATTTCAAAGTTTTCACGTCAGAGTGTGCACAATGTGTGTAAACTATTAGAGGCTGTGAAGAGATCACCGCCGAAACACACCCCTCGTTTTCTACGCCGTCAATCTCGGTTATTTCGGCGGGCCTTGGCACCATATACGCCAGTTTACTTTATGTTATCGCTGGATATGGCGCGACGAAAGGGTACGAATACGGTCGTAAGACGAGGGTGGTCTTAGGGGAGAAGATATAGGGCGGGAATGGAAGGAAGGGCACGTGCCGCGTCCCCTTAACGGGACCTGATTAGACGGTCGGCCGGTCGCGACATATTTGTGAGGTCGTTATCCGCCAGCATTGTGCGTTTCTTCCTCTTTCCTCTCCCCAGCCGCAAGAAATTGTGCGTCGGCCCCGGCCGTGGCGCTGTTATGTAGCGAGCCCAGCCCCTGCGGCCGTCTTCCTCTAACAAAGGCGTTCATCTCCTCGCCCCACTGGCCGCACAATATCTCCGCAGGGACTCCTCACCGCGCAATCTGTCGAAAGCTGCCGCCACGCCACTTCTTCGTTCCTCCCCGTGCGGTGCTCATAATGACCGAGCGTCATTCATCCTCTTACTGCCTCTACAGTAGGGTTGTGCAGAGAACGACGTGTGGGGTTACGTCAACGTTCATTTCTGTTAACTGCAGCAATGCACAGTTCAGAGCGGGGCCGAGAGAATTTAGCTTGATGCTTTGACTTGGCAAATGCTGAGAAACTGTCGTATTCTGTGTTATAATTATTTTTCATATGTTTACTAGAACGTAAAAAATCGACCACTGAGTGACGTGGCGTTGTGGTCACACTGTAATCGAATTTGCGATTACTGTAGTTCAAATCCACATCTGGTCGTTAAGATTTAAATTTTCATAGTTTCCCCAAAATTCTTAAGCAAATGCCACAATGTTATTTCTTTTCACGAGGATATGGCCTATTTCCTTCCCTGTTCTTCCCACCAATCCGAGCTTGTGTTCCGCCTCTAATGACATCATGACCTCACTGTCGATGGGACGTTAAACCTTAACCTTTCTTTCATCCTTTCATAATACAAAACCTCATGGATATTTAGAAAATTTGCTATCTGTACGTTCAGCCTAAAAAATATCAATACAAAATTTGCTCAATTTGTGAATTTCTTTCTCTTAAATAACCGATCCAATTTTTTTCTGAAATCATAATAATTTGTTTGTTGTAGATGTATATCACATTCACCGATTTCCGTCCCATTCGGATAATTCCTTCGTGGTGTATCGTCCTTTTTTTTGGTCTTATAATGTATATAAACAACAGTCAAATGAAAAGTGAACAACCGCTACAACAGGGCCATGGAATCGTTACATTAAAAAGTAATCACCACACGCGGTAAGACATTTATCCCATTGGGAGTGAACACGATCAATTTCTGTCTCGTAGCACGCTGTCGGACCGACAACTCCTCTATCGGACGTACCAGTAGGGCACGTTAGCCTCGTCAGCAGCTTGAGGGATCCGAGGAGTGTTTTGTCCCCTGCTCAGACGCAAAGGACCCTTCGCTGCCCTTGCTCGGTTGTTAGGCCTGGCTTCTGCCCTTCCTATATTCTTAATTCCTCTTATTACACTACTGGCCATTAAAATTGCTACACCAAGAAGAAATGCAGATGATAAACAGGTATTCATTGGACAAATATGTTGTACTACAACTGACATGTGATTACATTTTCACGCAATTTGGCTGCATAGATCCTGAGAAATCAGTACCCAGAAAAACCATCTCTGGCCGTAATAACGGCCTTGATACGTCTGTTCATTGAGTCAAACAGAGCTTGGATGGCATGTACAGGTACAGCTGCCGATGCAACTTCAACACGCTACCACAGTTCATCAAGAGTAGTGACTGGCGTATTGTGACGAGCCAGTTGCTCGGCCACCATTGACCAGACGTTTTCAGTTGGTGAGAGATCTGGAGAATGTGCTGGCTAGGGCAGCAGTCTAACATTTTCTGTATCCAGAAAGGCCCGTACAGGACCTGAACATGCGGTCGTGCATTATCCTGCTGAAGTACAGGCTTTATTAGGGATCGAATGAAGGGTAGAGCTACGGGTCGTAACACATCTGAAATGTAACGGCCACTGTTCAAAGTGCCATGAGTGCGAACAAGAGGTGACCGAGACGTGTAACCAGTGGCACCCCATACCATCACGTCGGGTGATACGCCAGTATGGCGATGACAAATACACCTTCCAATGTGCGTACACCACGCTGTCGCCAAGCACGGGTGCGACCATCATGATGCTGTAAACAGAACCTACATTCATCCGAAAAAAAATTACGTTTTGCCATTTTTGCACCCAGGTTCGTCGTGGAGTACACCATCGCAGGCACTCCTGTCTGATGCAGCATCAAGGGTAACCGCAGCCATGGTCTCCGAGTTGAGTCCCTGCTGCTGCAAACGTCGTCTAACTGTTGGTGCAGATGGTTGTTGTCTTGCAAACGTCCGCATCTGTTGACTCGGGGATCGAGACGTGGTTGCGGATAAGATGCCTGTCATCTCGACTGCTAGTGATACGAGGCCGTTGGGATCCACCACGACGTTCCTTATTACCCTCCTGAACCCACAGATTCCATATTCTGCTAACAGTCATTGGATCTCGACCAACGCGAGCAGCAATGTCGCGATACGATAAACCGCAATCGCTTTAGGCTACTATCCGACCTTTATCAAAGTCGGAAACGTGATGGTACGCATTTCTCCTCCTTACACGAGGCATCACAACAACGTTTCACCAGGCAACGCCGGTCAACTGCTGTTTGTGTGTATCGGTTGGAAACTGCCTTCATGCCAGCACGTTGTAGATGTCACCACCGGCGCCAACCTTGTGTGCATGCACTGAAAAGCTAATCATTTGCATATCACAACATCTTCTTCCTGCCGGTTAAATTTCGCGTCTGTACCACGGCATCTTCGTGGTGTAGCAATTTTAATGGCCAGTAGTGTATATAAGGGGAGGTCAAATGAAAAGCGAGCTACCGCTGCAACGGTACCATGGAATCGTTACGTTAATAAGTAATCACCACACGCGATAAGACATTAATCCCACTGGGAGTGTAAAATTGCATCCTCTTTTTCACTTCGTCGTCCGACTGAAACTGATACCCACGCATGTCTTTCTTCAAGTCACCAACGACGTGAAAATCACACGCGAAACATCCGGGCTGTGAGGAGAATATTACAGTATTTCCGAAACAAATCGCTGAAGTGTAGTCTCCGTCCGATAGGTAGTGATGGGGCAGGCGTTATCGTGTAAAAGGATGAATGCATACGATAACATTTCTTGGTGTTTTGACTACTTGGCGCGTTGCAGCTTCTACACAGTGTCTTCATAGCGCTGCGCCTTGATTGTTCTACATTCGAGGAACTCAACGATCAGAGCTATCCTGTAGGCGAAGAAGTAGCTCATCGTTATATTACCGCAATCTATGTGAACAGCTTTGAATTTCTTTGGTGGGGGACTGTTGGCTGTCCTCGGTGTGTCGGAATGCTAGGAGCAGCTATTCCCTGAGGCCAACGACGGTAACGATTTCACCAAAGAATACGTGGAAATTAGTAATAGCAATAGCTTAAGTAAAACCAAACCCAAATAACATTACACAGAATATATCGACACCAGACATATCTTTCAGATGTCGTGATTATCTTCGGTTTGAGACAACAGCTTTTCCTTTCGTTCTCTCGACTAAATTTCTATGAAATTTAACGAATTAATTGTGAATGGTTGTGGAACGGATGAAGGAGGAGTTCGATAGACAACACAGTTGTTAGAGACAGAGCATAACTCAAATCAGAGGAGGAGAAGAAAGAAAGTCGGCCACGTCATTTTCAGTGGAATCGCCCCGGATTTCGGCTTGTGAAACTTCAGAAACCCTCCATTTATTGTCGGACGGGATCTAAATGCAGCTCCTCTTGAATGGGCTTCCACTATCACTGCGTCGTCTCGCTCACTGGTGAAAAATTTATTTATGATTTATGGCCGTTTTAGGACACCTAACTCTTGCTTCAGATGACTATACACTAATGATGTTCAGTAGACGGTACAGTGCGTACCGATTTCTAAACTGTGTTAGAGGTAACTGTTTGCTAATGAATGACAGAGAATCATCAGAAGAGTCCGCGATCATTGTTTCACTAGACAATGAAATACTCCGACTTGATCTCTTTTTATTGCATAAACTTATATTTTTACGCGTTTCAACCTTAAGCCATCTTCGGAGTCTTTGAGCTCAATAGCTCTGTATTCCACTGAAGCTGTCTCCAAGCTGCAGCGAAAATTTTTAATTTTTAATGTCTGTATAAAAGATGGCAACTACCATAATTAAATAAATTAGTTGCCAAGATTCATCATATAATGCATATTCAGGTAAAGGGGGAGTAACTAGGAGCAAGGAACTGAATCAATGCTACTACTACAGTTTGCATGGGGAGAGCAATTTGTGAGTCTTAAATTTCCATATACGGTGAGACGAGTTTATTGTCGAAGTAGTGTTGTTTCAATCCTTAGCCCCGAGTTACTTTGAATTCAGCTGAATACGCGTTCTATGCTGAATCTTGACAACTAATCAAGTCTACTGAAGCTTTAAGTTAGATCCTGCAGCCAGGTGATGGGAGTATTCAAGAGCAGGAGAACTTTACGTTACATGAAACATGACCACTATTAAATTTGTACCGTTTCTCACTGGCGAACAGTATCGACTCCTTATAATGTTATACATATTTAACCGGGCTATTTGGCCGACTAGGGCTGGTACCGAAGAAAGGTAATTTGCTTGCCAGTAGACAGGGCGAGAAAGCCGCTCGGCCACGCCAAGCCATCTCGGGTACAAGGGTGTTCAGTGAGTGGTCGTATTTATGTAATCCCAGAGCAGGGAGAATTTTGACGGTGGTTGTTCGCATCGCCAGAGTGCTGATGATGTACCAGTAATGGCGGTGCTTAATGCAGTCTAAAATATAGCCACTTACAACTCTTAGAAATACAGTAATAAATCACAGTTCCATAAAAAGTAAAGCTGAATGTGTCAGCGACCTCAGAAAATTGAGGTGCATCTAATGAAACAATAAGATATTCATTATCTTGGAAATCAGTGATTGAATATTTTCCCAATAAATCAGGAAATTAACAACATTCAAACGCTTTGTGCAATGTCAACAAACAATGTCTCAGCTAGAATGAGATTTTAACTCTGCAGGGAGTGTGAGCTGATATGAAACTTCCTGGCAGATTAAAACTGTGTGCCGAACAGAGGCTCGAACTCGGGACCTTCGCCTTTCGCGGGCAAGTGCTCTACCATTTGAGCTACCCAAGCACGACTCTCAGATGGTAGAGCACTTGCCCGCGAAAGGCGAAGGTCCCGAGTTCGAGCCTCGGTCCGGCGCACAGTTTTAATGTGGCAGGAAGTTTCATATCAGCTCACACTCCGCTGCAGAGTGACAATCTCATTCTGGAAACATCCCCTAGGCTGTGGCTAAGCCATGTCTCGGTAATATCCTTTCTTTCAGGAGTGCCAGTTCTGCAGGGTTCGCTGGAGAGCTTCTGTAAAGTTTGGAAGGTAAGAGACGAGGTACTGGCAGAAGTAAAGCTGTGAGGACGGGGCGTGAGTCGTGCTTGGATAGCTCAGATGGTAGCCGGCACGGTAGCTCAGCGTGTTCGGTCAGAGGGTTAGCTGCCTTCTGTAATAAAAAAAATTGAGTTAATCGAGCAACAACGAACATAAACGGATGTCTCGCGACGTCCGCACCGAGCAAATACAATGAACGAAAACGATCAAAATGAGATTAAAAAAAAAAAGATGGTAGAGCACTTGCCCGCGAAAGGCAAAGGTCACGATTTCGAGTCTCGGTCGGGCACACAGTTTTAATGTGCCAGGAAGTTTCAGTGTCTCAGCTGATAGCAAGGAACTATAGCTAACTTTGAAAGCTACACATTTGTATCTGTTTTACTTATTGATTTACCATGTTATTATATCTTTTTCATTGTGAACATGTCTTTCAGAACATGGTATTCTCCACAACCACACAGCATTGAATGCAGCATGAATGACTCATATCTTGTCATACTTTTGTAGTTATTTAATGAAAATTCTATTATTTTTGCCACAAACTTTATTTAAATGATGATTACACCTGATATTAAAAACTGTTGTAATTTAAAGGTGGTCAATCACACCACCACTGAAAATAGTGCCAAAAGACTTTTGTCAAACGGGACTAAGTAACTCTTTAACTAATATTTAACAACATTTTACTGCCAATTAATGTGAGTGCTCCGGCGCAGGAACGCTGGCTTATGTATTTATCTTCTTTATAACATTCCTTTTATTAAATATCGTTATAATTTATTAGTTTAGTGTAGGAAGTGTATTTTTTTGGTGGGGAGGGCCTTCAGCCAATGAGAATCAAGCAGTGACGGGACACTACTCGAGTCAAGTGAAGACGGGCACTTTCTGACTACTGTGCTGAAGGGTGCGAGTCAGAACACCTTTGTGTTGAGATTTGCGAGAGGGCAGACCTGCTCGGGGTAACGTGTGATATTCAGTCGATTAAGCGATAGATCCGTGGCGGTGAACAGTTGCTAAAAATTCTAACTTTCGAATGGGCTTTAACTTCGTTAAGTCTGAATGTGCTGCAGTTCAGAACTGTAACTTTTCTGGTTGCATTTGAAATTAAAACTAAATAGAGCATGAGTTTCCTCTCTTTACCTCTTGTGTGCTGATGTGTAGATCGTCATGCTGAAATCTGAATTATTTTCAGTTGACGGATATTTCGTTTATTGTGATCATCTAAGACTATGACTATGTAGCTAGGGGACTGTGCTACCATTCTTGTAACTTATGAGTACTTAATGCAACTTTATTGCATTTTAATGAAGCTATCCTTCTGGCTATTTTATGATTGGTAATTGTAGGACCACTTTCCGTTAATCTTGGATTACTTACTTGAATAAAACATTATTCAACATAATTGTCTTGTATCGTCTACATCAATTTTCGTCGAGAGAATAAAACGCCTTATTAATTATTCATTAATCTTTTTTTTAATATTTCTGATTATTTTATTAATTCGGAATTCTAGCCAGTGCATAGACTACTGGACCACAGGTATATGATATTACTTGCTACAGGACATGAAAGCAAATGTGTACAGTTTAGCCCTACGACTTCATCGAACCATTCTTTTTAAACAGAGGTGTGCATAGCCCAATTAGCTAGACATATCAGTAGGGAAGTAAAATCCCAGCTTACTGTCTGTTCATGCGCGCCCGTTGGATCGTCCACAGAGCCCAGCTCAGTGCTTTCGACCACACCTGGGACACCAAAGAATGAGACACTTTTCCTACGAATATCTGAACTGTTGGTGGTTGTTGAGCCATTATGTATCAGGATGGGTCACTGTCCGGTGGTATCTATGTCAAGAGGCGTGGCTGCCATCAACAGTGCTAAAACGGGTGATGCACACTACCGTTCAAATGGTTCAAAGGGCTCTGAGCATTATGGGACTCATCTTCTAAGGTCATCAGACCCCTAAAACTTAGAACTCCTTAAACCTAACTAACCTAAGGACATCACACACATCCATGCCCGAGGCAGGATTCGAACCTGCGACCGTAGCGGTCGCGCGGTTCTAGACTGTAGCGCCTAGAACCGCTCGGCCACTGCGGCCGGCACACACTACCGTGGAGGTGTATCTAAGTTAATTACTCTGGAGTGTAAGTTCCAATAGCCACTGTACCATATGGAATGTACAGAGCAGATGATGTAAATGCTAGCCACTCCTTGCCCTGTTACACTAGGTGTCCCATTTTTCTTGACAACACCTAGTACATTTTGGCCAGAAACAAAATTAAAAATCTATGAAGTAAACGTTTAGCTACCGTGGGGACCTTAACCAGCCTGGTCGCTTTTTTGTAACATTGTTCGTTACGGAGCTTTGAACAGCAGTACGTCTTTTTTAAGTAGCATCCAATATTTTGTATTTTCGGGGTGCACTCAGCCTCGTGATGCCAATTGAGGAGCTACGCGACCGAATAGTAGCGGCTCCGGTCAAAGAAAACCATCATAACGACCGGGAGAGCGGTGTGCTGACGACACGCCCCTCCTACCCGCACCCTCAACCAAGGATGACACGGCGGTCAGATGGTCCCGATGGGACACTTGTGGCCTGAAGACGGAGTGAGTGCTATATTTTGTATTCGATAATCCACGTCTTCTCCTTTAGATCTGTTCAAAAACGTGTCACAGTGTATCATTACCTGAACATGATGCTATTAAAAGGTTTCTCAGCTTGCGCTTTTCTTACGTGATATACGAAGAACTAGGGATGAAGGGCAACAGGTAGATCACATATTTCTGAATTTCTGGAAGGCATTTTACACGGTGCCGCACTGAAGGCTATTAACGAAGGTAGGAGCATATGAAATCAGCTCACAGATATGTGTGTGGCTTGAAGACTTCTTAAATAATAGAACTCAGTGTGTTGTCCTCGACGGCGAGTGTTAATCAGAGAGACAATGGTATCGTCAGGAGTACCCCAGGGAATCTTGATAGGGCCGCTGTTGTCTGTATACATAAATGATTTGGCGGACAGGATGGGCAGCAATCTGCTATTGTTTGCTGATGATGCCGTGGTGTAAGGTAAGGTGTCGAAGTTGAGTGACTGTAGGAAGATACAAGACAACTTAGACATAATTTCCAGTTGGTGTGATGAATGACAGCTAGCGCTAATTGTGGAAAAATGTAAGTTAATGGCTGTTGGGATACAGTATTACTAGTTTCCTCCTTGACACAGTCAAGTCGTTTAAATATCTGGGCGTAACGGTGCAGAAGGATATGAGGTGGAACGAACATGTAAGAACTGTCGTAGGGAAAGGCGAATGGTCGACTTTGGTCTATTGGGAGACTTTTAGGAAAGAGTGGTTCATCTGTAAAGGAGACCGCATATAGGACGCTGGTGCGATCTATTCTTCAGTACTGCTCGAGTTTTTGGGATCCTTACCAGATCGGATTGAAGGAAGACATCGAAGCAATTCAGAGGCGTTAGGTATCAACAACATTTGTGTGTTACGGAGACGCTTTGGGAACCCAAATGGAATTACCTGGAGGGAAGGCGACGCTGTTTTCGAGAAACATTGTTGACGAAATTAGGGAACCCGTATTTCAAGCTGATTGCCGGACGATTCTACTGCCGCCAACATACATTGCGCATAAGGACCACGACGATAAGATACGAGAAATTAGGGCTCATACGGAGGCAAAGAGACAGTGGTTTTTCCCTCGCTCTATTTGTGAGTGGAACAGGGAAGGTAATGACACGTAGTGGTAGAGGATACCCCCCGCCACGCACCGCACAGTGGCTTCCGCAGTCTCGATGTAAATGTAGATAAAAATCGCAATAAAATGGTGTCTTTGACTCTTCTGCACTAGCACACTGCGACTGTACCGTTCCGCTCCCTGGGTAGCATTGCGTCTACCTTCAATCGCAATAAAAGAAAGTAATGATGATGCAGTTTCTGATGAGAGATTGCCTTCACTTTACACAACATAGCATTTGAAAGCACTACAGTACTGTACTACATGTACCCACATCGTAATGAAGACCGAGCGGTCTAGGGCGCTGCAGTCATGGACAGTGCGGCTGGTCCCGGCGGAGGTTCGAGTCGTCCTTCGGGCATGGGTGTGTGTGTTTGTCCTTAGGATAATTTAGGTTAAATAGTGTGTAAGCTTAGGGACTGAAACTGCTAACTCTAATTTTCCGGAGATAAGAAGCATTTCCGCCTTATCTTCGTTTGTGTACATGGTACTCACACTTACTAAATTGACGACGGTTGACTGAATTATCAGCGACTATTTTCTTTGTGTTCCCTTTTGTTTACTGTCAACTCCAGCAAGTGGACGACTGTACAGAAGAGACGAACTCAATTTTGTGTTACGTTTTTAGTAACCGTGATCACACGAATGGTCCACTGGAAACATTTCTGAACAGGTCTTGAGGAAAGTAATTCAGTCGTAGAATAAAAAGTATCGAGTGTCATTTAGAAGACTACCACTGCTCACATCTTCGTAAGGAACTGGTTATGTCCCTCTTGGCAGCTAAACCTTAGCATTATACATTTTATTTTGCGTTTGGGTAAAATTTATTTGCCGTGGTAAAGGTTCAACCGTTTTTTTCCCTTTTAGTTCACTTTTTCTCTGATTTGCTTCCTTCGTTTTCCCTTTCGGTGTGGTTCCCAGTTAGTTTGTGAATGGCTTTAATCCGAGACCTGTTTGCATGAGAAAAAAGGTGGTAATGACCATGTTGTTTGGTCCCTTTACTCTCCAGACTAACCAGCCAACCAACCGTGCTAAAACTAAGGTTTCAGTTCCGTGTCCCAGTCCGACACACTGTTTTCATCTACCAAGGGATTTCGTAACAGCGCACATTTCACTGCAGAGTGAAAAATTCATCTCCCTTTTCTTACCAGATTCCTATTTAAGTCCCTCAGCATCTGTGGACCACTTTCGTATGTGCTACACCGACCGGCCGTTGTGGCCGTGCGGTTCTAGGCGCTTCAGTCTGGAACCGCGTGACCGCTACGGTCGTAGGTTCGAATCCTGCCTCGGGCATGGATGTGTGTGATGTCCTTAGGTTAGTTAGGGTTAAGTAGTTCTACGTTCTAGGGGGCTGATGATCACAGATGTTAAGTCCCATAGTGCTCAGAGCCATTTGAACCATTTCTTTTGTGCTACACCGATCTATTTTGATTCTAACAGCATATGTACTGATAGGTCTGCTTATCTAGGACACTGGGGCGGTACATTAGAATAGGTCACACTAGCGGTTGTGGATTTCGTAACAGGTGTGTTGCAATCGCTAAGATTCTGCAGGCAAACTTGTGTCTTCCATTTCCCTTCCCTGTTCCTGATATCAATGATTCCTTCCATTACATAACGTTTCATAATACACTCTAAGGGAAAATAAAACACCCACCACGATGGAATTATCCAAAAGGGACACAAAAATGTAGATGTGGTGTACGTTTTCAGAAAAACTGGATAATTTATTGAAGAGAAAGATCTTTACAAATTGAACAAGTCAATAGCGCGTTAGCTTTGGTTTTGGTTTTAATACTATAAGCACAGGAGATAACGAACAGAATATTTTCATCCGTCCATTGAGTTTTCAGAGAAGCATGATGCCCTAGGATTTTATTAAAGATCTTTCGCCAAGTTGTGACTTTAGAATTTGCTTCAGGAATTACTCCTTCCTTCGAATGAACAAATTCCTGTTAATTTTTCTCTACAGGCTTCCCTACATTCTGCCGGCCCGGATGGCCGAGCGGTACTACGCACTTTAGTCCGGAAACGCGCGACTGCTACAGTGGCAGGTTCGAATCCTGCCTCGGGCATGGATGTGTGTGATGTCCTTAGGTTAGTTAGGCTTAACTAGTTCTAAGTTCTTAGGGGACTGATGAACTCAGATGTTAAGTCCCATAGTGCTCAGAGCCATTTCCTTCCCTAAACTCTCATTCGAAGTAAAACTGTAAGTCTCTGTATTTCCGTTAACACCAGAGTGCGTGGGCCTCTAGCTTCGGTGAATGCTTTTAAGATTAAAATCAATTTTATCACTATTGAGAGGTTATTTTAAACGATCGAAAGTCGTAAAATTGTTTCCACTTTCAATAAATCTCTATTTTTGCAATATTTTTCGAACTGTGCCATAAAGATGAGGCGGGTCTATGTAGTTATTTCTATTATTTGGCAACTAAAAAAAAGAACACCCATTGTGATTTCCTTGTGCTTCGATTAGAAATATCCTACAGTTCTAGAAATTTTCCTATTTCGTTTTTAAAAATAGGTTGCAAATGACTATCAGTTCTACAAAGCACAAATACTCTCCCTGTCTTCTTTACTGAGAATCGTTGTTGTAATGCACTGAAGACTCAAAGAAACTGATACACCTGCCTCATATCGTGTAGAGCCATCGACAGCACGCAGAAGTGCCGCAACACGACACGCAACACGACGTGAAGCAGTGCTGGAGGGAACTGACACCATGAATCCTGCAGGGCTCTCCATAAATCCGTAAGAGTACGGGGTGGAGATCTCTTCTGAACAGCACGTTGCAAGGCATCCCACATATGCTCCATAATAATCACGTATAGAGAGTTTGGTGGCCAACCGAAGTGTTTGAACTGAGAAGAGTGTTCTTAGAGCCACTCGGTAGCAATTATGGACGTGTGGAGTGTCGCATTGTCTTCATGGAATTGGTAAATTGCGTCGGAATGCACAGTGGACATGACCATGGATGCCGGTGATCAGACAGGATGCTAACGTACGTGTCACCTGTCAGAGTCGTATCTAGACGCATCAGAGGTCCCATATCACTCCAACTACCCAAGCTTCACAGCATTACAGAGCCTCCACCAGCTTTAACAGTCCCCTGCTCACATGCAAAGTCCATGTATTCACGAGGTTGTCTCCATAGCCGTACACTTCCATCCATTCAATACAATTTGAAACGAGACTCGTCCGACCAGGCAACATGTTTCCAGTCATCAACAGTCCTATGTCGGTGTTGACGAGCCCAGCTAAGGCGTCAAGCTTTGTGTCGTGCAGTCATCAAGGGTACACGAGTGAGCTTTCGGCTCCGGAAGCCCACATCGATGATGTTTCGTTGAATGATTCGCACGCTGATACTTGTTGATGGCCCAGCATTGAAATCTGCAGCAATTTGCGGAAGGGTTGCACATTTGTTACATTGAACGATTCTCTTCACTCGTGGATCTTTTTCCGGCCGCAGCGATGTCGGAGATTTGATGTTTTACCGGATTCCTGATATCCACGGAACACTCGTGAAGTGGTCGTAAGAGGAAATCCCCACTTCATCTCTACCTCGGATATGCTGTGTCCCATCGCTCGTTCGCCGACTGTAACACCACTTTCGAAATCACTTAAATCTTGATAACCTGCTATTGTAGGAGCAGTAACCGATCTAACAATTGCGCCAGATACTTGTTGTCTTATAAAAGCGTTGCCGACCGCACCGCCGTCTTCTGCCTGTTTACATATCTCTGTATTTGAATACGCATGCCTATACCAATTTATTTGGTGCTTCAGTGTAGCACTATGGTCCCTAATCCCTTTCTTCTTTAAGATACTATCGAAAAGATCGGGTATGTTTGCAACCAGGTGGTCTAAAATATTTCTTTCGGGTGAGATGTTGGACTAAATGACTCAGGCACTTGTCGGTGGACTGTGCGGTTGGTGTCGGCGGAGGTTCGAGTCCTCCCTCGGGCGTGTGTGTGTGTGTGTGTGTGTGTGTGTGTGTGTGTGTGTGTGTGTGTGTGTGTGTGTGTGTGTCCGTAGGATAATTTAGGTTAAGTAGTATGTAAGCTTAGGGACTGATGACCTTAGCAGTTACGTCCCGTAAGATTTCACACACATTTTTGAACATTGCAGTTGTCGGGCAACACATTCGTTCTTAGGTCACAAGACTGTTTATCGTCCTAGTGTGTGAGCAGTTTTCCCACTCGATTCAAGACAAATTAATGTCGCTCCTACTACAGGCTGTTTCACAGTGTTTCAAATTCGAATAAAGCGTGCTAAATACAAGGTACAGCGACGGTGGCGCCGTCTATTAGTATTGAAGAGTGTCAAGTTTCATATTATATATAGGACAGTAATCATGACGTACTATTCGCAGAAACATCGTGCGTTCCCGTGGAGTTCTATTTTCGCTACGGCGAATCTGTTGTGAGCGTGCAACGTGCCTTTCCTAAGCATTCAAGAGTCAGCTTTGAAGTTCAGCTTCTGCTCGTGGCATGCCACACATCCAGCAAGACTCTGCAAGTTCTCGTGAAGCGTTTTGTAGCAGCATATTTTAAAAACGCGCTTATGTCGAATGGCCGCCTCGCTCGCCTGATTTAACCGTGTCAGCCTTTTACTTACGGAGTTTTTTCAAGGTGAGGGCGTGCTCCGATCGGCTGAGAAGCTTGCAAAACTTAAAAAACCGAATTCGCGAAGAAATTTCCAGAATCCCTCCAGCAGTTACGAAAGATATGTTCAAAAACTGGCTGAAACTCATCGAGTGTTGTGCACTCGCGAATGGTCGGCATTTGTCCGATGTAGTATTGCGTAAGTAAAATTGAATAAATGTTGGACGGCGCACGATGTAGCCGCCCGGTCTGAGGCACCTTGTCACGGTCCGCGTGGCTCCCTCCGTCGGAGGTTCGAGTCCTCCGTCGGGCATGGGTGTGTGTGTGTGTGTCACCTTATCATAAGTTAGTTTAAGTTCGAGTGTGTAAGCTTAGGAACAGATGACCTCAGCAATTTGGTCCCATAAGATCTTACCACCAAAAAATGGTTCAAATGGCTCTGAGCACTATGGGACTTAATATCTATGGTCATCAGTCCCCTAGAACTTAGAACTATTTAAACCTAACTAACCTAAGGACATCACACAACACCCACCCATCACGAGGCAGACAAAATCTCTGACCCTCGCCGGGAATCGAATCCGGGACCCGGGCGTGGGAAACGAGAACGCTACCGCACGACCACAAGATGCGGGCTCTTTACCACAAGTTAAAAAAAAGAAAAAGAAAAATAATGTTGTACCTCGTGTAAGACGTTCAGCTTTGTTTCGCGAGTGTTTTATGTGTTATTCAAATTAGAAATCTTCAAAGCATTGTGAAACACCATGTACTACAGTATGATCAGGGTATTTGTGTATTCTGCAATTGAATCACAGTGCAGCTGATGTGGCTGTATCTTGCAGCCAACAGAACACGCGTTATTATTTGTGTCCACCACTGCCCGTTACTCTTGTCCACATGAGTTTGCAGTCTGATTCAATTTAGACCTCACAAGGCGTAATGTTTTTGCCGCTCCCTGATGGCCGTACTTGATATCACTGCAAAACATAGTAATAAATGTCCTTGAGCCCTCAGATCGCGTACTGATGTAGCTATCGCTACGTAAGTCCACGTGTTAGAAGGCAATCATGCTGTCGCTCGCCCTATCAGAAGCGGCTAGTGCTACATATATTTTACCCTAGCACAAATACTAGTATTAAAAAACTTAGTTGAGTTACTCTTTATATATCGCAGATCATTAAAATAAATTATTGTAACGGAGCTGTTCTCCCTTTCCGCACAGGTGAATCGGGCAATATGTTTCCTAACCAGTAGATCGTGGAAGATATATTGCGATTTATCGACGAAATTTTGAACCAGTCAACAAGCAAACGCAGTCAGAAGCACCAGATCCAGCAGAAAAAGAGAGAGACCCACGAATAAAGCGCAGTTTTCATTTATGTTTGATTTGTTACTGGTATCAAGCAGATGAAATTTAAAAAAATTGGAATCAGTGAACGTCGCCTTAATTTCTGAAGCGACAGCCCGGTCGGTGAAGCCGCTGAATATGCGATGAGCGACTCCCTATCGGCTTCTCCGACTTTAAAAAGCGCCCACTACACAGCCCAAGCTCGCTAAGTCAGGCTGGAGGGGCGAGAGGATCCGGTCGCCAGAACAAGGGAATTAGGCCGCGCTCTACCAGGTCTTCAACTTGCTAGTCGTCGCGTTTTGATCTGAATCTCACAGCTAGTGAGTAAGAGGCTGATATTCATTCAGATACACGACGTTAAGCTTGTCAGTTCCTGTGATACTTGTGAACAAGACTAGATTTTAAAAGCAGGCCTATTTCTTGTCCCAGTCTTTCTTTCTCTTTTCGTTTTCCTTTCACTCTTCATGGAACAAATATGATGCTACAAAATCGTGGGTGCATACTAACTGTTTAGGACTCATTCACATACTGAATACAATGTTCATAGTATGGAGCAATAAGTAGTTGTACGGTTAGCAAATAACAGGCACATATTTGTAGGATACTGGAATATTCTTTAAGTGTGTGGGATCCATATCAGATTGGACTGATAGGCTGCATTATTTGTATACAAGAAAGGGCAATGTCAATAGTCTTAGTTTTGTTTCTCTATTGGTAGATGGAAAGAACCACTGAAATAAATCTCTCCTGGCAGCAATCGGAGAAATAAGATTATCTCACATGTAATTACTATATGAAGAGCTGTCAACTGCCGCGATGAGTTTGTTTTTCTGTCATGTTTTGTTTGTTTTGTGATAGCTGTATCAGTCTTTTGCTGGTTTATTTTTGCGCTTGCGTTTATGTGGTTCAGACAAATTTCCCGCGGCAGTTGGATACATTGTAGACATTAACTACACAAAGTAAACACATGTTTTTAAAACCACAGTGGTGTAAACGTGAAAATTCTGAG
This sequence comes from Schistocerca gregaria, assembly GCF_023897955.1. Taxonomy (NCBI): domain Eukaryota; kingdom Metazoa; phylum Arthropoda; class Insecta; order Orthoptera; family Acrididae; genus Schistocerca; species Schistocerca gregaria. The sequence continues at coordinate 129,106,571 of NC_064931.1, read as the reverse complement.
AGAGATGTGCACGCAGAAGTCAAAAACAGGATATCCTGGACTGCGTAGAATACCCAAATACAGTTAAATCACCTCTCACATGTGAAACGAGCCCTACAGAATTAAATAAACTGATGACCCAAGAAGATATTAATAATCAATTTCTAAAATAAGGAGCGACGGAAGATACGTAAGATGATATTCTAAACTGCACAGCACTCTGATGCTTTACCACATATAGATCTTTTCTGCAATTACAGGTAATTTTTCGATACAAATTCATGTACACATGCTTGTAGGTATGAATAATAATTATTGGTAAATCCATAGTTACAAATTTCAGTTGAGTTGTATCACGAATTTAAACTGTAAAATAATTTTTCAGTGTTTTTTGCTAGGTCTCGACTGCAAAATCAAAAACGACATTACTTTGAGAGTATTGGAAAAACATTTAAGCATATTATTTACATGTCTCTTTAAGCCTGTTGTTTGACGATGAAATTAAAAGCTGAATACAGATACAACAGCTACGTGGGGTAGCGGCTCCCCCCGTCGGAGATTCGAGTCCTCCCTCGGGCATGGATGTGTGTGTGTGTGTGTGTGTGTGTGTGTGTGTGTGTGTGTGTGTGTGTGTGTGTGTGTTTTGCCCTTAGCGTAAGTTAGTTTAAAATTAGATTAAGTAGTGTGTGGGCTTATGGACCGAAGATCTCAACAGTTTGTTCCCATAGGATCCTACCACAAAGTTCCAAAATTCACAGATACAAAAGGTACACAAAAACTGTAGAATATGCAACGTCGTTGTTTCCACTAACGAACGTATCGTTGTATATTGCGACAACGACGCTATGCCATCGGTGTTACATATTAAATAAATAATATAGAAAACTATTCTGAGTTCAAAGTTTGGTGATTTCTTAAGAAATTATGTCCAGTCTTTTAAGAGTATTGCAGTAACGACGAATTCTGTTTGAGGTACATACATATGATACACAGTAAAAAGCTAAGTCTTGTCAGTGACTTAGAGAAACCACGGGAAACCGAGATCGAAATCAGAGCGTGATTTGAATCTCGTCCCGAACCCGAGTCCAGAGTCCTGACCAATAGCACATTTCATACGATTTAACTGCTAGCGTGTAATTAAACACAGTAATAAGTATACGTAGCACACACTATCAGCCCCTTGTTCGTCAGAGACCCTTGCTAAATGTTTGCTGAATCGCGTAATCGACATCTTATAAGCTCGCTGCACTCCCGTTTTCTACTTGTGTTTCGTTTTCGAGCGATAGTTGTACGGCCGTCCTAATGTTCTCGTTTCTTTGCAGTACTCTCATAGTCGCAGCTGTCATAATCTAAGTAACAAATGGGAACAACAAAGGGGAACTGAAAACACTACTGTATCTGTTGGTCGAGAATAACACTTGATAGTTTTCGCTGTGTGATTCGACATTTACTTTAGAGAGCTAGTGTGTGAGCAGTTTTCCCACTCGATTCAAGACAAATTAATGTCGCTCCTACTACAGGCTGTTTCACAGTGTTTCAAATTCGAATAAAGCGTGCTAAATACAAGGTGCATATTGAAAGAAAACTCACACTTACAAAGACACATTTAAAAACGTCATTGACTGATGAGTGGTTTAGTGCTGTTGGATTTGTGAGTGGAAGGACGGAACTGCGAAAAGCCTTGAGACTGACGAGTAGGTGAATAAGAAAATTAGCAATTTGGGGACATTTTACTACGTTACTGTATTGTTTATGATAGATTTGAACTGTTATGTTTTGAGCTGAAATTAAAAGCTTATGCATTGTTATTTAGTATTATTATTATCTCTGACAGCTACAAATAACAAAGAAAGAAAGGCAAGAAGATGTCAACCACAATAGAGTGTACTTAATTACTCATACTCAATCACAATGAGAACAGTGCTCACATAACCAACTGACAATTCGGATTTAGGCTTCTAGAAACAGCTTATGGCAAGTATTATTTGGAAAAGAAACGATTTCCTGTCCCTACCACGTACAGTCGGAGTTTCCTCATTTCCAATTACCTCATCGTCAATGAAACACAGGCACCTACCATTCCAGACTAGGCATTGTTTACGAGCAGCCGGCCGCGGTGGTCTCGCGGTTCTAGGCGCGCAGTCCGGAACCGTGCGACTGCTACGGTCGCAGGTTCGAATCCTGCCTCGGGCATGGATGTGTGTGATGTCCTTAGGTTAGTTACGTTTAAGTAGTTCTAAGTTCTAGAGGACTGATGACCACAGCAGTTGAGTCCCATAGTGCTGAGAGCCATTTGAACCATTTGAAATATCTCCCTCCTCTCGCTCTTTCATCACAGACACTGCGCCGAGAAAAAAGATTGTCAGTATAGTCTCGAATTTCTCCAGTTTTACCGGTTCTTCTGTAAAACTATCTGCGATACATATAAACGTTTTTGGAGTGTCTCCTGTTCATTGGGAATTCATGTGATGATGGCATGCCGACTCAAGCAAACCGAGATGAGGTGTGCAGATTTTCTTTGAATTTTTTCTAGCTATTGCTTTAAGCCAACTTTGTATGCATCCCATGTTGACGAAAAATATTCAATAATTGATCGAGAAAGACTTTAGCAAGCGAAAAATTTTCTTAGATCTATTAAACTTCTTGCGGTTCTTCCGATATATCTCAGTACGGCATATTCAGTATTACCATTGTTGGACAGTGTTGCAGACAATAGCAAGGAGCCATATTTGTCTTTATTAAAACAATTTTTGAAGATCAAAGGTCCGAAGGTCCAGCATAGTTCCAATACGTTTAGTATTCTTTACGAGAGCTTGTCTGTCCACCTTTGGAACGAAATACATCACCGATTCTGCGTATCAGGGATCTGACTGTTGGTAGGTTTGGGGAGGTATGTGGAATTTAAGATCTACTCACAGATCATTTAATTTGCGTAAATAACGGGCCGCCAATTTGTATATGCGATAGCGACCTACATGGGGTCCATAGGATTTACATCAGTCGAATTTAGTTGCTGAGACATCAACGTGAGTTCATTATAATGCTTCTCAAACCACAGTAGCACAGTTCTGGCACCGAGACACGGACGATTACACTGCTGAAAGATGACATCACCGTCGGAGAAGGCATCAAGCATGAAGGAATACAGGTGGTTCGCAGCCTTCAGCGGGTCTTCGATTATTACCACAGGTCCCATGCAAACGCATGAGAATGTCTCCCATAGCACAATACTGCTCCCATCAGACTCTGTCCGTGGCGCATTGCACGTTTCTAGCAGCCATTCACCTAGATGACAGCTTTTGTGGACACGACCATCGACCTAGTGTAACAAAAATGTAATTTACCCGAAGAGCCGACACGTTTCCATTGGTCGACGGTCGAATCCTGATGGTTCCGTGCCCACTTCAATCGTAATTGTCGATGTGGTTGGGTTCAAATGACTTCAAGCACAATGGGGACTTAACATCTGAGGTCATCAGTCCCCTAGACTTAGAACTACTTGATCCTAACTAACCGAAGGAAGGTTGTACACATGGAAGAATCCTGGAAATACTAGAAAGTATCAGATAGATTATATAATGGTAAGACAGATGTAGGAACCAGGTATAAAATTGTAAGACATTTCCAGGGGCAGATGTGGACTCTGACAACAATCTATTGGTTATGAGCTGTAGATTAAAACTGAAGAAACTGCAAAAAAAAAAAATGAACAATTGTCACAAATGGAGCAAAGAAATACAGTAGCAGAAGAATGAGTAGCTCTGAGTGATGAAGTAGTGAAGACAGCAGAGGATTAAGTAGAAAAAAGACGAGGGCTAGTAGAAATCATTGGGTAACAGAAGATATATTGAATTTAACTGATGAAAGGAGAAAATATAAAAATATAGTAAATGAAACAGGCAAAAAGGAATTCAAACGTCTTAAAATTGAGATCGACGGGAAGTGCAAAATGGCTAAGCAGGGATGGCTAGAGGACAAATGTAAGGATGTAGAGGCTTCTCACTAGGGGTAAGTTAGATACTGCCTACAGGAAAATTAAAGTGACCTTTGCAGAAAAGAGAACCACTTGTATGAATATCAAGAGCTCAGATGGAAACCCAGGTCTAAGCAAAGAAGGGAAAGCAGAAAGGTGGAAGGAATATATAGAGTGTCTATACAAGGGCGACGTACTTGAGGACAATGTTCTGGAAATGGAAGAAAAGGTAGATGAAGACGAAATGGGAGATACAATACTGCGTCAAGAGTTTGACACAGCACTGAAAGACCTGAGTCGAAACAAAGCCCCGGGAGTAGACAACATTCCATTAGAACTACTGACGGCCTTGGGAGAGCCAGTCCTGACAAAACTTTACCATCTGGTGAGCAAGATGTACGAGACAGGCGAAATACCCTCAGACTTCAAGAAGAATATAATTCCAATCCCAAAGGAAGCAGGTGCTGACGGAATTAGATTAGGAAATGAGACACTTAAAGTAGTAAAGGAGTTTTGCTATTTGTGTGCAAAATAACTGATGATGGTCGAAGTAGACAGGATATAAAATGTTGACTGGCAATGGAAAGAAAAGCGTTTCTGAAGAAGAGAAATTTGTTAACATCGAGTATAGATTTAAGTGTCAGGAAGTCGTTTCTGAAAGTATTTGTATGGAGTGTAACCATATATGGAAGTGAAACATGGACGATAAATAGTTTGGACAAGAAGAGAATAGAAGCTTTTGAAATGAGGTGCTACAGAAGATTGATGAAGACTAGATGGGTAGATCTAGTAACTAATGAGGAGGTATTGAACAGAATTTGGGAGAAGAGGAGTTTGTGGCATAACTTGACAAGAAGAAGGGACCAGTTGGTATGACATGTTCTGAGGCATCAAGGGATCACAAATTTAGCATTGGAGGAGTGTGGAGGGTAAAAATCGTAGAGGGAGACCAAGAGATGAATACATTAAGCAGATTCAGAAGTATGTAGGTTGCAGTAAGTACTGGGAGACGAAGAAGCTTGCACAGGATAGAGTAGCATGGAGAGCTGCATCAAACCAGTCTCACAACAACAACAACAACAACAACAACAACAACCTAAGGACAACATACACACACATGCCCGAGGCAGTATTCAAACCTGCGATCGTAGAATGCCGTTGGGTCTACATGTGAACACGTAGGGGTGGTCTGCTGCGGAGTTCCATGTTCAACAATGTACGATGAACAGTATGCTCCAAAACACTTAGACGTGCACCAGCATTGCGCTGTTTCAGCAGAGATGCCACAAATCACCATCTATGCTACTTTACAGAGCAGACAAGCATCCAAACCTCAAGTTCTATCAAGAGTCGTGGACGTCCAACCATTTAGCGTCTAGTGGTAGTTTCACTTTCCTACCTATTTAAGGAGATGCTCACTACAGTAGCACGTGAACATTCGATCATACTCACCGCTTTTGAGATACTTTTTCACAGGCTCTGCGTAGTAATAATCTGCTCTTTGTCAAAGTCGTTTATCTCAATATATTTCCCCCTTTGCAGCCCATATCTTCGCTAGGGTGACCCCTCCCCCTCCGTGACTGCTCCGCTTGCATACTTTTGTTAACGTGTCACGTGCCCACAACTCCACCAGGCAGCATCCAACTTCACGGTGTTCAGTGGTCATAATGTTTTGGCTAATCAATGTACGTCTAGTATGATTTGACGTCCATATTGAATCTATAGTAAATTGACACTAATTCGTAGAGATTAGTTAACATATAGTAATAACAAACGTACGGAATATGTTTCGACACGTATTTCACAGTCCGTTTACTAAGAAGTACGATTTGATATTTAGTTTACTAAGACTATGTTTACAAAGTATACTTAGTTAAGCAATAATAATGTTACATTTCACTGACTTGATTTATCTGTGAATTATGTCTTTACTCTCACACCACGTTCATTATCATTCCTTAGCTAATTGTACTTCGTAAACGTAGAGGACCTTAGTAAAGAAACTCAAGTAAGTGTCAAATCGTACTTCATAGTAAACGAAAGGTCAAATAAGTCTCTAAACGTGATCCATACGTTTATAATTACTGCAAAATAGACAGTGCAGTTTACTATAGATGCAGTATAGCCGTCAAATCAAACTAGACTTAAGTACCAAAGTAAAATTACAAATGTATATATATTCACATCGACCGCCACCACATATGTAGATAGTCTCACCTATGTCATATCCGCAGGTTACTTGAGAATGGCAATAAAGCCGAAAAAGCTGTCGTAAAGAATGTTACATTTATTAAAGCTAGCCTGAACCTTCCATCTCTAGGTGTCATACATTGACGTGTACAATGCTACGAGGTCAATAGAACGTACAACAATAATTATTTGAAATTTTTTTATCGAGCGCATGTGTATCCACACTAAATGAAGGTTAAATGGGGGCAGCACGTCCCATTGCAGGTGCTCTCTGTGACGTGCTCAGCATGCCTTCTTACGCCGTAAGAGCAGACCTCCCCTCATAGTATGGGCAAGAAGTGTGCTCGCTGTACAACCTAGCCTAATACGGAGGGAAAGGGAGGCAGCGTTAAACACCCAGTCGAGGACGAGGTCGCTAGGACTGAAAGATAGGAACAAAAATCTGGGGAAGGAAATCAGCCATGCAGGAATGTTGGCATTCGACTTAATCAGGCAATATCAATCTCGTTCCGCGCGAATGTGAGTCCAGTGGCTAAGCGACGGCGCCACCAAGCTCGTTACCAAGCAGTCTGTGTACGCCACGAGATTAGAGCAGTACCGTGCGGTGATTCGCTTCAGAGTGAGAGGCACCCCTCCCGCCGGACGTTCGAGTCCTCCCTCGGGCATGACTGGGTGTTGTGTGATGTCCTTAGGATAGTTAGGTTTAAGTAGTTCTAAGTTCTAGGGAACTGATGACCTCAGATGTTAAGTCCCATAGTCTTCAGAGCCATTTGAACCATCTGAACCTGTTCTTAGCATAAGTTAGTTTAAGTAGTGTTTAAGTCTAGGGGGACCGATGACCTCAGCAGTTTGGTCCGTTAAGAATTCACACACAGTGAGAGGTAACGTGCTATTTGGGTGTTCTATGCAAATCAAAAACGCACCAGCATCTAGAACATTTCACAGACGCTGTTTTCTATTAAGGGTCAATAAATAATACAAATATACGGAGTGATTCAACTCCCCTTATCGACGTTGTTTTATGCAACCCGTAATGTTATATCTGTTGTGAGGGCAGAAGAGCCAACACCGTGTTACCAGAGGAGGCCGAAATGCACGCGTTTTAGCTCACGCAGGCTGGCGTGAGGAGGGATGAACTATACAGACGTGAGGTCTGGAAAATGACAAGGAATTAGAATTCAGAAAGCGGGCGTAATTAATTTCATACTTAACTTAAATCCATTAATGATGAACGTCGCTCTTGACGGTACATGATTCACAATATTATCTGTTCAGGTTATAGTAACTGAATATGGCGCCTTGCTAGGTCGTAGCAAATGACGTAACTGAAGGCTATGCTAAACTGTTGTCTCCGCAAATCAGAGCGTATATAGACAGTGAACCATCGCTAGCAAAGTCTGCTGTACAACTGGGGCGAGTGCTAGAGAGTCTGTCTAGACCTGCCGTGTGGCGGCGTTCGGTCTGCAATCACTGATAGTAGCGACACGCGGGTCCGACGTATACTAACGGACCGCGGCCGATTTAAAGGCTACCACCTAGCAAGCGTGGTGTCTGGCTGTGACACCACAACATCTGGTCTTCAAATACGATGCGCAAGTTTTTCATCTTCTCTCGCCCGCTACGCACAAACTATTGGTCTTAGAGAAAAAATGGACACAGCCTTTTTGTAGGAAATTTTGTAACAGGACGCGTTTTCTCTGGAGACCGTCGTTTTCGAGTTCATCAAGAAAAACATAAAAGTGAACTTCAAAAGTATCTTCGCTGCCACATTCATCCCTCGACAGTCAGGATTTCTGGTCTGTTGTACACGACACTTCCTCCTACCACTGTACAAAAATTCAAATTCATGAACTATCTCCGATATTAGAACTTTTTTGGTTTCTATTGATCGGTCTTTTACGTCACCTTCAATTCGTCACAATTATTAATTTTAACGTGCCACGGAGGATTATAAAGAAAAACGAATTTTATAAACGTTAAAATAAAAATAATTACGTTGTCAATTCAGTCCAAATTTAGCTCTTAGAAACACAGTAGTTTCGTAGTGAGAAAGCCTGACGAATACAACGCTGTAACTGTTTATTTTTTGCTGTAAAAATTCACAAAACTGTTAGGTAAAATTTACACAAACGTCATTTTTACATTTTTCAAAAGCGCGACCAAGCTGGTGGCGTAATTATGCCATTCAGGTGAGACCAAAACAGTCTGAATGTGGAAATAATTCCTGCAGTTGAAAATTTTAGCACAGTGTTAGAAGAGGGAGTGCCATGAACAACATACTAGAAGGCCTGACCATTGGGGGCTGACTGTGGGAGTGAGGGTGCATTTGAATATGACTTTCTTATTTTCTTTTTAAAAACTCGAAAACTACGGCCTCTAACGAAAACTTATTCCAGTACAAAATTTAACTACATTAAATTTCCTACAAAAATATCCCATTAAGGACTAACAGTTGGCATGTTGCGAGCCAGAGAATATGAAAACCTCGCACATGGTGTTTGAAGGCAAGATATAAAATTGCGGGTTGCCTAAAACGACATCGGTAGGGGCAGCTGACTCACCCTGTATAACGAACAAGGATGTTTTGGAAATTCTGAATACAACAACGAAATAATTTATTGATAAAATGACAGGCATATATGTAGTAATTCTAAAATAAGTTCTTTCCTTTTGAACTAACTTCTGTGTCTGTAAAAGCAACATGTCTTTCAACTTCAGAAGCGCAAATATCACGAGAAGATATATTTTGCGCGTCATCAATTTAAGGCCAACTCATTACTAAGCTTTACAATAAACTGTGATACATCTACCAACAGTTAATTTGATGAAATATATTTATCACTTTACTGTTTTCTGTCATTACTAGTTTCGATCAGAAAATAACGTTTATTTTGCGTATTTACCTCGAATGTGGAATTAAAATTGAGATAATAGTCTTACTTTATGTAGAGAACCACGGCACTCAAAAAATGTAACACATGATCAGTAATTCATCTCATAAATGTACCAGAGCCACATAATGTCTTTCCTTTGTTGTCATTCCTTTATTGTTATAGCGGTAGTACTGTTATTCATACAAGTAGGTATAAAATTCTTATAAAGTTGAAACAATATAATTACAACGGTGAGATATTTAGACGTGTTTTAAAGTTAATAAAGTAGATGATATTCATGGTGATATTAAGGAATAAACTGCTGACTTTTTGCTTATGTTGCCCCCTGAAAAGGACGGAAGGGGGGAGCCATAAAGAACGTCGAACCCTCAATGGCGAAGATCTAAAGAGTAATGTAAATATTACACCAGTTAGTGATTACTACCTGTAACACAATATAACACCCAATACTGACACTGTACCCTCAGCATTTCCTCTACAAATCTGTCATGCCTAATACTGCACTTTTTCATGTCGACTGTAAAGGTCTTGTAAATTGGAAGTAGCGCTCTTTTTCTGTCACAATCGATCGGAAGTTGGCGTCTGTTAGGGTCTGGTTTTGGAAATCGTGTTTTTGTACTATCACTCGCTCACTGCAGCAAGTATGGTAGTCTTACGCAGATATAATTCTAGACTGTTAACCATTTCGTTGTGGCAAAGCACCATCACATTGTGAGCAATCTCCTTCTCTCAGAAGTCATCTTTGCCACTTATGTTGTTTCGTGCTTCTAAATGTTGCTCACATTAGGTGTAATTTCCCACCTCGACCGATTCTGTTGGATACGCTGCAAGACTTCGCTCCAAAATGCGCCGTTGGCACCACATACACACATTTCGCTCTGTCGGACCGCACTCCCATACAGTTCTGGTGCCACAAACACGGTAGCAAATCCAAGTTCTATCACTTCTCGAGGAAATTGAAAGTCCCACCGTTTGTCCTTGTGCCCTCTCTGACAGTAGAGTTGCTTTATGCACCGTAAATCGGCAGTGCTGGTGGTAAGTTGGTTTCACACCACCTTAGGGTATAGAGGCGTTTTGGTCCCTTGTAATTCACTGTCCTCGGCTGACGTACGCTAAGTAACATCTCAACAGCAAAATTCCAATCGTCGCTGTTGAAAATGACCTTTCATTCACGTGTTGGGAGCTAGGAGTTTTGTAATACGTGACTGTAACCGAAACTTTCTGTTGCCGTCACTGGCGCCGGACTTCACGCTTTCAAACAATATAAGTTATTATTATATCTCCGGATCGGATTGATCAGATTCTGGCAATAAATTTCTTACATTTCATATATGACGACTATGTTATTATGGGTCTTAAAATACAGTCTCTGGGAGTTTCAGAAAACCATTGTCTTGTTGCTGATGACTGGTACCACCATTAACTACTGTATCAAATATGAATATTATGATATAATTTGCATAACTTCCCATTCTCATCTCTCTAAAGTAGTCTAAGTTTTTGTCAATGAAAAAATAAGCAATGCCTATCGAATAAAAATTAGGAATGCTGATTCTTGAAAGTGAGCTTAATTGTTAAAAGCTGTCACATGACTGTGTACCAAAATCTGGATTAACTTAGAATTATATATTATACTGCAATGTAGTAGGCTGAGAGTGACATTGAGAGACGTGGAAATGAAGAAAATAAGGTAGGAAGATATTTCAAAAAATTATGGGATCACTAAGGAGAGAGAAAGATGATCTTAGATACGTAAAAAATTGAGACCTGTGAAACAGGAAAGATGTCCCACATCAGAAAAAATCGAAAGAAGTTGCTTGAATATGTAGTGAGGATATGCAATAGTACACTCACTCCGAGAAAGATCAAACATTTTTACAAGGATAAAAATAGTGGTTTCCTTTACGTGACAGTTTAATGATCGAAGGAGAAAAATAAAATACTATTACTGCACTGTGTAAGCACTAAAGTGTTAAACTGTCCTCAGCCAGAAGGTTGGATTGAGCACAGCAATGCTATACTAGACAGGGTCCAACTCTTGCTTCCTCCAACTTTTAACTGACTCGCTCGATCACTTGTAAGGGATATTTATAGCTTAACGTCGCCTCCGTACCACTGTGAAGCTTAAACTTTATTACGTATATGGGTCATTGCCAAAAGTGAAAATAGCGAAAAGCTACATTAAAAAATTCTGACTGACGAGCAACTGAACCCCAGCAATGATTTGCAATATAACACTCACCCTCGTAATAGCTATTTCATTGCTAAACACTCACAGATGCCTCTCATAAATGTTAACACTGGAAACATTATTGCTAGAATCAGGTATCGAATGCTGATATGAAATTGAATTTCGTTCTATATTCGATGTGACAGTGTATGACCTCTCATAATTTTTTTATAGACACGGACATTCTTAATTATTTTTCAAATAATACAACGTGACTTAAACTTCTCGTCGGTTTCTATTCCAGGACGTGGCATCCCTGTTTTCGACCAAATACACGCAGGACTAGAATCTGGCAACCGTAACCTTACTTAGCCAGAAAGTTTCAGTGCTTACTCTGCTGTAAAGTGAAATTTTAATTCTAAACACGTTCAGATCGTGACCTTCCGTATAGAGAACGTGTAAGCGAACAAAAAATGTTTTCAAAGAATACAACGCCCACGTGCGACCTCCATATCTGAAATTCTTGTGTTTAACTTCCAGTTGACCTTGTTCTCTGTGAAATTCTACAGATGTTCAAACACTCTAGACTTTCACCGCTGGAGTATATTTAGTTGGAGACGAGTGGTTTTTTGTAAACCAGGTGTTGGTCTTAATCATAGTCTTCTGCCTAACGTTTCGTTTCATATTGTTTGAGACATAATCGGAAGCTACAGAGATAACTTCTTAAATTCTATGATGTTAAAAGTTTCGAAAAATTTTGCGAGCGTTTTACAACAATCATTAGAGCATATAAAAACCTGTCTGCACAGCCTCAGATGATTTCTTGCAAACAATGTGCCAAACAACTATTTTCCCATGGATTCATTAATATTTGTTTCCTTGTTTCTGTCACGTATTGCAAAGATCAAGTGGTTTTACGATTAAGAAAACTTATTTTATTTTAAATTTGTGGCCCTTTTTGCCACCACAGACGGCAGTTAACACATGGGAGGGAAATCGTGCACACCATTTTCCTGTAAATCGTGTGAACTTCATCCGGTATGTTACCGCATTTTAACTGTTAGTGTATCGTATTTTCTGAGGGGCAGATGTGGGTCCCGCCAGCTGTTTGCCTAAATGAGAATATAAAATCGCCTGTGAAACGTACTTGACTGTTCGGTATAGTAGAACAACGGTCGTTAGTACGACATGCGGATTCGATACTGACTTGGCTCAGTTCTCTGTCTCACAAGCTAGCACGCTGCGTCTTTACAAGACTCTTTAATACTGGAAGGAAAATTCGATGCTGGCACTGCTTATCTTGTTGTTTATACTTCCACTCTTTCCCCGTCGTAAAGGTTAGCTCTGTTCATACAGTAACATGCTTTATTGGTCCGCTCTGTGACACGGAAGCGGTGGGAAATGTTTCGCATAAGCACTTAACGCAAAGAGCCCCGTCAGTTACTCTCGTGGATGTGTCGCATGCAGCGCACTTCCGGCTGTCATGGAGCGCGAACGTGCCGTGAAGTGCTTCTCGTTTATAGCAAGTGATTGACGCGAAACTGCTCAAGAGTCTAGTGCGAGTTTACGCGTCGTATACGAAGATGGATAGTGGGAGCTGTGGAGGAGGAGGGGCTGGGAAACCAGGACGGAACCCAGTGGAGACTCAGTGTGTCTAGTGTCGCTAGCATTCCAGTATTAACAATTCATTACAGATACGGTTCCAGCAATCATAGGAGAACTACCGCAATAGAACAACGTAAAATAGAAGATAACTCTACCACTTAAAAATACTCAGCGACTCAAATAGGGAGAATGAAAGTGGCAATAATAGAAAAGCGCATAAAGCGGTAGAATGGGGTCTTGACAGCGCTCGATGACTTTCAACACCAGACGTTGGTAATTCGAAGCGAACACCACGAAACAGTCTAAGGACAGAGAACTAATGAATAGCACAATAAGTTAAATTCTACATCCAGTACGATATTAGTTCATATTTACGTACAACTTAAACATAAAATTAGGAATGTTGGACATTTGCATCATACCGCTAATGATTCACTGCTCGAATAATACGTGCGGTATATGGCGACAGCTGCGGGTTGTAGACTAATTTTTTTCTAATGCAACACTTTTCAGTTTGCTTTCGCTTCAGTGGGTACTTAGGCCGGGAAAATACATAATTACTAATGAATGTGCTTTTTTTGAAACAATGTTTTCTCTTTAGTCAGTTTCCGATGCCAAAATTTAAAAAAGCTGTCAAACCTCTAATTCTCAGTCCCTGTTCGTTGATACTGACAGACAAATTCATCTCCACTCAAAATACTTCAATGTCTCAACATTTGAAACCGTATACGCGCAACATGTCAATAAGCGACAATAAAAGAAAATCAAATCTACATGGTCGAATATATTTTAAACGTCAGCAATCTTTTGCTGCTTACAGCTGTATTTTATTTGACGCACTCTGTTTACTTGTTAATTTTTTGTACTCCCCTGGAAAAATAAGAACTACAGGAATTAGGTTTTATAAACTACCATCCTGTTAGCGGAATTATTCATCTCCTGCAAAAATCCCGAAGACGAAAGATGAAGCGTTTGAATATGTTTCAGTTCCTTTTTTCTGCGCTTTAGCATCAATCAAATAATAAGCAGTCTCGAAAACAAAAAAGAGTATATTTGATATATTGTTTTTGATATGTTGTTGCGGGGAAAAAACATAGTTAATGACAGACCCCTTCGTGATGTGAAAGACCGCACTTTAAATTCCTCAAAATATCTATCATTCTAATCTATAAACTGTTGAGCCTAAATTTTATGATCACTGCTCACCGCGATGCCATCTGATGGCGTTGTGGGCACGAGACGTGGTAAACAATATACGTAATCGCAGCATAGACGAATGGGGAACCATTCAAGTAACGGTACAGACCACATATGGGGAAACTCACCGATTTAAGCCACTGTATCAAAAGGCAGACTGTTATGGCCCGGCGCTTGGGAACAAGCATCATGGAAACGAGAAAGCTGGACAGCTGTTTCCGTACTGCTGTCGAGAGCAGGACTGTTGATATTTTTAGGAACATTGGGAATCCGATATATCGATATTTTTTTAAAAAAATGATAACTCCGAAAGCTTGCAAATTTTCTTTTTTGTATGCCTAGCGACAACTCAACGCCTCTGCTTTTCCACGAATGGTCTCCTTCAGTTTTGAAGTATTTACATTCTACAAGAATTTTCCTACAACAAATGACTCATTACCATGGTTCAAATGGTTCAAATGGCTCTGAGCACTATGGGTCTCAACATCTTAGGTCGTAAGTCCCCTAGAACTTAGAACTACTTAAACCTAACTAACCTAAGGACATCACACACACCCATGCCCGGGGCAGGATTCGAACCTGCGACCGTAGCAGCCCCGCAGTTCCGGACTGCAGCGCCAGAACCGCACGGCCACCGCGGCCGGCTCATTACCATGATTCAAAATCATTACAATACTGATAATCTGTATTGGAATGCTTAAAACATATTTTTTCCATCATACACATAAAATGAATGAAATTGCTTCACATCATACACTCGAGGAAAGAATAATATAAAAAAAACATTCAGCAAAATTCTGAACTGTCACAGTCGATTATATGACTATCCTGACATGTACGAAGCGTATTTCAGTACATTCGAAAATATCGGCCAAGAGAATTGGTTATGTGCTAGTGACTGCAACTTGGTTACACTGTTTCGCAAATGGACATCGACATGATAATAATTCAGCACGCTGAAAATCTCTCAAAGTTCTTCCAACATCTAAATTTGTACACGTCCCACTGCTGTACCTGTCTCGTAGAGCCTTTCAGAATCACCTGATGAGCAACTTCGTTGTCCTCAGGTACGACGCTCAAAACGAGTCTTTCACACTGGCCACTCCAAAAATCAGATTTTTCTGCCGCATTAGGAAAGAAAACTTCTGTCAAATATTTTTGGATGTAGTCAGACGGCTGTTTTACCAGATTCCGATGTCGTTACAAGAACATTTGAGGCTTCAAAAAGAGATTCTCAAACTCTCCGTCAAAATTCTCCATTAGTTTCTTTTAAAACTATTTAATGGGGGTATAAACCACGATATTTAGAGGATTGGTTCAAATGACTCTGAGCACTATGGGACTCAACTGCTGTGGTCATCAGTCCCCTAGAACTTAGAACTACTTAAACCTAACTAACCTAAGGACATCACACACATCCGTACCCGAGGCAGGATTCGAACCTGCGACCGTAGCAGTTCGACGGCTCAGGACTGCGCGCCTAGAACCGCGAGACCATGGCGGCCGGCATTTAGAGGATTGCTCATTAAAATTTGAGAATCGTTTTTTATTTTGTTCATGTTGTGTTGTCCGACGTGTGTATTATGTAAAACAATTTCGTTCATTTTATGTGCATAGTGTGAAAAAAACGTCATGTTTTAAATGTTTCTTTACGGATTATGATCATTCTACTGACTTTGTATCATAATCGTGAGATACTTATTATTTTCATGGAAGAAAACATGCGTATTGGAAATGGTGAACCAGAAAACGATAAACATATACTTAAAATGCAAAATAATAGTCTAAAACATAAAACAAAATCAAGTAAAAAAATTAGAAAAATAATGAACATCTAGATATTTTAATTACGAAAGTTGACAATACTTTGTTGTTTTTGTGGTCTTCAGCAGTTTCTTCAGTCTTCAGTCCTGAGCCTGGTTTGATGCACCTCTCCATGCTACTCTATCCTGTGCAATCTCCTTCATCTCCCAGAACCTACAGCAACCTACATCCTTATGAATCTGCTTAGTGTATCGGTATCTTGGTCTCCCTCTACGATTTTTACCCTCCACGCTGCCCTCCAATTCTAAATTTGTGATCCCTTGATGCCTCAGAACATGTCCTACCAACCGGTCCCTTCTTCTAGTCAAGTGGTGCCACAAACTTCTCTCCTCCCCAATCCTATTCAATACCTCCTCATTAGTTACGAGATCTACCCACCTAAACTTCAACATTCTTCTGTAGCACCACATTTCGAACGCTTCTATTCTCTTCTTGTCCAAACTATTTATCGTCCATGTTTCACTTCCATACATGGCTACACTCCATACAAATACTTTCAGAAACGACTTCCTGACACTTAAATCTATACTCGATGTTAACAAATTTCTCCTCTTCAGAAACTCTTTCCTTGCCATTGCCAGTCTACATTTGATATCCTCTCTACTTCGACCATCATCAGTTATTTTGCTCCCCAGATAGCAAAACTCCTTTACTACTTTAAGTGTCTCATTTCCTAATCTAATTCCCTCAGCATCACTCGACTTAATTCGACTACAGTCCATTATCCTCGTTTTGCTTTTGTTGATGTTCATCTTATATCCTCCTTTCAAGACACTGTCCATTCCGTTCAACTGCTCTTCCAAGTCCTTTGCCGTCTCTGACAGAATTACAATGTCATCGGTGAACCTCAAAGTTTTTATTTCTTCTCGGTGGATTTTAATACCTACTCCAAATTTTTCTTTTGTTTCCTTTACTGCTTGCTCAGTATACAGATTGAATAACATCGGGGAGAGGCTACAACCCTGTCTCAATGCCTTCCCAACCACTGCTTCCCTTTCATGCACCTCGACTCTTATAACTGCCATCTGGTTTCTGTACAAATTGTAAATAGCTTTCCGTTCCCTGTATTTTACCCCTGCCACCTTTAAAATTTGAAAGAGAGTATTCCAGTCAACATTGTCAAAAGCTTTCTCTAAGTCTACAAAAGCTAGAAGCGTAGGTTTGCCTTTCCTTAATCTAGCTTCTAAGATAAGCCGTAGGGTCAGTATTGCATCACGTGTTCCAACGTTTCTACGGAATCCAAACTGATCTTCCCCGAGGTCGGCTTCTACAAGTTTTTCCATTCGTCTGTAAAGAATTCGCGTTAGTATTTTGCAGCTGTGACTTATTAAACTGATAGTTCGGTAATTTTCACATCTGTCAACACCTGCGTTCTTTGGGATTGGAATTATTATATTCTTCTTGACGTCTGACGGTATTTTGCCTGTCTCATACATCTCGCTCACCAGGTGGTAGAGTTTTGTCAGGACTGGCTCTCCCAAGGCCGTCAATAGTTCTAATGGAATGTTGTCTACTCCTGGGGCTTTGTTTCGACTCAGGTCTTTCAGTGCTCTGTCAAACTCTTGACGGAGTATTGTATCTCCCATTTCGTCTTCATCTACATTCTCTTCCATTTCCAGAACATTGTCCTCAAGTACGTCGCCCTTGTATAGACACTCTATATTTTCCTTCCACCTTTCTGCTTTCCCTTCTTTGCTTAGAACTGGGTTTCCATCTGAGCTCTTGATATTCATACAAGTGGTTCTCTTTTCTGCAAAGGTCTCTTTAATTTTCCTGTAGGCAGTATCTATCTTACCCCTAGTGAGATACGCCTCTACATCCTTACATTTGTCCTCTAGCCATGCCTGCTTAGCCATTTACATCCTTACATTTGTCCTCTAGCCATGCTTGCTTAGTCACTTTGCACTTCCTGTCGATCTCATTTTTGAGACGTTTGTATTCCTTTTTGCCTCCTTCATTTACTGAATTTTTGTATTTTCTCCTTTCATCAATTAAATTCAATATTTCTTCTGTTGCTCAAGGATTTTTCTAGCCCTCGTCTTTTTACCTACTTGATCCTGTGCTGCCTTCATTACTTCATCCCTCAGAGCTACCCATTCTTCTTCTACTGTATTTCTTTGCCCCATTCCTGTCAATTGTTCCCTTATGCTCTCCTGAAGTTCTGTACAACCTCTGGTTAAGTCCGTGTATCCAGGTCCCATCTCCTTAAATTCCCACCTTTTTGCAGTATCTTCAGTTTTAATCTACAGTTCATATCCAATAGATTGTGGTCAGAGTCCACATCTGCCCCTGGATATGTTTTACATTTTAAAAGCTTTTTCCTAAATCTCTGTCTTACTATTATATAATCTATCAGATACCTTTTAGTATCTCCAGGATTCTTCGATGTATACAACCTTCTTTTATGATTCTTGAACCAAGTGTTAGCTATGATTAAGTTATGCTCTGTGCAAAATTCTACCAGACGGCTTCCTCTTTCATTCCTTACCGCCAATCCATATGCACCTACTATGTTCCCTTCTCTCCCTTTTCCTACGCTCGAATTCCAGTCAACACCATGACTATTAAATTTTCGTCTCACTTCACTACCTGAATAATTTCTTTTATCTCATCATACATTTCTTCAATTTCTTATACATTATGTAAAACTGATATTCCCAAAATGATATTTCAGAAACCAGATTTATTTTACGTGGTTGGATGTGGTGTGAATGCTTCTTTAATTTATATTGCAACAAAAGTTTTCATTTCTCAAATCTGATTAATGATAGTATTACAAAAGTTGATTACACAGTTTTGGAATACGTTAAATACATTTATCTTTTATATGAAACATATTTTTTATACTTAATGGTTTAGATGATATTCCCTCTGCACCTAATATGACATATTACCTTTCGGGACGTGTTTTACCCCATAAAAATGAAATTGGGCGAAACGGATAAAATACGTATTGCCTTAATCGGACCCCTCTACATCAATATCATTTATTTATAAATGCTTCAAATGGCTCTAAGGACTATGGGACTTAACATCTGAAGGCATCAGTCCCCTAGACTTAGAACTACATAAACCTAACTAACCATCACTCACATCCATGCCCGAGGAAGGATTCGAGCCTGCGACCGTAGCAGTAGCGCGGTTCCGGACTGAAGTGCCTGGAACCGCTCGGCCACAAGGGCCGACATTTTTTTTTACACCTGGGAATGTTCCCCTGCAATAGAGTTTGTTAGACAAATCCATTGTGAGCTGCAGCTGTGGTGCCTGGCTCATGTTTACTTGAATGTTTCTCGTAAATATTGTGCAAGTGCAATCTAGCTACCTAGTTGTCGTCGCACGTCCACGGCTCAAAGCTGCGGATGTCGCGCATTGTTTTAAATTCCAGATTTAGAGGCAACTTCTTAATAATTGAACCAACGTAAGTCACCGCATCATTTACCTAACGGTATCAAATACACTCTGGACAATTACTGTGAGAAATGCGTGTTTACGT
Source organism: Schistocerca gregaria (assembly GCF_023897955.1). NCBI lineage: Eukaryota > Metazoa > Arthropoda > Insecta > Orthoptera > Acrididae > Schistocerca > Schistocerca gregaria. The sequence goes on along the minus strand of NC_064931.1, from coordinate 129,087,246 downwards.
ACAAAAGATGGAAGATGTGGATGCTGACTGTTCATAAATATTTAGAAACCGGTACTAGGAAGTAGGCCATACAGGCTTTTCTAGTTTCCATTTTCGTACGAAAAGCATTTTCACCGCTGCATCACGGGCGTAATTCATGGGTCCGTAGACACCTCGCTTCATATACACTGATGAACAAAAAAACATCAGGATCATCTGCTTCATAGTGTGTTGGTTCAACATTCGAATGTAATACAGCAGCTGCTGTGTGTGTGGCATGGATTCGACAAGTTTTGGTAGGTTTCCGGAGGTATTTGGCATCAGAATGTCTACGCACAGGTCACAAAATTGACTTAAATTACGGGCCGGTGATTTTTCAGCGCCGAGCTGGCTCCCTATAGCGTCCCATGTGTTCCCTCGTGTTCATATCAGGCGAAATTTGTGACACGGACAGTTTTTCTGCTTTAAGAACTCATGGCCGTCGGAGAAGACAGTGACTAAGAAACGAAGTAGGTGTTCCGCAATAATATTGACTTAATCAGCAATTCTCATGATGCCTTCGATTATTGCCACAGGTTCCATGGACACCCAGGCTTAGCGGCCTACATACGTGGCACGATGCGTGTACGGAACAGCCGTTCCCTTGTCAATGACGTCATATTCCAACGTAGTACGAACTACACGCTGTTCCGATCGCAAAACTACAACGCTACAAAGACGCTGTTGTCTTGCTCGCCGGGAGTAACAGATTGTAAATTTCGAAGGCACGTCGGAAATTATTCAAAGTACAACAGTCTGTTTATCATGTGTATGTATGTAACATTACATCTATTGTCAATGGCGACTATTCAGCTCAGACACGCCGTTCACCTGTGAGCGGATAGGGCGCACAATAATTTGTAAACAAGAATGTCGAGATAAGTTATTGCTGCGTCATGTTAGCCCGATTATGTGCCTTGTATCTTACCTATAGAGCAGTAACATTAAAGAGCTGATTGTTAATACACTTTATGCAAACAGTAAGCTAATGGAGTAGTATTCTAAAACTGTGTTGCTGTCTTTAAAGGCAAACAAACGGAGCATCGTACTCACAGTAGATGTTTTGATACTTCGGTCAGTACTACAAGTGAAAGCTGGCCTGAACTTAACTACACACTTCGTACGTACACATCCTGAAGTATTATGAAATGACAGAGACCACGGCAGATGAGCATTCCTGATAAATACAATTCAAGCTTTTTCTATCCACACAAAAGAATAATAATGTCGAAATAATAACGCCTCTTCAAGAGCAGCAAGCTATTACCTACCTGCTGGCAAAATGATAAACAATTGCAACGAATTGCTGGAGATGTCGACAGCCCTGAAATAGTGATCTGATATGGGACCCTACTAAAACCTGTTAGCTGGAGTGTATTTTTTCGAATTTGGCAGAGGAAGAGGGACTAATGGTAGTGAATGAAGCGTTCCCCTATAAGGCGAAATAAGCGGCTAGTAATTGCCAGAGATATCATCTACAACTCAATATGCACAACTGTGCTATTCAATATCACGCAGCAGGAGCCCACAGAATTAGATCATTGACCGCTACTGATCGCACTTGATAATCCACCAAATCATAGCTCTTACATACAGCAGCTTGTGATTGGGTCATTGGAGCCGATTAAAGGAAACAAGAAAAAGAAGTTACTGGGAGACTAATGTAGTGCCAAGATCGACGATCTGTAGAGAAGAATTATGCTAATTTAATGATCGGCATCAACAGGAGTAAACAAAGGGTAGTAAAATTCAGTCGAACAGATCAGCTGATGCTGAGGGAATTAGAGTAGGATACGACACACTAAAAGTAGTTGAAGAATTATGCTATCTGGGAAGCAAAATATCTCATGGTGGTTGAAGTACAGAGGACATAAAATGCAGACTGGCTGTGGTGAGAAAGGAATTTCTAGAAAAGAAGAGTTTGTTAACATCTAATATCAATTTATGTGTTAGGAAATTTTTTTATCATGGTATTTGCTTCGAATTTAGCTTAATACAGAAGTAAAGCGTGGACGATAGGCAGTACAGACAATCTTTTATTGTTTTGAAATGTAGAAAATGAGGAGGTACTGAAATGTATCACCTATTTGTAGCGCTCAAATCAATACTTCTCGTAGTTCCTAAAGAACACATCTCTGCTGTGGTATCACGTATCGATCTCAACCCACGCTGTATCAAGGTCGGTAATGGAATGGCAAGTGTCTGTCCTTTTTTTTGAAGTGTGTGGAAACTCCTAAGGGACCAAATTGCTGAGGTCACCGGTCCCTAGACTTACACACTACTTAAGCTAACTTAAACTAATTTAAGCTACGAACAACATACACACCCATCCCCGATGGAGGACTCGAACCTCCGGCGGGAGAGGCCGCGCAATTTTGAGACACATCGCCTCGTGTGGTAACCGCCCGTTCTTAGGAACCTTGCCACGATTCGCGCTGCTGCCCCCGTCGGAGGTTCGAGTCCTCGCTCTGGCATTGGTGTGTGTGTTGTCCTTAGCGTAAGTTAGTTTAAGTTACATTGAGTAGTGTAGTATTAGCCTAGCAACTGATGACTTCGGCAGTTTGGTCCCATAGGATCTTACAACCAATTTCCAGTTTGAGCTTCATCCAAGTTGCTATTGTATGAGCTAGACTCTCTTTCTTGTTGCGTTACTTGTTAACGAGTTTTTGTCTGCTTGGAGAAGTACGAGTTAAGTAAATCTTCTGCACACTGTGTTAAATTCTTCGCTAATCTTTCTTCACCTTTCCAACTTTCCTACAACGACAGCTGTCACACCATTCTGTAGCCCACCCGTCCTTACCATTGTGCACGAAGTCGTGCACAACATCTGCCATTGTACAATAATGACTCAAACCATTGTGTCAACCTGCTTAACAGCTTGTTTGTCCGTCTTCCGAAGGAAATACATCACTTATTCTGTGTATCAGGGATCAGAATTTGTTGGTAGATTTGTGGAACTACGCTATGTGATCAAAAGTATCCGGACATCTGGCTGAAAATGACTTACCAGTTCCTGGCGCCCTCCATCGCTAATGCTGGAATACAGTATGGTGTTGATCCACCCTTAGCCTTGATGACAGCTTCCATCCTCGCAAGCATACTTTCAATCAAGTGTTGAAAGGGTTGTCGTGTAATGCCAGCCCATTCTTCACGGAGTGCTGCACCGAGGAGACGTATCGATGTCTGCCGGTGAGGCCTGGCACGAAGTCGGCCTTCCAAAACTTCCCAAAGGCGGTCTATAGGATTCAAGTAAGGACTCTGTGCAGGCCAGTCCATTAAAGAGATGTTACTGTCGTGTAACCACTCCGCCACAGGCCATGCGTTATGAACAGAATGACCGTGCTGAAAGATGCATTCGCCATTTCCTAATTGCTCTTCAACGTCGTGAAGCAAGAAGGTGCTTAAAACATCAGTGTAGGCCTGTGCTGTGATAGTGCCACGCAAAACAACAAGGGGTGCAAGCCCACTCCATGAAAAGCACGACCACACCATAACAACAACACCTCCGAATTTTACTGTTGGCAGATGACGTTCACTGGGCATTCGCCATACCCACACCTTGCCATCGGATCGCCACATCGTGTACCGTGATTCATCTCTCGACACAACGTTTTTCCACTGTTCAATCGTCCAATGTTTACGCTCCTTACACACAGCGAGGCGTCATTTGGCATTTACCGGCGTGATATGTGGCATATAAACAGCCGCTTGACCATGAAATCCAAGTTTTCTCACCGCTGTCATGGTACTTGAAGTGGATCCTGATGCAGTTTGGAATTCCTGTGTGATGGTCTGGATAGATGTCTGCCTATTACATATTACGACCCTCTTCAACTGTCGGTGCTCTCTGTCACTCAACAGACGAGGTCGACCTGTACGCTTTTGTGCTTTACGTGTCCCTTCATGTTTCCATTTCACTATCACATCGGAAACAATGGTCCTAGGGATGATTAGGAGTGTGGAAATCTCACGTACAAACGAATGATACAAGTGACACCCAATCACCTGATCACTTATGAAGTCCGTGAGTTCCGCGGAGCGCCCCATTCTGCTCTCTCACGATGTCTAATGACTACTGAGGTAGTTGATACGGAGTACCTGGCAGTAGGTGGCAGCACAATGTACCTAATATGAAAAACGTATTGTTTTGTCGTGTCCTGATTCATTTGATCACATAGTTTATATGTCATTAGATTTCTACTCACAGATCATGTGATTCGCTTAAATAACGGGGGGCTGATTTGCGTACGCAGTGATGGCAGCCGATTGCGATTCGGATGGGTCCATAGGACTTAAGTGAGCCAAATTCGTCGGCGACTGTGGCCGAGTGGTTCAAGGCGCTTCAGTCTGGAACCACGCGACCGCTGCGGTCGCAGGTTAGAATCCTGCCTCGGGCATGTATGTGTGTTATGTCCTTAGGTTAGATTTAAGTAGTTCTAAGTTCTAGGCGACTGACGACCTCAGAAGTTAAGTCGCATAGTGCTCAGAGCCATTTGAACCCAAAAAAAGCTTCCCACAACTTTCCCACTAGAGCGCGCCCCGCTAAGCACAACAGCACAGGCGCAGCGCTCGTCCGTCTCCGCACTATGAGATGGTGCTGCCTTAGAGACGGACCAAATTCTACTTCCGCCGATCCGTGTATTAATATGTAACGCAGCCAATGAGATTGCTGCTAACGTAGACCCTTTTCTCCTCGCGGATCGCACTCGCGCAGTGATACCTAAACGCGCGAGGTATTATAACGAGTGTACAGACCTCCGATTAGTCAGTCTGCATTAGTCTGCACCAGTCTGCACCAGTCTGTACCAGTCTTCATTAGTCTGTACCAGTTTATAGTCAAGTTTCAGTCTGCACCTAATAAGGTTACCATATTCCTGTACATAGCCATGAAGATAAATGTATAGACACTTTTGTCAAGTATCAGAGATATGTGAGAATAAGATTAACATACCAAGACCAAAGGAACTTCAGATTTGTCAAATTGTAAACAGCATCCAGAATCAAGTTAGGTAATGTCTATGCTTTTTATTATTTAATAAATGTGTGTGAAAATTAATCAAGTCCTGAAACTTCCTGGCAGATTAATACTGTGTGCCCGACCGAGACTCGAACTCGGGCACATGGCTAAGCAATGTGACAGCTGTATAATTTCTTTCAGGAGTGCTAGTTCTGCAAGGTTCGCAGGAGAGCTTCTGTAAAGTTTGGAAGGTAGGAGACGAGATACTGGCAGAAGTAAAGCTGTGAGTACCGGGCGTGAGTCGTGCTTCGGTAGCTCAGACGGAACAGTTGGCCTTTGGCTGTGCTGCGGTGAGGACGCGCTGTTTGTGTTCCTGCCGCGGAGCGAGCGCTCGTGTTGTTTACATCGTACTCGGCCGTTTCGCGCGTGCCGTACTCAGCATATAGATCACTATGGCGCACCAGTACAGAAAATCGACGCTCAAATTTACGTTCCGCAACGAATTTGCACGGCCCAAAAGCACTCGAAGTCGAACGATTTCTATGAGAGGAAGTTAAAATCCCGGCGACCGACATTCTCGGCATTCACTTGTCCATTGTGAGCAGTATCGTATATGTCAAGATCATCAACGACGTAACATGTGAACGGATCCTTCGGGAAACGAAACAGGACCTCCGTTTCTGCATGCTGATGGCAATGTGGGGACTGTACACGTCGATTATTCTGGCATGGGATTTCGCACGATCAGAATTTTCGAACTTCCTTTCGAACTACCAGCGGAGGAGGTCGTGAAAGCGCTGCGCCCATACGGCACGGTCCATGATGATGTTGCGGAAAAATGGACGCAATTCCAGACATATCCTGTCCTGAACGGAGTCCGCCAGGTCCGAATAGACCTTAAAAGACATGTACCTTCATATCTGAATATCGGTGGCTGCCGTGCCATCGTCATCTACGACGGGCAACCGAAGACCTGCTCTGGTTGTGGGAAGGAGGGACACCTCAGATCCGAATGTATCCAACGTCGAATCACTCAACTGCCGCCGGCTGCCGAGGACCCGCCGTCGCAACCGACGCCGCTTCCCGTGACCTATGCAGCAGCCCTCACGACAGCTACCACTTCATCACGACAGCCGACATCCACGGTTGGGTCGCGGCTCCATGATCCAGTACAGGGCGATGACGACACACCCGTCCCACAAGCTACGGATTCAATTCCGATGTAGCCGCCCCCGTCGACGGATAACAAGATACATGACGACAGCATGGCCGTAGACTCGCTTATTGTGCCTACGGCTGCCTTTGTGCCGGAACGTCGTGAATCTTTGCCATCTTCTGACACAGAAGGACACACCAGGAAGCAACGCTCTCCGAAGCGACGGAAGCGGAGGCGTAGAGCACCTTCCGAACGAGATGCGACACAGCCTCCAGAGGACGACGACTCCACCTTCAATGACGACGCTACCACAGAGGCAGCCGCCATTTGCTGCAGTGTGGCACCAGCGAACGGAACTGAGGACAAACCACACGTATCTACAGTGGCAAAATCGGATGCCGATACGCACGACAAATGCTGCCCACCACCTTCTGGAGTGCAAGCATCCATGCCGTGTCCTGAGGAAGCTAGGGAAACCGATCTGGCTTTGAGTTCCCCGACGTGGGCGGATGACCACGACGACGACGCCACCATGCAAGTTACGCCAACGGGGCCCACGCCATTGGCGCCGGCTCTCTAGAAAGGACTGCAGGTGAGGTTTGGGGGGATGCGGAGGTGTTAACACAGTCCGAAGCGTAATTCCAGTCTTAATGGATAACTTAGCACCTGCGGTTCGGCAACAGGCTTATCGTATCGCCACGATACGAACGACAGTGAAGATCCAGTTGCTGCGTGAGATGCTTCGTTCTTCGGACGTTGACATTGCCCTGTTGCAAGAAGTGTATATAGCGGCCCTTCCCGTTTTCTACGGTTATGTGACATATGTGTCACCGGCGGACCCGAATGGCAGCGGTACGGCAATACTAGTGCGCGACGGAATTGCCATCGAAGAAGTGACTTACCTTCCGTCAGGAAGGGGGCTGGCAATCACAGCACTGGGCACGCGCATCTTTAACATTTATGCTTCATCAAGAAGTGACCCACGCCGCGAACGATCGCTGTTCTACTCCGAGGATATCGCCCCTCTCTTTATCAGTCGCTTCGATCAATATATCTGCGGTGGCGACTTTAACTGTGTGCTCCACCCCAAAGACCAAGTCCCTCATTTCTCGACTTGTCAAGAACTTCCGCTCCTGGTTCGTGATATGCTTCTCACCGACACGTGGGAGACACTACACGGTGACCGTCCCGGGCCGACATATCTTACTAGTCACTCAGCCAGTCGCCTAGACCGCATTTATGTCTCACGAGCTCTATCGCCGGGAGTATTGGACGCCGAACTTTGGCCGCTTGCCTTCTCCGAACATAGCGCTTTCATATGCACACTCACTCTACAGCAGCAGCGGATATGGCGCAGCCGAGGACCCTGGAAGCTGAATGTGGCACATCTTCAAGACCCGGAATGCCGTCAGATTATCGCCAACACATGGATGGATTGCGAACGTCGTCTTCCCCGATACCCTTCGACTCTAGCATGGTGGGTGGAATGTGCTAAACCAGCATTTCGGCGTGTGCTAACACAGTTCGGAAAAGATATCGCAGCGTGGCATCGTCACACATTGGACATGGTCACACGATGCTCCGCGAACTCGCCAGCCAACCACCATATCCAAACCGACAAATGGAAAGCCGCCGAATTAAAGGTAAAATATTGTCGCTTACGAGGAAACGTTTGGAGGGGGTCGTCGTGCGATCGCGACGTCAAGACCGAGCGGAAGGAGAAAACCCGTCTATGCATCACATCGTGCTCGACAGCCGCCGACGCAGCTGATCACGGATCTCACATTGCCAGGTGTTAGGGTCGTAATGACTCAGGCGGCGGTTACAGAAGCCTTTGTAGATCACTATCGCCGGTTTTACAACGAGGTGAATACAGAGGAAGCGGGTGGGCACGACATAGTGCAGCACGTGTAGCACACCCTCGACGATGCAGCAGCGACGACGCTGTTAGCTGGACTTACGAGGGACGACATCGAGGACGCGCTTAACAAGGAAGCATTCAACAAATCTCCCGGGCCAGACGGACTGCCGCTCGAGTGTTATCGGACTTTCTGCGGTCTAATGATGCCCCGATGGATCACCATGTACCAAGAACTGATGACCCCCGGGTCCCACGTGCCACCTGGATTCGTGGAAGGTCTCTTACCGATGCACAAACCTTCCCGAGGTCGGACGGTCGAGGACTACAGGCCCATTACAATGCTCAACGCGGACTACAAAATCTTCGCCCGACTACTCGCCAGCCGCATAAAGAAGGTTCTGCCCCTACTCCTCTCCATGGAGCAAACGACACAGGGCGGAGTGACCAACATGCAAACGGCAACCAGCGAATGCAGGGATTTAATAGCCATCGCCACATCCTGTCGCCTTCGAGCTGCTCTGATCTCCATTGATTTCGACCACGCCTTCGACACAGTTCACCACAAGTTCCTCCTGTCCGTTATGGCCCGCATGGGCTTCCCGCCTGGCTTTCTCGACATCTTTCAGCGCCTTTTCCGTTTAGCTGTATCCCGTGTACTGGTGAATGGACGGATTTCGGGTCCCTTTCCGATCCGACGGTCAGTTCGCCAAGGATGCCCACTCTCCATGATCCTTTACGCGATCGCACTCGAACCACTTGTCGGAGGGTTGAAAAACAGGCTCTCGGGCATGTCATTGAGGGATCACACATTTCACTGCAGGATATATGCTGATGACCTTCTGTTACTTGTCCGATCTGGTGACGAGGTACGCTCGGTGATACTGGATCAATCGCTATGGTTTGGCAGCGGGCAGCCTCATGAATGTGGCCAAGTCGGCAGCGATGCCCATTGGGAGAGGTCTACAGCAGGACGCTTTAGCCCCACTCCCTCTAGTCAACAAGATCCGGTTCTTGGGCATAACATTTACACAGGATGTGCGCCGCACGGCTGCCATGAACTATGCACGATTACTACAGGCAATACGCACAGAAGTTCGCCGGAACCTACTTCGACAGATGGACTTCCTACAGCGCGTGGAATACCTCAACCTTCACGTGGCGACTAAGATGATTCACATGGCTCAGGTCCTACCGATATCGACAGCGATGGCACACAGACTGCAAGCAGCGTTTGGATATTCCCTTACCGCCGGACACCTATTCAAAGTCCGCTACGAAACACTCACCCTCCCACCGCGTGCTGTCGGACTGGGACTTAGAAATGTACGAGCGAGAGCTACAGCGTTATACTTGTGCACAATGATGAAATTGTGGACCCACAAAGATGCTTGCCTTACGGGACATCTGTTAGAGGAATTGCTAACGGCGTCTTTTCTGCCACCTGTCACGATTGCGCACATTACACCCTCACTCTCGCACCTCTCGGCATTTATTCTTGAGTATAGTTACATGCACCCAGACCTTCCCAACACTCGCACTCCCAAGGCGAGAGACGTTTACCGGCTGCTGCTAAGGTCCATCCCTCGCAATACGTTTGAGAGGAAAAGCCCGACCACCCTATGGCCTGCAGTGTGGAGAGCGGTCCAGAAGCCGTTTCTCCCCACGCGGGTACGAGCAGTGTGGTACCAGGTGGTGAACGGGAAGGTTGTAACACGACAAAGGCTGCACGCTATTGGGATGTCGGATTCACCCATTTGCCCACGTTGCCACCTCGTGGATACTGATGAAAACCATTCAACATGTGGATCGGCGTTAGAGGTATGCCTGCCACCTACGTATCGCGCCTCGCACAACTGAGCCACGGCTCCTTCTTTGTCCAGAGGATACTTATTTCCCACCTGCGAAGACTCACGCTCTCACATGGATTAAAGGCATGTCCATATACTACCTCTTTCGTGATGATGAGAAAATGGTACTTGATTACTGGCAATTTCTCCAGGACAGTCATAGCACACTTGAGTGTACACCCAGATACCGACAACTATTTGCGAACTATTTGCGCAGTGTCTTCGATAACCCCCCTCACAGTTGGGGAGTACAGGGCAGAGGATTGCCGCCGTCATGGTGCTCCACAAGCTGCGAAATGTTTTATGAATTTGGAACATGGAATCTGTACGCAGATGAGCCATGCACAGGGAATGGCGTGCCGGATTTGGTTACATTTTTCTTTCTTTATTATTTATCATCATACTATTAGTTTCGAATTCTATTTTATAGTTTAGAAGGAACTCTTGTTCTGTTGTTGCTACGGATGTACATTCTACTTTTGTTTGTCGTAACTGACGACGCCTTTTTCCATATTAAAAAAACGTTTGATAGAGAAAAACATACAAAAAAACTAAAGAAAAAATAGCGCCGCGGCTAAGGTAAATGGCTTAAAAAAAAAGTGGTAAGACTGCAGTTGTACTCTGAGGAAGTGGAACATGTTGATTTACTGATTATTTGAGGTGAGGAAAGAAATTGAAGAATTTTGAGAAGAATATTTTATTATTATTATTTTGATAGGTGATAAAGAGGATTTAATTTAAGGTAATTTATTTCAGAAAAAAAGACGGTAGAGCACTCGCCCGCGAAAGGCAAAGGTCCCTAGTTCGAGTCTCGCTCGGGTACACAGTTTTAATCTGCCAGGAAGTGTCATATCAGCGCACACTCCGCTGCAGAGTGAAAACCACATTCTGTAATCAAGTTCTGTTTAAAGTTGTTATTATTTTAATAAATGTGTGTGAAAATTAATCAAGTTCTGTTCAAAGTTGGCCACCGTCAATCTGCAACTGTAAGCGTGCAAGTGGCATTTCTATCGTCTGCCCTAACGGCAGAAGATAAACACCCCACGAAAAGACCACGAGACATATTGCTGACACTCGCCTACTTCGTTAGAGCGACAAGTCAAATAATCTGACGGTGTGTGTACCGAAGGTCTTCAGTACGCACACCACAACCAGGTTCACCGTTTTCGAGATACTCGTTCGCAGGCTCTGCGTAATAATAATTTGCCCTTTATCTCAATGGATTCCCCCATTGTGCACCACATATCTTCGCTAGGGTGATCTCCCCTCAGTGTACACTCCTCTTACATACTCTTTTTAGCGCGTCACGTGCCCACAAAGCCATTAGAAGGCACCCCGACGCCGCCGTGGGAAGTGGTCACAATGTTTCGGCTGTTCGGTGTAAAAATAGAGCAAAATTGAAAATTTCGGGAGGAGGTCGCAACTCACCAGCCTGCACGCGCACGTCGCGGCTGACGATCTTGCCCGCCGGGTTGGCGGCGACGCAGCGGTAGGTGGCGGCGTGCACGTCGTGGCGGTAGGAGCCGGCGCCGAACGGCGGGAAGAGCAGCGAGCCGTTGGTGAGCAGCAGGCGCACGCCAGACAGCGGCAGCGCGGGCCGCCCGTCAGCCGTCAGCCAGCCCACGGACGGCGCGGGGGACCCGGCCGCCACGCACTCCACCAGGGCGCCCGTCTCGTTCGCGAAGTCGACGCGCGCCGGCGGCTCCCGCACGAACGACGGCCCCACCAGCGTGCCCGCGACTGCAACACGAACCAGCGCCACGCTCTCATTTTGTATGTACTACCACCAGCACTAAACGAACAAATACAAATCACGCTCCCACACACCCAAGTGACAAAAGGAATGGTTACAGTGATTATGATGATGGTGAGTCCCATACTCCTTTACAGAGCATAGGGGAGCGACGCGGGAGACCCGTGCCACCTTACTAGGAAACTTCCTAGTGGAGGTGGTTTGCCATTGCCTTCCTCCGACCGTAATGGGGATGAATAATGCTGATGAAGATGACACAACAACACCCAGTCATCTCGAGGCAGGAAAAATCCCAGACCCCGCCGGAAATCAATCCCAGGACCCCGTGCTCGGGAAGCGAGAACGCTACCGTGAGACCACGAGTTGCAGATTATAATGGTGACTATAATGATGACAATTATAAAAATGATTTTTTTTTTCGTTGTCGAAAACATCGGATTTCTAACAAAAAAAAAGTGAAGTACAAATAATGGCAACAGGACGAAGTACAATCGTAGCACTTTTGTCGTCGCCGTCTTCCCTCAGAAGACTGGTTTGATACAGCACGTCGGTATATCCTGTGCGAGCTTCTTCATCCCTGCATAAATACTGCAACATATAGGGTGTTTCCAGTTCGTGTTGCACACTTCTAGAGGCTGTGGGACGGGACTCAGTAGATAAAATTTTACACAGGAAACATGTACGGAAACGTCTCCCAAAGACGCCACAGATCGTCGAAGTTATAGGCACCAGCACGTGTAAATGTACACTACTGACCATTAAAATTGCTACATGTTGTGTACATAGTTCCGCCTAGTCAGCGCGTACACAATTTTCCCACTAGAGTGCGCCCGCTAAGCACAACAGCGCAGGCGCAGGGCTCGTCCGTCTCCGCACTACGAGATGGCGCTGCCATAGAGACGGACCAAATTCTGCTTCCGCCGATCCGCGTATTAATATGTAACGCAGCCAATGAGATTTCTGCTAACGTAGAACCTTTTCTCCTCGGGGATCACACCCGCTCAGTGTTACGTGAACGCGCGACTGAACAGACCATGTATCAGTCTGCATTTGTCTGCACCAGTCTGTACCAGTCTGCATTTGTCTGTACCAGTCTACAGTCAAGTTTCAGTCTGCACCTAATAAGATTACCATATTCCTGTACATAGCCATGAACATAAATGTATAGACACTTTTGTCAGGTATCAGAGATATATGTGAGAATAAGATTAACGTACCAATACCAAAGGAACCTCAAATTGTCAATTGTAAATATCATCCAGAACCAAGTTAAGTAATTTTTATGCTTGTTATTATTTTAATAAATGTGTGTGAAAATTAATCAAGTTCTGTTCAAAGTTGGTCACCTTCAATCTGCTACTCTAACTGTGAAACTGGCATTTCTATCGTCTGACCTAATGGCAGAACGTAAACACCCACGATAAGACCACGAGACATATTGCTGACACTCGCCTACTTCGTTAGAGCGACAAGTCAAATAATCTGATGGTGTGTGTACTGAAGGTCTTACAGTACGCACACCACACTACACCACGAAGATGATGTGCTACAGACGTGAAATGTAACCGAGAGGAAGAAGATGCTGTGATATGCAAATGATTAGCTTTTCAGAGTATTCACACAAGATTGGCGCCGGTGGCGACACTTACAACGTGCTGACATGAGGGAAGTTTCCGACCGATTTCTCATACACAAACAGCACTTGACCGGCGTTGCCTGGTGAAACGTTGCTGTGATGCCTCGTGCAAGGAGGAGAAATGCGTACCATGACGTTTCCAACTTTGATAAAGGTCGGATTGTAGCCTATTGCAATTGCGGTTTATCGTATCGCGACATTGCTGCTCGCGTTGGTCGAGATCCAATGACTGTTAGCAGAATATGGAATCTGTGGGTTCAGGAGGGTAATACGAAACGTCGTGGTGGATCCCAACGGCCTCGTACCACTAGCAGTCGAGATGACAGGCATCTTATCCACATGCCTGTAACGGATCGTGCAGCCACATCTCGATCCCCGAGTCAACAGATGGGGACGTTTGCAAGACAACAACCATCTGCACGAACAGTTCGACGACGTTTGCAGCAGCATAGACTATCAGCTCGGAGATCATGGCTGCGGTTACGCCATACTGGCGTCACACCTGGCGTGATGGTATGGGGTGCCATTGGTTACACATCTTGGTCACCTCTTGTTCGCATTGCCAGCACTTTGAACAGTGGACGTTACATTTCAGATGTGTTACGGCTCGTGCCTCTACCCTTCATTTGATCCCTGCGAAACCCTACATTTCAGCAGGATAATGCACGACCGCATATTGCAGGTCCTGTACGGGCATTTCTGGATGCAGAAAATGTTCGACTGCTGCCCTGGCCAGAACGTGCTCCAGATCTCTTACCAATTAAAAACGTCTGGTCAATGCTGGCCGAGCAACTGGCTCGTCACAATACGCCAGTCACTACTCTTGATGAACTGTGGTATCGTGTTGAAGCTGCATGGGCAGCTGTACGCGTACACGCCATCCAAGCTCTGTTTGACTCAATGCCCAGGCGTATGAAGGCCGTTATTACGGCAGAAGTGGTTGTTCTGGGTACTGATTTCTCAGGATCTATGCACCAAAATTGCATGAAAATGTAATCACATATCAGTTCTAGTATATTTGCCCAATGAATACTCGTTTATCATCTGTATTTCTTCTTGGTGTAGCAATTTTAATGGCCAGTAGTGTATGTATATACAGGGTGATTCCGTGATGTCACAAACTTTCAAGAACGATGGAGAAGGATAGATGTATCAATTTTAGGTAAGGTTTCCTGTACCGGAAACAATCGAGTCGAAAGTTATAAACGAAATCCGTTCTGATACTGATACCTTTAAGAGATGGTAGTATGGACCAAAGCAAGAAAATAAAGTTCAGTAAATTTTGGCTCTAAAATGCATACCTGACAAACTACGAGCATTTCCTTATCTGCCCTCTTGTGGAACACAGCTGCTCTATTGAACATGTACTTATAGCTCTTAATGTATACATTTTAGAGCCCATATATACTGCAGATTTTTCCTTCTTTTGGTCTATACTATACCTCTGAAAGTTACCTACCCTGTAATCTTAGCAACAACAGTACGATTACATGTAGTCCACCGTCAGAGGTATCAAAACGGTTTTCGGTTATAACTTTTGATTCGTTCTTTTCCGGTACAGGGACCTCAAATTGCTGCATTTCACCTTCAACATCATCCAAGAATGTTTGTACATCATCACCGAATCATCCTATATATATATATATATATATATATAATTTACTGGCGCTGGCGCCTACAACTTTGATACACTGTAGCGTCGTTAGATGACGTTTCGGGGTATGGGTTCCTATGTATAACCTGATCTGGTAATTCCCCACTACAGTCTCTAAAAGTGTGTAACATGATTGTGAAACACCCTGTATATCCATTGAGCCCGCTTACTGTTTTCTTCCCTTGACCTCCCTCTACAGATCAAACTAACGACTTTTTTATGCCTCGTGACGTGTCCTATCAGTAAATTCCTTTCTTTTAGGCAAGTTGTGCCATACATTTCATTCTGTCTCCCCCACTCTTTAAATCCACTACCTCCCCATTATCTAACCGTCTAATCTTCAGGATTCTTCTGCAGCACCACATTTCAAAAGGTTCTGTACACTAATTATCTGGAGTGCTTGTCGTCCAAGTTTCACTTCCATACAAGATTATGCTCCAGACAAATACTTTCAGAAAAGGCTTCCTAACACTGAAATTTATATCAAATGTTAACAAATCCTCTTTTTCAGAAATTTTTTTCTTGCTGCAGCCAATTTGCAGTTAATATTCTCTGCAACATCGGACATCATCAGTTATTGTGCTGTACGTGTCCTTTCATGTTTCCTGTTCACTATCACATCAGAAAAAGTGGAGCTAGGGATGTTTAGGAGTGTGGAAATCTCACGTGCAGACGAATGACACAAGTGGCACCCAATCACCTAATCACGTTCGAAGTCCGTGAGTTCCGCGGAGTGCCCCATTCTGCTCTCTCACGATGTCTAGTGATTACTGAGGTCGCTGATATGGAGTACCTGGCAGTAGGTGGCAGCAAAATGCACCTAACGTATTTTTTATGTGGTGTCCGAACGCTTTTGATCACATAGTGTACTTTCTTACTAATCTGGTTATAACCGAGCTCTAGATTGCGCCATTTGAGTGGGATCTCTTTTCTGAACGGATTTATCTCTATTACATACTGGTAAACAGTTCGCATCGCTTTATTGGCGTTATTGGTTCAAAATGGTTCAAATGGCTCTGAGCACTATGGGACTTAACATCTGTGGTCATCAGTCCCCTAGAACGTAGAACTACTTAAACCTAACTAACCTAAGGACATCACACACATCCATGCCCGAGGCAGGATTCGAACCTGCGACCATAGCAGTCCCGCGGTTCCGGACTGACTCCTAGAACCGCTAGACCACCGCGGCCGGCGCCGTTATTGGTAACAGCTGCAGTTGCATGAGCTGAACTCGGTGTCGTATCAAAATAATTCCAAACTGAATCACTACTCCACATCCTCTCGTAGGTCGCTACAGGCAAACACACCAATTCTATACAAGAAATGTATTCGCAATTGCGAATATGATCAGACTCCAGCTGCAAAACGTATTGACGACAATGAAAATTTGTGCCGGACCAGGACTCGACCGCCGATCTCTCGATTTACGAAAGCGATCCTGTTAACTGCCTTTTGGATCATTTCGGGTCCAAAACAAATCATCAGAGGTGAATATTCTGTAATTTCCTACGTAGGTACTAGCTACGAGTCTGCTATTCCACAGCAAGAGCTGCTGACCCTGTGATGACAGACTGTGTTCTGGTACTGCCGATATCTTTGTCGGAATATTATCAACAAGTAATATAACAAAAGACGAGTGGCAAATGTAAATACAGGAGTTCAGGTAATAATCGGGATACTGTATATTGCGTTGTCTAGTAAGGTGTGAAGTTCCTTGTTCAGTAATCCGAGCCTCTGAACGAAATAAAAAGCTTCGCTATGACTTCAAAGTAATACTTTTTTAATAATATGACAGTTAACAACTTAAAAGTAATAATTTTTGGCGTTAGAAAATTGCGGGAATACTTTAGAACGTTTTTCTCTCACTAAAAAATTTAAAATGAATTTTTGAGCATATTCATTATGTTGCAATTTTTTTTTATTTTCTTTCAATTGTTATTCATATTATAGAAAGAGATGTTCAGTTTCGAGAATAATATTCAACCACATATTTCCCAGATATCTTCACATTTGAAATTTTGAAACTGATCTCGTTTTCCGGCAGTTTTTAAGCACTATACGAGGTCCATCGTTCAGTTAGTCCTTTGCCTGAATTGCATTTCATATTATAAAATATCGTACACACTATTTTCGACTCAATGGGCTGGGACGATAGCTTTGGAATATACTACATGCGGTTTAATCACCATCATCTCCAGCAACCATGTCGTGTGAGACTCAGAATGTTGGAAAACTCGGCCGGTCTCGCTGGCGCTGTGGGTATGTTGTGGCGACGGCGGGCGTGTGCAGCTGCGTATCGGCGGTAACGAGATCATTAGTGGCGAGAAGGTTAACAGGAGCGCAATAAGCCGGTTCACCCAGCCAGCAGTGAGTGGGAACACAAGATCTGCTGTCGTTACGTGCAGCGCAAACTTCGCGCGGCGGCGCCGTACGTGTGCTGGTAGCGGAGGCGGAGGCCGGCAAAGGTGATCATTACAGCAGATCAGGCCCTCCTCGAACTAACAAGATCGCTAAGAAGTATTTCCTTTGCCTGGCAGCTGGTAAGTAGCCACTTCAAACAATGCAGTGTTAACAGTATTTGCTAATTTTAACATTTCAGTAGGAGGGTCCGACGACGAAAAGGCAGTAGCTTCCGGCGGAAGAGAAGGATGTTGCTTTATCTCTGTCATCCGAGTGCGATATATCATAATGTATCCTTATTTTCTTTGTAATAAAGGGTGTGTTACGCCGTACAAAGTGTAATAGATCCGTTTTTCCACGAAAGCTGCCGGAAATGGCTGACTATCGGAATCCCGGAACAGATTCCCTGTTTCTTTTTTCTAACCTTTTCTACAGTATATAGTTCTCTGCTAACGATTCATGCTTCTGTTGACTCCCGCTAACCTCCTTCTCTCCGTACCCCTGCTCCCTCTCCCTTGCTCTCTCTCTCTCTCTCTCTCTCTCTCTCTCTCTCTCTCTCTCTCTATCCGCAGCTCATGGTCGTGCAGTAGCGTTCTCGCTTCCCACGACCGGGTTCCCGCGTTCGATTCCCGGTGGGGTCAGGGATTTTCTCTGCCTCGTGATGACTGGGTGTTGTGTGATGTCCTTAGGTTAGTTGGGTTTAAGTAGTACTAAGTTGGGGAATTATGACCATAGATGTTGAGTCCCATAGTGCTCAGAGCCATCTCTCTCTCTCTCTCTCTCTCTCTCTCTCTACATCTACATCTGCATGGATACTCTGCAACACAATAATTCTTTGTTATTCCACTCCCGAACAGCGCGCGGAAGAAATTAACACCTATATCTTTCCGTGCGAGCTCTGATTTCCCTTATTTTATTGTTGTTGTTGTGGTCTTCGTTCCAGAGACTAGTTTGATGCAGCTCTCCATGCTACTCTATCCTGTGCAAGCTTTTTCATCTCCCAGTACCTACTGCAACCTACATCCTTCTGAATCTGCTTAGTGTCTTCATCTCTCAGTCTCCTACGACTTTTACCCTCCACGCTGCCCTCCAATACCAAATTAGTGATCCCTTGATGCCACAGAATATGTCCTACCAACCGATCCCTCCTTCTAGACAAGTTATGCCACAAATTTCTCTTCTCCCCAATTCTATTCAATACCTCCTCCTTAGTTATGTTATCTACCCATCTAATTTTCTGTAGCACCACATTTCAAAAGCTTCCATTCTCTTCTTGTCTGAACTATTTATCGTCCAAGTTTCACTTCCATACAAGGCTACACTCCATACACTTACTTCCAGAAATGACTTCCTGACACTTAAATCTATACTCGATGTTATCAAATTTCTCTTCTTTAGAAACGCTTTCCTTGCCATTGCCAGTCTACATTTTATATCCTCTCTACTTCGACCATCATCAGTTATTTTGCTCCCCAAATAGCAAAACTCATTTTCTAATCTAATTTCCAAAGCATCACCCGATTTAATTCGACTACAATCCATTATCCTCGTTGTGCTTTTATTGATGCTCATCTTATATACTCCTTTCAAGACATGGTCCATTCCCTTCAACTGGTCTTTGCTGTCTCTGACAGAATTACAATCTCATCGGCGAACCTCAAAGTTTTTATTTCTTCTTCGTGGATTTTAATTCTTTCTCCGAATTTTTCTTTTGTTTCCTTTACTGCTTCATTTACCGCATTTTTATATTTTCTCCTTTCATCAATTAAATTAAATATATCTACTGTTACCCAAGGATTTCTACTACTCCTCGTCTTCTTACCTACTTGATCCTGTGCTACCTTCACTACTTCATCTATCAAAGATACCCATTCTTCTTCTACTGTATTTCTTTCCCCCACTCTTGTCAATCGTACCCTATTGCTCTCGGTGAAGCTCTCTACAACCTCTGGTTCTTTCAGTTTATCCAGGTCCCATCTCCTCAAATTCCCACCTTTTCACAGTTTCTTCAGTTTTAATCTACAGTTCATAACCAATAAATTGTGGTCAGAGTCCACATCTGCCCGTGAAAATGTCTTACAACTTAAAACTTGACTCCTGAATCTCCGTCTTACCATTATATAATCTATCTGAGACCTTCCAGTATTTCCAAGCTTCTTCCATGTATACAACCTTGTTTTATGATTCTTGAACCAAGTGTTAACTATGATTAAGTTATGCTCTGTGCAAAATTTTAACAGGCGGCTTCCTCTTTCATTACTTACTCCGATTCCATATTCACCTACTACGTTTCCTGCTCTTCCTTTTCCTACTATCGAATTCCAGTCACCCATGACTGTTAAATTTTGGTCTCCCTTCACTATCTGAATAATTTGTTTTATCTCAGCATACATTTCATCACTCTCTTCGTCATCTGCGGAGCTAGTTGGCATATAAACTTGTACTGCTGAGATAGGCGTGGGCTTTGTACCTGTCTTGGCCACAATAATGCGTTCACTATGCTCTTTGTAGTAGCTTATCCGCATTCGTATTTTTTTATTCATTATTAAACCTACTCCTGCATTACCCCTATTTGATTTTGTATTTATAACCCTGTATTCACCTGACCAAAAGCCTTGTTCTTCCTGCCACCGAACTTCATTAATTCCCACTATATCTATCCATTCACCTTTTTAAATTTTCTAACCTACCTACCCGATTAAGGGATCTGACATTCCACGCTCCGTTCCGTAGAACGCGAGTTTTCTTTCTCCTGATAACGACGTTCTCCTGAGTAGTCCCCGCCCGGAGATCCGAATGGGGGACTATTTTGTCTCCGGAATATTTTACCCAAGAGGACGCCATCATTATTTAACCAAACACTAAACCTGCATGCCTTCGGGAAAATTACGGCTGTAGTTTCCCCTTGCTTTCAGTCGTTCGCAGTACCAGCACAGCAAGGCCGTTCTGGTTATTGTTACAAGGCCAGGTCAGTCAATCATTCAGACTGTTGCCCCTGCAACTACTGAAAAGGCGGCTGCCCCTCTTCAGGAACCACACGTTTGTCTGGCCTCTCAACAGATACCCCTCCGTTGTGGTTGCGCCTACGGTACGGCTATCTGTATCGCTGAGGTACGCAAGCCTCTCTACCAACGACAAGGTACATGGTTCATTGTATTATGAGCATCTTTTCTCTCCATGTAGGTCGGCGTCAACAAAATATTTTCCCATTCGGAGGAGAAAGTTGACAATGTCTAAAGACTACTGAGGTCGCTGATAGGTGGCAACACAAATGGTTCAAATGGCTCTGAGCACTATGGGACTTAACATCTTGGGTCATCAGTCCCCTAGTACGTAGAACTACTTAAACGTAACTAACCTAAGGACATCACACACATGCATGCCCGAGGCTGGATTCGAACCTGCGACCGTAGCGATGGCACAGTTCCAGACTGAAGCACCTAAAACCGCTCGGTCACACCGGTCGGCCCGCCACGACGAAAAACGCCCTTGTTTTAGTGATATCCACACCAAACCACGTATCATTTCAGTGACACTCCCTCCCCTATTTCGCGATAATACAAAGCGTGAATCTTTTCTTTGAACTTTCTCAGTGTACTCCGTTAATCCTATCTCGTAAGGATCGCAAACCGCTCAGCGGTACTCAAAAAGCGGACGGACAAGCGTAGTGTAGCCTGACACTTTTCATTATTTAGACTTAATCGCCATTTTTCTCGCCATACACATATCTTTTCTAAATCTTTTTGCAATTTGTTTTGAGTTTATGACGTGTATATTGGTCGATAAACGATAGCGTCATCTGCAAACAACCTAAGATGGCTGCTCAGATTGTCTATCAAATCGTTTATATAAATAAGGAACACGAAAGGCCCTATAACATTACCTTGGAGAACACCAGAAATTACTTACGTTTTACTCGATGACTTTCCGTCAGTTACTATGAACTGCGAGCTCTCTGACAGGAAATCACGAATCCAGTCACATAATTGAGACGATATTCCATAAGCACGCAATTTCAATACAAGCTGTTTGTGTAATACAGTGTCAAAAGCCTTCTGTAAATTTGGAAATATGGAATCAATTTGAAATCCCTCGTCAATAGCAGTCAACACTTCGTGTGTGTAAAGAGCTAGTTGTGTTTCACAAGAGCGATGTTTTCTAAATCCGTGTTGACTGTGTGTCAATAGACCGTTCTCTTCCAGGTGATTGATAATCGTCGAACACAATATATGTTCCAAAATCCTGCTGCATATCGACGTTAATGATATGGGCCTCTCCCCCTTCCCTCCCTCCCTCCCTCCCCCCCCTCCCCTCCCCTCCCTCCTTTTCTCAGAGGATGATGATGTATTGTCGTAGCGATCAACGAAAATATTATTAGCACTTTCACACAAGTGAGTGTAAACGGGTGTGGTCATGAAATGAAATTTTAACAGCGAATTTATGAAAAAAAATTAGGATGTTATATGCTTTACCCTTGCATACATTTACACATTCAGAATCAAATACACAAACCGCAAAAAGTTTAGTATATTGGCTCTGAAAATATAACGTAATGTACAGTGAAAATGAGAAAAACAGGGACTTAAATACCAAACACTGACGTAGGTCACGCAGTCGATAAACCCCAGGGAGGAACAGAAAATCGAATTCCCATCCAGGCAACGACGTTTACGTTTCTACCGGTTTTCCTAAAACACTTTAATCACATGTCGTGATTGCTCCTTTGGAAATATTACATGCCGACTTGTTGCGTAATACAAGTTTGTATTCTCTTTCTAATAACTTCATTATCGACGCAACGTTAAACCCTATTGTTTCTTCTTCTTCTTCTTCTTCTTCTTCTTCTTCTTAAAAGGATGCATCGTGCTACTGTGGCAGGCTTAACACAAGTAAATGGATGACCTACCCACAACGAGAAGGTATTAAAATCTTCTACATGGTCGCTTGGGTAAGAGATCAGACATTATACAAAAACTTAAAAGATGTACCCCATTCATTTCAGCGTCAGGTACAACATAGCGAGTATATCGATTACTGCTTTCCTGTCAAGATAAATGAAAAGAAATTAGTTGCACATAAAAACACGCACTTGATGCACACATACTCGCTGCAGAATGCTTTTATAATCAAGACGACAAACCATTTTCTTATTTTGCCAACAATCAGTATTTTAAAGCGTACCAGGGGACCTGTGCGAAATGTTCACACTTTTATAATTTTTAATAATCACAGTATTTGGAATAAGTGTAGTCACTGGGATAAAAGTAGTTGTGGAAAGTGTGCAGGCGTAAGCTGTCGCCAGCTCATCAGGCCGCAAATAGATTGCGAGAAGATCGATAGAGACCAAAGACAGACTCGCAAGAGACGTTCCGCCAACGCCCTCTCCACCGCTGTTTACATCGCCGCCGGGAACCAGAGGGCCGGTCAGTTCCAGTCAGTCACCCAGTGATTCAACGAGTCATCTGTCGCACCCCAGTGGGATACGCAGTCGCAATTAGCTCAGCCTCTAGTTCAGAATCAGTCAGTACCTAGCGAGCAGAGTAGTGTACATAGTGGGACGTTGTACTTCACTAACAGTGAGGCTAACGTGGACTATTACAGAAGAGCTAGTACCACAGCACCTGGACTATCTTGAGTTAAATAGCTTTATGAATAGAGAGCCCTGTTAATTTATGGATGAAGTTCTGTTACAGAAAGAGGATACCGGCCACCAGACAATATCCTCTCGTTGCTTCCCCATGGTACAAATCTACAGAGACAACGAGACGACACAAAAGGAATGTAGAGAAAACACGTTTCAAAATGAACCGACTGACATGAAATAATGATAACGATACAATCTTGTATATACATTTCCACGTGTCCAGAAAAGTGTTTTGCATTCGAAATGTTTTTTCCCGGCTTGTACGTCATGCAGAGATTAGGGATTGTTAGCAGGGCCACATAACCTATACCTTCAACTCGACAAACATTTTCAATTACAGTAAATATGTTAGGGAGTAGTAGCAATAGGTAAATCACAAGCTAAGGCGACAATGACAAATATATTTGGCATTTAGAAAAGTATATTCTTTTAGATAAGCCAACTTGTACCACGGGCAGGTATAATGGACTATCGCAGTGGGCACGGTTATCATCTGTGATAATGCTGTATGCAAATTATTCTGTTAATCAGTACTTTAAAACAAATAAAATGGTATTTATAGCAAAGTAATATGAAGCTCCTAAACTCTTAATCCGTCCGAACTGGTCTCGAAAGACCCAACCGTACTGAATAACCGCCATGTCATCATCAGCCTAAAGGCGTGCCCGCATCTCGGGGTCGTGCGGTAGCGTTCTCGCTTCCCACGCCCGGGTTCCCAGGTTCGATTCCCGGCGGGGTCAGGGATTTTCTCTGCCTCGTGATGGCTGGGTGTTGTGTGGTGTCCTTAGATTAGTTAGGTTTAAGTAGTTCTAATTTCAAGGAGACTGATGACGTAAGATGTTAAGTCCCATAGTGCTCAGAGCCATTTGAACCATTTGAACCTAAAGGCGTCACTGGATGCGGACATGGAAGGGCATGTGGTCAGCACACCGCTCTCCTGGCCGTTGCCAGTTTTCGTGACCGGAGCCGCTACTATTCAGTCAAATAGCTCAGTTTGCCTCACTAGGGCAGAGTTTACCCGGCTTGCGAACAGCGCTCGGTCGACCGACGGTCACCCTTCCAAGTGCTAGCCAAGTCCGACGGCGCTTAACTTCGGTTATCTGACGGTAACCGGTGTTACCACTGCAGCGAGGCCGTTGACAGGTAATACCAAAAGGGAGTCTCTTATTCGTGATTAATATATTAACTTCTAAAATGTAGTTATGAAACTGGTCATCCACGATGTTGATAAAAAGATGTTGACTTGAGAAATAAATGTGTACGTAATCATGACGTCAGCCGTGGCATTTTCAAAGGAAGCTAACGAAATGCAATCCGAAAACAAAGGAAGTAGGTCACAGTACGCTTGTTCGCCCACTGCTTGAATACTGCTCAGCAGTGTGGGGTCCTTTCCAGATAGGGTTGATAGAAGAGATAGAGAAGATCCAACGGAGAGCAGATCGCTTCGTTACAGGATCATTTAGTAATCGCGAAAGCGTTACGGAGATGATAGATAAACTCCAGTGAAAGACTCTGCAGGAGAGACGCTCAATAGCCCGGTAAGGGCTTTTGTTGAAGTTTCGTGAACATACCTTCACCAAGGAGTCAAGCAGTATATTGCTCCCTCCTACGTATATCTCGCGAAGAGACCATGAGGATAAAATCAGAGAGATTAGAGCCCACACAGAGTCATACCGACATTCCTTCTTTCCACGAACAATACGAGACTGGAATAGAGAGGAGAACCGATAGAAGTATTCAAGGTACCCTCCGCCACACACCGTCAGGTGACTTGCGGAGTATGGAAGTAGATGTAATTGTAGGAACCATCCAGGCGTTTGTCTGATGAAATCCTGAAGTTGGATGCCTGGATTAAGATATGTTCCCCATTTCTTCCGAAGACGGCTACGGAGATTTAATCAGCTGGAGAATTATTTGCAAGGAATGGGATGTGAGATCTATGTATTCACATTTGCGCGATATGAAACTGAATCGTAGGTATTTTCCTTTGTCGTTCTTCTAGTTCACTCTGAAAGGAGCGTCTAACTGACGCTGAAAAAGATTCAAATGGCTCTAAGTACTATGGGACTTAACATCTGAGGTCATCAGTCAGCTAGACTTAGAACTACTTAAATGTAACTAACCTAAGAACATCACACACATCTCGTCAGGATTCGAACCTGCGACCGCAGCAGCGCTGTACCGGACTGAAGCGTCTAGAACCGCTCGGCCACAGCAACCGGCACTGAACAAAAGTGGAGGAAAAATTACAGGACTGTGGTTTACTTCCAGTAGCTGGTAGCGGTAACATATAATCGTAGTACAGCGGCAGACTGGTCACATCTTTGTGGCGGTAGTATGTATCCATTTGTGCACTGCCAGTAAACACAAACACGCGGGGGAGGTGATGGGAATAACTGAGACAAATGATGCGAATAATAATTGGAGCGCGAAATGAGCGTCTAGTCCACATACACGGTGCAGGAGAATGAATAGGGACTCATTTCCGAACAAGATCTTGCCCCACAACCTTGGTGTGCAGACATCTGGGAGCAACTACATTGTCCCCTGCAATGTCTATGAAATGGTTTTCAATCGTCTGCAAATAACAACTTCTCAAGTTGATCCGAGGACAAAATGCATGTCCTTCCATTCTCAATGAAATTGGGATATTGAGGAAGGATGCCACCATCGCCACGAAGAAAAATAATCTTAAGAGGTATTGGCAGTAGCCTGATTACCATAGAGACCTCTCTTTTACTGAAAATGGGCAAAAGATCGAATGCGACGATTACTAGCATCAAATTTTCTCTGTTTTTGTATTTATGTTGGTGATTGCGTAGCCTTATGATATCAAATATTTTCTAAATACACTGAACACCCAGCGGGGTGGTGCAGTGGTTAGCCCACTGGATTCGCGGTCGGGAGGACGACAATTCAAACTCGCGTGCGGCCATCTCGATTTAGGTTTTATGTGATGTCATTAAATCACTTCAGGCAAATGCCGGGATGGCTCCTTTGAAAGGGCACAGCCGACTTCCCACCCCATTAAAAAAAAAAGGTTCAAATGGCTCTGAGCACTATGGGACTTAACATCTTTGGTCATCAGTCCCCTAGAACTCAGAACTACTTGAACCTAACTAACCTAAGGACATCACACACATCCATGCCCGAGGCAGGATTCGAACCTGCGACCGTAGCAGTCACGCGGCTCCGGACTGAGCGCCTACAACCGCGAGACCACCGCGGCCGGCTCCACCCCATTCTTCCTCAAACCGATGGGACGTTGTTGTGTGTTCCCCTCTCCTCAAATAGACCAACCAACCAACTACTCTGAACTTCTTGTCTGTTCACTTGCATCTACAGCCCCGCAAAATTTTATAAATGACATTTTCCAGCTGAATCGTTGTTAAACGTAGTTATTCACCACGATTACGACTTCAGCTCATTATGCCATTCCTGAATAAGACGTAAGTAGAGTCGTATGCCGTTTGTGGCTTGGAAACCCAAGGGGTAGGTTCAGCCGCCTGGGCGGAAATTGTTTTTCCCGTCGAACGCAGTGGCCCATTTCCTAGCGGACTGGGAGATGTGTGGCTCACGTGTGTCTGTTGACTCTAGGTGAGTGTAAAGGACGTGTGTATAGCCCGACGACGATATTATTGCACTTGGCTCCCCGTGGCTATTGTCAGAAACACGCGGTTACGTTGCAGTAAACAAGTACAGAGGTGACTAAGGAAAATGAATCGCACTGTGAATGATTTCAAGACAGTTGTGGGTACGCTGTTAAGTGTTTCAGCGTGTCCAAGTGAATTATCACGATGAAAACTCAACTTAAGCAGACCGAAGAGCTGTCACTCCCAGGTGCAATAATACTGTGGTCGACTAATATAGCGTTGCGTAACGTTTGTGTTGTATGATGATGATGATGATGAAAATAAAAGAAGGACGGTGGTGAGCCGGCTACTGTGGCCGAGCGGTTCGAGGCGCTTCAGTTTGGAACTGCACTGCTGTTACGGTCCCAGGTTCGAATCCTGCCTCGGGTATGTATGTGTTCAAAATGGTTCAAATGGCTCTGAGCACTTAACTTCTGAGGTCATCAGTCCCCTAGAACTTAGAACTACCTAAACCTAACTAACCTAAGGACATTACACACATCCAGGATTCGAACCTGCGACCGTAGCGGTCGCGCGGTTCCATACTGTAGCGCCTAGAACCGATCGGCCACCCTTGCCGGCGGTATGGATGTGTGTGATGTCCTTAGGTTAGTTAAGTTTAAGTATTTCTAAGTTCTAGGGGACTGATGACCTCAGATGTTAAGTCCCATAGTGCTCAGAGCCACATGAACCATTTTTTAAGGTGGTGAGAGCCTGTGCCGGTACTTTACCGTCTCATCTGAAACAGCAGTCAGGCTTAACGTCCCCATCCGACAGACTTATCAGCAGCAGTATCACATTTCCTCACTTCACGTAAAACAGCGGAGAGGTTTCGAATTCAATACAGGATATTGACGTAAAGTCTGCTGGTCGGAAGCTGTATTCCACCACCTTTCCTCTACTGTTGACCAATTACTGGCAGACAATATTTCACCCGCCTCCAGGATTCGAACCGGCTTACTTTTGAGTTGAGCGCCACCGGGCAGACGTGTGTTAGCGCCTTTTTTTTTTTTTTTTTTTTTTTTTCAAGCTAATATCGTCGACAATCAATTTCGCACATGACATTCATTGTCTGCTTCTTCTAGATTCTGTCATGGTATGTGCGACGTGTAAATTCATTCGAAAGAGAGGATTACAGTATCCTACGGAGCGAACAATTCTCGCATGACAGGTTACTATGAACTGTATCAATGAATATAGTTACCTTTAAGAGGACAGTTGTCAAATATCGCACCTCGTGGACGCACAACTGAAATTATGGGTGCAGATGACATGGATTCGATAGTAATCATTACATTAAGTGCTGCGTTCTGTTATACAAGCTACAAATACTCCTGTCTAATTATGCAAAAGTAATATGCAAACACGGTTGACACTAGAACAGTGTCATAAAAGGAACGTTATACATTGACGCACTTCATAGTGTGGTTTTACTTGAGAATGGGATAATACGTATAAATCAAGTTCGTGGTGAATAAATACATTTAATAACTACACTCCTGGAAATGGAAAAAAAGAACACATTGACACCGGTGTGTCAGACCCACCATACTTGCTCCGGACAATGCGAGAGGGCTGTACAAGCAATGATCACACGCATGGCACAGCGGACACACCTGGAACCGCGGTGTTGGCCGTCGAATGGCGCTAGCTGCGCAGCATTTGTGCACCGCCGCCGTCAGTGTCAGCCAGTTTGCCGTGGCATACGGAGCTCCATTGCAGTCTTTAACACTGGTAGTATGCCGCGACAGCGTGGACGTGAACCGTAT